>NC_135266.1:54411017-55056017 GCF_051311805.1 Agelaius phoeniceus | reverse complement strand
AAGGATCAAAAAAAAAAAAAATGAAGCAAGACCATCCCATAAATGTTCACAGAAACAAAGAGCTATCTTGGAATTAAACTAAGGAGGAAAAAAAATTTAAAAAAATGAAGTGTGGTGTACACTGTTTGACTGCTAAATCAATCTCTGTCTAAAAAAGGCCAGCATTTGATCATGTGACTTGGAGTACAGATCAGAATTGTTTTGACAATGGTTGCGTCTATGGCTGTCAATATCTTATCTGTGTAGCATTGTTATCACAGTTGCTGTCTTTGCCACAATGTTACTTAACTCAAGGTCATTAGAACACAGATCAAGTTTCTACTAGATTAATAAAATAAAAATATAATAAAATAAAATATATACCCTTGTAGAAAATTATCCAGCAAATGAGTTCCTTCAAACTGTAGTCTCAGGAGAAGTATTTCACTCCAAGGCATAACTAAATAAACACCTGTTAACAGACTGCAGCTAATGCTAATACTTTAAAATTCACTGATAACAGCCCTAAACAGTGCTCAGAGAATTGAGATGAAACAGATTAAAAAAAAAAAAAAAAAGGAATGGAATGGAACTCTCACAGCACAACTAGCACAACTGAACTGATTAATTGCAGCTTTAGATTTCTATAATATGTATATTTGAAAGCTGATGTGACCAAATATGCCATCATATAAGGTTACTAAATCTGCGTAAGCTTCTCATCATATCAGACCATGGTACAGAACTTAGACTGAAATAAAGCTTACTGCATTAGCAGCTCTTACACCCTTGCCATCTACCCACACAATACAAGAGTATCTAGCACTCCTTTTCCTGTTTTAAACAGGAATTTGTGCTTTGCACCTTGATTAGGCTGTATAATTTTTTTTTTCATTGCAAAAAAATTTTTATTATTTTCATTATTTTTCTTCATCTCCCCCCAGGAAATTTTTCATTGTTAATTACTCAGGGATATATTTTTTTTCCCAGAGGACATTCATTACTCTTTGTAATTCTTATTGTGATGTCCTTTTAATAAATGGTCTATTTTTCTACACTGACCCAGGGAACCTAATTATTCAAGTAATTGAAGCCTCTGTTCACTATTTTTGTTTTATGATGATAAGTACACTATGGACTGGAAAAGTGAGAGTTTCCATTTCTGGGCATTTTTCTTATTTCTTCCTGTATGTTAGCCCTTTTTTTCAGCTGGTTTATGAACTTCTATTATGTATCATTTCCATATTTCATAATTAACTGTAACTACCCCCTATAATATTGAATATAACCTTAAATATTACATAATTTTATCCCTATAAGTAGGTTTAAAATGTAATGCAATTTAATTTTAAACTAGTTTTCTGAAAGATAAAACAGAGATTATTACTATTTATACAAATGTATACAACACATTGGGGGAATACAATGGAGGTAAAGATGAAACACTTATAGAATATTTCTTAGAAGTAAACCTAATTAAATAAAATAATGTCATAATAATGCACAGAAATCCTCAGAGGAAATCTATCTAAGAAGTATAGTTTACATGTGACCTTAACACATTAAAAATGTTCATATTTTTATTTAAAATACAAATGAGTATGAGTATAAAAATACTTTAAAAATACATTTCTACATGGTGAGTAAGGTAAAAATTACTTGTAAAAATTACTTGTATTATTACAATACAATTGTATTATTACAATTACAATTACAATTGATTGTAATTGTTTATAGGAATGTGGATAGGTGTTAGTGTTGATAGGAATATGGATATGTGTTAGTGTATGGGCAGCAATTTTCAAAAAATCTATTCAGCATTGCCCACCCTACCATGCTTAATTTCAAAATCTGACATTTTCATAATGTAAATTGTTTTCTCACTTCTGTTTTATATTTTATGAATTCGTACCCAACATAAAAGCTAATCCAGATACAATCATACTCGCAGGATGGTGGTATGATTGTAGAGCATTGTTCTTAGTTGTAATTTCATCCTTTTATTTAGTTTTCTGTCATTAAAAGTGACACTTTCAGAGCCTTCCTGAGGTTATGAGAAGGCAAGACCACACTTAGTGATATCCATTCATCCCAGCATGTGAAGGAAAATGAAAAATCCGGTATCCATAACAACAATTAAGAAATTCTGGAAAATTAACTATAACACAGACTGAGAATTAGATTACTAAAAATTTACTATATTGCATATATTACATAAAGAAGGCATATATTTTATGAAGACCTAATAGGAATGACAGAATTAAATGTTATTTTACACTATGATTCAGTATCTAAAATGTCATTTAACCGAGACTAGTTCATGAATGAGGCAAATCTGTGTGAAACCCAGCTCAGACCAAACTTACATGATACTGATGGGCTCACTAAAATACCTGGAAATGATTGCAGAAATTACAGTGTCTAAATAAGTTAATATGCCCATTCTCATTACTCGTGCTCTCATTTAAGCCTTACTGCAGATCCTTTCTGCTTGTAGATGGCCACATTTCAAAAGTCAGATCTTCTTGGCCTCATGTCTGAGAGGATGTATTTTCTCCAATTAAAGTGTCATTAGGTGTGACAGAAGGGCCATACCTGACTACAATTAGGAAAGGGAAACAAGTAACATACACCAGCTTGCTTTTTTTTTTTTTTTTTTTTTTTGTAATCTCAGTTTTAGGGCACATGAAAGCAGTGCTCTGGGAAGCATAGCAGAAGCTAGATTCATTCGTCTATGTAAACACTGAACTAGGAATTGTTCTTACTGAAGGATCCTCTCAGTATCAGCAAAGAACAATTTCCTTTCAAGAGACAAGGCAGATGTCAGATAGTCATTTTTACTCTTTGGATATTTTTAGCTGGATATTTTTAAGCTGATCACTACCTTGTGCTGCACTGACTTCTATGTCACATGAGACACTGGAGAGTCCAAAACTAAATTAGAGCTAGACTCAAAACTGTGGATCAGTTAACCTCTGAAGTTAAGGCAATAAGTGAATGTCATGAGGTGGGGTAAGCCTGGGACTTGACTAATTTAAGTCTACCCATTCTCTTTAACATCTATCTTACCTTTTCTGAGGAGCAGGGGTTTTTTTTATCTAAGTAGTGATTTTTCAATACATAGAAGTACCTGATTAGAAACTTTTCATTAAAAGAAGAAACAGGGAGAACTAAAAAAACCCAAAAAACTCTCAGTGCAATTGTGAAAACTGGTGCCATATTTGATCTGAAGCAAAGCATTAGGAAATTAATTTTTCCCCCACCAAAAAAAAAAAAAGGCAAAAACCAAAACAAGCAAAATGAAACAAAAATCTTCCAAGCATGAAGAAAATTGAGCAGCTTAGACTTGAAGAGTTTAGAGTCATTTGAGATCCTACAGAGTATTCCCTTTGGCATCCAGCTGCTGTTCTAGAAGGCTTTGTGCACCTCACAATGACCTGTGCCATGTATTTCAAATCCTATGCAGATGTCCCAGACACTGTCAGTCATATAAAATGATTTTAGATGAGTATGGTTAGACTATTAAATGTAACCTGTAGTGTTGATTCTAGCATAAACATCCAGACACCCTTTATTGCCATGGATTTTTATTTTCATTAACATTTTCTAAACCAGCATGGAAAGTTGATACATTTTGACTATTTTCTTTAAAACTGAGCTTAAAGATTATGAGCTAGTGGTGCCAAATTCAGTGAACTACATGTTCAGCCAAAATAACTGGGTCTTTAATGACTGAGGTTTTGCCAAGACCTGATCAATTCTTTCATGTTTCTGCAATGCATAGGAAAATGCACAAATCTAAAATAACACATCAAACAGTTCTTGAAGGTTGTATGATGTATCATCATATCAACACATTTCTTAGTTCTTGTATCTGCTTATTCAGAAAAAAACTCATTAACAAAGGAATAGAAAACTGATCCTTTAAAATAAAAATATTTACCAGACTCAGGATTTTACCAAAAATCTAATTTCTCATGAAAATGAATGCGATAGTTAAATAAGGAGATGCCGGGGGGAATGGCTCTTTGCTTCTCTGATGCTAGAGAAAAGTCTCTTGTAAGGTCAATGCAAGCTAGTTCACCTAATTCCATGATTGATGCATGACTGTCCTGTAATGGTTTTGCTGTTTTCAGAACAGCTTATCTTGTGAAAGATGACATACAGCCTCCCTTATTAGGAGTCTTCAGAGTCAGTTTAATGAAGGTGAAATTATGTGTGTGCTGCAGTTGGGGAAATTTTTTTGCGTTGCTGCTAAAAATACAGAAAAACCTGAAAATTCTGTGTCAGTCTTTCAAAACAATAGTCGCAGCTACAAGAAAATCAACATCTGTTGTGTGTTTTGCCTGTGTTTCCTCTAATCGATCCAGCAAATCTTTGCCAAACATTTGCACAGTGTGCCATAGAAATGCCACTTGAGGGTGAAAAAGACTGTCACTTTATAAGTAAATGTCATTTTGCAAGTAAATATCATTGAGTAGGGAAAGAAAAATGACACTAAGGAAAGAACCTCAATGGCTAAATGGCTGATGATACAAATAAGAAACAGAGCATGTAATGAAGGCTCCAGGTATTGTATCCCATCTGTCCGATGTCTTGATGGCAGTGGATGGTAAAGGTTAGTCCTTCACTCCCAAATAACCTCAACACTGGAGCTTTATTTGTCAACAAAAATCTGTAACAGGCAACGTTTCCACCTTAACCAACCGTGGCAATTGAAACTATTCTCCTTTTCAATTCCTTCTTTTCCTATCAAGTCTCAGTTTTCAAGTAATCTTTGCCTCTGTTAGAATCATATCATCATAGAATATTTTGGCTTGGAAGGGACCTTCAAGAGTATCTAGTTCTAATCCCCCTACATGGGCAGGGATGCCTTCCACTAGACCAGATCACTCAATATCCCATCCAGCCAGGCCTTGAACACATTCAGGGGTGGGGCATCCACAGCTTCTCTGTTCCAGTGCCTCACCACTCTCAAGGTAACAAATTTCTTCCTAATATCTACCACAGATTTCACACAATCACAGAATGTGCAGAGTATGCTGAGCTGAAAGGGACCCACAAGGATTATCAGCTCCTGGCCCTGCACAGGACCATCCCCTACAGTGCAAGCAGCACCTCTGTATTCTTTCAATGTCACATAACCTTGCTTCCACTGAACATACACCATTCTTTTTTGCCTTATTTCCAAGAGAAGATTCTTGTTCAGCCAAACTGGCTTTCTGCACCCCTACTTGACTTCCAGTATTTGGGAATTGCCTGCTCCTATGCTCTTAGGAGGTCTGGTAAACAGATATGAGGGAAATCAAGTGCATCACTAGAAGAGGAGTGGTTATTACATATACTGGGCATGCACAAGTGAGAAATGGGAGTGTATCAGCAGAGTCTGCAGAGAAAACTTGACCTTAACTCTCTTATGCTGTAGTTTAGATCTTCAAAGCACACACACACACAAAAAATAATTTTTACTGCTACACTGTGTGACCTTTGTTAACTGCCAAATCAAGAATATAACCTGAGAACAATTCAAATTGATTCAAATGCAGTGTATATGCATGAAGCACATAAAATTATTCTTGTCTACAGTTTCAGCCCTAAGCTCACACAGCACTTGAAGCATGCCACTATGCCAGTTTAAGATTGAGATCTACCCATATGACTTCATCTATCTGCACAACATAAAATGTTTATTGAGGAATAGTAACATATAAAATGAAAGGGAAGGAAAAGCCCATATAATTACCTTCTTCTGATAGCAACATAATGATAAATTAACACTGTCAGAAAACAAATTTAATATCAGTATTTATGATTAAAAATTTCAAAAGACAATCAGAAAATCAAAATTTAATATGACAAATTTTCTTGAACTACTGTTGTAATTTTTAACAGAATTAAAAGCTGGAAACCTGGCTTCAATCTACAAAATTAATATTGTCAAAGACTTTTCATAGAGATTTTGAGTTTCTGCTCAGGCCAGGAATAGACTTCTAAAAAAATAAATATTACTAATTAATTTTCTATGTTTTTATAACTTTAAATGGATTGGCAGGCACTTCATTCTATCTGTGGATTACTTTTGATATCATGTATAGGTGGAGAAGTTCTCAAGATATGGCATTGGTCATCCAAGTTTTTCGCTGTCTTTTAGTGTAAAATCTGTGGTAGCATATTGCAGTAAACACTTGAACTCCTATTCAGACTGTCCTTCTGACCCACAACACAAAGCACATTTCACACACTGTCTTCATCGAGGAAGCTCATGAAATTCATAAAGTTATCTTATTAGTTAATGTGTTGAACACCTGAGACTCTGTGAAAAAACCCAAACCAAACCAAATGAAACCAAACCAAACCAACAAAAAAACCCCAAAACAAAACAAAAAAACACACAAAAATCACACAAAAAACCCAAAAAAGAAAACCACAAAAAAACCCACAAAAGCAAAACCACAAAAAAAAACCAAAACAAAAACAAAAACCCAAACAAAACATCCCCAATCAACTACTCATGCAGTAGTGCAAAAAGACTAAGTAAAGAAACTAAGCCAGCACCTAAAGTGAAGCTAATTGGCCCAGATGGACTGTTTTTCATGAGACTGATCAAGCTTTGTCAAAGTCTTAGAATACTGTTGTACCACTGAAGTTGACCTTTGGACATATCTGATCCCAGTGATCGTTCATTTGTACAGAATTTCAAGTGACATACCAGCACAGTTTTTCCTTCAGTGACTGCCCTATATTGTTGGAAACAGTGCTTCAGCACCCATCTGTAACTATCTGTGCAGAATTTCTTTGTAAGCAACTAGTTCAGCTGTTCCAATATAAGGCTTCCAGCTTGATTGAAAACTAAATTTTAAAGTGCTGGCATTTGTTTGTGTGTGTGTGTATGTGCATGCATGTGTGCTTCTGTGCACACCTAAAGGAGTGGAATAAATTCCTGTGAGGAATATGTAGTTTTCTAAAGAAGGATGCAAGGTAAAGATGGAGTTGTATCAAGTTCAGTTTATTTATTTATTTTTCTTACAAAGAGACCTTTTATTAGCATACTTATTCTGTAAAAAGGGAAAAATATTTTAATTAAATGCTTAAGTCAGTTTATCCCTGTGGTGTATGCAAAGCTAATAAAGTAATACTAAATAGGCTTGTAGGTGCAAACAAATTTTCAATAGGTAAGCCAGACTTTAAAAATATCTCTGACACAAATCATTGAAAAACAGGTCATGCATAAGAATTTAGGAGTGATTGTGGCTTAACCCTGGTAGGCAGCCAAGCCCCATACAGCCTCACACTCAGTTCTTTGCATTGGTATGGAAAAAAGAATTAGAAGTGCAAAAGCAAAAAACACTGTTGAGATAAAAATGGTTTAATAAATGAAGCAAAACCATCTGTGCAAGTAAAGGAATAAAAGCATTTCAGTCATCACTTCCCATGGGCAGGCAGATGTTCAACCATCTCTAGGAAAGCAGGGCTTCATCACATGCAGTGGTGACTTGATAAGACGAATGTCATAAATATGAATGTCCTCCCTTCCTATTCCTTTCCCTAGATTTTATTGCTGGCCACAACCCTGAATGGCATTGGATGTTACATGGGGTGAGCTGTCCCAGTTATGTCTCCCCACGATCTGTTTTCCATCCTTGCCTAGTTACTAGTGAGGAAGTTTGAGATAGAAAAGACCTTGATGCTGAGCAATACCTAAAACATAACTGGATTTTTCAATCCTGTTTTAATCTGAGATCCAAAACCTAACCATATCCTAGCCTAAACCATAACTATAAACCTAAACAAAAACCTAGCTCCATACTATGACAACAATTAACTTGACCACAGACAAAACTGAGACTGAAGTTAATGTTATGGATTTATTTTTGCTTTACCAGTTTCTGACTAAATTTTTAAAGTAGAACATTGGTGTAAATCCCCAGCACCCAGCACTAGAAAACAAGTTGGACACTTGGAAGAGAAGGACTAGTTCTGCAGTTTTTATTCTATGAACAGAAAGAAAAATAGACAGAAAAGTAAAAGATAATAACTCTATCTAATAGAGTTGAAACTCAGAGACGGTTGAGAACTTTCTAACTTCCTCACTGTAGTGGACAGAGGAAAACAAGAACCCATGAGGGTGATTTATGCTGTCATCAGAGAAGTGCCATAGAGGATGAATCATTTGGCCTGAGTTCTCTTCATAATCAGCAGGGGGATAAAAAGAAGCATCCATAAACAATTTGTCATTGTACCTTAATGTAAGGTACCTGAGATAGCTGTGGTAACTTCTGCTCTGACAGAAATTATATCTCTGCATTGTTTATTAGTGCAGCTAAAACAATGAGGTAAATTTAAGACATCTGAGAGATGCTGAAGCAACAAATACCCTACTAATTGCTTTTATTTCCAAGAGCACCATATTATTTTAACAGTTTCAAAATTACAGAATCAAACAATCACAGAATGAACCAGGTTGGAAAAGACCTTTTGGATCATCAAGTCCACCATATGACCAAACCTCCTCATCAAGTAAACCATGGCACTGAGTGGCACTTCCAGTCTTTTTTTAAACAGGTCCAGGGACAATGACTCTACCACCTCCCTGGGCTGATGATTCCAGTGCCCAATCACTCTTTCAGAGAAAAATTTTTTTTCTGACATCTAACCTAAACTTCACCTAGTACAGCTTAAAACTGTGTCCTCTTTAGGTTCTGTCAGTTGTTGCCTGGTGAAAGAGACCAACCCCCACCTGGCTACAGCCGCCTTTCAGGAAGTTGTAGAGAATGATAAGGTCACCCTTGAGTCTCCTTTTCCCCAGACTAAACACCCCCAGCTCCCTCAGTTGTTCCTCACAGGGTTTGTGTTCCAAGCCCCTCACCAGCCTCGTTGCCTCCTCTGGACATGCTCAAGTTCTCAATGTCCTTCCCAAACTGAGGGGCCAGAACTGGACACAGCACTCAAGGTGTGGCCTCACCATCGCTGTGTACATGGGGAGAATGACCTCCCTGCTCCTGCTGGCCACACTATTCCTGACACAGGCCAGGATGCCCTTGGCCTTCTTGGCCACCAGAGCACACTGCTGGCTCATGTCCAGCCAGCTGTGGGTCAGCACCCCCAGGTCCCTTTCTGCCTGGGCAGCCACTCTGTCCCAGCCTGTAACACTGCAGTGGGCTGTTGAAGCCAAAGTTCAGGACTTGGCACCTGGACTTATTAAAGTTCATCTTATTAGATTCTGCCCATCTATTCAGGTCCCTTTGCAGAGCCCTCCTACCCTCCAGCAGATTGACACGCTCACAGTTTGGTCTCATCTGCAAATTTACTGATGATGGACTCAATCCCTTTATCCAGATCAGCAATGAATATATTAAACTGGACTGGCCCCAGCACTGATCCCTGGGGGATACCCCTGGTGACTGGCTGCCAGCCATCGAAATATAATCTATTATATTTTCACCATCAAAATATAATCTATTTTAAAATATGTTACAGCATAATACCTTGTAGTGTTTATTTCTTTGCTTTATTTAGTTCATAGCTCATATAAAGTTCAGATAAATCTGTGTTCAAAGAGGGTATATTTTCTTTGTATACTCACCTGGAGGAGGATCACCTTTATCTCAGTTCTGGTACTATCTTGTCCTGGGTAGTATCTTATTCCTGAGTGATTATTATGTTACTGCAATTCTTTCAATTCTTACTCCAACATCTCTGAGACTACAGGTCATATCCCAGTTTTCTGTACAATAATGCTTCATTTCATTCTCCACATTGCATCAAATACAAATCTGTCTTCAGAAGACAGCTGTAAAAGCTATTTCACAAATATCAGTGTAATCTTGAGAATTCACCAGTGGCCAGCTTGCAGTGGTAAATGATTTCTCACAACACCATGGGACCTGCTTTTTGGTAAAGAACAGCCTGACACTGGAATGCTCTCCTCTGCTGGCCAGCCATACCAGAAATGCCCTGAGCTTTGTGGTATCTAGTCAAGTGGGAATGCTCAGTCCATATAAAGGAACATAAAATTATCAAAGAAAAAAGCAACAGCTTGAATGGTGACCTCTTCTATTATACTGCTAAGAGCCTTCCCATTCTTCTTGTCCCGTATTATTTTATGCACATACAGTAATTTAAATTCTTCCTTCAAAAGATTTCACTTTTCTTTACTTACAGTATCTATATCCTTTGTAAATGAAGACATTTATATCTTTGCTTCTTATTTCACTAATACCAGATAAAAGATTTGCTGTTCATGTATTTGTACAGAGCTTGTCATTTTATATTATGACATAACATGACATTTTGCCTCTGTGGTACTTTTGATAATGTCAAATAAAAGTACAGAAGACTGGAATTTGTAGTTAGACATTTTTTTCTCTTTCACCCTAAAGGCATGGAACCATTCAAACACGCAAATTATTTGTGAGAAGATATATTAAATAGGGTTAATTGACATCGACAAACAATAAGATGAAACTACAAAAGATTCTTTTCTTCAAAGTGAAGCAGAGGGTTTACCTTTTTGTTACAGGTTTTGCATGATAATATTATCTTGTCATCTTGATCATCAGAAACTAAGCTGTGCTTGCAAAAGAAGCCAATCAGTAAAAAACACCATTTTTTTCAAATTAATAAATAAAAGCAGTATGCTGAACACAGTACCTTTTAATAGTAATATGTATGTAAAGAGAATGCACTGTCTTTGTAATAAACCAAAACATGAAAAATAGCACAAAGAAGACTCTTTAACAAAACCTAATTGAGGATAAACCTGTCACATTAAAGCATGTTCTTGGCAAGAAGGTTATGCGCAAAACCTTTCTGTGATTAATCTAAAAGTTTAAGCTGAAGAAGTACCGTATAATTGCTTATTATGATGAGCTTCTTACAGAATCTTAAGGGAGAATATAATTTGCACAAACATATGCTAGTTTTTAGATTGCTTAATATTTCTTACGGGAAAATGGTTAGAACATTAATGAATAATAACAACAGATAATTTCATTATAGTTAACACAGTCATAAGCGTTTTTTTTGTTGGTATCTGAAATGATAATTTCCACAATATATGAAAATAAATTATTTAGAACTGGTTTTGTCTCACATTTTATTGAATCTAGAAAAAACATACATTGCGAATCATCAGATTGATTTCTTTCTTTTAAAGATTTTCTAAAATTCACATTTATCCAGGGAAAATAAATGTCTTTTATAATGATAAAATCATTGATGTCATATATTTTTTATTAACATATGTTAATAAAAAGTATTAAATAAAGCTTAGAGTTTTGCATGATTTAATAAATTGTAAATATTTAGCAGCATAAGACAAGAGATAGAAAGTAACATTCCTTGAAGTTACAAGAATAAGAAATGCATATGTAATACTAGTGTTAGTTGGAAAAAGGCCTTTTCCTATCAGATTGTATTTCCTACCTTTTTTGGGTTAGTAGAACTAAGAAAGAAAGCACTTGAAAACAATCTTTTGAAACAGGTCATGTCAGACTGCATCATCCACATATATTTCCGTATTGTCTTATCGTAAAAGGTAACCTATAAACCATTTAACAACTGGTACATGGGATCAGCTGTCTTTTTCTTTCATGTGGCAGCAAATTTTTCATCAAGCAAATGTCGGCCTTCAAATGTTTCTCATAGGTCAAGACACCAATAGCAAAAATTCTGTATGAATGGTCAACCCTTTTTCTAACCTTTTACTTAGCAATAGCAGGGACTATATGTTATTTTAAAAAATCTTTTATTTTCATAAATTTAAAAGGCATAGTCAGCAGAAACACATTTCCAATCAGTTAGAGACTGGATCAACTCAGTCAAGTTTTGACATTTCTTCTTAGCCTGAATAATTTGCATTCACCAGAGTAAAAACAGGCCAAAGGTCCAAAGGTATTAGAAGGGTTTGCAAGAAAACTAGGATTTCACTCCCCTGAAGGTCTAGGTTCTTTGGAATGTTGTCTTACATGCCTTTGTTTAGAAATTTCCCTTGGGATGTGAGACAGAGGAAAACCTCACTGTACCTAAATCTAGGTGCTTTCCAGTGGTCTGTCCAGAACAACATACAGTCTTCAGTGGAAGTGTCTCAGGTGTCTGTTGCTATTGTCACTGTTGCTGTTATTGGTCTTGTTGTTATCAGGGTTGTGGTTGTTGCTGTTATTACTACTATTATTATTATTGTTATAGGGGGCCCTCATGGTGGAACTTTGAGAAGGTATTACATTCTTTATATATTACTGTTCTGAGAATTTCTTTAATTGAAAAAGACACAAAATTAAATAAAGTGTTAAATCAATTTATTTTCTTGTTGAAATGCACATCAAAATTCTCTTGGCAAACTTCAATATTCAGATTCTCTAATACTGATACTGATACACCAGTGAGAGAGAAAAAAAAATAGTGGTGTAAATACTCTAAAAATTCTGCAGAAGATCCAGGCAATAAATGTCCCTGTATGAACATGAATAACAAAATGACAACCCTATTTTGCTATTTCATTTGAATCTAGTTGCCAATCTTCTTTACTTGCTTGAACTAGTTTCTAAATCATGAAATTCACGACACTTTTCTGTATCATAGCATTAAGTTTCAGGGAACTTGTGACCAGTTAACATGACTCAGGAAATATTCCAAAGTTTCTGACTACTTTTAGCTGACTACTTTTCAACAAAATCATAAAACAATACTAAAGCTTCAGAGTAAGATATTTAGTTTTAATTTTTTTTTACAATACTATGTGTCAGCTAACAATATCAGATGAGGTCATGGACCATGATATTCATATTACATGTGGGGGATGTGTATACCACTATGGACTTGTGTGAGGAGCACAACAGGTGAATTTATTTTTTGTAGGTAACAGTGGTCTGGCATCACTTCCATTCATATCCATTTATGCCTCCTTGTATTATTGTGCATGGTAGATGGAATACAGTAACTAAGAATGACATTGTCTTCATGTTTTAAGAAGTCATGTACATCAAATGCATTTTAGAATTGTATATATGTCACAGCCCTTTGAAATCGATGGATGTTTGCTAGATTTTAAACATCAAAACTACAGTTTATTTGTTTTAAAATATTAGAAAGTAACTCATATTTTATTGCAATTTACTCTGTCTTTGGTCATAGAATTTACATCTTCCAAATCTACTATTTACACTGTTCATTACTGTTGCCTTTGTTTTTACAATTTTTTTTTTGTGTACATTCTGTTTCTGTATACAATAACACTTTTCTAAAAATGTAGCAAAATATGGCTATGGACTGTGGACATCTGACTTTATTTCTTCCATTATTTCGATAATTTATCACTGTTGCTCTATTCATTGCTTAAAATTCAATCTAGATAGGGCAAAAACTATCCCCTGAAGGGCTGTTGATACAGAATTTAGGAATGTAATAATTTACTAAATCCAAATTCTTTCAATTTTGTCTCCATTCTACAAGCCACAGAGAATTCCCAATTAATACCAGGGTTGTTTAAACAAGCTGATATCATATAGTCCAGAAGCATAATCTTATTAACTTGATTTTTTCCTCCTTATATCTTCATACAAGTTTTTATTTATCTTTCTCTTTCATCTCCTTAGAGATTCATTGTACAGTGTACCTGTTGTATTATCATTTCAATATTCCTATGCATAAGCTACCTTATTTTCTGAAGATGTCAATTCATTTCTTCATGTGTTTGATTTTTCCTAACTTGTAAGGCACAATAAAACTCCCAATATTTCTTGTAAATCTTTCTGCCATAGGAGAACTAGAGTATGAGGTGATTATATAGGATTTAGATGGTTTTTCCCAAAAAATACTGCCTTCAGAATGATCTAAGAAATCACATGGTAAAATGCTTTGCTTTTAAATTAGATTCAAATACTTATTTTTATTTTTCTAGAGACTGATAGTTGGTTTCCATCATGCTGAATCTTCATGCTGCCACTCAGTGCTCAGAATGCGTCTCTTAGAGCAGACCAGAGGAGGGAATTTCTCCTAAGGGTGCTCTCCAACTTGTGAACTGAATGGAGTTCTAAACCCACAGAAGAACACAAAAACAACTGCTTTGAATGCTCCTACAACAAAAAAAACCCCTGACTTTCAAACGTAATACTTCTATTTTGTAGGTGATTTGAGGGGTCTGGAGGGGTTCTGTTTGCTTTTTTTATTATTATTATTTTTCTTTCCCCTGTGTAGATGACAATACTTGATACAGATAAGCCAGTGTTGCAAAAGTTTTTAAATAGGATTTTGACAAAAATTGATAGCTAGTTTTGACCTCTAATGCAGTACATTATGAGACAGGCACACATAACAAAAAAAATCACTTCAAATATTCCTTGTCAACATTACATCAGAAAACTACAGCTATTTCTATATCTTTGCTTAGTACCGTAGGACTCATTTTACTTTACAGCTCCTCTGAGAATGCCAGTTTGTAACCTTTCCAGATACAGCAAATGAAGCACAGCTCAGAATGAATTAGACTGGGAACAGACTACAGAGAAGAGAGTCTTTGCCTATAATCCTCCAGCTATCTCATCACAGAATCATAGAATACCAGATTGGAAAGGACCTCAATGATCCTCTGGTCCAACCATCTTTTATTCTGACCTCTCTTTATTTTCAATCACCTTAAAATGGCAAAGGAAAAGGGCCAAATCCTGCCTCTGCATTATATACACCTCTCACTGTAATTTATCTGAAGGCAGAACTAAGGCCCAACTTTCTTACAGCAGAATCTATTAACATTTAATGTAGGACATCTCCCTTTCTCCTCAGGTCTTGCTTCTCAAATTTAATCAAAATCAGGTTTTTTTAATGTCTAATCTTATCTTCTATCTTTTCACATGAATGCCCTGGCTCTGGTACTTTTCCCCTATCCTAAGATGCTATTTTCATTGTCCATTTCTAACTTCTGTTTACAGGATCATATTTTCCTTCATCTCTTAGTCCATTTTCCTAGCCTTTCTTGTTTTCTTTCCAGCTGTCCTAGAAGTCCCCAGTAAATTGCCAAATCTACTCCTTCTGGTATCCAAAGTGTCTAAATTTTCCTACTAGTTAATTTTAAGTTCAATTGCTTAAGTTTTAGCTGCCTAGGATGGAAAAACTTACTAAGCAGTCATGCTTAGGTGTTAAAGCACTTATGTTATGCCTTTTTCTAACTCTATTATAAAATGAAATTGCTTTATGTATTTCAAAAAAGTAATCAAACAAAATACATTTTTATTAGTATATGTTTTAAAGAATTGACTAAAGTGAAATTTTAAAACATGTATTCCTACTCTCAATAAGTTCCTTATATTTGTACCTCCTCAGGTCTTACAGAATCACTAATTTCTCTATAAAACAATAAGAAATGAGCTTGTATATTGTATGTATAAGAATGACCTTGTATATTCCACAAAAGTAATGTTTATATAACACTCCACAATTATTTTTAAGGCATTTAATTTGTCTTCTATGTGTGTATATACATAATTTTCTGCTTTAAACAAACTTTTCTATCTGTCTGGAGAGAACAGGTAAGGAAGTCTCAGATTTCTGAGGTTTCTGGTACAGTAATTTGAGAGATGTATTTCTTCTGTCAGTAGACACCAGCAATTGCTGCAACTGATGTTTCATCCATTACACCAGCTCGATTTCTCAGACAATGGATAATTAGCTAGACTTTTCTGCTGGATGATTACTTCTATCTTTTGAGGAATCTCATGCTATAATGGACAAAATGTCATGAATAATGAGGTATTATGTTGGTGAAAGCTACATCACTAAAAAGTATATTGTTCTTTGTCTTTGAAGAAGGAAAGTCTTTTATGCATTAGTGGTTTCAGTTCTGTTTCATCTCTTGCTTTAGAGAGAATGTTAACACTATCTAGAAAATTAAAAAGTGAAGATAAATCTATATAAAGCTCATCTTATATCTGAAGAAGAACTTGAAATAAAAGGACTGCTGCAATTTTAAAAATCCTCAGTATGCTCAGACAAAGTTTGTCATTTAATCATGCATGAAGATTTTTTGCCTCTGAAATGGCTTGTTATAATATTATAATTGTATTAGGTGACTCACATTTATGAAATTACTTTAGGATATTGCATTATATATTTCCAAGGATGTATTTTTACTAAGTGCTGCCTATTGAGTTTATTCAAATTATCCCATAGATACGGATGAGGGTCTTTTATTCTCTATGTGAGATGTTTGAAATACAGAAACAGACTCTTTCAGCATGTGCTCTGCAGCAAGTTCACTGCACAGCATCCCCTGAATCACTGCACATTTTACAGAGAGAACAGAAAAGTTGGAGTACTCTCAGTTTCTCAGTACTCTCAGTTTCTTCTGAACTAGCAAAACAACAGCAGCATATTTGTGTTTATAGAAGTTTGCACAGAGATAGGTAGCATTGAGCAAGCAGCAAATGGCAAGGCAATGACAATTATTAGGTTTTCACTCTGCTACAACAGTTCCTGTTGCCATGTGGTACATGCCTTTTACTTGGAGCTCCTTGCAAGCTTGAAGACCCAGGGGAAAGACAGAGTGAAAGAGAGAAGTTTAGTACTGGAAATATGTGCCATTGAAAACTCTTTTTGACTTTCTGATCATTCCTTGACAATTTTTTGTCCGTTTTGATGCACTACAGCACCTACAAGGACTACAGGTATTCTGTAAGGAAGTTTTTGTGTGATTGTGCTGGCTTTGGTTGAGATAGACTTAATTTTCTTTGCAGTGACTGGTATGGGGTTGTGTTTTGGATTTGTGCTGAACACAGGGTTGATAACACAGAGTTGTTTTTGTTATGGCTGAGCAGTGTTTACACAGAACCAAGACATTTTCTGCTAGTTCTGTTAGTACTCTCACACTGGTGAGGAGTCTGGGGCTGCATGGAAAGTTGGGAGGAGACATGGCCAGGACAGCTAACTCCAACTGACCAAAGGGATATTCCAGACTATGTGACATCATTCTCGTCTGTAAAGTATCAGGGGAGAAGAAGCAAGGGCAAGAAATTTGGGATTATGTCATTTGTCTTCCCAAGTCATCATTACTGGTGATGGGGCCCTGCTCTCTTGGAGATGGTTGAACACCTGCCTGTTCATGGAAAGCATTGAAATGAATTCCTTATTTTGATTTACTTGTGTATGACTTCTGCTCCACCTATTCAACTGCCTTTCAGCACACAAGTTCTCTATGTTTTGCCCTTTTGATTCTCTCCCTGATCCTATCGGTGGGGGAGTAATTGAGCAGCTGTATGGGGTTTGGCTGATGGCTGGAGTTAAACTGTGATGGTGATGTAGAGATAGTGAGATTCTTTCTAATACCACAGGTCCTAGGTATGCTTGGAACAGCTTCTATATACGGGTTTCAAAGACAATGAGAAAAAAACATCTTGATGACTGACTCACTTTGGCTGACTATTCTACTGGGGCATAGGTGCACCCACAGGATTATTCTCTTAGGAGTGATTTTCTAAATTAAATGAAACTGAGAGTGATAGTTCATTGCTGAATAACATCCCAAGATAACCCATAAACAAACCTGGACAATTTCAAGGTGAATATTGCCAGAATGCTCTGGTGGCCACCATGGTGAACAGGGGCAGGTCAGACAGGGAGCACCAGGGACAGCCCCATCATCAGAAATCTCCTGGGAGTGGAGGCAAACCATGGGCCCACAGGTGGTTCTGGCTTAGTGGGGTCTGTGACCAGGCAGAGCAGGGCTGTGGGGAGCTGGACCAGTCCTTCTCAGTGTTGTTGGGGGAGGGCCTGATAGCCCTGGGTGGCTGACAAAGGGTCCTGGGCCGTAGCCAGGGTGGGGGGACCTCCAGGGGGGGTGGGGGTGGTTGGCAGGGAAAGGAAAGCACACAGGACCCTGCCAAAATTGTGGACCCAGAGCTATCTTGCCAAAATGGAAAAGGTTTCAGTGTTCAGCAAATTTTGTTAAGTAAGGCATCACTAATGTATTGACAAAATTATCTAAATAAAAATGCAAACTAGCGGAATAGGTGGGGTGTCAATAAAGCAGCAAGATACTTGGTGCTTAGCCCAGTGATGATGGAGAAAAACTGCACCTCAGCTGGCATGATTCTTCTTTTACACCATGAACAGAAGTGTTATCATTTCTCATGAGTGCCAAAACAGACAGGTGGCCAAGAAGTTATTTACTACAACCCATGACATGAATGTAGATCATGAAAAGAACGTGTATATGGTAATGTCTCAAATTAAAGAAATTATATTGTCTGAGACTCACTCCAGTATCTTTTTTTCATGCTGAAAATGTTCAGGTTACCACACACCTGCCTTCTCTTTTCTGTCTCTTCACAGTTCTTCCTTACATATCCAGCCCCCAAATATCTTTTAATATACTACACCAAAATCAAGACCCTAAGCATGTGCTATACACAAGCAAGACCCCTGAAGTAGTGACATACCATAGAGATTACTCCAAAAGAGCAAGGTATTTGTCTTCTCAAACCTTCCTGTACTCACAAATGTTTGGCTATCATTCTTTTTTTTCTTATATTTATTGTCCCATTTAATGATTAACAAATAAATTTTTTATTTCAGTGAAAAGGAGAATTAAGAAGTACTCTGATGCCAGAGCTGAGATATTAAATTATGTATGAGTGTTTTGTAGCCTAATGCTTCTAACTTTACTCTTGTAATGATTCCAGGCTTTGCATTCTTTAGTCTTCGTGTCTTATATACTCATGAAGTGGAGAACATCTTTTGCTGAGTACTTTCTTTACCAAGCAATGACTGCAGATTGTGTTCAGTAAAACATGCTGTCTTGTTTAGTGATTATATGTTTCAGGGGAAAAAAAACCCAACCAAAAAACAAACCAACAAACAAAAAAAAGAATATACTTGGGATTTTTTTTATTATTTTTTATTATTCTATATTTCTCATTCTTTGGATTCTAGTTAGATAAACAAAGATATATGACTGCTGAATGGTAGCCTCAGATTTTTTTATGATTGGAGATTAAAAATTATGTCCAGAACACAAAAAGATCTTTTTCTTTTATTTCTGGTTTTTTCTTTTTTCTCTTTTTTTTTAAGTATCTTTTTAATGACTTATCATTCTCTTTCTTGATGTTATCCTTCCTAATTTGAAAACAACTGTGCAATTTCAGACCCGTTCCACATTATCCTAGAAACCCATGAATTGGTGGATGATGCTTTTTCAAATAACCAGCAGTGCAAATTTAAAACTTAAGTGTCCAGTGAAGCTCAGCAAGCTGAGCAACTGAATACTGAGCAGATTCAACAACAAAGACACTTTCTGTAGCCACTGAACTTTCTAATTTTGTTTCTTGTTCATAAATTTTAAAAGTGGCAAGCACATATTTTAGTAGTTTGTTACCCATTGACTTTAATGGGAATATCATAGCCAAAATTCATTGCATAGCTTTTGTTGGAAGGTATTGTATGGCAAGTAATTGAACAAAATGCAGATTGCATACAATGTAACTCTACATAATTACAAATGAGTAAAAAAAATTGCAGATAAAAATTGAGACAACAAACTAATATATTAACAGACAACAAAAAATATTTTAAAAATACATTTTAATTCAGTGAAAAATATGATTCCATTGACTTCAGCAGACTTGTGACAAATTAAAGGACATGGCTCATAGATTTATGTGTTTGGAGACATCCTATTCACTAAAACTATGCCTTTGTAAATGTTTGATGTGTTTATTATGGTCTATTTCCTAATTTTTTTAAGTTCTTTTTTTTTTTTTTAATAATAAGATACTTGTGTATTACTGGCTTTTCTATTGATGTCTGGTCCTTTATTTTTTTAGCCAGCTCAGGATTATACCTTATGAAATAAGAAACATTAACAAGAATAATAGGTACCTGCATATGCAGTACTCTTAGTGGTCTCTCCAACACCATTGCTGTTCATACAAAATTTCTTTATAACTTTGTAAATATATGTTTGTGAAATTTGTATCTACCTTATATTGGTTATTATATTTTATGCCTTTTTTGAGTTATTGTCAATTTTCTTCCTTTTATATATTTTTCCTCCTTTTTAGGTAATTAAATTACAGACATGAAACATTAACAATTATTCTTTCATGGTCTTCAGAGCACAAACATTGTAGAACACAGAAATGTGTGGAAATGTGCACGTTAAATAGCAAAAATACAGAAAATCTCAAAGGTCATTTTAACTTTATATGAAAGCTCTATGCTCAGGCAACTGTCCCTGTTTCTTCCGATCACATCCACATTTACCTGAACTGGCAAACCCTAGGAGCCCAAAAGCTAAGAAGACCTGGTTTTATGCATAACTACATTGTCTTTTAAGGTAAATTGAGTTCAGAATAAGTTCATTCTGCCTGCAGTTTCTCTCTGTGTTTTCATCAGGGAATGCCAAGGAAGGATTTAGATGGTCTCTGTCTCCCAACACCATCTATGTTAGGCTGTCACAAGGACAATTGGCACAGGCAAGCTGCCAGATCAGAAAGGGAGCAGTGGGACACATCTACGGTACATGGGGGAAATCTGTAATAATATAATTAAAGCAACAGAGAATTGGCTGGTCAAATGCAAATGTCTGCTTAAGGCTGAGATTAATTGCTCTCTGAAGCCAACTGGCTGTACTGAGGAGTTCAAACCAGCTGACAGGACAAGCCCAGACAAATGTTGAGACCCTGCACAGTCAGGTCAGTGCAAGGTCTGCAACCTTCTACTGCTAATGGCCAAATTATATCTATCAGGATGCACCAATATTTATGTCCTTAACTATAACAAACATTAAATCCAAGATGTGAGCATGACCAAGTCAGCAGGAGCATTTGAATTATGCATTACTCTTTAGGCTATCTACAATTAATCAAAGGTGCTTTGAAAACATGATCAGCACTGGAGACTCCAAATTTTGGGTAGCAATTTAAAATTTGGTCACTCCAATGACCTCATAGTGGACATACAACCTGACATGTTCATAATCAGAATGTAATGATGAGAGATATGATGTTATTTTTAAAACTTTGTCTTTTATGTAAACCATACATAACTCAATAATTTTTGTTTGTTTCTTTTGTTTTACTAAGTATGTGTACATCATTTTACTAAGATGGCATCTTTTCAGCAGCATTAATTAAAATTGATATTTCTTTAGCCCCTCTATATGCTGAAGTTTAATACATATTTCACTCTGAGGCCTAATATAGCTATTATTAGTAGAGGACAAATGAATAAATATCAGTAGTTCCCATTCTTAAAAATATTGATGGCTTGTTATGTATCCAATTAACTTTGTTTTCAGTGTATTACTCAGTAACATAAATTGCCAGTACCTCTTGAAAGTTATTCTTGACTGATTTTGTTAAAATTTCAATACCTGTCTTTGTAGATCACAAGGCAAATTAAAATCACTAAGACATTTAACATAGCACTTAATCCAACCCCTCCTGCAAAAAAAAAGGCAAAAACATATGTGCTGCATTTTCTTGTCTTTGAGTTTTTCAGTCCTTGTGCCTTCCTTTTGTCTAGATTGTGCTTTCTTAACTAGCAGGTAATTTAAATATTATTGTGTATTTTTCAGAATTATTTGTTTATTGTATTTATTACTTCTGAGAAGAAGCAGAGTGTGTTTGGGAGTATCCACGTGTTTACAGATTTGGATGTACATTTGTTTGTTTTTCAAATAAAATGTCTACAATTAATTTGCTGGAGTCATAATATATGTTTATGATTATCAAATATTCCTGTAGCATTTCCCCTTATATCTTACCTTTTTCCTTTTAATTCAAATCCAATGTAATTGTAAGTTACATATTTACCTTTTAATTAGAATACCAGTAAGGAACATATTTTCAGCCTAAAAAAATAATTGCAGCATATGTTTTCATATTATCTATACAAGCTATACAAAATCCATAAAAAGAGGAACAGGGAAAGAAAGGGAAATATCCAATCTGTTGTGCATTTTTCTACAGCAGAATCCACTCCCCATTTTTTCTTTTTTTAATAAGTCACTGTAATAACATATTTAGTTGGTAACAGGTGGTATTTTTTCACAATCTTGGATGAATATTTAGATTGTCATAGAGCCATATGTTCTATGCAACACCCCTTAATTTATTAAGAAATAAGAAAGCAGTCAGTGTGAGTGGCATTTTCTGTTATCCACCAGATTTACAAACCTTCAAGTATTTATTTGAAGATTGTACTTAGAGATGTCTTTGTTATTGTTACATATCAAAGAACTCCACTAAGGGTAGAAAATATTTAATGTCTCAGTATCCTGCAAATTACTTGAAAAATTCTACTAATGATACATCTTCTCCTTTGACTTTATGTTCATAGAAAGACTGCCATCCTGATAATGAGCATAGATTAATTAAAGCAATGGACTAAGACTGACTTTTGACAACAGCTGTGAGAATTTAAATTGTTCTGTGGATAGTGCAAAGTACATAAACAAGATACTTCAAGGTGTCAGTGGTCTTAATTAGTACATACAAAACGTATTTGTTGTGATTGAGCAGCCCATTTGTTTTATTATCCTGAAACTAACCTGAAATCTTTCTTTATTTTTATCTTTCTGTTTTGTTTTGCAGCTCCTTTGGTATGTGTCTCTGGCGTTATTTTCCACCAGTAGCATCCTATCTAATTTTGAAATAGAATATCTTTAATGTTGTGGATTTGAAGTGAACTACCTGTTTTCTTAATTTTCTTTCAGACAAGACTGACAGATGCATCTTCACTGGGAATTAAAAATTTTTTTCAGTAGTGGACATAAAAGATATCCTTCTATCCCATCTTCATAGTGATAGATCATCACATTTTGACATTTCCTTGGAATCTCGTTAATATCTGGATTGTGTTAGCAGCACCATAACAGTAAAAAATTTAAACAAATTCAGAATGTGGGCATCTCCTTATTCATAAAAATAAAATAAAATCACCACCATCTTCTCCCAGAACATTGCTTAATGTGATGACACCTGAAACAGTCATTCTCATATCAGCCACCTTCAAAATTAATCTCTGTTTGTCTCTAAAACTTGATATATCTCATGAAGTATGTCTGCCCTCATGAAGGTGACTTGCATTCATAATTGTTATCTGCAGGAATTGTGGTGGCGAGATTAAAGAAATACATGTAACAACATCAAAACTTTGTCTGACCAGACTAAAATAAACCTGAATTGAACACCCTTTAAATTAATATATAAATTTTTCCAAATATCACTGGAAATGGCAATCAAGAATGGAAGAAGTACTAAAATAGAAGATAAGGAAATGAGACATGAGATGGGGTTAAAACCATAAAAAAGAAAAATATATTTTAATTGCCTTAAGCAGAGAGAGAGAAAAAAATTACATTACTGGTCAGTTGTTAGAGCAGTTACTATTTCTTCAGTGACACTTAGATAGTGCAGTGATATATGCTATTATAAGAACAAGAAACTAGCAAGCTAGATAGAAGAAATTAAAATAATATATGACCTGTCTTCGGTGTCAACAGAATTACATCTTGAGTCAGTAGGTGTCTGATTAATTTTTTTTTTAAGAGCTTGCTGTTTAAAATTTATGTTTTAATTCATGTTAATTGCTTTTTGTACCATTTTGTTATTTACTGATGATTGTGAATAAGGTTAGCACATTAAAATTTGTTATTAAGGGTCAGTTCATGGTCATTTTGCGGAAAAAATACTGTGACCACTTTTATATTTTGATTCTAAACAGAATGCAACATTATCAAGATAATGAGAGTGAAATCTAGTGCACCTAATTTGGCAAAAAGTTGATCCAGGCCACTGAGAGAAAGTTTTTAATTTTTCAATAAAGCTGGCCCAGAGTTACAATCATATTCTAAACCAGTAAACTGAAATCCAGACCACCTTAGTCAGCTGCTTACATCTTTTCATGTTACCTATCTGAAGGCCTGGACAGCAGTGGATGGCAATCTAGCCTTTCTCAGTGTAGGTGAGATGTCCTTAACATGACTACAAGGCTAGACAGACCTAGACACGCGTTCCATTGCAGATGGGATTTCATGGACTGATTGCCACTTTGGTTTTAGACTTCAGTGGCTGCGACACTAACCTAAAATGGGGGAAAAAACACCCCAGCAAATCTACTCAGTTGAAATTTCATTATGTTTTTAATGTGCCATACTTGAGAGTGGAGACAATGAGAGACAATTACTATGGAGCACACAGTAAAATGCTTACTGGCTAACACACTCAAATGAGGATTAATATTTTTCCCAGTAAATGACTCCAGAAAAAGAAAAGTTTAAACACTTACATGTTTCCAAAGATAGTAGATAATGACAAAGAACTTGTCTAGCTTTATTGCATTGCATGAAAACAACTTCTAATTTAAATTTGTGGCTGGTGCTGATCACTTCTCTCTGATGACCAGTGATAGTACTCAAAGGAACAACATGATGCTGTATTGGGAGAGGTTGGATAGTAGAAAAATATTCTTCATCCAAATGGAGGCTGGGCACTGTTTGGGCTCCCCAGGGAAGAGGGGAGTTGGAAGTGTTAAGCCTGACAAAGTTCAAAAAGCGTTTGGACAATACTCTCAGGCATATGGTGTGACTCTTGGGGATGGTCCTCTGCAGGACCAGACATTGGACAGGATGATCCTTATGGATTCCTTCCAACCCAGGTTATTCTATGATTTTAAATTTTTGTGGAAGATGTGACTGTTGGAAGAGTCATGTTTATCTGCTAAGATCAGTGGGGTGTAGTAAAGAACTATTTTGTCCAATTTTCCTTTTTTGTGAAAGGTTTCCAATAATGTTATGTTAATGCAGTCCAACAGTTTAACAGTTTAATCTCCAAATTGGAATGGCCTTTGCATCTGGAAATTCATAGACTGTCTGAAATGAGCAGGTGTGGCCCCTAATTTAGGAATCTTCACTAAGAATTTTGATTAGGCAAAAAGACTACAGGCTTCTGTCTTATAGGTATCATTCCATGCCAGGCAGTTCAACAAGAATCACTGCCAAAAGGGAGTGACTGAGGCATCCTCCACAGTACCATTGCCTTAAACTAAGGGTTATGAATTATGATTTTGTTCCCTTGCACCCACCTCTTTCACCAGTATGACTGGAAATTCTGAGGATAGAATGAAAAATCTAGCTTGATGGCAACATATTAGAAGAAAAAATATCTGAAGTGATCAACACTTTAAATATAACTTGAAACCTACACTCTGTCTTTGAAATTGAACCCATACTACCTAGTGCCTTTGCTGTATGCATGTATGAGTGTAGCAGGACACAAATTAAACATTATTCAGAAATGGGTTTTTGGTTAAGATCAAGAAATTTTTAATTTTCAATTTCTGAAATTTTCAAGATCAGAAATTTTTAATTGCAGACAGTCAAAGACATAGTTACAAATATTTAGCTTTTTAAAAAATATTGCATTATATTTTTGTAATATTTCTCTAGTAAGCAATTTTTACATTGCAAGTCATAAAAGATTCAGAGTGATAAGACAGATGGCGTCACTGACTCGATTTAATACACAACTTGGAGAATAAAAGAGCTGTTTAAAGTGGCAAAGTATGTTTTTATTTTTTGCCACAGAGAAGTAAACACTGGCTTTGCAGTCATCCACAGCATTCTTCTGTCAGCTTTCACATCTTCATTGTATCAATGGCAAATTGCAATAGAAAAATCTTTAAAATAAACCATCTTTACTACTAGACTGCAATAAACTAGTTTCCTAAGAGAAAGAAAGCAAAGAAGTAGGTCTGTAACTCACTCTTAGAAGTCCAGCAACTTGTACTGAGATATATGTATTATATTAAGAAACTCAGATACATTTAATTTTACAGTGTCAGCTGTCTAAATTGTAGTCAAATATGTTTATAAACAGGATTATTGACTCACTATATCAACCAGTAATTTGAGGTTTTCCCTACTTTGACTCAGTCAAACAGCTATTTCTTCCACTAAGACTGCTCCAGTTTTTCCCCTTACACATGTTTTTTTTGTTTGATGGGATAACACAAGTTTTGGACAGATGTGAAAGTTCTTCTTGATACACAGCTTCTTTATACATAAAGAGGGAAAAAAAAGGGGGAGGAGAGTGCAGAGGAAGAGTAGGGGAAATGTAATCCTGATAGCATTCAGATTTTATATTTCTGTGGACACTGAATAGATGGCCTATCATTTTTTCTGAATGTTAAAAGAGAATAGTTATAGTTAAGAATGACTTTCTGCTTGTCTTGGACTCCTGGTGTACAAATAAGGTTCTGACAAGCTAAATTTTCCTGTCTAAGTACAATTTTGTCATGGTATTGAGCCAACAGTCTATTCAGGATGGTCTGTAGTTTTGGCACAGGGCTCTAAATAAGTACAGAATTGGTATGCTGTCTTACACATATTATAAAAATTCAGATACTCTCATAAAGGAAATCAATGGTGATTACATTTAAGTAGGTACACAGCAAAGCCTACAAACTGCATTGGCACAGGCAGATTGTTCTGTTGTTGTCATATGGCTGCCAGCTTGGGTGAAAGAAAGTGCAAATAACAAAGCTTGCAATAAGCTGCAAACCTGAAATGTCCACCAACTGCATCAGGATCATAGAAGCTTATAACAAACACACTTGAACTTTCCAGCTCCTGTCTGTAATTCCCTTGTTACTGACATTTGCTAGCCAAATTATGGGGTCTGAGTAACCACAATCCTAATTGTGCAACTATCTGCTATTATTAAACAAGTTGAATACCAGACTATTTGCCTGAATTTGTCAAAGGACACAGCCTGATTGTTACCTAATATCAATTGTATTCTATTGTTAATTATCCTCTTTCAAAGATCACATAACACATTCCAGCATCATTAAAGATGCTGGAATGTGTTATGTGCTTAGACACTAATGCACTTACAAAAAACTACCAACCTAATTTTGAGAAGGCAAGCAAAATGTTTTTGTAAAGGAAAAAAAAATAAAAGGGAATAAAGGAATTTTCCTTAAAATATATAAAATTCTAAGATAATTTACCTAGAAACATGGGAATATTTAAACTACCAAGTAAAAAAAAGAGAATGTTTTAAACTTTGGGGTTTTTTTTTATTTTCTGCTACCAATGCTTTTCCAGTGCTTTTCTAGAATGTAGGTTTGTAATGTGGAATAAAATTAAAACCTGAAAAATTCATCTATTCATGGACTATCAGACCAGAAAGGATCACTAAAATATCTAGTCTCACCTTCCACATGGTATAAGATTCCATGCAGTTACTCTTTATTTGAACCCTATAACTTATGCTTGTCTACAGTCTAGTTTTCAGAAGTTTGTCTTGGAGAATGCAAAATCTTGCAAAATTACAAATCTTATTTAAGAATGGAAAGTTCTTATTGGAGGCTGTACTTGCAAAGAATTTTGAATGGCTTCTCAAAGTCTCCATCTCAGTAATTGAAAATCTTTTATTCTGAACATCTTTTTATTTAATAGATCAATGTTAGAATGAGAAATCACTGCTTTCTGCTAAGGAATCTCTTAAGAAATGCACAGTGCTCCAGTAACCAGACTTAAATAAACAGAAAATTACACTATCTTTACTTACACGGCTAATAACACATAAAGGTCTTTAATATATATTTTAGGTATTTTGTTCAGAACTAGTAATATCTGAATATATCAGATAAATTCTGTTGTATTTGAGTTGTTGCAACTATTTTAAGAACAAGCACAGGATCTTTAAATTGAGATGATTATCTTTTTAAAGTTGCTTTTTTTGAGGGAAGTTAATTTAAAAAGTCAGCAATCTGTAAATCAGATGTAAAATTTCTAATCCACAGATGAATCTAAGAGCTTTTTACTTAAAGGGATGAATTTTAAGAACAGTACCAGAAATATAAAACAGTTTATGATTTGGGATTAGGTTCAAAGAGTCTCTCTTTTATTTCTGTTTCTTCAAAGATTAAAATCAGACTGCCATTATCCATAATAATGACATTTTAATTCAATGTATTATTAGCCTCAGGACAAGAGTAATTTTTTTTAAGTTTCTAGACCCTGTAGTTACGATGTTGTGACGTCAATTTGCAAAACCTGGGAACATCCAAATTCTATCCTCATTCTGGCCTTGAACACATACTGTCTTTTAAACAGAAACTGAGTCCTAAATTCAGCTTATTGACCCATATTTTGACATGGACTTCAGCTTAGTTGTGTGCTTTAAATTTGCTTAAAATTCCCACAGCTTTTAAATAAGTGTTTACTAGTGACACGGATTGTAGTGAAGTATTTCCATCCCATAAGTAAACTGTACAGGGATACACCACAGGGATATACTCTTATTATTAAAGTATATACAGTTTTTACCTCTAAATGTCATGTAAACCTTGAAATAGAGTATAGTTATATTGCAAAAAGTGAGAGCTTGTGCTATTCATCGTTTAAGCATCTTTTTCTCTTCTTTTTTAGATGAAAGTCCTATTAAATCCTCAGCATAGCCTGTTGGAGCAACACTTACAAAATGGTATGGGAAGCTCTGTTAATGAGTTCTTGCTGATCACCTCAAGAGGAAACAGGTGAAAGGGAAAGACTTTGTCGCTGTATTATTTTGCATGTTGCTGTCAGAACTCTCTGAGAGTCGACATGCTAGTTCAAAACATTTTCTTCTGGCTTTCTGGGACTACAGGGGTTCTATTTCAAATGGTATCTGGAAAATAGATGAGCTATTTAAAACTGTAGAATGAACAATTCCATAACACTCTGACACAGGCACTGAGACACTGAAAAAGAATTCAGGAAACGGATTGTGGAGAATGGACTCCATGTACTTTAGGTGACATAAAATTCCCAAAAGGTTGGATACATAAAGGTTATTTTAGAATTGTTTTGCTAGTTCTTATCTAAAATAGATTATCAGTACTATTTTTCAGTAATATTGTAGTTCTAGAATAAAAATCAATGTTTTAGTCTTAGTTCTTCAATAATAATTAAAGAACATGGAGTTTTTAGTGTATAACAATTTTTAGGTCACAGGGATAAAAAAAAAAAAATCAAGGAAAATGCTAAGGGTCCTGAAAACTGCTGTGTTCCAGCTGCAGGGCTAGCAGTTTTCCATTACACCAAAGATGTTCTTCTCCAGATAATGGAAAAAATGTCTACAGAGACTACAATAGATAGCTAAAAAGTCTATGGGTGACTTCCATGTCTTTTTGTTACAAAGAGAGGATGTGTAGAGTGAAGGTAATCCAATTATATTCCATATATATATATATGTACTGGTAAATTTACTGGAATGAAGTTTATAGAAGAATATATGTGATTGAAATTTTATTTGGAAAGATTGAAAGAAGAGTAAGTTTTCCTGTGAAAACTTGCTAGTCATTTAGCATCCAAAAATTAACCTAAGCAGACGGAGCTGTAAATTCTAAGTAGAATAAAGGAACACATACGCACCTATCTACACAACACTGTTGTCCTGGCTCTGTAGTATGCACAATTTGCAGTTTCATTTTTTCACAGTTAGCTTTATAATTTTAATTTTATGGTTAATGCTACTTTAAGACAACTTCCAATATTAGTATAGCTTAAGGGGAAAAGGATGAAAAATGTGTAAGAAGTATTTTGTGACTGATCATGGTAAAACAGTGACAAAGTGCTAGTCTGCAACTTGACTTACTGGGCATAATATGTGATTGGCACAAACCAGTATGCCTGAAGAGCATCTCAAAATACACTAAGGAAATTTGCAACTATGAGCTCTTCATTCCTTCATTCAGCATAAAACTCTGCCTAAAATATCTATTTTAAAATGTTCTAGGAGAAAATTTATGTTAATTTTTCCCTCAGGTTTTCAGCAATTTTTGTTCAGGTAGCATCTCTTACTTGCCTCTCCCTTATGATTATTCACAACCAGGATGTTCTATCTTGTTGGTTGTAGAAGAGTTTACAACATAAAATATTTGTGCTTTTTTGCTACCTTGTACTGAACATACTTTTCAGCTATCCATTCTACCTTGTACTGAACATCTCAGCTATCCATTCTCTCCCTTGTTAGTTTTACATTGCTTTCTTCTTCTGGTTCAGTCAATACCTAACTCAGTTTGAACTAAAGACAGGTTCTCACTCAAAAAACATACTGAAATCTAGCATGACTGCAATACTATCAATCAGTCAACTAGCACATGTTTATGAAAACAATCACAGAAGTAAAGAAGCCTCACATTGAATAAATATATAATCTTTTATTTTCTGCTCTTTTATATCTGCATTTGTGATAGGTTGCTTTCTGCCAGCAGTTAGGCACCCATACCCTCCTCTTGCTTGCTCACCCTCCTCTCCTGCCAGATGGGAAAAAGTGGAAGGGAAGAAGCCTCATGAACTGAGACTGGTCAATAGGTAAAGCAAAGTGCTTGAGTATGTAAGCAAAGAGGTAATTTATTCACTACACCTGACTAGTAGCCTTCTCACTTCTGGAAAAGAATGGAAAAAAAACCCAAAAAAACCCTTGATGCTGTGCAAATGTTGTTCAGCAACAGGAAAAATATTGGTGTGTTATCAACACTATTTTAGTCACAAATCCAAACCACAGCACCATACAGGCTATGATAAAGGAAATTAACTTGATCCCAGCCAGATCCAGTACAACATCTTTTATTTCTTAGATTTGCGTTGTGATTAAATCTGTAATCTTTAATTCAAGCTAGACAAAGACACACCACAGTACATTTCCTCTTCTTGGCAGTAGGATAAGTCTGTTATTGAAAGATTGGTTCCAAGGCTGTATTTTGAATCACAGAATATAGCAAGAATATGGATAATTAGCTTCTAAATCACGAAGTTATGAAAGACTTTTTCCATCCCACCTGTTTTCCCTTTGTACCTACCCCTAGAGTTACCCCATACAGAAAGCAATAACTTACTGCCATTACTGTTATTATCCTGAGAAATATAAATCCTGTAATTGCTGTCATCTATGTGGTTGTTCTGTCAATTTCATCCAATGATGCTTGCAGCATCCTGTATTAAATATTTTAAACCTGCATTGAACCAAATGCATCAAAATTTAAAGGTATTATCTTAAGTTTTCTGTAAATGTAAACGTTTAACTCCAAAGTGGGCTTTCATCAAGCATATGCAAGTCTCAGGTTCTATTTCAACTCCTTTCAGATTCATCTTTATTTCTATATTTTTTTTCTAAAAAAGTAGTTAGCAGATGCTGTACGTGTCCTAAGACTGCTTACTTTGGAGCTGTTAGGTATTCCTATCCTCCAGGAAGTTGAGAAATTATCAGTGTGTTTTACATATTAGTTATATGTACTTATTTCCATGTCTGACTTTATCATGTTTTATGTCATTGTTACTGAAGTGGTACAAGAACCAATCCATCACAGACTACTTCAGTATTCTGCTTCATCATTCTATGCAGTTATCAAAAAATGAATCCTTATCCTTAAAAAAAAATACCTGTCTTTTTGTATGAGGCTTATAATCCTATGGGGTTAGTATTACCTTTTATAAGAAAAATAATAGGACCAATAAACCTGGGATCCTATTTCGTGCCTTGATTGACCTCTTTATCCTCTTATAGAAAGGGTATCCCCTTGTATATTGCTTCTATCCTTACTCCAGCCTGAATTTATCCCATTGCCCTTTCAGCCACTTCTCTCTTCCCATCCTTCTTATCTAACAAGTCAGAATGTCCCTTCTAAAATTCTGAGCTGAACACAATCTAGCCTTGCTCTCCTTGGCACCTGTGGCTTGCCATAAGGTTCAGACACTATCTTTCCTGCATGTCAGACAGGTTTCCCTCAACTTCTTGTGGCCTGTCTGATAAGCCATGCCTATACTGCTAAGATGGGAGCCAGGGATTCCCTTTCCACCAGAGAATTCTGAAAAAAATAAAACTAGTTGAGCCAAGACTAAGCAGAGTAGAGTTCTAAGCAACCTGAGAACTATCTAGTCAGTACAAACACTACTGTCTTGCATTAGAAATGGAAATGTTATTAACCAGGATGCAATTTAATTTGTAAATGCACAAGAAACGGAGACTGATTTAACCAATTATATGTTTCAAAAGCTTGCTAAAGAAAGTAGATTCAATTTGATGCACAGTGTATGAAAGCATGATCTTGAGAATTGTTCTAGTCAGATATTAATTTACCTATCTTCTAGTTCTAAATATTTGGAGAAAAGTAGTGATGAATTTAGTTACTGAATGAAAATTTGGCATAAATGAAAATTGAAAAATGAAATTTCTACCTTCTGTATCAAAAAGGTGCTATTAGGTCGACTTCAGACCAATGCAGGCTTTGAAGATTTATTTGAAAGCACTGGGAAAAAGCAACAAGAATGAGATCTTCAGTCTAATATTTTTTAGTACTAAAAATATTATTTTAAATAATAAAATAAATTTTAAAATTAGATAAAAAAATAAAAAATGTTATTTACAAAACCACCAAAGGATTAACCTCAATAAAAGCACTACGTTATCTCATATGAAAGCATATTTCAGTGTCCCCTGTCATGTGGTGCAGTGCTCCCCTGTTGAAAGTGTAACAAAAATATAGAAATTTCCTATTGGAAGGAAAATATCTTTGAAATTCCTCAAAGGAAAAGCTGAAATCATCCTGCAGAGTTCTCTATGAAGTAGTTCCAGACTTCCTACAGAAGATAGGAGCTATAAAGAAGTGTAAGTGCAACACTGCCCTTTTAGCTGGAGTTACTAGATGAGATATGAGATGAAAAGCCACTGCAGTTTCTCATAAATCCCTGGTTTAAGAATTCAACGTTGAGAGATTACATTAGTCATAGAAAGTGTAACACTGGCAAATGTATAAAATATTAATGGAAAGACTCACTAAGTTGCACATAAAACAATGTGGTTATTAAACACATTGTTGTTAGAAATGCTATTCATTATGATTCAATATTGCAGAGCTCTTAAGGATAGTACAAAGACTGCTATATTTAGGATGATACTGTTCCCCAGATAAGGACTTCCACAATGTATCTTATTTAATACATATACAAAACATCCAAAAGAATAAAACCTGTCTCAAAAACCACTTAAATCTAAAAGTAAACTTTCAAAATTTTTTTTTCATTGTTTAATATTTTTTATGGTTTAATATCAAAATTGTACAAGCTGAAAATGCACACTTATTTTTTTAGCATTTATTACAGACTCCTGTATCAGAGAATCAAATCTTTTTTCTTCAGGTGGATATCTAGAATACTTGGATTTACCAGCTTATAATGCAGCTTGCTGAATTGGTGTACAGATGTGCTTACACATCCAACTCTAAGACTGTATGTCCCTCTTCATTGTGGTTTGAACCCAAAAAACCTTGATGCTAACATTATATATAAATTTTTAAATCTCTGCTAGTGGTTTGATCAGTGCATAGGGCACTTTTTTTTGTTAGTTTCAGGGCTTACGGAGCTACTTGGTAAAGCAATACTAAAAAAGAAAATAATTTTAAAATACAAGATTCTATTCAGTGCTTTATAAATACAGTATGCTCATTATTTCCTGAAACATTGTACATGGAAATTTTTTTTATACATCAATATAGAAACATTATGTCAAAAATCAATTTGCAAACACACAACCTATGGGCGGGCAAGGAAAAGAAAAAAGGGAAAAAATTCCCAAATATTTATATAGATGAAAAATAACATTAGGGAAATATCAAGTGCATATTTAAAAAAAATTGAATTTTAGCAATTCTACATTCAAATTGCAATCTAATTTTTTCAATGAAAAAATGCCATTCATTGATCACACGCCACTTCCATCACTGCATCAGATGAAAGATACAACCCACAGAATTATTAAGTGATATGTTTCCACCCAATCAAATGCTTTAAACTGTCAGAGAGTTAATAATAATAGTACTAGTAGTAGTAGTAATAATAATAATAATAATAATAATAATAATAATAAATTCTCTTTCTAAAGCCAGCTGTTCTGATTCTTATTTCCTTCAGATGAATGAAGAAGGTCATTCATTCACAGCATCCCTAGTTAGGAAATCAAGCATGGGCAGGCATCCCTGTGCTTTGTTTTCTACCTAAGTCACATAAGCCAGAATTTGTCAGTCCTTAGCATCACTGTTTTTGAGGGACAGCAAGTCATACCTGTACCTTCTGAAAGTGTTGCAGAAAGAGACACTGCAGTTTTTATACTCAGGTAAGCCTGGAAGCTGAGAAATATTTGCAAATACCATGGACCTTTTCTTCCAATGTGTCATTCTTAGTCCTTATAAGAGCAATAAATAAAATTATCATTAGTATTTCCATTAAAAATAGAATAGTTTGACCCCCCCTGGAAAGGGTCTTTAATCATCTTCTAGACCATACCCTTGCAGTGATCAGGGGCATCTTCAACTAGATCAGAGCCCCATCCAACCTGGCCTTAAACATTCCCAGGCAGCCACTACTTCTTTGGCCAGCATGTTCGAGTGTCTTGCTGCCCTCAGATAAAAGAATCTCTCCCTAACATCTCATCTAAACCTTTTCTCTTTCATTTCAAAAACATTATTTCTATCACTATCTGCCCTTGTAAAAAGTCCCTCACCATCTTTTTTGTAGGATCCCCTCAGCTACTGGGAGGCCACAATTAGGTCATGACAAATCCTTCTCTTCTCCAGGCTGAACAATCCTAATTCTCTCAGCCTTCCCTTATAGGAGACATGTTCCATCCCTCTAATCACAGAATATTCTGGGTTGGAAGGGCCCCACAAGGATCATTGAGTCTAACTCTTAAGCGAGCAGCCTGACCAGCGATCAAACCCGTGACTTTGACATAATTAGCACTGTACTCTAACTAACAGAGCTAACCTCAGGGTCAGTCTCTCCCCTGGACTCGCTCCCACAGGTCCATGTCCTTCCTGTGCTGGGACCCCAGAGCTGGATGCAGCCCTGCAGGTGAGGTCTCTCCAGAGCAGAGCAAAATCCCCTTCCTGACCCTGCTGCCCACACTGCTTTTGTTGTATCCCAGGACAGGTTTGCTTTCTGGGCTGTGAGTGCCATTGCTGGGTCATGTCCAGCCTCTCATCCAGCAGCACTCAAGTCCTCAGCAGGGCTGCTCTCCATCTGTTCCTCTCCAGCCTGTGTTGATACCAGGGGTTGCTTCAACCTAGGTGCAGCACCTTGTGCTTGGTCCTATTAAACTGCATGAGATCCCTCCCCGTGCACCCAACTCTCAGGCTTGTCCAGGTCCCTCTGGATGGCATCCTATCCTTCAGGTGTGTCAACAGGGCCACTCAGCTGGGTGCCATCTTCAAATTTGCTAAGGGTACACTCAATACCTCTATTTAATTGGTGAAAATATTAAATAATACTGGTCCCAGTATGGATCAGTCCCTGAGGAATACCACTTGTCACTGAAAGGTTTATTTTATTTTATTTTATATTTTATTTTATATTTTATTTTATTTTATTTTATTTTATTTTATTTCATTTCATTTCATTTTATTTTAGTGTAAATTAAAGGCCTAGTGTAACCTAGTTCACTTTTATTCACATTCTTATTTGTTTATTATTGTTTGTGTCTTTCTCTTGGTATAGAATATTCACTCCCCTCATTTTTATTTCAGTAATTTTCCTTAGAAATTTCATTTGCATGAAAAGAAATAAAAAGCTATTTTTGATCCAATATGTTGTTCTAAATTATCTGTCATGAATTCCCTTTGTTTCCTCGTTTGCATGGATTTTTCTCCCCCCCCAAGATTTCTTCATTATGCCTGAAGCATGTCCTTGTTTCCAATGTCTGCTATGTAACTCTTAAGTCCCTCAGCACAGTAGGACAGGCCTGGGAATCTGATGCTGTGTTTACTGCATGAACAACAACTTAATTAAGTCGTGCTTTAGAAATATCATCAGTGCTTTGTTGCTACTATTGCACTTGGGCTTGTATCACATTGTTCTGATAAACGTATTGGGAGAATTGCTTTGTAGTTCGTCTTGTTTCTGGAACATTAGTGGCTAAGGACCCTGGAACAAATTGTCTCTATTGCACAACTGAGGATAATGCTCTCAGTTCCAAAAATGAATACAAAAGATTCAGGATGGGGACCAAAAATTTTCAAGGCAGTATATAATTTGAATCAGAATTAGACCTGCATCTCTTTCACTGATATCTCATATGAATTACACAGGAGATTATATTTCTTTTTCTTTTTTTTTCTTCCTTGCTTTAATAATACAGAGAAAACCCAACATTGAATTCCTTATTCCATTCCTCTTTACATGCATATCTAGGGAAAGCAGAAAAACAGAAAAAAAATATGCTTTGTTATGCATTCTATGAAACCTGGACAAGCATTTGCTATTCAAGTCAATTGTCTTGCACTCTGTGTGGTATATTCACTTCCATCATATAGATGTAAATGAAACCAGTTGGGCTCAATTCTCCATCAATTTTCAACAAGTTTGTACCTTTGTGAAATAAGTCTGAGGTGAATGTAAACTAACATAAAAAAGACATTTTCACAATTACTGTCCTCACGTAATGTGAGCAGACCACAGTGCTAGGAGGATCAAAGTTTCAGAGGCCTAAAAAAGGAAGGCTAAAACTTCTGTTCAGAGATTACTTAAATTTCATATAAGGTTATAATTCAATAGCTTAATAATTGTACAGAAAATTCATGGATTTTGGAAATAAGGATGAACAAAAACACGTTCCTAGCACTGTAACAATTGCTAATAGTATAGATATTAGTAAAAGGTTCATGAAGTAGAGTTTAGACTAGCTTTTACCCTCAGAATTAATTCTGCACAGCTCATATCTCTTAATATAAAATTAAATAAATTATTTTAAAGGTCTGCTTAAAATTGCTGGTGTAAAGTCATTATGAATTTGCTGGTTCTTTACATCTTACTGTTCTAGTTGGAATATTAAGCTCACAGAATCACAGAACTGCACAATGTTTTAAGTTGGAAGGGCCCTTCAGAGACCATCTAGTCCTAGCCCTCTGCTAAAAGCAGGGACATCTTTCACTGGACCATTTTTCTCAAAGTCACTCAAGCTGACTTTGGATATGGTCAGTGACAAGCCATGCACAACTTCCCTGGACAACCTCTTCTAGTGTGTCACCATACTCATTGTAAAAAGTTTCTTCCTTATAGCCAATCTAAACCTACCTGCTTTCACTTTGAAGTCATTACCTTGTTCTGTCACTACAGACATGTCACTACAGTATAAAGTGTCTCTGTATCTTTTCCATAAACCCCTATGCATTTTCTTTTTTTCCTTCTGTCTCTGAAAACCCAGAATGTCCTCCAAAAAAAAACAGGGAGAGAAAAACGTAGAAAAGGCACAGTAGGGTGCAAAACAGGGCCCTTCAGTGCACCTGTCTGGCTGAGCTATGCACCTGATCTCTGCAGTCTGTCCTGCTTTATTACATCCTTTCTTAATGACCTCTGCAAAATCTCACTCTCTATCCCATACGTGCCAGCACTTCAAGGACTCAGTGCCAGCTCCTGGGGGAGCTGACATGAGGGTGCCAGTGCTGCACTCAGACTGGGGCTGTGAGCACCCCTGGCCCTTGATGACTGCTCCTGGAGCCACTGGGGTCTTGGCATCAGCTACAGGAGCCAGCAGCACCTTTAATAGCCAGGCACTGGGGCAGGGGTTGTGCCAGTGCTTCAGGAAACCACAAATGTGTGTGTTTGTGAAGCTGGGAAATGTGGTGTGTGTGCCACACTAGTTAACTCCTACCTCTGCCAGCCCTTCTTGTTATTAAGAAGCTTCTTATTACTAAGAAGATGAGGAGACACAGCCATCTGTGTGACTGCTGAATGTGAGGGCTGCTGGGGGTAGTGCCTTCCCTGTGGACATCTGTGGAGCCCCAGCTGTGGCTGTGTCCTTGTCTGCTGTGCCTGTCCACATCTCCATGTGTGTATATCTGTGGTGCTGCCTACACTGTCCCCGTTCTTTGGACCATTCCATGATTTCAGGAATTCCTGTCAGCCATTGGCCTGTGTGCACTGAGCTGGGCAGTGAAGTGTCCTTTGGCAGTAGCAGGAACTCTTGCATAGCTAAAGTGGGGCTGGAATTGCCATACCAGAGACTTCTGCTTCCTGACCAAGGAGGGTAATGGGAAATCATCACTCATCCCCTGACAGTGTTGGAAGATTACTTACCTGAATTGTAGCCCAAGTGGAATGGTACCATCATTACTGGACTATTAAAAAATTCTAGTAATTACCTACTAGGATTTTGGTCAGAACATAATTGAAAAACATCTTGAGACCCTATAAATAGTGATCCTGAGTGAGGTTATTTGAGCTCTCCTGGACAGCATCAGGCTGTGTCCATCACCTCCCTCTGAGCAGAATACAATCAAATTCTCAGGTTTGCAAGGTTTAGAGGGCTATCACTGCTAATGATGTGGCCTGGGCAGATATACCCACTCTTAGGGCTCAACATCCATTCATTGAGAAATGCAAAGACATTAAATCTATTTCATGAACTTGAGGGGAATTTTTACAGGTATACCTTGGTACTTTTATGTGCATTCATCTTTGTGTGTGCACATTGAATTAAACGCCCTATAGCATATATAGGCTGAATGTTGCCCTCTTAGACCTATAATTAGGTCACTGCTGTAATTTTAATAAATCCTATGGAATCAGTTTGTAAATGTTAAATTAGTCAACAATTAATACAGCCAGATGGAAGGGTCCCCTTCCTTATGTAACCATGTTTTCATCAGTAAATTAAAGTTATACTTTCTTTGATCATTTTTCTTCCCAATTTCTTCTTGCCAGTGCTTCAACCTTGACAGCAGAGACAGAGAAATGTTTTCTCAAGTGTGCTTGTGAACTTATATTCAGTACAAATACCTGAGGAACAAGATCTGCAACCAGCTTCAATTTAAAGCTGTTCAGGAGGGCCCCAAACCTTTCTTACATGGTGAGAAATTGTTAAGTACACTACAAAAAGTACTACTTAGTTAGGAGATTAACTACAAGATGATTTTCTCCTCTCTATTGATCCTACATTTCTTCTTAAGTTGATGGTCTACATTCTGTAAAAATTCTATTATTTCTCTGTTGACTGTGCAAAAGGGTAGATGAGATTACTGTACACAGAATCTTTAGCTGGTGAAAATCTGGTGAATGATGACAAGAATAATCTTAAAGTTCCCACTCCTTAGTATCTAAAGATAGCTGTTCTTTCCAATAAGTGGTGTTTTTAATAATTAGAGTTTTCTAGGTGTGGTAGATCCCTAGGATCCATTAAAAAAGACTAAAAAACTTGGATGTCATTTGTCTTAATAGGCAAATGAACAGTAGTCCTATTAATACAGACTAATTTAAATTCCATGTAGATGGCATTTTGTTGCCAGACAAAGAGTTAATAATTGAAATCTTGGGGATTTTATTGTCCTGAAGACTACCATGTCAGACAGACATTGCAATACATTATGAATATATTGCATCCATTCTTTGTTAGTAGCCATTATTCCTTAAGGTATAACATTTGTATTTCAGGTTGACTATCACTAGACTATCTTTCAAACTGACTCTAAACAGGACTGTGTTTGGGAACTTGGGGCCCATGCAAATTATATTTCCTTTATGATTTTGGCAGTAGTTTCCCTGAAAGGCTTAAATATTCCACATCCTGTCACCATAATAACAATACATAGTCATCACAGCTATATGAGCAGAACCCATGTGTACAGAATGGTATGTCAAAAAGGAATTTTTTTAATTAACAAATTTGGACAATTGCCCTTTCTAATAATTTAACCAACAAGATATCTGGTTTTAATTTCTCAGACATTTTACTTCAAAATGCCCATACTAGCAAAATCATAAAGTGTAGTCCAGGTCTGAATTTACTATACAGATTATGATACAGGTATTTTTTTACTAGAAACATTATATAAAATATGGAAGTATTTAAGCCATGCTATGTTAAATGATGTTATTTTTACCTTTTCCTCGATAGATTTTTTTACTGTAGAAACATCCACAATGTCCTTAAGAGCAGTTTAATTCTTTCACAGCTTGGATTTATTTCGTGTAACTTACAATGTGTACCCTGTAGAAGTCTCTGTGAGAGGTGGTATTTCTGCCATCCTCTTGTACTTAATGAAGGAAAATAGCCATGTATATGTTGCATTATGTCTTATTTGGTTCAGACCTATAAATCAGGTAGGCAATCTTAGAGTACCTATTTCTCTGTATTGACTATGATGGGAGACTAGCTCCACAGAGTAATTTATAATGGTGTAAAAATGCTTGCATTTTCTTTATCCTATGAAGTACCTACCTCTTAACAAACATTATATGCACCTATCCGGTATTTACAATGTCAGCTCTATAGAGAATTGGCAATTGTTCCGATATGTGCCATGTAAAGTTTTGAGTTGCAGCAAATGTTTTTAGGCACCACAGGCAATAATAATATAGTTATAAGAAGAACTAATAATAAAATAAATAGGTATGAAAAAGGATTCTTCCCATAATATATGCTAGAATGAAGGGTCTAGGACAAAAAAAGCCTACACATGTTAACAAGTTGTCTGAAGTTCTCATTGATAGGAGTGCATAAGGTTTTTAGATGGATTTATAGAAATAGATAAATGACACAGTAGTGTTAAAAAAAAAAAGAAAAAAGGTGGAGCAATCCTATTGTTCATGGGGCTGAAAAACACTTCTTAGGATGTTGTGTCAAAAAATTGTATTTTTGTTACATAAAGTCTGTATTTCTTTAAGAGACTGAATTTTGTGTCAACAAGTGTATAGGGCATTTCTGTGAATTAACAGATTAAAAAAAATAGCTTTGAAAACTGTGTCAGTGTTTTGTCTTTCAGACTGGTCCTCTTTTCAGCTTTATATTTGGCCAAGAGCATGAAAATAATTCTTTCAAATTGGAGAATTGCATCCTTTTCAGCAATGTTAGGTAACTGTTTTCTGGAGTTTCTTATGACCTAAGTGGTCATGTTAAAGGGCTTATGCTTCTTTGAAGCACAAAAGCAGAATTTTATTAGTTTTTTTCATGCTACACAAATAATATACACCTATTTTTCATCATTGGTACTTATATTAGTTTCACAGGTAGTATAATAGCAGTAGATGAAAATATTGCAGTATCAGACCTTAAAAAGTTATGCTTCAATAAAACAAATATTACCAGTCATTTTGCAAAGGTAATGCTTTTTGTTTATATTTCCAGTTTGAAGGATGATTCTAAATATTTTATTCATATTTTCATTAAGATTTACCAGAAAACATAGCCCCCTATTAATTGTGGTATTAACCTTATGAGGGTAATTTCTCCTTTGTATACTTCCTGATTTGTGGACCCTGAAATATTTTCATTTCTTTCATGGTGTAGTACTATTAGTACCATAGAGTATTTTGAAGTAATAGTCATTACAACACACTGTAGCAATTACTAAAATTATGTGATTCTCTTTTTTTTTTGTCTATTTTTTTCTTTTAAGCTGTCTGGACAGATCTCGTGGATGTATTCAAACGTACTCCAGGGAATGTTTGCAAAGCTTTTATGGTGTGCTTTAAGAAGCTGCACAATTTTTGGTTTTGAGAAAGAGCTTTGCCCTGAAGGATAAATCCTTTAGAGCTAAGAAAAAAGGGAACACAAGGACTCAGGAGGGAAAAAAAAAAGTTTCACGAATATAGAGAATGATTAGTACAAAGGAAGGAGGAGGAGACATCTGTTGATTAAATGATTTTTAGAGATAATTAAGTGCATTCATCCAGAAATAACAAACATTACACATCATTTGCAGACATATATGACTTTCTTGAAAACAAGAGAGAATTAAACAGAACCTAAAAAATAATCAGCAGCATGGGGGCAGTCAAAACTCTGTCACTGACATGACCTTCCAGATTTTGCACAACTTTTAATGAAATAGCAGTAGCAATCAGGTGCTGAATGATAGATTAATAGGGTACAAACATAGGTATAGGAAGCTGAAATTAAATTATCCTTTTCCAAAGTATTGATCAGCTTTTCATTTCATAAGTAATCAATCAATATTCAACAATAATACTACACAGTTTCATTTATTTCATGTGATTCTCACCTTAAGGATTTCACATCTGTTTTTCAAAATATTAGGTATATTTATAAATAATTCATCCTGATGAGAAGCTTCTGATACTTTTTCAAATGTGACAGATATATGAAGAAGATTTCAAGGACAAAATACTCTAATTCAAGGAGTTATGCTCTGTGAACTATGGAGTTGGGGCTACTATATACCTTAACGGGCAAAATATAAACAGAAATACATATTAATGTGACATCTATGCCACCTTAACAATTTCTACTTAGAGTATTTGTCATTAGTACTACATTTGATATTTTTTTATGCTGTGACAACAATTAAATTGACAAAAAATAGTTATTTCTTCAAGAGAAAATACTTCTGATCAGAGTGGTCTCTAGCAGTTCATATTTTAGAATTATCACTTGAAACCTACTTCCCAGGGACCTGAAATATTTGAAACAGTTACTGTTGCAACCAAGTTTCACCATATAGAAAAAACGCACCAGGAAATGTCACCCTTGCTTTTAATTCCTGTCCTTCTGTATACTTACCTATGCTTCTCTAAGTCTGAGCTTCATCTTCTGCTCCTGTTGGCACAGAGAACACCGATAAAGAACTGGAAACGTGCACACACATGAAAACAACAAACCCATTTATACAACTATATATAGCTGAGATTTAATTTCTATACCTTATACATTTTCTATACGCAAGGCTAGTTTGGGATTGAGTTCTATGAAGTATGACATTGTTTTGTTTTAAATACAATATATTCATAGATGTGTTTGACCAGGACTCTTGGGGGATGAGTTTGACCCTAGCCAAGTAGTTACTGACTCTTTCCCAACTGGTGCTTTATGAGAAAAGTTTGATGGGTTGCCCTTGGCTGGCTGCCAGCTGCACAACAAGCAGCTCTATCAATCCTATTCCATCAACAGGACAAAGAAAATAAGCTAAAAAATTGTTGAGATAAGGACAGGGAGATCTCTGCTCCAGCATCTGGAGCACTTCCTCATCCTTTGTCTTCAGTGACCTTGTTCTCACATATTCTCACTCCTCTCTCCCAGCTGCTGGTACACAGTGCTTTTCACCATTTCTTAAATATGTTATGGCAGAGGTTCTGTAACATCAGATTTGGCAGCAGGTCCATCTTGGAGCCAGCTGGAGCTGTCTCTGGAACACGGGAGCCGTTTCTGGTGTCTTCTCACCAGAAACCATCTTTGTATCCCATCCACCTGCTACAAAAACCTTGTCAGAAAAAAAATACAAAAAGTTAAAAAAGCAACAGATTGCAATGAGCAGATGAATTTATGAGACACTCCTGATATTAGACAAAACTAAGGCTTGTAGAATCAGCAGCAATCCATGCATTGCAACCTTGCTAAACCACTGTTTAGCAAGGCTGAAGGAATTGTCATACCATAAGCAGTAAGCTACAGAGGAACTTTTCTCACACAGCTAGATTGGCCAGAAACCTATCAGGGCTTTTTCTTATTTATTTGTTTAGCTTGAACTTCTCCAAAAGTTCCTGAAAAAAAGGAAGTAAATGTAGTACTGATAAGGAAGCTGTCAATATTGCTATAAGAAGCTACAGAACATCCAAGAAGATTTTCCTGTGCATATCATGTGCATCCAAAAGACTTGAGGAGTAAGAACTATGGTAGGAAAGTGTTGGCACTCAACACATTACCAAGTACCCCAATAGATTTCAGGCTTGCATCCCCTGAGCTTCATGAGAAGACATAAAATAGGCCAGATGCTAAATAGTATGAACTAATTCTTTGACTAAACCAGGTTTTAAATGGAGCAAAGGATTTTGCTCATTTCTTAGCCATAAGAAAAATGACTGGTCCTATTCCCAAAACCTAAACACTGCCATGTATATATATGGCTATTTTACAGAGTGTGGTTGATACATAGTGTGGTACACTATTTTACATAGTGTATAGTTTGCATAGTGTGGTAGCTTTTGTATTCCCTTTAAACATGTCCAGTGTACTCTTTTGTTTTTTTCCTTACCTATTGAAGACAATCAACTAATACCATAACTAAACCAGTATGTTAGCAGAATCTTTACTGATTAAAAAGGATCGGAATGAGATTGCAAGTAGATTAACAGAATTAAGAAAAGGATCTAAAATAGGATAAAACCTTTATTTTCTTTAATTTCAGGAATGAATAATTCATTTTCAAACAGCAGTCCTTTGTACAAACTCAGTAAAAAGATGGAAGACAACTAAGAGTCTTTTATTTTATATTTCCATAATCTCTTTCTCTACTAAACTTGTTTTGCTGCAGTTTTTGCTCAATTCATTTGTGAGGTAATTTAAGAACAGGCAAAAAAAAATCATCTTCCCTATTTCATAGAGAATTTATTTTCTTTCTGACTGAATATGACCAAATTAAATGTGATATAAAATGTGGCTGGTTTTGTGATTTTCAAGTTTTGATACATGCCAGTGTATCTGTCATATATTAATGCATTTTTAAGCTCAGGCAATGATTACAAATTTATTAAATTAATATGTGTGCATTTTTATTTACCTCAGTTCCTTCAGTTAATGAAATACTACTGCAGGTAGAACACAGACCTTCTAATTTAGGTGCACTCTTGTAGCAAAAATCTAGATACCTGAAAGAATAGGAGTAATTAAATTCCCTACAGAAGTAGTGAAAATTATATTCTAATTTCTGAATAAGAACTGATAAGAAATGATAGGTATAAACATCATGTCCACCTGCCTGAATCAGTTTTTCTCATCACCTTCAGAGGATAACACTTAATCAAAAGGGATTTTTCTCTCTAATAGAAAAAATCCCAAACCCCCAAATGGATCAAAACAGAAGCTGAAAATAGCACCTGAACCCACCATTTTTTATTGTAATCTCTCTACAAATAGTTCCATCCCTCTGTGTGAGCCCTAACTGTTGGATAAGGCCAGTTTGCATTCCTCCTAACTCCATTACAAGCCCATCCACAGCAGCACAGTGACCTGTCTTCAGAAAATATAAGATTTCCTACTGAGGATACCCCTCAGACTGCTTGTCACTGAAATGTTCCGGGAGATGAAAGTTCAAGTCATTCTATCTGACAGGGTCAAAAAAACAAGATTACAAATTCCTGCTTCATTCTTAAGCTACATCACTCTTATCAAATGAGACATGATGTTTACACAAATTTGACAATGTCAAATACACGTAGGTTTTGGGGTTTCTTGAATCATGCATCTGAGTTATGTTTGAGTCCCAATAAGAAGAGAAGAACCTTTTCCCCCAAAACAGGCACTTGTAAGCAGGCATGACAAATTAAACTGTCATTGGCCAGTGAGCATCCAGGCTAAGAAGAAGAGTAAATAATGAATGTCAGGGTAAAGCAGTCCTAGAACATAGGCAAAATGAAATGCTGTGTGACACCAAATTTGGAGTGATTTCTAATTATGGGGTATTTTTCTTCTCCATGACATCAACAATCTTGTCCTCTTCTTTGTAATTGCAAGACAATTTAAGCACTCCATATTTCTTACTTGATTCAGCCTTAACATATACTTGGGTTTGGCTTCATTCTTCCTCCATATCTAGTATTTGTGTCATGAATTTAAGAGATTAGGAGTGCTTTGGTTTTAAATACCCTTCTTTTGGTGCCTTTCACATCTGCATAGAGTTGTCCCATGCTGTTTTCCTATTTGATTTATGTAATCCCACTAATATAGCATTTCCTCAATACAATTACGGTCTAAGACATCAGATTGAAGACTTGGAAATTTCTGATTTTCATATAGACTTTGAGTTTTAACTTCATTGTATTTTTTAGCTCCTACTTATACAATTTTCCTGTGATTCTTTACGTTTCTATCTCTGGTATGTACCTCTTTGAGTGATAGCCAAGGGATTATCATGCAGCTTTTTTGCTCTCTCTTAGCAAATCTGTGAATGCTAACATTTTTTTAATCTCTGCTTATCTTAAATCAAATCAGCTTAATTCCCTGGCTACTTTAGTTGCTTCATTCTTTTCAAGTCAATGTACTCCTGGTTAAGAAGTGGCCAAATATGGATGCAGACTTGAATCTTATCACTATATATTTAAAGTTGAATTCTGAGATAGGTTCTGAATCAATGAACAAAGACTTCACAATGAGACATCAGTCAAGATGACATATTGAAGAGTTTACTTTAGCTACTGAAAAAAATTTACATTTGCTTACAAAATAAGAAGAATCCATCTTACACTTAAGAACAGTGACTCATGAACAGAAGCAGATCAATCAGACTTGATGTCTTCTAAAGCCTGTAACCTACAGAATTTGAGAGTGTATGTTATCTATAAACTTCAAGTAGTTTCAAAAAAATCTAAGCCATACATCACATAGCAATCAAAAAAAAAAAAAAGGAGAAAAACACTAGGAATTACATGAGTATTGCTATAAAATGATTTTGAAGATGTCTCTGAACCTCATCAGTTTATGAAATGGACCTAATTATATAGCTCTCTTTTGTCATCACTGCAAATAATTCAAAAGATATGAATAGGTGAGAAGCTACTTCCCAGCTTTTAATTCCATAAGAGGACACCTCACACCTCTAGAAATTCTGGTCCCATTCAGAAAAGAAAAATAATAGTTTAAATTTTTTTAATTGCTAAATGAAAATATTTATATGTATAATCAAATTCTTCCAGAGTAGATGTAAAGTTTACGTATAGTGACTGTGTTTGGTTTTCTGTAGCCCGTCAATAATTGACATATTTGAGAAATGGATTTTTTTTTACATCTCTTTTTGATACCTACTCACAAAGAATCCTGTTTGCAAACCAATATTTTTTTTCAAATATCAGGCTGAATATAGAAGCCTAGCAACTGTTTTTACCATTGGGATCCCACAAACATGTATAACATATGCAAATACACACAACCATTTAAACATAGACTGTATATAAATGCACGTAAACTACATCTGTAATATGTATGCATTTTAGTATACAAACTATATTTTATAGACTTACAAATACTTATATCACTTACAAATTAGAAGCATATTTAAATAAATAGCATAGAGAGACTTCTTTCACTTTTAAAAAATGTTGTGATGCAGGGACTTACCTGTGACCAGTCTTCTAATGAATTTAATCTCATAAAACCCAAGAATTATTCATTTTAGCATAGTAAACATCTTTTCTATAATGGATATGTAATTGGTACTAAATTAACTATGCTGATGACTGTGCTTTGTTTGCTTATATATTTTTCAAAGGTGTGGAGAATAAAATCCACTTTTTTATGACCTTTTTCTTTGTTTAAGCTAATCAGTAATGCAAACCAATGACAATTAGTGTATTTTATCTTGTTTATTGTCAGGATTTTATTTTCATTTTGGCTGTGACCACAGATTATTCCTGTGTGTACAACTGAATAGTCCTTACACAGTAAGAGCTTTGACTTAACACAGCCCTAGGCCAGATTGAATTCAATCACATGGAAAAGGGAAGATTTGTAGACCACTCTCAGTCCAAAATAATCATAGCTCTACTCTTCCAATTACTGGTTATTAAACCAGAATATTTTATTACTATTTCTATAGACAGATAGAAGTGTTTTCAAACATTCAGCAAAATTGTTCATATTTGTGAAATATTAGTGACATTTTTACTTGAAACAATTGCTTTTTTTTCAACCAATTCTAATGTTCAAATGAAGATATACTTTGTGGAACACACCTGAAGCACAAGACAAGCAGATACAAAAGACAAAATTTATTGAACCAAAATTAATGTTCCATCATCGTAACCATTTACAAAATAATTAGAGCATTCATCCAAGATTTTACAAACATTTCCTCTTCTGCCTTACAAGTATTTGAATATAAATCTTGCTTTTCTGGTAATAAATGCTAAAAATAACCTGCATTACTCTCACTAATGCAGTCATGTGGTACTTCCATATTTGATTATGCTGTTTCACATCTAGTGTATCTCTCACATTCCCACTTCTTCTGTCTGTACACAACATTATGAAGAGACAAAATGGAAGAGAATTATTTTTTCAAATGTATTTGCTTTCATTTTGGATAGAAAACATCTATGCACAATCTCACCTCCTAAAAGACTATTGTAATGAAAAAATTAGAAAATACATTCAATTACTCTAATAAGTCTGCTGCCCTAGTCACTCGCTTTTTATCTAGATTTTGTCCATATAGAACCCATACTGAGTCCCCTGGGAACATTGTGTAAGTAAAAGCTGAAAAAGAAGGCTTCTATGGTAATTGAAGTCAGTAGAAAATTTTCCAATTATTTTAATTGAATTCAGATCAGGCCTTCAAGGGAGATGACCATTAGGTATTTTATCACTTAGCTTTTATGTCCAGAGATGTAAGCAGAACCTTCAGCCCAAATGAGACATTCACTTGCACTTGGTGATTATTGGAGGTATTTCTTGTTGCATTATCACAAAAATAACAACAATTCCGAGCACTTAACTGGTTAGTGAAATATTTATTTTCTCAAAGTTGACTAGAAACAAAAGCTTAATCATTAGTATCCTACAACTTAGTTAAACATTTTTAGCAAGTCATGGAGTTGCGTTGCATTGAGTTTACTGGCTCCTGTTTCACCACAGTCCTGCCATGCCATCAAATTAGCAAATGAATGTTCCATCCCTCCGAATATGGAATTGTAGACATTAGACCCAGGCATATTAGTACATATTTATCTTTAAGGAGGTCCTTAACCCCCACTGACTTTGAGGGTACTCAAATTAAGTAATCAGTTTGAAGAAGGTGCTTATATAATTACCTGAATTAATTGTCTCACTTTCAGATTAATTTTTTAGATTATATTACTTTTATCTTCCAAATTAAAATAAAAAGTAAGTAGTCAATATAACATTAGAAAAAGAACTTGGACGACTGTTGTAAATTAACCCCAGAAAATACCAAGTCCTAGAAAAATATAAATTGACTTCAGACTGAAGAGTTTAGTTCCAAAATGAAAGCTTAAATACTCAAAAATGCAGTTTTCTAAGACATAGTATTTTCAGCTGATGCTTATACTTAAAATTATTCCAACCCAAAATTCCTAGAAAACGCAAAATATCTCACAGAACTGTAAAAACAAATGATAGCAAATAACATTTTAGAGCTTATCATGAAGTTTTAATGGATCTCTTTAGTTTTAGAGAGGGAAGGATAAAAATGACAACGAAGCACAAGGCACCTAAGACATTTTTCAACCCATCTCCTTGCCTCTATTAAAGATAAGATGAAAATACCCTGCTGATCCAGAGATTTAATTTGAAGTAAGATGCATAAACTTTGATACCTCCTCATGGGTTTCTTAACTCTGCCACAGATCTGCTGTATTCTGCATACTGTATAAACACAGTTCTGAAGGTAATTCTCACACTAAAATTAGAAAAAAGAATAGCATGCATATTTAATACCTCCCTGAAGTGTTTTACTTCAGCAATAAAGCATAGCAGTGAAGTAAGAAAAAGCTTGCAGTTGCTTTCCTGAGCTGTTTGCCTGAAAGGGATCACATTGCAGCATTTGTTTTATTATGTAGAAACAGATTCATTTGAATAGGAATGCATTTATTCCACATCCTTTCCAATTTATAGAGGAGAAACAAAAACAAGAAAAAAAAAAGTCAGACAGTTGGAAGAGGCTTATAGAGCAATTTGGCAATTTGGATTTAGAAACAGTAATTCTGTGGGAAAAACAATTCTACAATTTAAAGTACAGTATATGCTTTTAATAGGACTTTCTTTTACAAAGCAAAAGTGAAAATGGGTAAGTGGTTACCTGACTGGTTACTGTAATATTTCAGGAAATGAGATTTGCTGTAAAGTTGAAAGCATATAGCCTCATAAATATTTATTATTTTTTTTTCTGGGCTCATTAGCAAACTTTTGAACAAGAAAGTGCTAATAAGAGAAAAGTACAGTGATATATTTTTCCTTACCTTCATACTTTCATCATGAACATACATCTACCAAGTAATTGCAATTTCTTGCAATTTCTGAAACAAAAAAAGAAAAATACTATGGAAGTTATAATCCTACAATTTTACAGTTTACTGATATCCATGACATTAAAACAGTGGTCAATTATTAAATTAATGCCTATGGTATTTAGAATTTAGAAGAAGATATTTCACATTTTGATAGACAATGGGAATAGTAAGATCTATATTTTAATTTCTTGGGGCAAACATATAATGAGGTGCAACAAAAAGAAACTGAAAGACAATTGTGAATATTGTACTCATAATAAGTGTTAGTTCACAATTTAATTGTAAAAGTCTAATTTGTTGGTACTTTTTAAAAATTTGATTATGAAGTGTGATAGACAAATAAAAGTGTAAAGTGTACTTTTTCCTTTCTTATGTGTTTTGTGTCTTAGCAAACTGCAACAATAGAACTAGACTAAACTAAAATAAATGTGGTAAATGAAAAAAAGTCATAAATGTTTTAACAGTCAAATTTTGTTTTGATTTGCCTTATTTTAAGTATCTAGAATCACAGTAACCAGCAGATTTATTCCAAGAAAGTTATTGTAAATTCAAACAAGACTGAGACAGAAAATATAATTTGAATTCAGCTCTTCAAGTATTTCATGCAGTAGTATCAAGTCTATTTTTTAGGCTAATTTGCCATGCCATATTTGTCTTCACATATTATAGCTGTGTTTTTGCTGTGCCATTTATGCTTTTTATAAAATTGTATTATATGTACTGTGAGGAATATATGAATACTGAAATGAATATGTGAATTAAATATGTATATGTATATGCATATGCATGTGTATATATATATAAATCTATGTTCTATATGTATGAATGTGAATGCATTAATTACTAAAATAGGAGCACAACAGAAATAAGCATGAGAGTGGTTTTGATGTAGCCCACTGTGTTCAAGTTAGACATGAAAATTCACAAGTGTCTTGAGAATTGTCAGTTAAATAACAGCTGAGACTCAACTATAAACCAATGAAGTCATCCAGCTGACTACTAAATCATCATGCTAACTATTAAGTGTGGCTACTGACTCAAGGATTGTCTTCATAAATGAGGGGAAGTTTGTTTATGCATTAATTTGAAATAAGATGAGGCTTCAATTAAGTCAGTTATATGAGTCCAAAAAAACATTGAATTTTTTTTTATATAAAGTCAGCATCATATTTCTTTACTGTGAATTTAAACCATGATAACATATAATATCTGAGGTTTCTTTGTCTTGGTTTGTCTTTTTTTTTTTTCCTTCTGGGGGATTTATGCAGCAATTTGTCCTCTTGAAGTGTAAACTCCTCTGATCAAAATCTAAAATCATAACTGGACCCTGAGAAAGCAATGGTAACTTCTTGAAGTATAAAAGACTTTTTCAGTTCCACATAAAAAAGGCTCTTGACTGTCAATATTCTCTCTGGGAATTCTCCAGACTTAGCTAATGAAACGTTTTAATGTTTCTGTAGTGGCAAAAAAAAAAAGAACAATTATTCCATTTAAGACTGCTTTAGAATCCTGGAATATCAAATGAATAACTTAGTGTCTGGGTCATTCAAATCAGGTCTTTCTTTCTCTTGTGTTTTTTTATGTTCATCATGCCTACCTTTTTTTTTTTTTCTGATAACCTCAATATGGATATGTCATCTGCTCTAAAGCCTTCACCTTGCTGAGGCCTATAAAATACCCATATGAATCATAATTTTATTTCTTTACATAGGAATCTATTTAGTTGAGAATAATTTAAATAATACTTTTACTGAGAAGTATTCATAGAACTGAGAACACATCAAATCCTTGCTAAGTTACACAAACATTTCACAGTGTAACCTCCTCAATTCTAATTTTGAATTGTGCTTTCAGGTTAATATTAAAGGCAAAAAAGAATATCTGTGACTAGAAACAAGTACACTTTCATCTTGATAATCACTACCTAAACATATAAATAGCATGCAGACACATTTCAAGGATCTTAGCCAACAGCAGAATTATACTTGGATCCTTACCATTATTTTATCTTGTAACGAAAGCAAAATGCTTCTTGAAGGTAAGCTAGGCAAACTGCAATGCATCAAAACATCACTTTTCTAAAGGTATAGTCAATTTTATTACATATTAAGCGTTTAGGCATAGCAGAAATACTTTCTTCATTCCACACATCGCAGTATTGAAATGCAGTATTTAAATCAAGCTTGAACAAGATTTTGAAAAAGGGGATATGAATGAATCAAGCAATAGACTTAAAATAGCAGTCTATTGACAGAAAAAAGTATATATGTAGTAATAGATAAGGTCTGTTATTTTTCAATCTATTGCCTTGGACAGGGAAGATTCAGGATCACATATGTTAGTTTATAAATATGCCAGGCACAGGCAATGCCTTCTGATCTTGCACCGAATCAAGGGATCCCTGCTGAAGGGACAATAGCCTCAGTGCCAAGATACAGCTGAGAAGGAAGTGACAGCATCTCACAGCAGTACTTCTGGCCCTAGCAGAGGTCAGCAAACACAATCAACATAGAGGAAGGAAATTCAGCTTCACTCGCTTCTTGCAGTTTAAATAAATGAATCCTCAAGAGGCATGCCACAGTGAAATCTGTAACCAGTTCATCCTTTACCATATGGATGATAAGATTTTATTTTCTTTATAAGAAATAGCATATGATAGTATTTGGACATTTTTTGACATTGAACATGTGTTAACATTTATTCACACAAAATTTTCCTAGGGTTGAAGGAAAGAAGTGTGTATTTTGAAATGACAATTATACTTTGTGCATCCAGCATGACAACAATATTGGCTATGTCTATGTATGAGTATGTAGTTTTATTAGAAAATTTAATATTCTGACTTTATCTGTGTAACTAAGCTTATATTTTTCTTTTATAACCCAATAAATTATTTCTCCAGCAGAACATGAGAGGTATATCTGAAAACTAATTAAATAATGTCACTAAATGATTATTTTGTAAAATGGGATTGGAAGAACAAAGATAGTTGACACTGATTTTTTTTATTTCCTTTTTTCCCACTTATAGATTTTTGAACTACACATGTGATTTTTTTAACTTCAGTTCAAATTAATTTTCTTTTCCAGACATCTTGCCCAGCTACCCAAGCCCATGTGAAGACAACTAGTACTTCGCTATTGATTTTTTTCTCCATCATCAAAAATTGCAGTCTTTTCATTTAGACCATGTAGCATTTTCTTCTTTAAAGTTTCTTCTTTTGACCATCAGTTCTCTAGTAAAACAAGCAAATAAACAAACAAACAAAAATGTTTTAAAAAGCCAACAAAAATAGCCAAAACAAAACAAAAAAAAAGAAAAAACAGATCAAAACAGAACAAAATCATATCAAACAAGCAAAAAAATCCAATAAAACAAAATCCCATGATAATTATAATTTTTTTAATACTTTATTTCTTTTTTTAGGCTATCAGAGTGTTTAAATGTTAGGTCAGTATCAGAGTACATTTAAGGTTAATGGATCTAAGAGCCAAATTCTCAAGAGCCTGCTTATCTTAATCAAGCTGCACTCTGCATATAACATCCTTTGCCAGTGAAGCCATTGGGAACAGCATCCAGTCCTCCCCTTTTCGACCCCTAAAGCACCCATTTACATTTCTCCCTACCATCTATCAGCTAAACAGGCTTAATATTTTATCACTCTAGTGTCCAGATGCCCCAATGAAGATACAAATACATCTTCCTCTGGGCTCTGCTTTTCTGAACAATGCCAAATACATGTTTTGTTGGAGACAAATGTTGCATCTGTATTTATTCAGTAATTACAATGGTTTTTTTTACAATAGTCAAAGGTGATAATAGAGAAAAATTGCAAGCATATGAAGTAGACATCATTTTTCCTAAAGTTGACTTCACCAGTCAGCAGCTTTTCTTTACTAGAAGCCATAATGAACATCCTCATTTTTATATTGTTATTATTTATACTTTGCTCAGTTTGGTGTTCATTCGACTGACACTCATTCAGATTCTTACATACTTGTTTATTGATGCAGCCCCATCTAAGAGGATAAAGATATGTGTCTGAAATGCTCAGGGATGCTCATGGCAATTTAAACTTACAGTGTCAAGTTTTTCACTGATTCTTTCCTACATATGAAATAGATAAAACAGAGAGAATTTCTACAGGACTGTACAAATAACAGCTCTACTGGATGAAGGATACCAAGTGACAGCATTGTCTGAGACCTGCTTTTTCTCATGAAAGTTAGAAAAAGAAAGTTGTCAGCTTACCCAGTGAAGAGAAACAGTTCTAAAGCAAGATTCATCTAATCTTAATACAGATGTCTAAAAGACACTGCTTTACTGACTCTGTTAAAGTGTCTATTCCTCTGCCTCAAAAAATAAATTAGGATCGAACCTGTTTACTCAGACTTGAGTATCTATGGTATAGAAAGAAAAAGAGATTGAAATAATTCTACATCAAAGCATTCTTTTTATTTCAAGGGTTCATTTATGCATATTTTTATCTTTTCTTTCTTTAAAATGTTGCAGTATATATGTTACAAGCCATATATATGCTTATTGATCAGGAAGCAATTGACATCTTGAAATTTTTACTCTGTCTTTTGGTCAGACACATTTTTCCTAAATAATATCTTCACCCTCTGTGCATTATTTGTTTTTAATAGTTTTTATAACACTTCTTAACAAAGATTTAGATAAATTTATACTTATTGTTATATGCTACCTTTTATTTTCTGCTATTTCTAACATCTTTTCTCAAGAAACTGAGACTTCAATATTAATTATTTTCCCTCACAGCTAGAACATTAGGCATTTAATTCAGTTGCCTAAACAGAAGACAAATACTGTTGTTTGAAATACCCTTGGTTACCTGAATCCCCACAGGGATGAAAAATAGTATTTACAGGAGTATCTTACTCTATGGGAAATGCATTGGAAGTCAAAGCAGACTGCATAGGGCAAGTAGCATGGCAGTAGTTGCTGATCTCTGGAACTGAACTGAGCTGTATTAGCTCATTGACTCTATTGCTTTATAGTGAGTTCTAGTTTGCGTTCTTTTCAGGTGAACTGGTTAGATTGTAAGTGCAGATTCAGCCCTAATTTTGTTCCTTAAAGTAAAAAAAATAACTATGGAATACGTCTTGAGCTTTTCTGTCAATCCAGTTTCTGCAAACTCATGCAAAGTATCCACTATGGAAGATAAAATTGCATTTTTAATTAAGAAACTTTAATGAGGGTATCTATATGTCTATATATTAAAATTATAAACTCATATTATGGTCAATAATCTGCTCAGTTCAGTACCCATGTATTTCTATCCACTGCCACTTGAGTTGTAAGAATACTTTGGCTGACATCTGTCTGATATTTCAGGCTGAAGTGAGATTCCTGTAAGTCTTGTCTTATACATGCAAATCTATGAAACCTTATTGATCATCTCTGTAGGTCTCAAATTAGTGCTCAAGGTCTATGATTAGGCAATTGAATTAAGCCCCAAGATGAATTTCTTTCTGGATTACACTGGAAATAATGAAAGCTTCACTACTAAGTCTGCAGACCACAGATAAACAGAAACCTAAATGTGGGTGCTTGGAACTCAGCTCAAGTCTTTATTTCATACATTCAGAGTCAGTGCAAAGTAGTGATCTGACACTGCCCTCAACCTAACCATGAAAACTATGATGCTGATGCTGTTTCATTTCAACTTGAACAGCATATTTTTGCTTTTGAACTTTTCTACTTAAGCGTGAGCAAACCAAGAGTGCCTGAAACCCGTATGAACTCAAGTGAAAACTAGACAAACTTTAAGACTTGTTAAGAACTTCTGTTGTTTTTATCACCAGTCTGTGAAGAGTCAGAAGTGTTCACCTCAGTCACTGCTGTGAGGTCCTGCAGCAGCCAGTGCAGATGGAGGAGCCTTTGCTGCTGAGCCTGAGCTCCAAGGCTTGGCACTGGAAGTGGTTCTATTATGATTGCGGAACTCACTTCACTTACACAAATCCATGACGCCATTTCCTTGTTGTAAGTGTGTTTCATGATTCATGTGATTGCTTCCCCAAGCAGCGTTTTGATTTTGTTTGAGCGCAACTCTCCTAAATCCCCTTGGACTTCAAACAGCACTGAATGCCCGCACAAATGCTGAGGTGAACAAGACAAGCCCCTCACTTTACCTCCATCTCTCTGTCCATGAAGTGGGAAGTATGGTATCAATCTCCTTTGCAGTGAGATCCAAGACTGACCAAAAAGCAGTATGAAAGAAATAGTTATTATTACCATTACTAAAAAAATTCCAGGAGAGTTTTCTCCCTTTTGGATGGTAAATGTTGAATTTTAGGCACCCCTGTGGTTTTTCTCAGAATCGCTCAGTAGTCGTTGAGATTTTCAAATGTACTCAGCTCAAATCTAAGTATGATTTTATTGAAGTCAATGGGAAAACTCCTGCTGACTACTATTGTCATTCTTTGATACTTACTGTGGAAGTTGGAAGAATAAACTTGAATAACAAAGCACCATAAAAAATCTTTGGCTTCTATATACAATGATATATAAAATTAACATTTTTTTAAAGTAAAAGTGAATGAAATTTAATGAATTTAACAAATAAAACCAAAGCTCAAAGCAGGTAAACTTTAATATTTTAAATAATCAGCATCGTGTATATAGAAAAATTTATAGAAATATATTTATTAGGGAAAAAAGGATGTATTCAGTTATTTGCTACATGGAAATAGATACACATGATCTTCAGTCTACATTTACATTGTATTGGAGTGAACCCTAAATTTTTACCTATTATTACAGTATGTATGGACACTGGTTCCACTTTATGAGCCTAACTGGAGAAAAGTGTGTATTCAGGTTCACAGAAAAAACCTCCTATGTGTAATTTTTGGGGTTTATTGCCTTTTCATCCATTGGCTTAAGCAGTGTGGAGTGTACCAACACACGTGCACGTGTATGTGTTCTACACAAGCAGATGAGACCAGGTGTTTGGAGACTTAAAGAAAAAGGAAAAAAACAACCAAAACAAGGTAGATGAGAAAAAGGAAAACATAGGAATGAAATGTTCCTAACTCCAGCAGAGGCAAAACTATAGCTAACTTACACATAGGCTTTTTTAAAAAGGAGAAAGTAATACGATAAAAAATGATCTGAAAAAGTAATCAGAATAGTAATACAAAGATATAATACAAAAAAGCTGCTACGTAGTATGCTTAAAAAAGAACAGAAGAAATGACATGAGAAAATTGTGCTTGATAATATAAAACTTGTCTATTTTTACCATATTTACCACCATCCCCTACAAAGATGAACTGTGTTCTCATTACCATTTGTAATGTTCCTATTAAGTAGAGGCAGCATTAGACGTATTAATGCTTGCTTCTCCTTTAATTTATTATTCTCTTCCTACTTTAATGAGATCTGCTCTACAGCCCATAAAATAATTGTTATGGTAAACTGACTTTTTAAAATTAGCTACACACCAGTTGGTCCAGAAACCTATTCCTCTGGACTATTCATGCACAAAATACCTTTGTGTGAAGCTCTTTCCAAATGTGTAATGACTGGAGTAAGTCCAGAAGTTTTCCTGCAGAGTCTCTCTGCATGATTGCCATTGCAAGCAGTCTTACAGCTTCTTTTCCTAACAAAGTTATGGTCAGGGTTACTGCAATGTAGAAATGCTGACACTGCTTTCATCCTCAACAATGAAAACCATAGTGCTGCCACTTATGAAATTAAAGTACTTCCTGTTTGAAAAAGAGCTGTTGTAAACTCCCTGTTCTACCCCGCTAGGTCATAAGTTTCAGTTACAGAATTTTTGCAATGAATCTCAGAAGGGGGAAAAAAATGTTCTGATTTCCTGCTTGTCCCTGCAGTTTTGTTAAGTTACTTCAATGTGATTCAGCACTGCTGTTTGTGCCCCAGACCATGTGTCCTGCTGAGACAGTTATTATATCCCAAATATTTCCTGCTGTGAGTGTCAGTTTAGGTCACAAGCAGGGTTCACCAACAATAGTTTTTAACCCACCCTAGCTCACTGGGAAAAATATATTCCCAAACCTATGGCAACTGAGCCATATCATATTTTAAGGATAAATTAGAGATATTGAAGAAAATTCTATGACAAGACATGCTAATGTGTAATCTTAAACTGATATAGATACCATAAAAAAAAAAAGGGCATATGCAGTTCTGTGTCACTCATCAAAATGAGAATGCTTCTTTCTCTGCAACATGAAACAAAAACATGGAGCTGGATTTATATCCCTATGAAAGAGACAAAAATGTCTTTGCAATGCAGCCCACACTTTACTCTTCTGCTCTCACAGTGCTCTCTGTAGAAGATGGACACAGCAGACAAACAGGGAGTTGACCTGACTGAGGCCTGAGCAGGCCTCCCTAAATATCTGAGCCCCTTGACTTTACTATTGAACAGGTCTACTTTGTTTTCCTTTCCCAAAAGGGTAATTTTTAGATAGGAATTGTGACTGAAGATGTCACAGAGGATTGGAGAAGTCTGCTAACCCTTCTGAAGCCTCAGCATTTGTATGGTTCTTAGCAGAACAGAACAGAAATTAGCATTCCTATCAGTTGTATTTTTTTTCTGTTGTATTTTTTTTTTTATCAGTTGTATTTCTTTCCTGTATTTTTTTCCCTGATGGTTTTTTTTGGGCTTTTTCTGTACTGAAAATCAGGAGTACATGTTTGAATTGATCAAGCATTAATCCTTGTTCTAATCTACTCACAAAAGAATCAAACCTAGTACCTATATACTGCATGTGAACAGCAAATTGTGCAGCTCAGATCTTGGCTTCTAGGACTGTTGCAACATTTTATGACATACCACAGAATGTAAAATGAACACACTGTTTGTTCACCTGGAAGCAAGGCCTCACTCCCACCCAAGCCAGTGAATTAAATGTTACAGTTCAGAGCTGTAGATCATTTCATGCTTGGATGTCTCACGTTGGTTTGTGTGTGTACACAAGATAAGCAGAAAAGAGAGAAAAATATCCAAATTGTTAAACCAGGCACTCTTCTGGGGCTCCATGTCTTTCAACAGTGTAAGACTGAACGCATGCTTTAGTTTTAACTCTATTCCTGATGAAGAGGAAAAGACAGAACAAAGGATTAAACACACTAGGGAAAGAGAAGCCTTCATCATGCACCTTTATCATTCAGGGGTGATTGGGTTTTCTGGACTCATTTAAGGGGATATTTTCAGGGATGTACCAGCTGTCAGAACAGGCCCAATAAAACCCCTTTAATTCTTGTTGTAACAGTCATGTGAGGTAAGCGTATCAACATTTACTGACCACTGTGACACAACCTACAGGAAATAAAATTTTAATGCCTTTCTTGGGTCTGGGAATAGTTCATTTCAGTAGCAGCATTTCCTAAACTGCAATCTTTTAACATAAAAATCTACAAGGCATTAAGCATGTTTTGGCAGTCAGTGCAAATAAGAGTTACCCTAATAAAACTGTCCCTCTTATTTCTACTAGTAATGCAACTTTCTGGGATCTTTCTCTCAAAAAATCATTTAAAAAAATGGACCTGCTTCATACCAAAAACAAACTGGTGTTTAATTTTTTATTTATATAATTAATTTTTGTTCATGTGAATCTACTTCTCTCCAAAAGAGAAGATTAAAATCACAGAAAAAGTCTTTTCAGGGGTGAAAGTGTTAAAAATCGTATCCATTATTTATAGAAAACAAACAAAACACCCTAATAAACCAAAACTCAACCACATGGAAAAGCCACCCCACAATCCCCCTGTCCTTCAAAACTACCTCTGCAAAAGCCCTGCAGAAACCTTCAGATATTGAATCTGCAAACAGAGGGGGGGATAAAAAACCACCACCACCCCAAATTGTCAATAAATATAAAAATGCAGCAGTCTTACCCAATAAGACACAAATCAAATCACTAAACCTCTAGAAATATTATGCAATGACAGTAAACTATAATCATAGTTTTGAAACCTGCCTTAAAAATGAAACTCAAATGAGTCAGGATTTTTATCATCTTCTTTCAATGAAAGAATTGGCAAAGTGGCTTGATGAGACATTTGAAATTTTTCTCATTTGAATTGCCTAAGCCTTGAAGGTTGCTTAAATGTATACTGTATCAGCCTTCTCTGAAAATCTTGATGTCAAAAATATGATTGGGAAAAAAACTCTCTCTCCAATCCACTTAGAAAGTCTGTTGAGACCTAGGAAATATAATTAATGTTCAATTATAAGTAAACATAATTTCAGCTTATTTAAATTTAAGGACTCCTCCCCTCTCTGAAGCAAGAAACCTCTCTTAACTTGATGTGAAACTGGCTGATACATAAAGTCTATTCCATAGTCAACCATCACAAGCTTAGTTCCAGATGTGCTATCTTTTGTTCTGTAGGTTTGTCACATGGAATGTAGGAAGATGGCTTAGAGAAAACCAGATGCAAATCTGTGAAGGATTAGGTTTCAGTATCTCCCTGTCTTATGAAACAAGAGTTTCATTTTCCAAGGCTGCAATTTTTCTTGGTTTCTGGAGCAAAAATATAGTATTGAACTTGAGACCTGAAGTTGTATTATTTGAAAAATAGGTATAATCCATTTATATTGTTTAATGTAATATTAACAAGTTAAATAGAAACAAATCAACAGTAATTTGTGACAAAGCTGAGTTAGTACTACAGTGACTGTGACTTTTGAACAGCTATGCTGTATTTTTAGCTTTAAAACTTAATCCTTGCTCTGAAAGGAAAGCTTAGAAAATAACATTTAAAGAATTTTGGCAGAGAGAGTCAGTCAAAATACCCTAAAGCAGGAAAGCAGGATCAGCTAGACCTTTGCTTATGTCTACATAGACATGCCATTAAGTGATTAAGCTCTGGCTTTTTCTTGACACATACAGAGCATCTGAAATTTATTTGTTAAATGTATGTAGATGACCTGTGATCTTTTACAGTTAACAGTACAGTTCCTCTCTAACACATTCTATTTGTGCTGTAAATTTCTGGCACAGCCTCTGAGGGTATTTTAAAATTAGAAGGAAACAACTATATACAGAGATATTTAAAATTAATAAATCACTAGGGAGAAAAACAGACTTGTTACATACTTAGAGAAAGAGTTTAAATTAATTTGAAATATTTGTATTTGGAAGTCCTTTACTCACTGCTGATTTTGATCCTTGGAGAATGTATAAGAAAGAAATGGAAAGGGAAATGTTGTTTACAAACACTTTAATTAACTACTTATAAGAAACAGACTCACTATTAATAGCAATATTTAATGGAGAGAAGAATGCAGAGGATAGTTTGCAATGTTGTTTGTGCAACCACAGAAGGAGAAAGAGCTCAATGTGGTTTCTGCATTTAACTGCAGAAACAGTTCTGCATTTAACGGTTAATGATTTAACTTACATTTTAGGAAGTATCTTGTTTCTTCGTTTTTTTCTGAAAACTCACTTTAAGTTTTCCAGAGAATAGAAAGTGACTAAAATGTTTCTATCCAAGCTCCCCGCTCCTACCGGTACCTATATTTCCTCTGGGGTTTCAAGACACCATACTGTGAACTTTCTATGTAGCCTTCAGGGAGTCATGATTACGATGAGGAATGATGTGGATAATGTGTTCTTTAGGAGAAAAAGCTCTAAGATGATGGAAAAACGATCCATTGTTAGACTGGAAATAGGCTTACACTGGGCATTACTAGCACTAGCATTATTTACCAGTGTGGACAAGACAGTAAACAACCTGATGTCAACATCTGAGAGACACATACAGACTGTTAAGACTATTCCACAGTCATATCCAAGGAAAGAACTGGAAGCAACATATTACCTTTCAAAGTAACTAACCAGGTATGAAAAACATTACAAACTTAATTAACCCCGTATACTCATTAAGTCTGTTTAATAAAATACATTGAATTATTCTACATTCTCTGAGAAGAAAACAAAAAACAAGAGCTTCACTGCAAGGTAATAAATGCAGACAAATGAGGAGGAAATCCATTGAATAAAAGATAAGGTGTTTTATAGGCAAAACACATCAAAAGGAATAATTTCAGTTGAATTATTCATCTATATTTCTGGGTTCAAATTAACTGTAGTCACTGAGGCTAAACACCTGGGAAACTCACTGGAAACATATGTTCACGTTGTAATTTAGTATTTAATTTTTTCTAAAAGAAAGGAATATTAAACCAGAAAATATTGCAAAAGGAAAAGTATGATGTAAGAAGTATGTGATTTAATTCTGTCATCACCTAAAACAGCAATCAGCTCTGATTATCCACAAATAGATTATAAACAGAGAAAAAAAAAACCACAAAGGAGATATATATAGTCCAGAAGAAGACAACACATCTACTCAGAAGAAATTCTCCATATGAGAAAGTTAAAAGCCTAGTACTGTATAATTTACAGTAGATCTGGAGGGAAAATGTACCCTCTATAGCAGTAATGCATTAGTACAACATAATTTGAACTCTCTTTTACTCTTTTACATGTTTTTAAATTTAAAACAAAATAAAAACCAAATAAAAAGGAATAACTCCCCTCAGTGGGGTAATGTAAACCATTCTGTGATTCTGTGGAACAAAAAAGAAAAGCTGCTGTTGAGATGAAATTTCCATTTACATTCTGAGTTTTCTCCATATACAAAGAGGGGAAATCTGATCAGTTAGCAGATGTGGTGGGTTTTTTTTGTTTTGTTTTGTTTTAAATTTTCCCTTTTTATTCTTAGTTGTCCTGAACAATAGGAATGTGAGTGACAAACTCTATAAGCTTAGTCTCATATAGTTGTTATATATCAGCAGATCTCCTGTGAGCATCAGATTACTTGTTTATCTGTACACTCAGATTCATAAGACATTTAACTCCCTGCTGCCTGCTGTGATCAAAGTCTGGCCCTTCCATGAGCAACATAGCTATTTATAGCAATAAATAAGAAACATAAGTGAACTATAAACTGAGAAGTATTGACTCTTAACAGACACGTGTCAGCAACTGGAATGCTTCCAGTTTAGAACAATGGAAACTAGACTTAAAAAAAAAAAAAACCTTTAGAAGAAATCAGTAATATATCCTCCATTCTTCTACAATTCTGTTTTTATTCTAAAAATATTAAGAAAAAGTACTGCTTTTTGTACTGCACCATGAGGCTGTGGATGCGGGCTACTCTGAGGTCAAACAGCAGCTCAACATTTATTGGTAGGTCACATTAAAAGTCTATGAAGCAGCTCTGTTATCCAATTTGCTGAATGGTTTGAAGACATGGGCTAGTGACGACATACATGACTCCTAGACAAATGTCATCTGCACCATCTGTGGACCATATTGTGCATCAGATGGCAGGATAAAATTTTCAATAAAAAAGTTTCAGAGCACAGTTATGTTCCAGGGACTGTAGCCATGATCATTATAAAAAGGCTGCACTGGGCTGATCACACATCTAGGATAGAAGACACTGGCATCCTGCAGCAGCTGGTGAGCGCTGGACTTAAAAGAAGTAACATGTAAGCACGACAGAGAAATGTAACACTTCAAGGACACACAAATACAACTCCAAGTGATAAAAATTGTTCAACCAGGTAAGACTGATTCCATCACAGTCCAGGTTGAAGGGAGTCAGTTGAATCTATACATACTAGCAAAAGCTTGCATGGTCTTGCTCTCTGTTGTCTATCTTGCTAATCTGTTGTCAAGGACAGAAGTCTCCAGTTAAAAGGTCATTTTTGTCTCTGCTGGTCTCTGTGTTTGGTTTTTAGGGGATCACAGAATCAATTAGTCTGGAAAGGACCAGAGGTCATTGAGTCCAACTTTTTACTGAACATCATGTCAACTAGATTATGGCGCTAAGTCTTTCCTTAAATACCTCCAGGGATGGGGACTCCACCACCTCTCTGGGCAGCCTATTTCAATGTTTAATCACCCTTTCTGTGAAGAAATTCCTCCTAATGTTCAACATAAACCTCCCCTAGCACACCTTGAGGATTAGTCCTCTGGTCCTGTTGCTGTTGCCTGGCAGAAGAGACTGACCCCCACCTGGCTACAACCTTTCAGGAACTTGCAGAAAGCAATAAGGCCTTCCTTGAAGATCTCCTTTTCTCCCCACTAAACAAGCCCAGCTCCTTCAGCTGCTCCTCACAGGACTTGTGCTCCAAACACTTCACCATCTCCTTTGCCTTGCTCTGGACACACCCCAGCACCGTAGTGTCCTTCCTGAATTAAGAGGCCCAAAACTGGACACAACATTCAAGGTATAGCCTCACCAGGGGTGCATGCAGGGAGATAATCACTATTCTGGTCCTTTTGGCCACACTATTTCTGACACAGGCTGGGATGCCATTGGACTTCTTCATCACCTGAGCACACTGATGGCTCATGTTCAGCACCCTGACGTCCTTTTCTGCTGGGCAGCTTTCCAGCCACTCTGCCCCAGCCTATAGTGGTGCATGGGGTTGTTTTGTCCAAAGTGTAGGACCCGGTATTTGCTCTTGTTGAACCTCATATTCTTGGTCTCAGCCCCTTGGTTCAGCTTTTCCAGATTCCTCTGCAGAGCCTTCCTACCTTCCAGCAGATTGACAGTCACACACAAATTAATGTTGCCTGTGTACTTAGTGGGGGTGTCTTTGATCCCCTCGTCACCCAGATCATCTATAAAGACAATAAACAGGACTGATTCTAACACTGAGCCCTGAGGAACACCACTAGTGACCAGGCACCAAATGAGTGCAGGACCATTCACCACCACACTCTGGGCCTGGCCATCCAGCCTGTTCTTAAGCCAGCAAAGAGTGCCCCTCCCAACTCTGTTTTCCTATGGAGTGCAGGCAAGGGATGCTAATATTGCTGGATCTGATTCCCCTACGGCAGCAGAACGCAAATCTAATGTTGACAATTCAGAGGCACTTCTGATGTCCATGATCCTGTGCACTTATACCTGAGCAAAGTATAGAATCCATAGCAAAAGTATAGAATCCATAGCAAAAAAAAAGAATAAAAATAATTAAATGTCAACAGAAACCCTTAGGACTACAGCAACCCATAGCACTACTCATGAAGGAGTTAGAAAAACACATCCCAGTAATACATTGGAATGACCCCCATGGTTTGGGTTTTTTTTCTTCCTTCTGTTATTTGTGTCATTTTGTTTGATTGATTTTTTTCTTTTCTACCTGTTACAATGTTTGAAGAAAATACCATGAGAGATATTTTCTTCATTCCTGAAGAACATTATAACAAAAATAATTGGTAAATACAGAGAAAGGATTCTATTATGAAAACCAGCTCATAAGCATTTTCTCATACTTGAGTTGATGAGAAACTCTGTTTTAAGTTTCTGCATTAATTGCAGTTGGAGTTAAATATTTTTAACTGATTTCAAAGCCTCAATTTAATTAATAACACTAGTTTCAAATTTTGTTTTTAAATACTCTAACTAATTACTTAGTGTACAAAATTGTTTTAATTTCTAAGTGAAGATAGAAAAGGTTTAATTAACTTCAATAGATTTCAGATCAGGCTTTCAGTACCTCTGAATTCATGGAACTAAATTATATGTTTATGTACACCCTCAATTGCATTCTGAATTGAGAATAAAACTCTTCAATATAGCAAACAAAATTTTAGAAAATGGGCATTTAAAAACATTCAATGTAAATTATTCAGGACAGGAATTAATATATATTATTTTCACTATATGTTATTTATTTATTTGGTGGTTTAATGACTTTATTTTATGACTGGGAATTTCTCATTATGAAATAAATTATCAGAGATTGGTAGACATATAGGCAAATTGTTAGCCCTATGAATAAAAGAAAAAACCAAACAAAAACAACTTTATCTTATTTTTCTTTCAAAATGGCTGTCACAATAGGTGTAGCTCATCTGACTAAAAGGGTTATAAAACTCTTAGTACTCTTCAGAGCTGTAATAACTGCTTCTTCTCCCCATTCCCATGCACACATGCAGAAAGATAAATGTCTGTAGTCAGAAGGCATCTGCAGCTATGCACTGAGATTTAGAAAACATCAACATCTGCAATACAGCCCTCTCACATATATTACAAATAACATCCTGCTTCTAGATTTGTTGATAAAATGCTCTCGCTGGCTATGTTTTCATTATGTCAGTTTTGCCAGGACTGTGAGTACCAGTTAAGACTGTCAAAATAAACTTTGAGAGACACTCACATTCTGTTCTCAGTCACTACCATGCATGCCTATCTTGATATCTGAATCATAGTGATATTTAAAAACCTTAACAAAGGCTTGGGGGGAAATGGAGCTGACTGATAGAAAAGATGCACAGATTAGAAGAAGACTGCATACAGATGACAGGCTTTAATGAAAATTCAGGGCTCAGTCTAGCAACATGATGCTCATATGATTAGTTAGACAGGAATTCGTGTGAGAATCTACAGACAGACAGGGCAAAGTTTGAATGGGTAAATGAGGAGCTGCTTCTGGACAAGGGTGGAGAGGCAGTTACAGTTCTCAGAGTTTGAAAAAGTGATTATCTAAGTGTATCAGGTTGTCTTTCATCCTGCTTGATTGTTTATGTGTTGGAGCATTGTTGTATTTAAGACACCCAGGCCTCCTCAAACTCCAGTGGAATTTGTGAGGTCCGGGAAAAGCTTCACTTACAGCATACACACAGCAAGCCACCTGCACAGGGGTCTGGCGGCCTAAAACCTGGACTGCATATTCCTTCTTCTTTGGAGTTACTTCCCTACTCTTCCTCACCTTTCTGCATCAAAAATTCCATGATCCAGAACATTCCATGATCCAGAACATTGCATGTTGCATCGTACTGTCAGACATCACAGAGACTATCCATCCTGATTTTGGCTACAGGAATCACAAATGTCAAGTATTATATCTTTATTTTCCCATTCCCTTTTCTTCCTTTATCTACAGACAGTCAAGCTCATCCTATCCTATCCTATCCTATCCTATCCTATCCTATCCTATCCTATCCTATCCTATCCTATCCTATCCATTTTCTGTTTCCTTTCTAAAACCCTCTAATTTTGTGGAAGTAGCTGCTGTACACAATTACCTACAAGTGTACACTCTTTAACACCCTTGTAAAGCAGAATTTCCCCTCAAAATGCGGGGAGCACTGTCCACAAAGGTAATTCATGGCAGGTGTTGAAGCAGGTCAACATCATCTTTGGGACATAGTTTGTTGTGTAAAACTGAATTCACAGAAAATCCGATTTACGTGAGGGTCTAAAGGAGGAAAAAGAAGTGGTCTTTCCCTTAAAGTTAAAAAGATTCAGAGGTCTGAATTTGAAGAAAAAGAGGTCCTGTAGGATTAAAAGGCTAATGATTTTCTAAAATGTGTCACTTACCCTGGGCATCCTGGGAGATTTTGCAATAGAGCAAAGATAGGTAGGAACAGGGAAAGACTACACAGGAACATTGACATCTGTTCCTTGCAGCCAGAAGGCTGAAATGCTACTGGAATAAAAGTGGGGAAAAGAGGGCAGATTGTATAAGAAGGAAAATGTTCTTTTTTCACACAGAATTCAAGCAGCAGAAATCAAAGCTTGTAAAGAAATACATTTCCTATCTGAGAAAGTATCTCAGGTGAACCTTTCACTAATTTTTATTTTATTTTTTCATTCTCTAGTGGAGAAGTGTTATATGCATACTTCATGGAAGCAGAATGCTCTGGCTTGGAGGAACCACATTGGTCTGCACGCTGATGTTCATCCTTTTTCATTATAGGGCTCTCTGTGGTTGTCTGTAGGAGTCAGTTTTCCCCAGAAGTAGCTGTGAAGGTGTTGAGAGGTCTCTCAGAACAGCTGAGTTGATTTTTGAGGATGGGCTGGGAGAAGTTAGGAGAGGTGGTCCCATCTGACAGTGTCAGCTGCACTCAGCCCTCTGCAGTAGGAGCTCAAGTGGCAAAATAGCCGGTTGTAGGCTTACCATTTGGGGCTTAATATGGCATAATTCCTCTTTGGAATGCTAAAGAAAGTTGTAGGTAGTTCTTGCCTCCCATATTACCTCTGCTTGTTCTAGGCAGGGCTCAGCAATCTGAGGACACTAACTCAGTTCATAGCACTCAGCCTGATCTTTAGGTCTGTTGGCTGGAAGTCCACAAATGTGGTGATTTAGCTCTCACCATTCTCCACTTCTTAGGAAGTGACAAAGATGACCCCATTCACCTGTAGTTCAGGCTCAGGTGTCCTGTTTTGATGATAAGAATTTAATTTATTTTATCCAGTGAACATATTGATGAAGCCAACATCTACCTAATTTCAAGAGCAGCTTGTTGGATGGAGATGTGTGAGAAATTCATGAACATGTGCAGATGTTCACATGTACACTATAAGCACTAAAAAGTCCCATTAAAACTGATGGATGCCCACCATGGGAAGTGCTGATATACAATTGGGTACTGTGTGATAGATCTGCAGCTACCATGTTACAACTTAGGTAGTCTAAATCTTTTTACATTAAAATCTTTCTTCCCCTTTCCTCCTCTGTGTATAGTAATTGTCAGTAGCACAGCAGGATTACTCGGGGGCCTACGAATTTAAGGATTTTGTGGTGTCTCTGACTGACATATCCTTTCATCCTTATTTGATGTAATGACCGCCAACATGAAAACTACTGCTTGAGCTAATCTGTCTCCCACTGAAATCAAAGGCAGCTTTTAATGCAGGGACCTTTGCAGAATAAAGATACCTTCAAGAAAAAAAAAATGCAAGTATTAAAAAATTTTACAAATTCTTTTCTAGACAGACCTGACAACTATTTACTTTTGGCAAAATACCAGCTCCACAATCTCAGGATCTGATAATTTGCTGTCTATCACACACAGAAAAAAAGAGGTGGTGAATGCAAGAGAAGGGCAATGAATTCAGAATAGCCCTTCTGTGTCCATGGTCTATTGTCATATTTATCCTAGCATAATCACAATGCCACAAACATTCAAAATACCAAAACACTGTCCCAAATGGCAGCTTTAGGTATTCAGTAGTTCCAGCAGCAGCTACTCTCCAGTAAAGATAGACAGACTGTTGGAAACTAGTCAGGAAATAGAGTTTTGGTAGCTTCACATTGTGAAAAATGCAATTTAATTCTCGTTTCTGTTTGTTTTAATTTCTAATGATTCTTTTGGTTGGCAGTTGGTTGACTTATTGGTTCAAATATCCAAAAGCTTCAGTGGCTGGCTGTTAAACAGAATTTTTATAATTTTGGAAATGTACAGAGACCTCATTAAATCAGTAGTATCCCTTTTGAAATCATCCATGTCTACTCCCAATGCTAATGTATTTGAATTAGTAATTATGCAATTGTTCAGGACTAAGGAATTACAGAGTCTGTGACTGAAAGCTTATTATAAATAGTAATTATGCATTTGATATTCTAGAAGTGCAGGAAAACTCAATTTCTTACTACTTTTCATACAATAACCATATATTGATTGAATGCATATTTGTGTAGAAATATTGCTTGTAAAATTATTGAGTTTAGCCTTTAGCATGGTAATTGAACCAAACACAGTAGGGCATCCAAAGAAAATGCAATATTAGCAATATACTTCCCTGCAGCTACCTATTTCATAAAGAAAATAAGAATCTAAAAATCTTAAATACATCTTTCACTCATTCTTCCACAATGTTTGTTTGCTTTCTTTTTGAACCATAGGGTGCTTGAATGAGTTGAGCTTCAACCTTTCTTTTTCACTGTTGTCCTGCCTATAGGTTTTCAGGTTTTCAATATTAGTGATGAGTAATTTGACAGGGTAGAGTATCCAGAGACTTTGCAGCTGTCAGCTGCAAAGTTTGGAACAAGTTCTGCTCTATGATTCTCCACAAAGCAGAGATATAATGTGGCTAAACTTGGGAATAAAAGGATTCTTTCTGGACCTCTTCAAAAATAGCTGTTTAGCTGTTAGGGGACTTGAGATTATTTCAAAGGGCTGCTCAAATATGCACCTAAATCTAAGGAGCCAGAGACCTATGCAATATTTCATTTCCCTCAAAACCATACATCTAGGGGCTCCAGAGTCATTTTTTCACATTGTTTTAAGAATGAGGTTTAGACTCACCTTGAGGCATAACTGTTCACAGTTTCATTCAATGTTGGTCCTAAAGAAGGAAGCAAGCAGTGTGTTGACTCAGCAAGTAGGTAGTTCTGGCTGAATGAATAGACTCTCATAAATTTTGCTTTCATAACACAGTACAGGTGGTTTTTTTTGTTATTTCTTCGGTTGGTTGGTTGGTTTGGTTTTTTTTAGTGAATAAAACAATTGTTGTTATGTGACTGCCTCCTTTTAATTTTTTTTCCTCTGGGGGTCTGAACACCACATGGTAGACAGTAATTATGCATGATGTTTATCAATAATGTAGAAGAACTTCCTATTGAAGATAGCTTAAGTGTCCTAAGAGTGCAAGATCATGCAGAAAAAGCACAGGACTATGGCATTCCCTATGGTAAATAATAGTCCTGAAGAAAAAATCTAAACCCCTCCCAAATTAAAAGTATGAACACTGTAAACAGAATTCAAACTTTCTCTTCCCAAAAGAAAACAAACTCTACACTTGAATTAAAAGCCACAAAATAATACATAAATTTAAAGAAAGCTCTCTTAAAAAACTTCCTTAAACAGTACTAAGATATATGCAGTGCTTGTTACATAATAATGAAATAGTGACTTGCAATAGAAAAAAAGAGAATTCTATTAATGTGATATTGAATATTGATTTTATGTGACTGGATTTATTCAACCTTACATTGAATTAATTTAAATTTCAGACATAGTATTAACCCAGACTTTTCTGTAGAATGTTGCACATGAAAAGAAATTCACCAATTGCTTTATGGGATTACACCGGTATCTTTACCATCTGTGCCCTTTTGTGAGGGCAAGGACAGTCTGGATTGTTTATCAGAAATTTAATTCTTTGTGTAGTGTCTTTTTTTTCTTTTCTTTGCTGGTTGGTAACACACAGTTTCTTGATCATTTAGGCCTACAGATTATTTGCAAATTACCTGCAGATAAAGATTTTATAAGCATTTGATATTGAGAATTTAATAAATTTAATAGTCAAACTCAATGCTCAGTTACTTAAACCCCATGGCATTGCTTGTCATCTCTATATTTATATAGAAAAAAAAAAAAAAAAAAGGAATGGTACAGCTTTGCCACAATTCTGGATACCTCTTTTCCACAAGACAATTGTATTAAATGCTGTGTGTACACACAAACCTATGCACATAGGAGTGTCATTTTTTATGGTGCTAGAGAGATATGAAGGCTCAAAACTACTCTCTTCATTGTTATAACAATTTACTGCTTCCCTAATGCATACAGCCCTCTCCTATCCCATTTCTTTCCTGTCTTTCTGCTACACTCTCTCTCCTGCTCTCCACTGTGAGAGCAACGAGGTCAACAGCCTTCATCACTGTTAGCACCCATAGGACAAGATGTCAAAAATGTTACATGGCTGCAGAGCCATGCACAGACCCCACTGCCAATTCCCTTCCTGCGAAGGAACAGAAAAAGAGAGGAAGAAGGAAGGGAAGGGAAGGGAAGGGAAGGGAAGGGAAGGGAAGGGAAGGGAAGGGAAGGGAAGGGAAGGGAAGGGAAGGGAAGGGAAGGGAAGGGAAGGGAAGGGAAGGGAAGGGAAGGGAAGGGAAGGGAAGGGAAGGGTCCTATGGAATATTGCAGTGAGTGAAATGACAGCAGAAGATGTGTTTCCTTTGAACAATAACAGCTTTAAATGCCAGTAAAATACTGGCTACTGGCTTTTAAAAATAACCTAGGAAATTCCCATTGAATTTGGTATATATAAGGTTTTACCAAAACCAGTTCCCAGTTTTGTTAATCCTTTCTACTATACAAAGGTGAAAGCTGACTATGATACATGAAAAAAAAGCTGAATAGTGTACCAGATTTCTGACTAAATCAGCTGTTCTGTTAAATCAGCTGTTATAAACATTATCTTTAGAGTATAGAGCTTCTCTCTATCTGATCCAAGACTTATTATGTCTTTACCTGAGAAATTAAGAATGTATGTTTACTTCTGATTGCTACAGTCAACAAAACTTAACTACTGTACTATGGATTAATTTTATATCTGATTTAAAGTACATATCTCATCCTAATATCACTTGTGGATAAAGGCAAAAAATCATTTCAAAGCTATTGGGGCATTCTCAATTGTATGAAAAAAATTTATCTCAGCTTCCCTTTAAATTTGCATTATGTATAAAGACACAAAAAAAGACACATTCATAAAACTCAGTTCACTAATAAATATTGGTTTAGGTATATATTTAGACAAGAAAAGAAACAGTTATGATTCCCGTACAGTACTTACCCATTTTAACATTATCACATGGTTGTACAAACAGGATTATAACAAGCAAAAGAAAGCACTTTATTTAATGAATAAATAATCAAAAGCATTGGTGAGGATAGTCTTAATAATATGCTGCTTCATACAGTTTAAAGTACATCAAACAACAAAATCCATATTCCCAAAATTCCATTAAATAATACTGAGTAATTATGTGACTGATAATATTTATGTATATATATATAATATATATATATATATGTGTATATAATCATATCATTATGAGTAATTAAGGTATCTATTTACATGCCATGCAATATTAGAATGTGTTGCAATACCTAGGCACAACAGGTGGACTTAAAAATGGCTGTGGCAAAAAAAAAAAAGAAAGAAAGAAAGAAAGAACAGCAAATTATTTTTGAAAATGAGGGACATTACTTTCTTTAAGTTCTTTCTTTTCATAATATACAGTGAGAATTTCAGATACTTTCTGATAGCTAAAAACATCCTCATTTTTGCTATTGTACAGTTAGGTAGCAGTATAAACTTAGAACTGTAATAAGAACCATGAGATGCTGCAGTTAGAAAAAGCATTCTTGCTTCAAAACATAGCATATGACACACATGTCTGTGATATTCTTCTCACTGCAGACCCAGTTCTGTGAAATTCTGAGCTGTTTCTACAAGAGGAGGCTTCCTGCTGTGTTCTAAAGAAATTAAGTGCATTCAATGTCTCAAAAGAGCTGCAGATTATTTGGCAGGATGAGGGTGCATGTCAGCACATAAGTTCTATTACTGTCCAGCAAAGTGATGTGTCTGCATCAATGCAAAAAACAAAACAAAACAAAACAGCAACAGCAAAAAAGCCAAAACCACCCCCCACCCAAACTTGTAATTCTTCATTTATTGGCAATTATTTCAGTTTATAAGTAAACTGCATTGTGCTTTAAAAACCTGGAAATGGCACGTTTACCTCTTCTAAAGCATTATATACTGCTCTGTTGACCACTATATACTAAAGGACTTGCCATTTCTGTTAATAATTATTGTACAGGTCCTGACATTTTTGTAAGAGGTTCAATAAAGCCTGAAGGATCAGAGCCTGGCCCTCTGTGTTATGATCTTACTTCCAACTCAGCTGGTTGAAAATAAAGTATAGAATGGACTCCTACCATTTAGATATATATATATATACTGCTAAAGTATTTTATAACATAAACAGCTGTGTTAAATAAAGTATTATATTTCAGAGAACTTAAACTGAAACTCAAAAAATGTGTGAAAAAAGGGTATCTCATAATTTTTGCAAGTAAGCATCTACCAATGAGAGTCTCTTTTTGGAACAAGAGGAAAAGTCAGAGGTGGTTTTAGATTAGAGGGTAATTATATTTGATGGATGTGTCCACTAAGGGGGTGAGCAGTGCAGGTTAATAAAACTAACATTAATTGAGTTACAACTCAACTATTCGTGATATACTGAGCTGATTCACACCTCTGGGTTGTGTTGTATCATGTTCTCTGTATATTAAAATACCTTTCTCTGCTCTAGAGCTGGTCCCCTTATTGGAGTTTTTCATCACAGCAGAAATGATTACAAGCATGTTAATTAATTAAAGTCAAGACTTTGGAACACAGTTCCACAAAAGAAGTGTATTAAATGGGAAAAATGGAGCTGTGAGTGCTGAATTGCTTTTACAGTCTGAACTGGCTCATGTGAGGACATGTCCTGTAGAGAACTCTCACTGCTTATTTGTTCATTCTTATGGCAAGGATACATGCCATAAAAAGTTTTATAATCTGAATCAGGTAAATATTTTGTGGTCACAGGAAATCAAAACTTGTCCTTCTGTCTGCATTGGATATGCCTCCACTGCTGTGCTCTCATGCCAGTAGCATACTTTTGTAATATACTTTGAGGTACTGTCTAAGGCTGCTAGACCCTTCCACTGTGTCTTTTGGCATGTATGGGTCTATGGCCTGTGGGTCTCCTACTGCCACATTCCCTGATTTTCACTATATCTTCTATTTCATTAAAGCAACTAATGCTTCCCTTTGCTTAAAACTTCCCAAGATTCAACTTCTGATCAATATTGCAATCTTCTTTTCCCCATTTCTTTGTTTTCTCATGTCAGCTATATTAGTCTTTATCACTCCTGCTCTTTAACACAGATATACATCTCCTGCATTTGAGCCATTTATGCATCCAAAGTTTCCTAAGTTTCTCCATTATTTTACTGTACTCCATGATAAAGTCCTTAAGATTTTTTCTGATCTTGAATCTTAATAATAACTCATTAAGGTAATAACCACATTAGGCAAGGAATGTGAATATAATTTTCTTTATATCTATTTGTTAAAATTGATGTATACTGCATACTCCTAATTCTGCTCCATTTGTTTCTTTGTCAGTCTTCACACAGTGCTCCACAGAGTTCCAAGTGAACTCCAACAAGGGGCATCGGGTAGGCAATTTATTAACCTATTTCTCTAAGAAAATACAGTATAAAATTTTTCTGTCATATGACCTCATCATGCTGTGGGGCTCAGTCACATCATGATGTGACTTTTTCAGCAAGTCAAATCATCTGTTGAGGATCTCAAGAAGGCATCTAATCCATCTGCTCCCTCTGACAAAAAATCCCCATGTATTGTTGTTAGCTATTTTTCCTTTCTATTCCTCAAAGTTCCAAGCCCATCTCTAGGCAATCTGTTCTAGTACATCACTACTTAAACCATTAGAAAATGTTTCACAGTTCAAGTCTAAATGCTCTATTGCTTTTTTGGGTTTTTTTTGGTTGTTTTTTTTTTCTAAAGTGGTTCTGTCTTTAGTAAGAATTGGCACAGCATCAGAATAAGTAGGACTAAGTAACTATGTCTATGCATACCTTCAATTCATACCTTCAATTTTCTATTTGGACTAAGGGATTTGGTCAGTGAAAACAAAAATATGAACAATGAAAAAAATATTTGGCAAACATTTTTAGCAGCCTTTTAAGTGCGTGCATTACTAAATAAATAAATAAAGGACACTCTGTCTGAAGGAAAGCAAAAAAGCCAGAACTCACTTCAGAGAGGCATCTGTAACATGACAGGTTATGAATAATTTTAAGTAATATTTAGCCTCAAAGATAGTAAAATTGAATAGTCACCAATACTCAGCTGTCATCTCATTGGGTGCAGTGGGATTTTAAATTTTTTTAAAGGTCCTCATCTGAGATATCACAGAATTCCTGAAGGGTTTTTCCTTTTTGTCTTTTTTTTCCTTTTTTTTTCCCTGAGTTTTAGACAATAGTAGTACTACTACTGATTGAGCCAACCAAATGGTTGTGAATGAATGGCACTTACTAAATACATGTTTAGGGCCAAATTTAAATTCTGTGGAAACATCTGGGAAACATTAATTTAGCTTAAATGGAATTAAGATGCAGTTCCCAGTGCTGCAGATATCCATCCTTCCTTCCTTCCTTCCTTCCTTCCTTCCTTCCTTCCTTCCTTCCTTCCTTCCTTCCTTCCTTCCTTCCTTCCTTCCTTCCTTCCTTCCTTCCTTCCTTCCTTCCTTCCTTCCTTCCTTCCTTCCTTCCTTCCTTCCGCCACTTCCTTCCTTCCTTCCTTCCTTCCTTCCTTCCTCCCTCCCTCCCTCCCTCCCTCCTGCCTCTGTCTCTCTGGCTCTCTTTTTTCTTTCTTTCTCAACTTTCTTTTTCTCCTGTCTTTTTCATTTAATAACCATTTCAAAGCTGGGTAAGGTCTTAAGATTCTAAAATTGCACAGAATTTGAGAAAATTAGATAAGAAAATTTTCACCTCCTAGCAATTGAAACCAAATTTGTTTTAGCTCCTCCTGCACAGGTTGATAATAGGACAAAGTATTGAAGGTTGGAACAGACTATAGTTCTCTTTTTGCAGCAACAATCACTTATTTTATTTTCTGCCCATGATAGAAATAGTTTCAAATACATTCTGTTTAAAAAGGCATTTGTAATTTAAACCTGTTGGTGCTATTTGGGCTTTCAAATAATTGTTGTATTTCTGGTTTTAATATAGAACTTGGTGCATCTCTGCTTTGAAACTCAGCATGTTCAAAAATAGGTACTCCTATTGATATATATTTTTCAAGGTTGTTCAGCATTTTCTTTTGTTTTGTTTGTTTTTTACCTGTGCTGCAACAAAAATTATTATGCAACTACTCAAATTTTCCTTGTAGTAAAGAATTTACTGTATTTTGATATGACTTAAATCTACTCTTCAAAAGAAAAACCAAAGTGTGGCAAGTGCTGTATTTCCTATATGTTACTCCTGTACTTTTACAGAGATTCATGCAAGGATGCTAATTCCATATGCCTATGTAGGCCTAACAAATGTGGGCTAGATTCTGTCATCCTTGAACTGAGTAAATAAAACTTTATTCAAGTCAAATAACAAATTTTTAATAAGTTCCTACTTACATAGGAATGTCAGAATATAGCCCTCAGGTTTTATCATTTGCTGTATACTCCAGTCCTACACATATAGATAGATATGAATTTAATGGACCATGGTATGCTTCAAAAAATAACTCAGAAATTCAGAATGAAGCAAAGAAACAAATCAACCAACAATAACAGAAAGAAAGAAAAATTAACAGGAATAAAGTCCCTTAGGAATCTGCCCAAGAACTAACACAACACAATCAGAAATTCAGAACATTTATTGCAAAAGCTGAATAACTAAATAATGTTGAACTGGCAAAGCAGTAACAAGGATAACTGGTTAGATATTTATTCTGTCAAAGTCATCAAACACCCCTCACAAACTGACATAAGTACTGCAATAAGCAATGCACCCCTAACCCATTTTTAAGCCTTTTGTACTGTGGAGGAAAAAAATAAAAGCAAACTGCTATATACAAAAGAATAAAGAAAGAAACAAAAAGCTTCTGTTTTTTGTTAAAAATAAAATCACCTTCAGATTAGCTAAATTTGTTACTTTAAGACTGATGTTTCACTGTGGCATAAGTAACTTGCTTTTTTTCTGTAAGGACTTTTTTTTTTTTGCATGCTATTTATTTGTGTAAATCATCTTTCATGCCTTAACAAAAACCATCTAAAAATGTTTTGGATTTGGATTTGCTTTGCGTGCAACTTAGATCTTACTAACATTAGGAGTCACTCTGCTGATTTGACTGAGGTGACATGATACTGGTACCTGCCAGGCATTGACCAACTATGATAACAAACAGTTAAACAGCAATAATTAGAGATTTAACCCTTTAGTTCCCCCAACTAGCCTACCAGGAGAATGCTCTGTTACATCATGAAGGCACAACACATTAAATATTCTGTGGCTATGGTCTAAAAACACTCGTGTTACTACAACGTTAACGCAGATGAAGATCAACACAAATGCTGCTGTTTCAGCAATACAAACTGTCTTAGATATAGACACACACCTGCCCAACTGGAAAAACATTATTATTGTATTTTGCTCCTGTCGAATTTCCTTCACGTATTTCAGCTGGGATCAACATCAGCTACCACTCATTAAACGATGGACTACAACTAATTTGATCAAGGATCCCAAACAAATAGCCTTCTCCCTTGCCTACCACCACACATTTAAATATTCTTCTGTTTTGCAATTTCCCTGTTTTATGAAACAGAATGGAAATTAAACAAAAAATTGCTAAGTTTTTAAGCCCTTACACAAGTCCTTTCATTTCTTAATATTAAATTTTAAAAAAATAGAAAAAAAGAAGAAATTCTAACTGAATGCTGGCATCATTTGCTACTACATAGAAAAAAGGGTTTTTTCCTTTTCTACAAGCAACCTTTCTTCCTACCCCATCACTTTTAATACAAGTGGCTTGAGTTTCTTGGAACATTGTGTGTCAGACAGACTACTAACACAGAAACACCATCACTGAAAATAAAAGCAAAACAAGAAAGCAAATGAAGGAAATTAAAAAGCAACTGTGAAACACAGAAATATGCTACAGTATCTTTTCAAGTGAACATTATAAGTACACAAAAATTGTAAGTAATAATTGTTGCTATTTACAAGTATTTGAACGCTGATTGACTTACAAGTGTCCACTAACATTGTTAATAGCACAATAGGTTTAATGTTTACAGCTTCAATTGTTTGCAATATGATCTCAAGTATAACAGTCCCAGCATAGATCAATGACAACAAAAGCACAATTTTCTAACTGGATATGCTTTTCAATCTTTGCAATCCACTGAGCTTTCGCACTCTCTCACTCTCCAAATGCATCTTCTGTTGTTCATAGCAGCAGTCCAGGGTCAAAAAACAAAGAAACAAAAAAGTATATTTTCAAACTGGAGAGATCTCTGCAGACTTTAATCATGTCTATTTAACAAAACCACACAACTAGTAGAAACACTCTTTCATGTTGCAGGACATCATACCTTCCACGGTGCTAACATAAAGATATGCATATCTCTGCTAGGTGAAGCATAGTTCTAGAGGTCTACCCAGTACATAAAGCTCTGACACACACATAGTATTAGCAAGTCTAAGTAAGCTAAAGTCATTGGTCCAAAGTAGCCATTTCTTATAGCTGGTGCTCCTTTGGACTCTCCACAGATCCCGGGGCCTGTTTATAAGACTTCAAATTGGCCAAAGGAATGTCAGTCATGTGGTTGCCAGTGTTGAAATGGCCCTCACCGGAAACATACTGCTTTCGATCATTGAACTGGTTTCTGTTGCTATCTTCTTTCCAGGTCCTGGTCAATGTGTGTCCATTAACTAGTTTGTCCTTCTTAACCCATTCCTTCTGAGGTGCAAAGGTGGAGAGAGGAGACTTTGGCTGTTGGTATGGGCCCAAGCTAGGAGGCATCCAACAGTTGTCTGAGTGACCCAAAACCAGGCATTCTTGAGTACACATCTCTGTAGCTTCAGCTAATCCTCGCGGACCAAGAGGCCCATCTGTAGAAGACAAACAGAAAAAGAAAAAAGGGGGAGAAAGGGGAAAAAAAAAAAGACATAATATTAGATTTTGATATTTGTCATTAAACAAATATAAACATATATAAACAAATATACATATACCTCAGGAGAAAACTAACAATGATCCGGCAACCAAATATTGTGCTGGTAAATTCTACATGCATTTTCATTCTGTTAGAGATTAGTTGCTTTGTAGGGCGTATACTCCCCGTATATGGTACCTGCCTAGTTTCCAGAAGTGGAGAAACAGTTCAATTATCCCTATGCTACTGGTCTCAGATCCTACTACGAATAAACTTAACTCCTTTTTTCTAAGTCATATCAAGGAAATAGAGCTAGGTAAGTGAAAACAACCAAGGAAGTAAACATACCCTTACAGATTCTGAGTGAGAATTAATGCTTTTAAGGGCCTATTATTTGGATGTATTCTGTTCTGATTTCAATTCAATTTACTCCTGAAGAACCCTGGTGAAATAACAGCCTACTGCAAACTGAGAAACATCTGTACTATCCAAAAACAGGTTTGCCCAAAGGAATGCACTGTACACAGGATTATTCTAATATTTACTGCTTTACAAACACAGCTTGAGGCACAGTTCTAGGTATCTACCCAGTGGAAGCACACTCCAATGTATAGTCACAACAAGTAAGAGACAAGTTAAATTTTCTTGATTTAATATGTAACCAGTAAGCATTTAAAAACATTGCATCAGGAGAGAGAATAAAATCTGTAACTCTTTGACCATTCAACACATCTCAGATGCTACACAGATAAAACCATAAAAGTCAAGGGGAAAAAAAAATTCTTATGTAAATCTAGCACTTTAAAAGGAAATGTTCTCATAATTCTTTGTAAGATAGAAATATAAGACCACAGGAGACAGAAATGAAGATTTCTGAAATACTATGCATATTAAATATCTGCATAACTTTTCACACACTATTGAGGACACAGCGGGCCAGCTGCAGGCCTCTCGCAACCAAGCAGACAGGTCACCCATGCCTTCAGCAACACTGAATTCCTCTTACTCTTACTGCATTTTTAAATTACTTAATTTGCTCATCTGCTCAGGCTGGTTGTATAAGGAAGGGCAAGCCAGGAAAGAGGCAGAAAAATCACTTTGTCTATTTTTCTTAGATATTTCTCAGTATCTGGGATATTCTTTGCCAGAAGTCATTGCTGTGTTGTAATTTTGAGCAAGAATTTTGAGATGTCTTTTCTTGACTTCAGAGTAAATCAAAGGGCTAGTAGTGAAAACATTTGAAGAGTTAAGGAGACATATTTCCTTGATTAACCAGCCCAGTGACTGGAAGGAAATTATAGATTGATTTTTGAGAAAGAACATTAGCAAGTAGGCATGAATAGCAAAGTTACTAATCAGAAGAAAAATGTCAGCAATGTATCAGGAAAAAAAAGTGCATCTTAATAATAATCTAATTGAGACTCAAAATGATAAGTGAAGACAGTCTAACAAAGATTTCTCTGTTAAAATACCAAAGAATATTTTTGTTCTCCTGTACTCCACGCATATACAATAAATTACGCTTACTAACATCTCTTTCTGAACACTGAAATTAAATCAATTAATTTAATGGAAACTTCTATTCACTTCCAACTGATTTTAAACACAGATATAAGAAAAAGAAAACATCAGGCATATTTCCACATGTTATATTCGTAATTAGCTAATCTTCTTATCTCTGAGCAACAACTCTTTTTGAATACCTAGAGAATATGGGGTACTCTGTTGATCTGACAGAATATAATAAGCTATAATAAAATATAATAAGCAATAATAAAAGTTACTGCTGAATTCCCAACATAAGAAAGTGTCCTATTGCTGAAACCTAGAACATGAAAAATGTATAGAATCAATGCTCCCTTCCATTTAGATCAATACAAGGTGAAATAATTAAACCAAAATCATTAGGAAAAAAGAAAAAAACAACTGTTAAGTAGGATCTAAGCAAAGATTTCAATGAGAACCATGAACCACAATTCTAAAATGAGACCTGAAAGAGAGATTTTTTTGGTTTTTTTCCTATAAAACTCTTGTAATCCTGTATTATGAAGTTCTAACAAAACTGAGGCAGGTACTTGGAGAGAAATAAACCCAAACCAAAACAATTATAAGTAAAGAAAGAACTCACAGTACATTGTTCACTTTTCCAAAAATTAATCCACATGTTAAAAGCTGACTTTTATTTTTTTTTTTTAGCTGCCAACTAAAGTTCAGTTTTAATTAGGTTTTTTCCCATTTCAGAGAAAAAAAAAGTGAGAAGTGGCAGAACTATTTTCAACCTGGCTATTCTCCCAGTAAACTACTATTTTATTAAACAAGAAAGAAAAAAAAGATTTTGCAGACATTAAAACTTTCCAAATAGAAAAAAAACCATTTTGCCACAGAATTACACTTTTCAAGGACAATGCATGCACTCTTTGCCTCTGCAGTGGAACGAAAGAATGACAGGAGAGCCTTCAGTACGATAGTTCTGAAGTTTTCTGTTTACTTAAATAAATTTCAAGAGATAAGACTATAAATTCCATTTAAAAATTGAGCAATAAGCTGGTTTTTCTTAAGAATAAATATGCATGTTGCCCTATGAGCTACATGACAAATTATTTGGAAGATTTACTTCATATGTTTTGCTTTCTTTAGTAACAGTGCTAGGCAGTTAATGTTGCTCCACTCAGAGTGAATTTTAAGCATCCTTTGCTTTAGCCATCTCTAAGCTCATAGACTTTCTGGAGAGCACTGGAATATTCAGATATCTGCTACTACTGTGAGCAGCAGACAGGAATGGGGTAACAATGCTGAGATGATTGCCAGTGCAAGAACTGTTCCTTGGGTGTTTTTCAGTTTAACAAAATACCACTGTCCAACTTAGAACTGGAAATTTAATTGTTGTGTGAGAGTCTTCCCCCGATCAACCTTCCCTATGCAGAGATGTCAATCAAAGGCAAGACCATGCAGTCCTCATAGCAGCCAATTACAATTTTGATATGGATGTTGGTCACACCAAGTGACAGCTGTAGACAGACTGAGACACTCTCCTTTTAGGAGAGGATTGGGAATCTCAGGGAACACCTGAAGGACACTTCTTTTAGCTGTATAACTGTTCCAACAGCTGTGAGGTACGTTACAGGCTGCACACACCTCTACATATGCCTGTAGGTAAGAATGCCCAGAATTGAGAAGAGGTTCAGACTCCTACTGAAAGGCATATTATCCAGTCCTCTGTCTCATGCCTTCCAATCTGTAAAATGCAGGGAATATTTACTTGCCTTACTAAAATATTGTGAGGTTTAAGTTTACAAAATGCCTTTCAAGGCTTCATCTAATATATAACTAAGAATTATATTTTTATTCCCTTTTGGTTTGAGCCATCAGAAGAGAAAAAGAAATCCACTAAGTGATTTTTTTTAGAAATGCAAATTGTTAGAATAATATATTTTAGTCTTAAGCTACTAAAGGGAATGGTCATGCTTACTTACTCACTTATTGAGGAAAAAGGCAGCTTCATTCCTAACATGAGTGGTGCCTGCCATAGCTATCTCCTGTTAAGGCCTTTAGATAAACCATAATTGCTTGGTAAATATTGTTGCTAATAATGGTGATAATCATGATTTAGGGGATTCTACAAATTTTCTACTGTGAGATTAAAGAAAAAGATGAAAAGGAAAAAAGAAAGGATCTCACCTACAAAAAAAAAAAAAGACTGTTTTCACAATTAGGTTTTTGAGTTTCTGTTTTGTTTTATTATATTCTCAATCAAAAAAATTTGTTCTTTTCTAAGACTCGTTATCATTCAGGTTGCTATTTAGCAGCATAAAGTGTAATGATCATGAGCAATATGATAAGAGAGAGATCTTCTGGGGATAGTGTGACTGAAGAGTTGGCTGCTATGTATTAAGAAAGCCATAATGTTGCCTTAATGGTAATTATCTTTCTCCTCCACCACAGCTGAACAATAGTTTTCACCCAATTTTCTAAAGTTGTTTCATTAACACATACAATGACACCACTTAAAAACCTATTCCTGCTGCTTTAATTTTATAAGTGCATTAATTTGTTTCCTTTCTCTTCACAAAAATGTCGCTGCAATTTCTGTTTCAAGCTTTTCCATGCTGAAGTACTTTATTGATATATGGGGGATTTTTTTTTTCAAAGTATTTGTTCTCTGAACAATCCATAATCCGTGCGGCTGGTTATCAGTCTTGGCTGCTTGAATATATAATGACACAAGTGCTGATAAAACTGTACAAGCCATCTGTCTCTGGAGTTAAATGTTTTGAAAGCAAACACAAAAGTGCATAACAAACACTCCCTTAAATTGTCTTTGTAAATATTTATATCAGATCTTACCCAAAAATGCTTTTTTGTTGTTATTTTATTCTGTTAATAGCTGTCAAGCAGATGCATGACTTGCCTACTCAAAAGCAGACAGGTGTAAGAAGGAAAATAATGTATGCCACTCAAGAGCTGGTCATACCCTAATGCTGGAATTTCTGTGTGGTCTTTTATCTCTTTTTATTATACCCAGAAGCTAAACAGCTATTTCATTGATTAACTTACTGCTGCAATTAGCAACTAGATTCTGGTGTGATGACCAGCTGCTTTTCAACCTGCTTCTTTAAAACTCTCTTGCTTACAGCCAGAAAATTCATTCTTCATTTCTGAAAGAGTTGAGGCCACAAGATTATTTCCACTTAGTGAGACGTTTTGGTCTCAAGCAAGATGAATAGGTACTCTTTGCCCCAGGGTGCTAACATGAAGTACAGTGGATTTGAACACAACCACAGTTGTGTTTCAGACAATCATATTTATTTAACTTTTCATATTGCATCTTAACATGAAAAAGAAAACAACAGCAATGTTTTCAGCTCTATTTATCCCCAAACACAGAAAGGTTTTGGGGTTTTTTTGAGCTTTCATGGGCTACTTTACTAAATGACCTTCTCTGAGACCTCATGATTTTACAGCCTTCCCCACATATGGAACATTCATGGAACTGAAATGACATCATTCCATTTCACAGAGCTTTTACAACTAGTCATATATTAAATATAAAAACTGGAAAAAAGTTTATATTATGAAGATTCTTTTGCCTTTTATTTTACTCTTAAATATCAAACAAATAAATGGGGAAGTCTGTTCTTTATTTCTAGTCTGTTAAAAAAATAATCCAAGACTACAAAATCCCACACATGCTGTGTAGGGTGTGCTTCCTTGGCATTATTAATTAAAAGAAACATTCAGTGTCTATTAAAAATATATATTTCTAGTGACTTATTCCATGGTCATTCTACCTGGCACAGCCAATTCACATTCCATCCTCAAATTACCTTGTTCAAAGGTCCCTGGATTCCGCCTATCACTGCTGCCAGTTTTGGTAGACTTATCACTACCACCTTCTACCCTGCTGCTTCTCTCTTGCTTTCCTGGTGTTCCATCCTCTGTACTAAGGTACAGATCAAGAAACCCCTGCTACTCTCTGTTCTCTGTCTTGGCTGAAACTTCTCTTTCATCAAGCCTGAAATAAATAACACTGTAAGGTTAGCTTATATCTGCACTACTTAGCAGATATTAGCTGTGAGAATCCTTAATTAGCACAATAAGAGGAGGGGCAGGAAGCTGGGGAAGAAGGGGTGTGTGGAAGGGACTGCCCAGGATACAGAAAAGCAGGAACAAAAGTATTTTCTGAAAAGGTGGGAAAACCTCGTGCAGTAAGATTTTCTACATTATTCTGTGAAATATTTAAGTGATCCAGATGGGTTCTATATCACGTATATGACTCTGTACAAAAACTCTGCATGACTTTGATTCCTTGGGCAGCTAAATTTTTAAGGCAACAATATTCAACTGCTTGAAATTTTGTTTCTAACCAGTTGTGTGATGACTGAAGTTTCATTATATCTTTTCAGAGCTAAGAAAGTGAAAAAAGTAGAAGTTAAGAAAGTACTCTGCATTTCTTATCTCAAGTTCCTTTCCCTTACACCTTCTCTACCATAAAAGCTATAATGAACAGAAATGTTACTTAGCTTGTTATATTATTTTTTTCTGATATATTTCCTAGAAATTCAATACCATTACTACTTACAAGGTACACCTCCATCAGTCATGGCTCTACTGTAAGGATGCTCTTTTTATCTGACCTAACTTTCTGTTCCTATTTACAACTACTTTTTCTGCATTGACATGCATGTATATAAACCTCTCTGCATTTCCATGTGTGCATGGTCAGAAAGCACACATATAATTCCTGTGTCTGCTAAGCTTGTAAGATACTAGGGGCCAATTTTACTTAGTGCTGCCTAGTCTTTACCAACAAACAGACATGAACCAGCATGAAGCCTGTGACCATTCTGCAGGCAAGTTGCAACAATCTGAACTCACAGGGTCACGGTCCTTGCAACAAGGGGGTGGGAAGATGCCACAGGAGGTGTCACAAAGAGCCATGGTCTGGAGTGGTGCTGAGCTACAACTGACAGCTCAAACCTGAATGATTCTTCACTGGTCACACAAATCCAGCTCCATTACTTATCATGGGTTGCATATTGCCTATATTCAGATCTTTGTGCCAATACTTATTTTTAACTTAACTGGGTGAAACTTTACAATTTATTGTTTAAAAAGAAAGAAGTAAAAAGTATGTTCACTAGATAATCTAGTGGTTCTTTCTGGTCTTAAGAATCTATGTATCAGCAACCATTAACATAAAGCTGCATTTTGTATAAGCTTTCACTGACAAATGAAGCCAATTCTAGCATACCCTTTAGAAATACAGAAGATACAAAATAATATCTGGGATTTTTATTCTGACTTAATACATTCTGTCATTAAAAACAAACAAACAAGTGAATAAACAAACAAACAAAGACACACAAATGACTGCAATTTGTATTCTTAGCTGAAGTGTCACATTGTGGATGCAGACAGTCACCTTGCAGGAAGAGCAGGAGAAAAGAAATGCAAACAGTATTTGGCAAAAAAAAAAAAAACCCGTTTGTTAACAAATAAATAAAGATTAAAAGCTCTACCCATCTCTCATACAGATTTCATTCTTTGGGCACAGATGAAAAGTCAACATTTGCAAATGGAGATAGTCCAAATTCAACAATACATGGGCAGCCAGAACAGCAGATTCTCTCCCTGAGAGGATATTGTTATTTAGACAGACTTTGTGGCACACAAAGAGCAGACAGCATATCTTTATAAATTTGCAACCATCTTCAGTATGGCATGGAACTCATCCATCTTTTCGTCTGTTCAAGCTACTCCTCTGAAGAATACCATCTCATCTAATTTTATTTCCTCAAAATTGGCAGTTTTTTCCTGCCATACATTTAATTTTAGCAGGACAATCTAATGCATAAGAACTCCTCAGAGGATTCAAATGAACCTTTTAAATTTGATTGTATCACTTAATGAGCCCAGTGGTCAAATATTTGGAATAATATTATTTTCAGCATTTATCTTTTTCATTATGTAGCTCTTCATTTTGCTGCCTAAAAAAAAGTCTTTGTTCCCAAAAGGTGATGATGGATGGTGATAATAAAATATTCATAAAGCATCCCATGGTCACAATAATTTACTATCTTTTTTCCCACACACCTAAATATTTATGATACTTGATCAAAATATTTTGTTGAATTGATTTACAGGCAACATGCTGAGACAGCACCACTTCTGACATGGTCATATTTTCTGATCTATTAATATGCCCCAAACATGAACCTGCTGTCAGTCTAAAAAAACTTAAGTCTCTATTTGGAAGATTCAGTCAACTGTTTAACATAAAATCAAATTTTGGTTAGTAATTTCTATAAATTCTCTTTGAGAAGAGGTAGGATTCAATGTGGAAAATGGTAGTCAAAACAAGAACTTGCAGAATGTTTTGAAACTGAGCTGAACAATCGTTATTCCTACTCTGCACAGCGTTGTGTTGTTTTTAGATGCCTGGCCATTAACTCATTTACAGCAGGAAAGAACAAAACCATTCAGGTTGAATTTAATTTCATTTTTTATGATTGTTAAAAAATGCTAAAATAATTTGTTTTCCTGATCATTTCCTAACTTACAGTAAAATCCTGATCTTCTGACTTGTGATAAATACATATCCTGGCTCCCAGAGCACAGGCATGGTAACCTGGGATATATTAAAAAAAGGATATTGACTTTATTGAGCAATAACTGAATAAAGGCAAAATTTATCATCTACATATATATATGATGAATTTTGCTGCTAAATTATATATGATGTTTTTATTTGTATATCTATATATTTTTATTTTATCTTTTATATGTATATCTGTCCATTGATAAATAAGGAATCTGTGTATAACAACTGGGACTTATTTCCTAAGTATTATATTTCTAGCATTAGATTGACCTCTGTAAAGCAAAAAGTTTCAAATTGAACATTTTCATTTAAACATTAATTTGAGGGAAGGGAAGGGAAGGGAAGGGAAGGGAAGGGAAGGGAAGGGAAGGGAAGGGAAGGGAAGGGAAGGGAAAAAGTGATTACCTGCAGGGAATTCAAGGGGGAAAATCAGACAATATCAAAAAGCTACAAGCTTGTTATACTCAAGAAAGCAGCTCATCTAAGGACAATGAAAATGAGCATTTATGCTATGGTGTTTAAAACACACTGTCAATTAAGAAATATAATTAAGACTATTTTTGCAAAGAAGTATAAATTTATTCTGTAATTAGGTTAATTACAACTATCTCAACAAACATTCAATTTAGGTTGAAATGCATCTTCTAATGAATCCCTATTTCTAAAGTATGCTTCTTGCCACTTGTGTGTTTTTCTCTTTTCCTTCAGTACAAATCAGACCAAAGTCAGATTTAGCTTAAACCGAATTTGTTGCAAATTTGTGGCAGATGCCTTATGTATACATGTTATTATATAAATAAGTAGTTTAACTGATTTGAAAATACTTTTGAAGTACATTTCTCTTAGGAGAATTTGGACCTAAATCTGGGTATTTGTTCTCCTAACTTAAGCTTCTTGACTCTGAATAATTGAAAAATGTGACAGGAAAAAGTGCCTTAATAATAATAAATCAAGCTTAAATAGTAAGCTTGATTATAGTGTTGATTTTGTCTTCTATTCTACACAAAAATATATCCTTGATAAATATCACAGGACACAGATGTCAGAGATGTCATTAAACTAATCCAGAGACAAAAACACCATTTCCTAATTCTGTTTGTATAACAGTATCTCATTTAGATAATTTTGTAAAATTCAGCTCAGTGCCAGTTGAGTTGTCAGAACTGCAGGCATATTGCACAGAGAATACTAGAAAGTGCTTTCTTTTATTATGTCTGAGCTATACCCATGCAACAATTTCTTCTATTTCTTTAAAAACTATGTTCATTTACATCATTTTTCAGAAGAGATATCCGTAATTCTCTTAATGACCTCATATAGTTTACAGTAAAACTCCCACTAAACAAATGTTCCTGAGTCAAAACACTTGCATTTTATTAAACCATGCTTGAAAATTAACCTGTGCTGAATTTAGTCATTACATTCAATGTACTGAAAATTAATATGGAAGCAACATCTGTATGCACCAAATACTTTTGGTTAGTCATACAATCCAGTTTGGATGTTTAGAGAGCTATACTTCCAAGCTTCCAAATCTCACGTGGAAGACTGCAGAAAAAATTATCTTTGTAATTCTGAAGAGGAATTCAAATAATATTTATCATGAATAATGAATCCAAATTTAACAGAGGAAATGTTATTTTTTGATAACCTTTTTTTGTCTTCTTCCTATTTGATGAAATATCTCAGCAAATGAATCCTTCTAAACATGTAACACCTCTTTTTTTATTATATTTTATTTATTCATGCAAGAATAGCTTTAAAGTAGGCTACTTTAAGTTGCATTCAAATATAAGTACAACGTAAAAGGAATGTCTGAAATTAGTGCACAAAATGCACATAGACTAGGTCTAAACTAACACATTTAAAGGAATATCCTGGATTTCATCTCCAGATTCCTGGACTTTTTTAAAGAGAATATTCTAATTTATTTTTGATTTTTGAATAGGTTAAAATGGATTAAGCAAGATGCTTGAAGAAATATTGTTACTATGAGCATAGACTATGAACATTTACACACACAACAAGCTACAAGCTCTGTATATTCTCCTTTATGTCTGTACACATTCTGGTTTCTCAAGCATTAAAAAAATCATGGGTTCATATGTAAAGAAAATTTTGGGAAGGAACATGCCAAGAAAAATAGCTAGTTTGATTTCCTCAAACCACTGGGTTTTTAGAGTACCCAAAGACAAAATGGAAGGCATGCTTACCTTCGTAGAATTCATTTTGTTGTTATAAAAATGTGTCTAGAGAGAGATTTCTTGTCCAGTCACATAAGAATCCAACAATTTCTATAATATGGGAGTTGTGAATACTTGGCAATACACTGCATCTATTTTCTTGGTTCCAGTTTTAGATGTAAAGGTAAACTGGTTTTATTTTCCATAGGGTAGCAATAAATTAAGAAAAAAAAAATACATGCATGATATAATATTGGACACAAATTTAATGATGTATAATATAGGCTTATCAGTTTCAAGCTTCTGAAAATACTGGGCAGTATGAACACATTTGTATTTACTGAACTTGCAGAAATAAAAACATATGAAGCAGATGAACAACCTGAGAGAAATAATATATTTTTCTTCTTGTATTATGAAAAAGAAACAAACTAAAAGGTGATTTACCAAAATGGGAAAAGCAGTCACTAGATTTAGCTCACTTAACATTTCCGTTCGCCTCCCTGACAGGAATGGCAGTGCAGATGTTAATTACTGTTCATAGAATGTCTTGTCAAAACACCTAAGAATTATTGTTCTGTTAATGACTTTGTCCTGTGCTTGGGTTCAATGGCTGATTTCAGACCAAGAATGCTGAAAAGGATCACTGACACTTGGTTAGGAAACCCTGTCTTTCCCTGTAAACACCTTCAAATAATGCATGGCTTTGTGCCAACAATTTAGCTTTGGAAGAGAAAGTATTATAAAACTGTAGTCATAAGGGAAATAACAGTTAATTTTAAGATGATTATTAGCCTTGTATGAAGTGAGTTATTTAATGGCAACTTCAGAGGCAGCAAGTTATTTAAAGCAATGTCAAATGCTTAAAAGCATGATGAGCTGAGATACCAGAATTCTTTACTGATAGACAAAAAGATGTATTTCAGGTCAATTTATTTGGTGGGACAGCAGAGACAGGGAGCTGTTTTCCCCACATTCATTGGTCACATACATCCTCCCATTTGAAATAGGTTGGAGTTTTGCTACTGTCTTCATTGGGTGTAAAACTTGGTCTTTTGTCACTACAGAACACAAAATGAATTTTACAGGTAGGCCTGATTTAGGAAGGGATGCACTAAAGGAAACAGATGAATTCCCTTGTGATCTGCAAGCCATTTCTTTAGCATTTAGCTTCCCTACATACTATACCAATTCTTCCTTTACGAGTTCTCCAGCTCAGGACTCTACTTTTTTCCCGAGCTGTCCCTTTATAGTTGTGCTTACTGTCTTTTTTTACATGTTTTCAACTCACTTCTCATCTGTATTCCTGTTTTTTTTCTCAAAAAAAATATTCCTCTCACCATCTTTTCAGATGCCTGGATGAAAAATTCTTCTCCTATAAATTTATATCACTGAATGTAGTTAAGAAATTTCACTTAAAATGAGTGATGGGGCATCTTCTTATAATTCATTTAGGTATAAAACTTAAGGTTATTAACGACAGAATGCTAAGTAAGGTAGGATTAATTCCAGCCTAGGGTTCAGCTTTAGAAACATTCATCTGGAAGCATCTGGATGTGACATTTGGGGATATGGTTTAGGGGGGATTATGGTAGTACCAGTTTGATGGCTGGACTAGATGATCTTGAATATTTCTTCCAACCTTGATGGTCCTGTGATCTGAACCAATTATGAGAAAATGTCTTGCATATTTGCTGCTTAAAGGATCAAGGTGGTTGCTACAGAGAAGACAAAGATAGGACTGAAATAAAATTTTAAATGTTTGCAATGTATATACCTATATGGGAACCACAGATACATGTATTTTCTAATTCCTCCTTTTGATTAACAGATATCCTGTCAATCTTGTCAGTTGGTCTAGTCAATAAAATATAGTAAATCACCAAACTTAATGTACAGAAATGAATCTGAACAGCTCTTGCAATTATACTGCTTTGATTAAATCTCCCTTAAAAACAACAAGAAGTGATAGCACCCATTATGTACACAGCTTCATCATAGATAGCTAGATTTAGAATTTGAATCTGGAGCTATGTCTCACCTTTGGCTTTGCCATAACACTTCATCACTTTGATCTTTTAATGTGTATACTCAGATTAGGAAATGTTCCTTAAACAGTTAATTATTTCCTTAAATCTAATTGCTGCATCAAAAACCTAATTGTTTTTTTTTACTTGCAAAATTAATACCTTTGAGCTCTCTCATTTGTGAGTGGATTCCATCTAGACAGAGCCCCTCTTCTACCAAGGCTTTCAGATCATTCTCAAAGCACATGATGAGGCTTTTTTTTTTTTTTTTTGCTTTGCTTTCCTGTATTGTGACACAAAAAATAGAATGGAATTTCATTTTAAGAGTACTTCAGATATCCCTCACCCTAGCAGTATGGATTTTTGAAGTATTAAGGGGCCAAAGCTATAGCTGTAGGACAGTGGGCCAGGCCAACAAAACTGGAAAAGGAACAACTGAAACTTCTACTAATGCTAATAGCATTTTTGAGTGCAAGGTGAGAGGCAAAACCCTTCACAAAAGTTTGGAAAGATTGATTACATTGTAATTTGTCTTTGGCCCCCCCATTCAGGCATTAAGTGCTAGCAGTATTCCTGATTATAATGGAAAATTTTGTTCCCTGCTGTGGGGAGAAAAATAGCACTGAAAGCAAAACACACCTGGCAGACACCTTGAATATGGAACTTTTTATTAAGCACTGCATTTTTTTCTTTGTTAATTAATCTATTTCACAGTCTCAGGTAATCACTTTGCAACTTCTCAGTAGCCTGACTTTCAAAGGAACTTTATGCTCTGTCAGTTTCCATACCCATGTTGTCAAGAGCATGGGAATGACATAAACCTCTTGGTAAATTGTCCAGTGCTGTCTTGCACCTGCCTTTCCTAGAAGGCAGCAGCATTAAAAGCATTCTATGTTCTAAAATTGCATTGAGAATGTATTCTCTGTGTCTCTTTGCTTAGTTTTTGTCTCAGCAAACCTTTGGAGTCCTACTATTTTACAGCTAAAAGATGGAGTTAGTGAGATCTCCTTGTTGACAAGGCTGATTAAGTAAGACTGCAACACTTGTTTGCACAAATGCCCCCCTCAGCATGGGCTGCAGCAGGCACAGCACCAACTAGAAGCAGTTGCTTAAAATCATGCTAACTCAGTTGCATATCACCTAAGGTTCCTTGTCCGTGCTTTGTGTACTTTTGTCTGGCACCTGCTGTAGTAAATGGGAGGCATTTACTACAGACAAATGGGCAAAATAAATTGGAGGGAAAATCCACATTCAACACCAACCCATTTTATAAATAAATGATTTACAGAATGAGTGCTACCTATCTGGAATGTCATAAATATATACTGAAACTTGGAGGGGAGCAAAGCAGGCACAAGTTTCCACAAATCCATAAGAATTGATCTGAAAGAATAAAACAGAACTAAAAGGAAAAGTATAACACCATGACAACTGATAAATGGGGAACTCTGAGACAAATATTTTAAGAATGGTAGATAACGGGGGAATATCATGGTAAATTACTTCATTTTTAGAATCAAAGGAAATTGAGTCAATATCATCTCTCTGGACTTCAGCAGAGCATGTGATGAAGTTCCATATAGTAAATTATTTATTTTAGCAAGAATATAGGCTAATGGAACCTGTAGGTTGATTCAAAGAGGGAAGAGATGGAGGTGGAGAGATGTCCCACATAATTCAATATCAGAACTAATCCTGAATATTTTCAGTAATGCCCTTAATATAGACTTATAGGAAAAGGGCTGATGCAATGTGTTTCAGACATAAAACTGGAAAGTACTTTGAGTGAAAATCAAGTTATCAGAAGAATTAAAGAAATATTAAAAAAAAAAAAAGGCAGGATTGTTTCTTGTTAGAAAAGACTAGGAGATTTTAGCTTTTTTCATTTAGAAGAATAAACCCAGACAGACAAAAAGGTGAAAACCATTGATAAACAGAGACATTAAATGACTTTGTAAAGTAAGAGAAAGTGTTGTCATGAGAATAAATCTGACCACACAGTGTCTATGATAAAACACTACTGGACTCCACCCCAACATTTAGTTTCTTATATTATCCCACAATAAAACCAGTAGACTTTATTTTGCAAATTATTGGAAGTTTATAGTCTCGTATTTAATTGCCTAATGTCTGACTACAGTTAAGGTATCTGATGTACAATCGAAGCTTGTGCAGCAATAAAGTATTAAGAAACTATAGTCACAATGTGACTATATTTACAGATATATATACAGATACCTTGTGCAGCAATAAAGTATTAAGAAACTACAGTCACAATGAACTATTTCTAATGCAAAAAAGATAAAAGTATTTATAATTCCTTACAAAGAGAATTTGCAGCATTAAGGATAAGAAGTTTTAGCAAGAAGGTGAGATATTTCGATATGAATGCTGCTGAAAAATCTCATCTTGTAAAGGAAGGTACTAGAAGAAGGAATAATCTGATGAAATACTGGCATTTCTAATTGAAGAACACCTCTCAGCAAATCAACTAAATTCTTTAAACAGGCTCTTTCACAACGTGATTGTTTTGAACTCCTCTAGGTTTTACTGTAAGATGAGATGAATTGTGCCCTGGAAGTGTCTACCTCTCCCTGCTGACTACTAAATTACCCAAAGTGCCGAGTTCAGGTGTATACATGGCATCCTCAGCTTCTACAGCTGAAGCAACAGAAGACAGATCTTTCAAAATATCTCTTAAATCAAAGACAATGTGTGTGACCTTAGCAGGGTCATTTGTTTCCTCTGTGTCTTTATGCTCATCTATAAAATGAAGATAATAGAATTTCCATACCTTACAGGGTAACACATGGGATTGTGGATTACGTAGCTCTCTAATACCATGGCAATGGATGCCCTATAAGTACTCAGGCCTATTCTGCACTGTTAAATGAGGAAGCCAAGAAGAACAAAAAGCAAAACTTGCAAACTAATTTATTTGCAGAGAGACCCATTTGATACCTCCCTGAAGCAATGCACCATTGAAAGATGGGATTCCTGTAAAGCATCCCGTTATCCATAACACTAAGAGCAATGTTTTTGAAAGAGGTGGTATCCCTCCCTCCTGAATAAGAGAATTCAGACTGGATATGTGTTTCTCTTTTGTCACAAGCTGGTCCATTTGTCTCATGACTTAAACAATTGCTGCATCAAGAAAACAATCCTTTACGTCTATTACCCGCTGACACATGATACATCCTTTTAAAATGTCTGTGCCCTATCTTAAGATGGGTACCAGGGAAATGTTTTCTGGTATTGAAATATTTACTGAAGCATTCATTCCAAAACATTTCTAGAATAACAACTGGACTTATGCTAAGACACACGTGTGTCTCACATATGCAAAGGATATGATTTTAATCATGTTTACACCAATACCAGTTGGCTTCAGCTAAATTACTCCTATTTTACCCTAGGATTGCTGTCAGAATCATGCTTATATTTCAGCCAGAGCTTACAAATCTCCAGCAGGAAAATGTCTTTTTATTGTAAGGATAAATTGGCATTCACCCAGAATTCCCTGGGAGAAAGGTTTTTTTAATCACATTGATTTAAAGAAACGTAGAGGCCTTATTCATTTAAGATCAAGGATATGAATATTTTAACAGCAATAGCAGAAGACATAAAGAAAAGGCATCCAAAATTGCTACTTATAAAAAAAAAGAAAAAAATACCCCTGTTACATTGTTTGGAGCTAATGGCTGTTGATGGAATTTGGAGAGTGCAGAGAAAGAGGTACAAAGAAGTACTTGTCAATAACAAGAACAACAGCCCTATATTTGCAATCCAGTGTTTAAAGCCAAAATAGACATTCTTTTCTCTGTTTGATCTCAGGAAAAGCTATCTACAGCTCACAGGCCCAAATTTGAGTCTTCTTATATCACTCAAAAGAAGTACTGAGATAACTGTGCTAGAGATGACAGACTAGCAACCCCTCTAGCAAGCCAGACTGGTGGGGGGGTGTCATGTTTTTTGTATCTGGGCTGAAAGCACTCTTCCTACTTAGAAATGCTCTCTTTTGTTCTCCCTGGTGCCTGAAATTCATTCTCAAGAGATATGAAAAGTTGAAATTCATCTCATAGAAAAAAAAGGTGTCTTCAATTTCCATAGGAACAAAGAATCACCAAACAAATGTAAATCCTTTTCTCTTTTTATTTTCTCTCAAGGCAGAACTGCTCACAGACATCATAAACCTAATCCCCAGCTGTATCAGCTGTTACAGCAGCACTAAAGTCAGAGAGTGTCACCCCCAGAATCTCTCCCTGTAAGAGAGACATAAGAACAAGCCAATACTATTCAATATCAGCAATATAAAAACCAGTGAAATAAGGTCTGCTCACTTGTAAATATAAATTTGCAACAAACATTATTGCTAACCAGACTAATGTCAGGACAAGAAAGAAAAAATGATATCCTACTGCCCTATTGTATTTTAATTGGAAAATTTTCTTTCTCTGAAAGGATTTGAGAAAAACAACGTTTTACTTGTTATAGTAAATTGCAACTCTAAATAATTCAAACCATATTATTCAAACCATATCCTGAAATATTAAAAACAGAGCTCCTAATCTTAAAATCTAGTAACATTATCGATTGAATGGTATCACTTTACTTCAGTTTGGTAATTCTCCTATTCAAAAACAAAACTTCCATGAGAGCAAACATACTGCTAAAACAGTGCAATGGCAAGCTTTCACAGTTTAATTTTCAATGAGCAATCTAAGAGAGTGTCCTAGTATTGGCTTTCATTTGCAATGGCAAAGATCATTCAAATCTAATTGTCACGTTCCTATTAACATACAATTTCTAGTTTTAAAATAATGCCTATGCTATTTGTATCTTTACATATGGCTAAGGATCCTCTGTTCTACTCTATTAACCCCATTAGTTTTCATATCTTGTTTCCTCTTGGAAACTCTCTATTCCACAGAAAAATTGTAAAACCCACTTTCTTGTCCTGAAGTTCCCCTTCTGACCTCATCTATTGACCACAAACAAATAATGCGAGCAAGTAATAAACATGATGTCCACTCACAGCCCAACACCCATCAGAAAAGGAGCTATGCAGGCACAGTGCTGCCACAGGGTAATTTGCAGTGTAAGTGTGTGGACCTGAGACCAAAACCCCGCACACAACCTCCCTTCAGAGCCTTCTCCACCACTGACTGATTTGGGCAAAGAGGGAACTTTCTCAGCGATGGATTTGCATATGGTTTTGTGCTCCACATGGCATATTGCTTCTGATTAAGGTCTGCTTAAGTTTTGGAAGCTTAAGTGTAAAAGACAAACACATGTCTTGAAGACTTAGAAGTTTTTGGCTCTAGAAGACTTCTGAACTGTTACTGCATAAGACAGTTATAACTTCCCTTGTACTGTAAGTACTTTACTGCTTGAGGTACTTGTGCAAAGAGACGGCAAAAAGCATTGATGACTTTGCTAATTATTTTCCTTCTCAAGCATCCTACTCTTGGGTCACTGAGAAAGGAGCAATGGGAGAAGTGACTTTTTCCTCATCTATACAGTAGACATATTGTTGAAATTAGGAGTGATACAAGTTTTAGTGACTACCTTACAGCAGAGCAAAGTAAATGGAATAGAAGACAAAATATACAAGAACCCTCACACACAATCCTTGCAAGTTCTGGTAAAGCTATTCCGTGAACACAGTTAAAGAGCATCTGAGACAAAAGCAATAAAAGTGTCTTTCAGCTCTGATAATGGGGATCCTGTTTCTTAGGCATAGCCACACAGTAAGCCTATCAGAGGTCTCTCTGTATTTGCTCATCAGTCCAAAGCCCCAGACATATTAACTCTGTTAGCTGGATTGTCTAAGAGGCAAGTCATTCCTTTTTTTCATCTTTGTAATCAAAAGGGTGTGCTTTGCTTTTACTCTTTCTAAAGTTTTATAATATTTACAAAACAGAAGGATGGACTCTAAAATTTTTACTGTCCTTTGTCAGATTTTTATAGAATATTTGCTTAGAATCTGATCCTGATTGACAGATACTTTACTGAATCAATCAGGTTCAAAACCCTGGATAAAACAATAGGAAAAAACCCAAAATAAACAGATGAAAAAAACCCTCATACATCTTTAAATGCTCTGCCAATCTGCCAAATTTTTTCTTTTTTTTATTTCAACATGTAGAAATAACTAAAATCTTCTACTCCCAATAAAAGAAATAGAATAGAGAGCCTGATGTATTATTAATTTTACTTATAATTTTACTTTTGTCAACATGTGGAGACATTTAACATGCAGTCAAACAAAATACTTTTTCATTAAATATACGAGAAGACTGTAATTCTTTTTTTTTATGAAAATACTCTTTTTCTGGATAAGTAATATATCAACAAGAAAAATTGTATAACTTTTGCTTCATTGAAAGCCTGTGTGTGAATAAGGTACTCTCTGTACAATCTAAATGCATGAAGAGAAACACTATCTGGAAATATAACTGCAAGTAATTAAAAAAAAAAAGTTTATTTAAGCTAATTTCCAGACTATAGTCACATATAAACTTTTGGGAGATGAAAAATGTGCATTATTATTTTCAAATACAAAAGATTCAAGACACATTAGGCCATTCTTCAGGGTATACATTTTATGTGTGATCAATATAAAAAAATTATCTCACAGCTAAATGTGCAAAAATGTGCCAAATATGTCACCCAAATAATTCATTAACAGTAAGCTGATTAAGACAACACATTTTATTTCAGAGTAAAATTCAAAGCCTGTTATGGCAAAACAATTTAGGCTTACAGGATTGTATTGAGCCCTGTTATGCTTGACCATGCTAATGTAGCTGGTTTTATTTCAGAAGCACTGGGGAGGGAAGCATGAAATCATTATTAATTATATAAACATTAAGGCCACACAACTGGCTCTATTACTGTTTTCAAATGGTAGCATCTGCAAATTCAGCCTGTAATAAACACTAATGCATCCACAGATGAGAGTGCTGACACATGAATGGGATGCTTTGTCAGACTTGCATAAAAATGTAGATGAACTGCAGTGAAAGAACACCAAGGAATTCAAAGGGTTTCTTGATTGCCTTCTTTAAAATGCCAAGAACTTAGGCTGGCCTTTCTTATCTTCCTCTACATGCATGTGACACTTTAGGAGGCCTTTCTTATTGTACTATAATTCAGTAATTGTTCCATCTCTGTGCACCATGCCTTCCTTCCAAAGGGCAGCATGAGATATATAATTCTGGTAATGAACAGCTGCATAATTTAAGGGTCGAACTAGCAGGGCACTGTTCCTTATTTTTGTTTTCTTAGCAGTTGCCTGGGTGTTCCAAGGCTATTTAGGAATACAATCCTTTGTCTCCCTTATTTCTCTTATATAGATTATATATGTTGGAACTTGGTAACATTCCAGAAAACAGATTTTATCAACTGAAGTTGCAGAGCAAGCTTTCCTCTCATTTTGCTTCAAAGGGCAGCAGTACAGAACTGGTATGAGGTAATTTTTTTTCCTCAGCCATGAGCATCGTCTGTTCTAACATGCAGACTTTTTCAAACCCTGAGCCATCCCCTTTGCAAAGCATGTTAGACTAAAACACAGAGCTATCAAAGGCATTTCCACACAACATTTCTCTCACCAAAGCTAATCTCCCAAATGTTAAAAAGGTCCAGGCAGCTAGGCCCTACAAGATGAAGGCTGCATGCTGATTAATCAGCTGCTTTTTTATTCTGTTCTGGCAAGTGTTCCCTATCTGTAAATAAAAGGTTTACCCTGGATTTCCTGTAAACTAAGGAACAGAAGGCATCTTTGGATCAGACTCATAAAGCAACAAAGCCTTCTGCTGTCACATCCGCAGGGGTAGGTTGTTTGTTCTATCACAAATATCCTTTCAGGTGTCCTGGGGAGAATGAGCTAACCTAACACAAACATCCTTCCAACATAAGAAAATTACATGGTAACCACAAAGTCACCTCATTATTAATTATGTTCTTTGGCTTCCCACAGCACTTTAATTGTTGCTTGCTTCAGGAGACCTGTCTGCAATTTGTGTCATTGCAGAAGTTCAGGTTGGTTCACGATGTGTAGCTCAGCGTAGCACAAGTCCCTCAAAGAAACACTGTCATATTAAAGACAAATACATTTATTTATGTCTCACAGTGCTGGCTTTCTATTCAGATGGTAAATAGGTAGTGTGAAAGAGATGTGACAGACTCAAGAAGACTAGAAATTGTCTGCAAACTGGCAGCCACTGTGGTTCACTGACAACCAGAATTACTTTCAGGCAGTTTGGCACATCTCCATTTGTCACACTTAAAAGCTTGAGCCAAAGTTATCCAATTAATACAGAGCACAGTATTTCTCCCTCCTCAAAGCTGGAACAGAAATAGAAATGTTTAAGATTCACAGTGTGCATTGTGCTGCCTATATATCACAAAGGGGTGTAAAACAGTTATAAGTAAAACATACATAACTTAACTCCCATCACACCCTCTTGGCTGCCATTCACCTCAGGTTGTCTTCTATGCTGTGCATACCATCTCTGTGCTATTTATTCCAGACAATGATTTCTCATGTAGAGTGAATCCCTTCTGCTGTAAATCATGCAAACAGCTAGCACAAATAGTTGGTGAATATAAAAAGTATCAGGGAATAAGCTTTTGAAATATCTATCTAGGCCAAGAAAGGGAAACGGTTCCCTCCCCCAGCAGGATTTTGAAGGCAAGGTGAAGGTTGCTTATTTTGAAAGTAGAAGACCCTTCATGAATCAGTATCAGTTTTTGACATTATTATATGCCCATCCATCACTGCACAGCAATAACCACTGTATCTTGTGCTGTGACCCAATGCCGCTTTATATATGATTTTATTTGAATTACTGGTACTGCAGTCATGAGGGTCAGGTTTACACAGCTCTCGTATGGATGAAATTTTTCATTGAACCACAGGATTTCCTTGGAGAATTTCCACTGTCCCTAAATTTACAGAACTCCTCTTTTATCCAGATGAGCTTGTGGTGTTCAAAGAAGAGAAAAAATTCAACTCTTTCAAATACTATGAATGCTAATCAAAAAGATCTGTGAAGTGCTTCTCTAGATTCCCTAAGGTCAATTTAGGTATTTAAAATAGACAAAAGGAAGGCTACACTCCTGGCAATCTATAATCAAAAGGTTTGAAATTCTTGTATTTTTCAAAGTAACTGGTTATACAGATCTTTTTAAGAAGCAAAGAAGAAATCACAGGGGTTAAATAATGAACAAAGAATGAGAATGGCACTTTTCCTACTCTCTGCTATTTGAAGAATGCTGCATCTGGCCCCCTTCTTTGCTTGTCCCCTTTGAAACTTTCATGAAAAACTGATTTAAAAATTCTGAGATTCTTATCTGAGTTACTGCCTATTCCCAGTCAAAAACTGACATTGAACTTAAATTGGTGAGAACTAATATTGTTTCAAGTTTAGTGGAGTAAATAATATCAGAATCCTTGCTTTTCGTTGCCAATTAACATATTATATCATAATTCTTTCTCCTTAATGCCATGATATTTTTGACTGCAAACTCCAGTAATAAATATAGAAAATTAAATGTTTGCTAGTGAGGATATTTCAGACCAAATTTTAAAACTAATCGCTGGAATATATTCTGGATTTCAGATATTTTTCTGATGAATTTTTCCCAAATAATTTCCTCTGCTATATTCTGCTAAAAATTCACCTTTGAATTGTTATTCTACCTATAAAAAAAGTATAGCTTTGCTTTTTTGTTGTTTTATTCACAATGTTGATTAGTGGAGGAACAGTTTCTAGCAGTAGCTTGCTTTCTACATCACTGATACGTGCACTTTGCTATGGAGAAACTTCAATTAATTAGCCTTTATGAATCACTTGATGACATTTTTTATATGAGAGAAATGGGTGGGATTGGAAAGAGGCGTAATTGCATGCCAAGACATATACATGTTTCTAACAGTGATTATTTTAGGGTTGGGATTATTTTTTTTCTCTTTTGTTTTGGGCAAACCAGCCAAAGAACCTAGAAGGCTAAACTACAAAGGGTAAATTCTCAATTACTTCAGGGTCTCACAGTCATTAAAGGAAAAAAACACCAGTGCCCAAGTGAGATAGGGCTTAGAATGGTTTTCTCTTGGATCAACCTCTCCCAGTCAGAGTGTGGGGAGGAGAGCGTGGGGCAGGGGTTGTTCCCAGCATCCAGCCATGCTGCTCCTGAGACTGCAAGGAGGTACAGGGTGCCCAGCTGGCCTCATTGCCTTGACACAGTCCCAGGCATAGTTATGGTATAGTCAGACTCTGTAGCAAATCCAATGAAAGTACATAAAAGACATTTTGTAACTTGTGTGATTTTCTGCTAATAAAAATAGAAATGGAATTTTGGTTGTCTGAAGTTATGTATGTGAATAAACCAATAAACATATTCAGTTTATAAAAATAAACTTGGAGCAAGGGGAAGAACTACTGTGGCTTTTTTTTTCCCTCCAGAGATTTCAGTCTGCTTTTCAAAACCCATGTAAATATATTTCCTACATTAATTGTTACTGCCACAAAAAATATCCTTGTCTGTGTCACATTTTATCCAGTCCTTGGAATTCCTGCTTGCATTTCACTGTTCTGTCAAGACTTTTTCAAAAGCACTTGATTTTATTTTTATCTTCTTTTTAAAAGAGGGGAGAAAAATGCCTTTCATTCAAAAAAAGTTTGAGGCAACTTCCAGAAGAAAAAACCATAATGAACTACCCTGTCACAAATACCTAGCGGAATTGAAAAGAGAAAACAGAAGAAGATTCATTACACTTGTCTGCGTACAGATGATTGTTTGAAAGGTCACACAGATGAAAAATGTCCTAAAAACCAAAAATGTCTGTCTGGTAAAGAAAATCACACTTGTAGGACAAAAAAATATAAAAGTGTTATTCTTGTTATTTACATTAAGAAAAAAAATGGTGTTTTACTGGTCAAATACACATATATCACCCTTAAACACACTGCCTTTCTGATGGGAGAAAAATCCACATATAAATGTCTTATTTACTTCTTTTACACGTACAAACACATATAACCAGATTTTGCTGTAAATAATTTTATTTCTTTTTTTTACTTAAGACAACAGCAGTTTTCCAGATAAAGCTACTCAATCAGACTGTGAACACTGATTAGGGTCTGAATCTACAATCTACAAAACAGTCTTGAATAACCAGCTATCTTTAAAGCTTTCTCTGCCCTTGTCTCAGATGCTTTGCATTCCATGCTGCATTATAGAAATTCTTTGCTGCAAATGCTGTCCTGACATGTTTTCAGTGAAAAATAATTCTATTAAAAGATGCATCATGCTCTTTCAGCTCAAGAAGAACATTTTCTTCAGATGAAACCAGCGTTGGGACACAGGCTGAGAAGCAATAAGGCTACATGAATTTAATGGGATCTAACTGGCAAATCTAGATCAAGGTTATGCTCCTCCATCCTAAAGAAACTGTTTGTGAAATATGAGGAACTTTAAGCTAATGTAAAGTCCATAAATAATAGAGAGAATTCCCTCAATTAGTTGCTGCTGCATGAGAAAATGCTGTAGGGTATGCTCTGAATTCATAACTGAAAAAGAAACTCTGCAAAGGATTTATATGAACAAATTGTGCAGTGTCTCCAAACCAAAAATATTCAGCATGCTGTTTTTCTGGTTTTTTGTTTGTTTTTTTTTTTCTAACTACTGTATGTATGCTTCTTTTGTCCTAAATATGTCATGTCAACAGTTCTGTGTTTATTTTATGCACTGCAACACTAACTGAAGTTATTGTGGTTGCATATCAACATACAGGAGCCAACTGGCTGTTTAATGATAACAGAAATGTTTTGCTGAATGACTTGCATAATTACACAGGGACACACTATTTAGATAATGAGTTCTTTTTAGGATTTCTATGCTTGGCTGTCACGTTACTGAAATCTACATGAAACTGGAGGTTTAGTAAGTAGAGGAGTTCCTGTTAATGACAATAATTAAAAATCCATGCCTGAATGTAGCTCTGACCTAAAAGAAGTCTAGAGAGATTTTAATTAAAATTATTATATTTCATAGAAATGGAAGAAATATGCTTAAATTTAGTGCAGTAAAGAAAATGAACAGAACTACAGGTAATAAATTTCTTAGTCCTTTTGAACAAAGTATTTTGGGTGATGAGGGTCTGCTCTCAGTAGCTGGCCATCATCCACATTTAACAGACGTTAAATTTTAATGGGGATAAAATTAAAACTAGTATAAGAATTAGAATAAGAAAGGAAAACCAAAAGTCCTTCTTTACTGAAGACCACCTAGAGCACAAGGATGTGTTTATATAATTGCTTAATCTTGCTCTACCTTCAGGACACTTCCAACCTTGTGCAGGGACATTGTATGGATAAGCATGTCTTTCTACACATATATACTTCCATGTAGCAATAATTGAATAAATATATAGTTAAAAGCAAAACTAGTCAAAAGGATTGACAACTCTTCACAGCTCACAAATGCTTTCTACTTCAACTTTAATCTTTCCAGTTTGATAACACTGCTTTATAAATTGTCTCCTAATATTATTGCTTCAGCATCTTTCAGTTCTGGAACAGAACAGAATAATCACACTGTTCTGTGAACATGTGGTGACTTATTAAGAGCTAACAGCACTCAAGTAAATTCTTTCCATTGAACGATCCATTACGGTGTAATCATGACCAAGCACACAGCCCTGATCAATACAGAGGTACATAGTTGCTGTAAAACAGCTCCACTAACCAGGGTAAGTAATCCACCATTCTAAACACTTGAAGAACCAACCAATTAAGCACCAGATAAGGTCAAATATTATTGATTGTAGATTCAAGTGAAATTCCTTTTGTTAGTTTTCCTTTTCTTGGCTTCGCTTGTAATCCAAGTATTATTTCATTGAAAATACTTTCATTTTTTCCCCCAGTGGCTGCACTTACATAGCAATAGGATATGAGTGGCTTCACAGAACAACATAATGATGCATTGACTTGAAGATCAATACTGCTAAAAAACCTTGGAGACAGAGAAATAAAAAGGAAAACATATTTTTCAAAATCCACTAATCTTCGAACTTCTACAGCTTTTAAACAGCAGGGTTTGACAATCCCATGAACTTTTCTAAAAACTATCAGATGACCATATTTTAATAATTGGGAAATGCTTACAATAGCTAATTTAATTTTTCTTCTGTGGACAGTGGAGAGAGAGTCTAAAATGCTATGAGGATCAAGGGTAAGGTGTTCTTGATGAAAACATTTCTGTCTCATGAACATAGTAATGCTCTGCTACAGTCTGGTCCTATTCTTCTAATATATGCAAGAGTCCAAGATACCAACTACAGGTTATATAAACAATGCATTGCTCTTTTGTTCTCTTGTTTTGTTCTTTTGCTGCTTTAAAATCATGAGTGAGAAGATACAGATTTCACAGTTTGGAAAGAAGAAATATAAAGTACTAAAAAAATTACTCAGATGCAAAACTTTTTGCAATAAAAATCCCTTTAATTGTTAATCATTTTTCTCCCTCTTTTAATCTTGGCCAAACTCACAAAAAACCCCCAATTTTTAAAAAATCCTTTGTTTCATATACCCTTCTGGGATATCTTGTCCACAAAGCAGTTAATATCTTTCATCTTCCCTTCCAGAAACGTTTTCATATCACCAACATGTGGTTTCTATTTTAGACCCACGAAAAGAAGGGAGTGAAAATATTCCTTCTCAGTTGGTAAGGAGACCACCTCCAAGCTTTTTTTCTTCTAAGACTCTTTCTTTCTGAGAACAAAGTGCCTTTGATGAAGTTTCACACTGGCCAGATATGCCCTACATCAAGTTCCTGAATGGGAGTCTTCAGCACAGAGAAGGAAATGGAAACCTTGATTTCTTTGCAGTTCTGTGGGGGAGACCTACCTTTGAAGCACCAAACTGGTAGGAACTAAATGTGCACTACAGCAGCCTTCTGGGTTCTGTGATTCCAAATAAGCCAGAGAGCTCTGTCAATCTGACAGTCATCTAGTTTCCTTTTTTACTCCAAGCACCTGACTTATGCAATAGCTATTTAAAGTTCATCAGAAGCTGCTATAAACACTGATAATCAGGAGATAACAGTGATTATTTTAAGCTTCTACAATACAGCAATTTATATTTGGTATAAATCCATCCTTCTGGTATGCATGTTTTCATTTTTCAAATACATTTAGCATGCTCTCTTAGCTTTTCTCTAGCTTTCTAATAACATTTTCATTTACCCTAAACTCATTAATAAACTTCTGCTTTGACTGTCTTTTTAGTCTGCTATTAAATTAGTTGCAGTGTCATATGCACTTTCATTCATCCACAGGTAGAATGATATTCTGGTGTATTTTTATCTGTCTGTCTCCAGAAAGCTGTGAACAGAGATGTGGAAATATCACATTTTTGGAGAAATGCCACCTGGCACAAAGCAGTCACTGCGTGGCTGGATATTGTGAAGAGAAACAACTGGGTCAATAGAAAATCTACTTATTAGAACCCAGCAGTGCATGTGACTATCACATTTAAGAGAAAACCAAAATATTTTTCTTAGGTTAGGCTTTGATGGTGTTTAACAATTTCCCTATTTTTGCCTGGCTCAGTAATGCAATCTGTTATTGCATTATAATTATTTGTCTGATGATGTTCTACTTTCTTTATTTGTCCATTTGTTGTTTGTTTTTTTTTTTTTCCCCAACAAACAGCAAAAGAAGAAGAAGAAGAAGGAAAGTTTTTATTGAAGAAGAAACTGGTACTTTTCATGGGACTACAGAGACCAACACAGATAATCCCTTTACACAGTACTTTTAAAATTTACTTTCAGCTCAGTATGAAATAGAAGCTATCAGAGCTTCTCAAGTCCAGTGATGTCCTTTGATGTGACCTGTTCCTATGACATAAGCATCCTACCTGCCTCTGTATCCGTGACAGGCTTCTCTATAGGTCAAATAGAAACAAAGCAAGAAACCAATTACCTGAGCTAGCAGAAACAAAGCATAAATTTTGTAGCAGATTAGGTAGACTTAATTGAAAATTTCCCATAAAAATGTGGGGCTTCTTCTAGTGAAAAATGGAACTTTTCATGATGTAAATGTCTGCCATTTCTAAAAGGTTACTGCAGATGAAAATCCAGGAAGGTCAAGCTACAGAAAGGTGCATAAAGAATCTGCATTAAAGATTTTTGGTCTACAAGCCCATATTTCTGAATTGAAATACTTTATCCTTGGCTCGAAATTATTTGGTTTGGAATTTTTCCCCCAAAAAAGGTCCCATTTATTCTTCCAAATCCCTCTTTTTAGATGTTTCTGAGGTATAATTTGGATTGAGTATAAAACTTGATTGACTTTTAATATTTACCATTTTTCTCCTTCTTGTCTTAACACAAAAGCATACGAATGAGGGAAGTTAAGTTGAGATCAACAAACATTTCATGCCACCACAACTGTATTCTTATGTTAGAGCTTTTATTGGATGTGACACTGAGGAGCACCAGATGTGAAAAATTCTGCTGAAGTCCTACTGTGTGTTACCTTCTCCCCATTCTTGTTTCAAGCCCAACACCATGGCACTGGGATAGTTTATGCTGACAGCCTTAAATATGACAAGGAGGGATGATCTGCAGGAAACAGCATATCAAGTAGCAAGTCAAAGGAGGAGGTGCTCTAACTAAATTTGATGTGATGAGACGCATGCAATAAACTCTGCAAGTGTAACATTGGACTGCATTTACTGTGCTGCATCTCACCTGTGCTTGGTCCACAAATTCTGTTCTATTGGGACCACTTTGAATGTTCCAAGTCTCTGAGGACCTGTCAAACACCTGTTCGTTTGGTTTTTTGCCTTTAAAGGAAATCCAATTGCAAAAACTCCATGTTCTTTTTCTTCAGCACATTACATTCATTTTTGTATGGACACCTAACATTATACTGTAGCACTTGCAGTCAGAAGCCAGCTCTGAAAAGACTTGCACATGAAATTAAAGAGCAAGTACTTTTGATTAGTTAAAAAAAATCTAAATGTAAAAAAAATAAAATAGTATACATGCAAGTTCATGATAATTATTTATCATCTTAAGGAATGTGTGAGTTAATGCACTCTAGTTTGTGAGACTGCTTCTTTTTGGGTCTCCTAAATCTGTGGTATAAGCATCCCAGATCTAACAGACCCATTTTACTTTTGTTCAGAGAACAGCTCTTTATACCCACCAAAACCTTGTCTGATTTTCATGTGAATTCTAGTGAGCTGATCTGTAAAAAAAAAAAAAAAAAAAAAAAGAAAAGCAAAAAAAGACAAAAAAAAGCCCAACAATTTGCTTCTACAAATTCTCCCCAAGAAAAATCCCCTTATCATGTGCCCTAAGTACATTGCCTATTACGTCTCCTTTAAATGGTTAGCGGCTTTAAGAAACTCATTCTGCAGGATATGATGAGGAAAAAAAAGGGATGACCTTGATAGTTCTTACTGCTTGAAGTGCCAGAGTCATTTAACAAAGTTGCTTAAAAAAATACCTCCTAACCTGTGAAAATTTAATTAAATTGAATCACCGCAACAGATAAAGCACCTTAAGAAGGAAAAAATTCTAATAATTGCAATTTCAATGCTCTTTTTATACAATTATCATTAGCATTACAACACCTACAGTGGATTATTATTGTTTATGGGGATTCAGAAAGTAATAATTTACAAGATACAATTATTCCATCAGAGACATAGTTCAACATCAGTTAATTTTTCAGAAAGACTGTCCATACCTTTCTGACAGTTAAAAAGAGTTAACTTCTCTATCAGATACATCTTTCTATACCAAACCAATTCAAACCACTACCCTCCTGCTCCTCCAATTACTCCCTTTAGAGGAATGCACACAAAATACATTTTCTTCCTTTGCTATATTCATTGTGTAGTCCAATGCTAATTCTGAAGTGGTGCAAAATTGACTTTGTCAGGGGAATCAGATACATAAGTGGTAAATGCGGTTCTGTGAGAACCCTGGCTGGAACAGTAAGCACAGGAACGTAAATGGAAGACGCACAGAATGGACAGCAGCAATCCTTTAACAAAACTGTAATCTGCAACAATTTATAGCAGCAGAGAATTTGGTTCACTGATTCAATCCAAGAGAAAAAACTCACAATGTATCTCTGCAGAAATGCTTCTCCTTGGCTTAGCTCATCAGGCACATTGTTTTATCCACTGCTGTAAACAAAGAAAAACTGCCTGTGCTCTCTGTGCAATCCTGAGACTCCATTTGATTTCAGCAATTTCATGGTTCATCTACTAGCTGAAAGAAAATATCTCCCAAGAAGACTACGCACATGAAGCACTGCCAATCTCAAGCACTTAAAATTCTGAGTCAAGGATCAAAATTCAAGGCAGTTTACAGAAAAATAGAGATTACATTTGATTGCTTACATATGCTTTCTCCTTTACTGCAGGTCTTAAAACAATATCTTATTTCCAGGTTTCTTCCCTGGATCATAAGTAATAGGCATTTATTTACTTTTCTAATAAAAAATTCTGTTCACACATATTTCCATAATTCTGAACTTCTAAAATAAGAATGTTCCAATGGCATGAACATGTAAGCCTAAAGAACTGGCACTGGTCTCCTCATATAGAAAATGCCTAGAAATAATTTGTACAGGAAAATTTCCATCAGACAAAAGATTTTTAAAAATAGAAATCTCTTCAACATTTTGCTGATTTACAGTCTGTAGCCTGAATTCAGGTCATCCACCATTTCTTAGCAAAGAGAAAAACTGAGCAAAATGACCGTGAAGATAGCTTGCTTTTCCTTTACACAGTGTCATGATATTTTATATTCTCTTGCCCATTCTACTGCCGATTTTTGATGTTTGTGCTACTAGAGGTCACACAACTTCATAATGTTTTACATGAAAATAATTTGCTATTCTCATTTGCTGGCCTCCCTACTACTATTGAGAACATATACCAGATCATCTAGCAAACGGCTTTACCACATAATTATCCTTTTTTTTTTTTTTTTATAGTTTGATTTAGCTGTTATGCAATGTATAAATGCTGTGTGTTTCCAACAGCAAAATAACATCTGAGTTCACTTGGGGGATGTGCAGTGTCTTTAAATTGCACCTATTGTACTACTGGAGAAGAGGGGGAGAGCAAAAAAAAAAGATTAACTATTCTACTTAATTTACAGAAAGAGAAAAAATAAAGTGAAAAAAAAAGGTAGAATAACATGCTGCTTAAAACTTCTACATAGTTTTGCGAAGCACAATTTAAAATAGAAGGAAGTAAAATTAAGATTAGGATAATCTTGAACTGCTGTTGTAGGAAGTTATTGTAGTTATTGTAGGTGTTAATTTGCCTATAAACTGCATTCACACTTGTGTGCTTTTAATCTTTTTTTTAATTGGCTATGTGATTGTAGGGTCAGATCTACAAGTATGTGACCATTTAAATATTTTTGTATTTAATATTTCTGTAGTTCAACTCACTTGGCAATGTTTATTGTGCTTTTATTTCTTTTTTTCTAACCAGATAAACTTTGGTAAAATACTTGAATAAAATGCCTGGGAGAGTTTAATAAATATTATAAGAAAAGGAAAAAAGGTGGTGTTGGACAGAAATTCATTGAGTTTCTACCCACTGAAAAAGTGTTAACCAGCAACATACTTGGTGTTGTCACCATTAAAAGTTTAACTAACCCAAAACTTTAATCTTATGAATGGTAATATGAATGGTAATTAGAGTGCTCACAAAAATTATGGATTCAATTGAAATATTAGGAAATGACAACGTAAGATCTCAATCCTTAATACTTAAGAATTTCAAATTGAGGACGATACTAATGGACTTTCATTTCAATAAATTACTGATTAAAGAAGATGTCGCTGTTAATATAAATTTAAAATATGAAGACAGCCCATTTGAAACCTTAGTCTCTCACCTTTTGTCAAATTTATTACTGTTTTCATCTAAAGTGCACATACTGACATATCCTGTAGGACCAAACCCACTGAATTGTTTACAAGAACACAGAGACAAATAGTATTGAATTATAAGTCTATAATGAGTAAACTTGGTTCATGATAATTATTTTCTTCTTCATTTGTAAAAATGAAAAGAGAAATAAGCCAAGTCCTCTATTACATAAGTATATCCATGACAAAAAATTTGTTGCATTGAAAAGATAACAGTGAAGTCCACTTGTTCAACAGGGGCAGTGAATGAAGAGATGATTGAAAAAGCTTTAAGTACTAGAATGAAAACTGGAATGAAAACTAGCACATTAAACAAGGATAATGGTTGCAAAAGTTAGAGTTCATTTAAAGACAGAAATCTCCTTAACCCATTCCATAAAATAGAACTATTCCTGAGGTAGTTTTAAAACCATATGCTTCCATATCTATACTGCTGGAAGATTTTTCTACTGTTTAATATAAATCTTCCTTACTATATTATTGTTTTATCTTATTCACTGTCTCTATGGACGACAGAATTTGCAGCAGTCTGGTATGTAAAATTTAAAATTATAATATCCTTCAGTCATCCCCTCTCTTCATGACAAGGCAAATTTCCACAATCTTTACAAGCAGATCACTGTTTTGAAATCTCTTCTTGATTTCTTCTGTACTCTTTCCAAATGGTCTGCATCCTTCAAGTTAGGGGTCTGCTCAGAATCAACTGAGAGAGCTTATTTCTTTCCATGGACTATTAAGGGAGCTTAGGGTTATTAGCCTCCCAAGGATAAAGTTAATCTTTGTGAAGCACTGAAGTAAATAAATTGTATTTTGTAGTGTCTTGCTAGACGTCTGCAATGTAAGGACCATTGCTCTTAAAATAGCTCCCTGACTATTATTGTATGGCAAATGATGTGAATGACTTGTTGCTACATTCACAATACAGATGGTCTCACAATGCAGAGCTATGTGACTTTACTGTGTGACTAGGTTCTAAAGTGTGCTATTTTATTAAACTTACCATGTAGAATACTTCAGTTCTCTAAGGCATGTTATCAGTCAGAAGGCACTCACTGGGTACAAAATATTTGAAGAAAAACTTCACTGAGAAATATCAGGCCCTGCATCTGAAAATGGCTATTCATCTCATTATGCTTCTTTTGCTCATTTTTTCATTGAAAATGTAATATTGTGTGGGGTGTGTGTGTGTGTGTGTGTGTGTGTGAGACTTCATCATGTGATCTAAACCAGCATAAATTTTGACTTCAGAATCTTGCTTTTATAACCACTGGTTGCAAATTCTAAAGCTCTCCCACCTCTGGCTTAGTAAAAAGCTTCTTCATAGGCATTCCAACGCTGTTTATTGCCTCAGAAAAATAAAATTGAAATTCAAAAGTAGAAGAAAATATGTTGCTGTGAACAGCATTTCCTTAATGTTGTTGCCTGTAGGTCAGCCAGTTCTGGAGAACTGAATGAGCAGCAGCTAAGAAATACTGGAATGGAATGGATACCACCCTGTCCTTCTTCAGGACATTTTAAAAATCACTAGTAAAATAAATCAAAATACTGGGTCAGTCCATAAAAAAAACATGACAACTAAAATTTTTCCACTCACATAGCAAAGTCATAATGTATAATAGTGTAAGCATGCAATGTTTCCTTAAAAAAAATGAAATGGTTCTGCCATTGGAAGCTTTTTGCAACAACAATGAAAAGTGTTACTGGCTGTAAAACTGATGAGTAGGTTCTGTTCTTTCAGTAGAGAACTGATGAAGATGAATTGCATTCTAAAGGAAGCAGCCAGAAGACCCAATGTGGAAGGATACAAACTCAGAATCCGACATGTACAGTCAAGAGAAGGTACAAGTACACCACCTTTTGCCAGCTGTCTATTGCAATAGGTTACCTGCAGTGACTATTTATCTCACATTGTATAAAGGTTAATAAAGGCTAGACACTCAATTAATTCAATATCAATCTTTCATCTGACATCAGCAGCTATTGAATTTGGCGCTCGAACAAAAATGTATGAGGGCATATTTCAGAGATATTTTCTTTTATTATCTTAAAGGAAACAACATTGATAACAACAGAGGTAAAGATGTTCTTTTTTATATCTCCTGGATAAATAAAGCTGTGAATTAATAATGATAAAGTAAGAAAGCAGGAAATAGTGAGGGATGTTATTTCCTTGTAGCTGGTATTTACAGCAAGTCATAAATTCAGTCACACACACCTGCGCACATGCACACAAAAACACATCTCTGTTTCAGTGCTTCCACCAAGGTCACTCTATGCAAAATGGAACTCGCACTCCAGATGCTGAAACCAAGGTGGTGTTTATTAATCTCAAGAAGTGCTGTTTGTAAGGGGTTATCACCTTCACGACTGCCATAGAGTAGATCACAGATCTCTTTGTGTTGAGCAAATGCTCATTGCAAAATGTGTGTTGTCATTGTACTTGACAAGCGTCTGACACTATTTTTAAAACAGTGGTTTCCACAGGCAGCTCACAAGTCTAACACAAAGGAATGAGGACAAACACAATCTTTCAAAAATTTAAAATATATATTTCAGTATAGCAACCCTGGGTGATTTGAAAATACAGTGAAAACAGCCTGAAGTCAAGTACTTGAACAGTACTTGACATCACGTAGGAAAAAATCCAAGCTAATATTGATAAACATGAATTTTAGAACCTGATATCATCTTCTCTAATCATTACCATGCAAACATATATGTTTTATTTGTATTTTCAGGCAGCTTGATCCAGGCACATCAAACAATTATCCCAGCTCTATCAAACTACTTTTTTTTCTTTGAAGCTGAAGAAATCTTTACTTGTAAGAGACACAAAAGGTAAGCCAACATTTTGATACAATCTCTGATCAGAGAAAGTCTTTGAGAACAAGCTGAAGGTAATTTATTAAAATGGGGTACCACTCTGTTTTCTCAAATACTCAAGTTAAGATCTTCTCTATTCCTATACTGGCTAACCAATGAGATAATCTACATAAAAACATACCCCCACTGTGTGTTTCTACTGAATCAATACAACTCTCAATCTACACAAAAGCAACACCAGAATGTATTAAGTACATACTACCTGCACTCTCACAAAGAGTTTCCCAACTGATGTGAAGAGCTGTGTGTTAATCTTATAAATTCACTCCTACAGTCCTCCATCTGTTTCAAGTTCTGCATTTTAACAGAAAACACGTATAATTCAAACTAGTCATTCTTCTATATAAATTGAAATTTTCTGTACAGAATACAATGGTTTGAATTGAAGAGATGAATGAGAATTATGCAGATGACTTTTCCATATCAGAACACATGATATTTCATTTAAGGTATTAAGAATACCACCTCACAATTTCAGATCTGAGAAGATACCCACCTAGAGCTTGAAAATAATACCTATACATACTTTGTAGCTGTGTTACTGAAGGTTCCTCAGTGCTCAAACAGGATTCAAAACATTTGAATTCATAGAATGGTTTAGGTTGGAATGGACCTTAAAGATCCTCCAGTTCCAACTCACTTGCCACACACAGGGACCCCTTTCACTAGGTGAGGTTGCTCAGAGCTCTACCCAGCCTTTCCTTGAACACTTACAGGAATGGGGCACGCACGGCTTCTCTGGGCAACCTGTTCCAGTGCCTCACCACCCTTTCACAATGGATAATTAGAGTTATCTCCCCAGAAAATTTATACTTCTTAAAGAAATTTGCAAATTTAGTCTAATCTGCATGCCTTTTGTGCCAAATTTTCACTGACATAAAATGTAACTTTCCATCTTTTCATAACTTGGCTTATTTTGTTGAAATGGATGGAGTGTGTCCCTTAGCTTTCAGGATCCTGTCTGTGTAATATGTTCTGGGCATAATAGCAAGAAATTTGGGGTGGTTTACTAAATCATTTTACTCAAAAACCTAACCCCTCTCTCTCTACCTCTCCCTCTGCTGGGGAGGAGGACTTTTGCTTTGAATTTTATCTTATCTGGCTCTGTGGACTAAGATCCCTACCATGTGTGTGCCAACTTGAAGCCAGTGTTTGGTTCAGATGCCAAAGAAGGCAAGGAAGCATTTGGTGTGTATCTGCCAGAATTCAGCTCTCTCTGAAAGAAGTCTACCTTAAAACTGAATCAGTACACCAAAACTGCTCTGTAGAGCAAAACAACAGAGGAAAGAGAAAACCAGAATTTTTTTAGGGCAGAACAATGGATATAAACCAAAATACTAATGCAGATATACCACTATATAATCACTGTAATGTTTTTTCTTGATTCACACAGGGGAAGAGAAAAAAGAATAACAACACTGACAGCAGGCATTGGAAGCCACTTCTAAGCTGATGGTCCTGTGTAGTAGCATTAAAAATTGAATGCTACATCTGAGCAACTATTCAGTCTGACACGATTAATCAGAACACCTTATAAAGAGAAAACATAAAATTTTACTTATTCAATATAATATGCTTTTTTTTTTGTCTTTGCCATATTTCATAGTACTATCAGTATAACACATAGCTTAGAAATACAGACTCTTTCAGCCGTAACCATTGGTACTGCTGTCAGGAAACTACAAATACAAATCCCAAGAAGACTTAAAAAAAAACAAACTTACTTTGAGGTGAAAACAACTGGAATACACATAGTTCTGCAGGTCTTAATTGTACACACAAAATATACTTTTGACAGGTAATTCTCATACTTTTTTTTTTTCTCATGGCATTAACTGTAATACAAATGTAGCAATGCTGTGCTAGATTTTGTTGTGAAAGGAAGTAGATTATCACAGGCTTAATGTCATGTCCTAAATCAGATCAGGTCATTGTCCCATAATTTCATACATTACACACAGTGAGTCCTAATCTCCCCTCCTGACCTAAATGTCTGATGTGGTCAAACCCTCACAAAGCACAGCAAGTCACCAAATAGAGTGTGAGGAGGGCCCCCTCTTCTGACTAAGGCCATCACATGCCAAATGTTGTCACTGCTCTTGGACTACTCAAAATTACTCTGCTCCTAACTTGTTAAAACTCACCCTATTGAGGAAACAATGCTTCTGTTAATGAATATAAATGCTGCTTCTAAACTCATATCTATATGATCAGGTTTTGAACTTTCCCATTCTAAATCTTTCTCAGATATATTTCTCTACTAATCTCAGCAGGGGTGAGGAGGTAATTTTTGGGTGTGGTGTAGAGTATTTTGCTTTTCTGTTTTGGGGTTGGTGGTTTTTTTGTGTGTGTGTTTGTTTTCTTTGTAAAATTAAATTAGTGTAACTATAGCTGGATATGATATTGTGAAGATATCCTAAAAAAAAAAGACTGAATATGGTTTAGGCAAAGTGCAATCAAACAACTTAGGTGACAGCAATTAAAAGGACAAAATAAATTTGTAAAAGTGTCAGCTAGATTCAGAAAACAAAACAACTCGTACATCACCCAGAATTTTTAAATATCCTTGGTACTGCTTGCACAGTTAACACCCTCAATATCAATACTGTCACCTTTAAGATATACAGTAAAGCAGATGCATTGCTAAATTCTGCCATTCTAAACAGATTCACCCCTGTGTAAAAGCAGAATTCACTGGTGAGAGAAATTGTTGTGTCAGAAAAATATTTTCTTTCCATTGTTATGAACTGTGAAATATTTAATTTGATTTTTATTTTAAATTATTACTATAAGTAATAATAGTAACAGTGGAGATACTATTGCCATAAGCCTGCTTTGGTAAATGGCCAAGAAACCAAATAAAGATTTTGCAGCAAAGATAAAATATTAGCTTCTATGAACATCAACTGGAAGTTTAGCATCTCCCTCCTTGTAAGAAGTTTAACACAGATGGCAAAGGGAATATGTTTAAGGATTTTATGGAAATAATGATGAGTTCAGTCATACAACAGACTGAAATAGGATCTTGTTTGAAGCAGGATTTTTTCCCCCAATGTTCATAACTGAAAGAATATACTTGGGCTATATGGGAAAATAATTAAGAATGGCTACTTTTGACCCAGCACATTAAACTGCTAATTTTTTGACAGTCAGAGCTGAATTACTAGTGTACACTGAGACATGAACCGTATGGGAAGGGAAATGCAATTGCCAAATAAAGGATTAAAATGAAAGTGTGTGTGGGGAAATCTCTGTCAGGGAAAAAAAAAAAAAGCACGAAGGAAGACCAAATGTTGTTATAGCGTTCGAATGTGCAATTTGCAGATTGATTTCCCTGCTCTCTTTGCATAGTAGATGTAAAGATTATGCTGAATCTAGGAAAATTTGATTGTACATGTGCCAACGTGAATCAAGAACTTGAGTAAAATGCCTGCCCCTGTTCTAAGAAATTCATAATGAGAAAATATCTCTGCAAGGCATTTCTTTGCAAACACATCCAACAAATTTTGCAGCTATGCATTTTAAGAGAGCATTTTAAGAGTGCAGGCATGCAAGATGAGTCTCTCTCACTAATTTAGATCATTCTTGCAACAGGACTGACTTTGTGCAGCTTTAGCCTTCTATGATAAGCATGAATGTCAAACATCTTATATTTCTCACATTTCTGTGCTCTCAGTGCTGTTTGGCTGGGGCTTTTTAATTACTTGTTTTCCCTATTTCTGGCTCACATTTGGCAAGTCTGTGGCTGTTCCCATAGCAGAAGGTAGAAATACTGAAACCCCTTCTCCATCCCTCAAAAAATATTTCTCAAATGCCACACTTTGTCTGCTTAACTGATAGATGCACCACCACCTCTGGAGCAAAACTTGCCACTCCTATTCTTCAGTCATCTCTGTTTATTTTGGGGAAGTTGGCTTTCTCCCTTCAGATACTTGTCAGCATTTCCGGAAGATGTTTTAACTGGCACTCCATCAGCTGACATATCTAAGGCAGGAAAGCTGACTAGCTGTGAAAGATGTGACTCCCAACCCCAGCAAGACTCAAAGCACTGGAAATTGAAACAAACCCCTTAAGAGCATATGTTACCCTACTTACAATGAAGTTTTTGTGACATCGTTTTAATTGCAACCATATGACACTTGCTTGTAAGCCAGAGGCACTGAATATGAGTGAAAAGTCTCATGTGAAGTACTAAGATTTGAATTTTCAAAGGTGATTTCGAAGCAGATGAGTAGCTTCCCTTACAGCACAAAAATAAACAAAACCCCAAAAGTTTTTCTTTCCAACAGTGCAGTTCTTATAAAAAATCATTTCTGGCAAAAACTTATAAATACTGGCTAGCAACCAGGTTTTTAAAAATATACTGTTAAGACAGTCCCTGTTTTGTGAATGGCTTGGATTGGTGGGAGCAGAGTTAATCATTTGTACAGAAGGAGGCAATGTGATGGATTATTTTTAGTGAGTGCAAAGCATATGGCATTCCAAAATGCTTAGAGTCTACTGTTAGTCTTAGCTGCACATGTGTTCAAGTAGTATTCCCCTAGATACAACTGAAGTAAGTTCATGTTTGCTCCAGAATAAAAGAAAATTTATTAATGTCTATGCCCTCAAAGCTTCTTTCCTGCTTTCCTTCTCTTGAAAATATCCAACACAAGTTTCAGCTTTTTCACCATCTCCATTTCTCTCTCTGCCTATTTCTACAACCAAGCACACTTTAAGGGATGTAGATACCAGTTATCTGATTCATTTATTTTGTAATAAGGTATGAAGCTCCAGAGTGGCTGCCATTAGCAGGTCTTGCTTACACTGTGTGAGATAGAAGTGAAAGACAGCTCTACATGACAGAGTTATGAGAATTCAGAGAGTGAGATAACATGCTGAGATACATAATTTCAGCAAAGTGGGATTCATAAAAAAAATGCAAACTCATACAATCTTCATTTCAAAAGAGCATAAATAATATCAAAGTATCAAATGGGAAACATCAGAGAAAAGAACAAGGAAGATATAAAGAATGAAATAAAATTAAAATTTGTATATGCTAGATTAATCTCACTAGAGATATCCAAGTTTAGCCCTGGATGTAATTTGGTCCAGAGTCAGGAAAGCACTTCAGCATGTGTTAAAATTATCTCCATTTAGAGAAGCACTTTAGCACATCTTCAAGCATGAGCTTTAGGAACCATTGACCTCTGTCAATGAAACTTAAACACAAGCTTAAAAATGTGACAATGTAATTAAAGCTCTATATTGAATAAAGATTCTTCTGTGTAAGAGAACCTTTGCCATGTACCTTCAAGTGGTTAAACTGAAAGAATTCTAGAAATGAGAGTGTAGCATTTAAATGGTATTGGAACATTAATACTTAAAAAGCAGAATAGAAAGAAAACAGCAGCTACTTAGGCAGAATTTATTGCATATTCAGGTGTACAAATTTTGCCTTAACCATAATTCTGAAATGGTTATGGTTAGGAAGAAGCTTCCCCTATTTTTCTGTGCAAGGTTCTTAAATAAGTGTTTTCTGTTTCCTGAGTCCATGTGATTTGATTCATCAGTTAGCCCAGGCAGAAATAAAATTATTCTTCCACTTCTGTAGTCTGTAGTCTGCCTACACTGTGGTTTCCTAAAGACTCTCAGGAAAGAACAAACCTGGCAAATCTATTGTCTATGTCCTTGAAAAAACACACTGAAGCTTTGCAGCTTCCCATTTCTCAACCAAAAAGGTTTCCAGCTGGAAATGACACAAGAGTCATGAAGATTATGGGAAGAATGTCCAGTGGCTTTCAAAACAGCAAAGTTAGGAATGAAGCTTTAGCAAGTCATGACTAGCCAGTCATGATTAGCATTTTTGTCATAATGGAGTTTTGTATGAGATCTTCAGAAAGCTAATGGATTTTTCCTCTGGCAAGCAAACAGGAATTAATTGTCAAAACAAAAATTATTTGCCCAATGTGGCACTGGGAGTCTATGTGAAGAAGGAAAATGAATACACACTAATATAATCCCAGGTTAACTGCAAAGACTGAACTAAATTAAATTAAATCAGTAAGACTGCATACAAATGCAAATACTAGAAACCAAAAGCAAAGATGAAGAAAATACTTAATAAAAACATGAAAAGAACAGGAGGCATTAATTGTAATGGTAAAAGTAAAAAAAGAAAATAAAAAAAACCCCTTGATTTAAAGTTAGATTTTACAAAGGAATGGCTTTGCTGAGTGAACTGAAAAATTCAGAAGATAAATTATGTGCACAGTTTCTAGAAACAACTTTTGAAATATTAGGAAGAAGATTAGGCTGAGTGTCAGAAAACATATTTACAACCCCAAATCAAAACTAAAAACAAATGCAGAAAATTAATGTTTGGAAACTGACAGATTTGAACTTTCTGGTCACATGCTGCTCTGTGCAGATTAATATGAGAGGGTCTGACCAAGAGCAGAATACAATAATTCAGAATTTTTGGTATCAATGGGATTCATCTCACCTACCCTCATGTGTGTAACAGTGACACCAGGGAGTGGATAATCACTGCAGAGCTACTGTTACCTTCAAATGGCAGTTCCTTCCTTTCCAAAATTATTTTCAAAGACAGGCAGTAAAATTAGAACTAGGGCTCAACAAGGAACATTGCACAGTTTCATAGGAAGGCAGATTAAAACATCCCAGCAAACCCTGTGCTATCCAGAAATGCTTTTAAATATCAAAATTGCTCTGAAATCTATTACTTGTAATCATGGATATTGTTACTGAAGAAATTTATATCATTCCCTGATCCAGAATCTGGTGGTTGTACTCACAACACCAACATTTTAGTCGAGAGACACATGGAAGAGCAAGAGTGGTCATAGCATACCTTATACCTGAATCACTCCCTGGGGATATTTTCTTCCCTTAAAAAACAGCATGCTAGCAGTTAATAAACTTCCAGTGAGGCACCTGACAAGGTATCAAGTAATAGGATAAATCTAAGCCTAATTATATAGACAATCCTATCTGTAGACAACCTCTAATCCACTAAGAAGCTTTCCTGGAAATAGGCTAACCACAAACTTAATTTTCCTTCTCTAAAAATATTAGTTCTTCAGCACCTCATTCCCTGATTAAATGAGAATGTACTTTCCTGATACTGTCTTGCAAGAATTGCTATTTCAAAACTTACCTCCTATATATGTGTTTTGTAATGCATTTGCTCTGTACAATTTTTCATTAGGATCTCTAAAAGACTTATGGTGTCCTTCAAAACTGATTGGTTAAGAACTCTATTTTTTTGTTTGTTTGTTTTTGTTTTTGTTTTGGTTTTGGTTGTTTGTTTGTTTTCCCTTGCTATGTTGCTCAAAGTCTAAATCTTATAGCTAAATATTTTTGTCACCTCAGGCCTTATCTGAAAACCAAGTTAAACTTGAAATAAAGTGAAAATCAGAAATAGAACTTTACTGAATTAGGGAAGAACACTGAACTAGATCATCTGGTTCACATTCATTTCCTAGGATTCTCTGGATGAATTATGAGCAAGGGCTTCAGATTAGACATTTTCCTTTTTTAACAGAAGAATTTTGTCAAAGCAGAAACAGAGTAAGAAACCCAGCTAAACCAGAAGAATTAATCTGGAGTATTTAATGAAAAATAGATATTCCCAACTTCAAATATAGAAAAATCATTATTATGAAATTTGTGAGATGAACATCAAAATTTAAAGAAAGTATTGTGACATTTCCAGTTTACTCAAAAGCTTCATTTGGAACTAGTGCAATTTATTGTCAGCATTCACAATTACCTGAGTTGTGTTTTACTACTATTCACATTATCTTTTCCTCACAGTGAAAGAATCATCGACATCCATTTGTTGTCTTTTATAGTAAACAAAATTTTCATTCTGAAAAGCTAGTTTTTCAGGCCTTTTGAAATTCTTCCTGCATACAATAGAAACATGACCAAGGGCATCCCATAGATTAAAGGAGTCTGAATTAGTTTAGTTTTGAATTCAGTTAATTTCCAGCTTTCAGCCTAATAAGCTGTTTAAATAACAAGTTCTTAGATATCAAACAAGGTAATCTCTCTCTGCAACATATGATTGGCAAATTCTGGTCAGTAAAAGACCAAAATATACTGTCTGCTAAGCTTTCTAGTAGAAAGTAGGCTGTTATCATGCCTGCTGACACCCATGCCCCTAAACACAGAAGTAAATTAAGTAGAAACCAAAACTGAGAAGGTTAGAGACAAATTGAACCATGGAATGGAGAAGGAAGCCATTTTAAATTAGTAACATCCAGCAAGAGTAACAGAGAGAGGAAACCAAAACATTCTGTCTATCGCCAAATACTTTCACTTCTAAATATTCGTAGGAAGGTACCAAACATTCACTCATTTCACTGCATTCCAAAGTTAGCACTGACATTAATCCACCTAAAATACCATAATGTATTCATAATCACATATATTCCCAACTGTACTGCTTTCTAATCTGCATCTCCTAATTATTTTCACCCTTTTGCTCTTTTTCCCATTTCTCGTCACAAAATCTCCTCTGGCAATGAATAGCATTTTACATAGAACACTAAAAATATGTGACCTAATGAAAAAGCTGTTCCCCAGTTGTTAATTTGCTCTAGCATTGGAATTTCACTTGAAGGTAGAGATCTTTTGCCTGATACCTAAAACACAATTCAAAAATCATGCAAAGGACCTTTCATTTTCCCTGCTGGAGAATGTAACAAGATGCACAAAGCATTTACTGCATATCAACATTTAGCTAGAAATAATGCATACCTTTGAGTCCAGCAGATTTTTTTTACAAAATCTGGATGCCCTGATTTCCCTTGCTTAATGTCTTGCATATTTGTAAAATTACTTATCAAACTTGCTTATTTACAAGAACTTTAAATTCAATACTCTAGAAAGTAATATTAAGACCTGTAGGAAACTAATCAGAACCTTCTGCAGAACTTTGCAAAGAAAAAAATATCTCAACAAAACAAAATAAAACAAAACAAAAAAACTATCTGCAACATATTACTGGCAAGCTCATCCAATATACAACTACCTGCAACAATAGATAAATTGTAACATGAAGTGTTATATAAGATCAGCGAGAGCATAGCTCTGGATTTCTATTTTCAAGAATTCTCCACTGAATTGTTCTCCCAGCTTCTTTCTAAATCAGTTGCTGCTGCTGGCTATTCTGGGGATATTTTCATATTTTGCTTTACTCTGCCACAAATGCATTTTCAGTGAAGTCCTAGGCATAGAAAGTAGCATCCATCATCTGTTGTTTGCTTTGGCATGCTGATCCTTCCTCCACCATGTTCTCATTCATCACAACCAGTTGTTTTATCTGGTCTTAGATTAGACATTATTTTTGAACAGAAATCATGTGTGTATGAATGCTCATTTTAATACCACTTCTGAGCACCTCTATTTCCAATTATGTCTTTTGAATGTTCATGGAAGTTGTTCTTTAAAATGTCACATATAAGCACATGTATTCTTCACTGCCTTATATGTGTTTAAATGTTATTCAGCTCAAAAAAAAAAAACCAAACCACCAAAAAAAAAAAAAAAAAAAAAAACCAAAAAAAACCCAAAAAACACCCCAAAAGACAACAGCATGCATATCATATGGAAAGAAAATAAAAAAAAAATCTCAGAGTGTACTTGAGGCTGCAAATATCTTAAATAAACAGTAACCACAGCAAAGCTTCTAAAGGGCTTTAGGCTAAATGTGGAAATGTGTGTGAACATGTTCACTTTTAAGTTACTGTCCTATAAATGACAACAGGTACAGTGTAATAAATATGAAAATATTTATAGACCATACACACTTAAATAGCAGCTAAGAGAACCAATAATTTGGTGAAAAAATAGTAGATCCTTCAGAGGTCTGAGAAGTAGGGGCTACTTGGTACTGATAATGACTTAAAATGAAATGACATAGAAAATCCTAAATAAGTCACATTTCAGAACAAGATTTAAAAAACGGTGTATGAAAACTGTACTGAGAATTCTCCTAAGGCCAATGCATGGAATTAGGAGATTATTAGGGATCTATTAATAAGTCTTTCTAACAAACTGGCTATTTCTGTCAAAACCTACAGGGGAAAAAATCTGGAAAATAGTCTGCATTAATCTAATTTTGCATTCCTCAAGTTTCACATGTGACTAATTTATGGCAAACTTACAGCAGAAAAATACAGTAATTGGTAGCAAAAGAATCTTACAGTTTTCAGGAAAATTAAATTGCATGAAACTCCCTCTTTCTCCAGACACTTGCAAGTGCTTCAGAAATTGTTTCAAAGCAATATTAATAGTTCTATAAGTAATTGCTGCTGGAGGGAGACTGAAAATGGACCTTCTTGGGAACAAAACTGTAAATGATATTACATTCTTTCTCTCTGTATAAGCAAAAGTGGTCAGATATTAAAAATATACTTCCCAAGAAAGCTGAATTACACAGAAATAGAAATATTCATTCAAAATGTGTTTCTGGGCTACATTTTTAACTCCTCTTTATGGGAATGATTATGGAAATCCCTTTCCTAGAAAGCCTGAAGGAGAAAGTAGAGTGCAAAACTATGTTTTTAAATGAAAATGGATTTAAACATGAAATATTGCAATTGTTTTAATTCAACACTTTCACAACATAATAATATTTTATATGGGTTTTTCAGATACTCTAGTAAAAGAATAAGTTGTTTCTGATTCATATAACATCTGGTAGCTCGTAGAGTTCAGATGCAAGTATACTGTGCTCCTTTTCTCTCATTTCTGGCACCAAGAAGCAATATAATTACACCCAGCTTTAAGATCTGTGTAACCTCTATCTTTCCTTCATGTAATAACTTTGCTACAACTCAAGTATACATGTCCTGCTGCAATTAATCTAAATATATACAAATAAATAAGTCAGCAAAGGAAAAAATAACTTGCACAATAAAAATGAGCTACGTTCCCTGGCATTTACTCACTTTATAGTGTGATATTAAAACATAAACCCATGCTGTGTATTATGCTTTACTGTCATGATTTACCACATGATTCTACAACCATCATACACAGCATCAAAGTTTCACTTGTGCTGGTTTCCTACACTCCATTGAGGATTTAAATCTACATAGTGATCACTGCCTCAAGTACTTTTCATGTGAAACACCTTGGTACTGATATCTCTGGAACAAAATGGTCCACAAAGCTCAAGATGGAACATGGAATGGTGAGGAAAATGGTAGGCAAAAGACATCCAAAAGAATAAGCAAAGCATGTTACAAACAAACATAGAGGAATAAAATGTCTTCACTGGGACATTTTTGATACAGGAAAGAGAGGAGAAGGCTCCAAGGCTGTGACTTACACATCCTGAGACTGGTTTTTGGCATTGAGATCAGCAGCATGTAAAGCTTGGGCTGCTGTTATTAACTCTTTTGCTCTCCAAAACAATCAGGTCAGGATGAGGCATATCTGAATTGCCTACTGGGGATGGTCTCTGGTCTCTTCTGGCTGCTGGACTGTGCCCAGGAGCTGCTTGGAAGAGTCTTACTTGGTCTGGGCCAAAACCACACGAGGGACAAATCTAACAATTTAACAATGTAGACAATTTGGTAGACAATTTGGTTCCAGTGGCTGGAAACATTCCTTGAAGCTGTTTTATGCAGGATAAATATATCCTATGTTGTCACTAGAGATTTGCTATTGATAGTCAAGTTATGTGGAAGGTATTACAATGACATGTTTATGAATGACAATAAAAAGCCTTAATATAAAAGACAGAAGCATTGAACAGATTTCATTTCCTACGGAGCAATAGCTCTTTAGAGAATTCAATCAAGAAAAGATACTTGAAGCCTCTAATACAAAATGCAAAATATAGATCTTTCAAGGTTTGTTAAATTACACAGTGGGAAAAAAATAGAATATTTTAGATAGTATATTAACATATTTTTTTATCGATTATATAATTGAAATAATCAACTTTAATTTAGAATTATACCTTTTAAGCTGCATTTTTTGAATTCAAGATGTCCTAAGCTCTTTTTAGAAACAACAACAACAACAACCCCCCTCTAGTGTCAGAGGCAACCACTTTAAGGTATAAAGTGACACATTGACAGCAATATTACCAAACATACATTACCAACATCTCTGTGTTCTCAGGCTAGTCTGTAGGCTTCTCAGACATGTCCACAGTAAAATATACTAAGTACAAATTGGATCAAATTATTAAAAAAGAAAACCTCATAGACTTCTATTTATGAGAGAATTTGTGCACCAAATAAAAACCTTACTAAGATTTCAACTGACTGTGAAACCCTTTTTTATTTATAAGGGAACATCCAAGTTGATGAAAAAATAGGAACATTAATAAAAGTAACACACTCAACTTTGTAAAATACCATCACAAGGCCCTAATAAATAATAAGGTCACAAAACTAAAAAAGAAGAAAGGTAACTGGATTACTTGTGGAATGGCATTATAAGCAGGATATTTATATATTAAAAAAAATTGCCTTCTTTTGTCCTTATTTTCAGGACAAAAAATAATAATTTGTCCTATTATTTGGACAAATAGGTCCAAAACTGGAAAATCTCATTCCTCTCCTTCCCTTTCCCCAAAAAACCCCAAAAAAACTCCCAAAAAATCTAAATCTGCTTTCATATAAATATTTAATTACTTTCCCTGAAAAATAAATATTTCATTTATTCAAAAAAAAAAAAAAGGAGAAAAAGAAAAAATTTTGCAAGCATATTTTCTTTTATTTGAAGAATAAAGAATAGAAACAAGTTCTTGGCCAAGTTGTGAAGTTGTGCTCTTGTAGCTGTGCTATAGGACATGCAGAAATTCTGTTTTGACCTCTTTTAACTTCCAGAAAATAAATGGGACAGCACATGTTCAATCAAAGTGATTATATTACCTGAGGCTTCCCCCTCAAATCTGCAGCTGCTAGCTGGAAAGCAGTGAAATGAGGTCATGAGGATGAACACAATGACTTCCAGAGCTAAAGAAGCACTCCTGGATGTTCCCCCAACTGACAACATGCTTGAGCTGGCAAATAACCCCTTTTGATCAGATATTTTAATATTAATAGATAAAATTAGTTTTGCCTGTAGTGACCAGAACTACTCCGGACATTTAAGTCATGGTAGGAAACAGGTCCTGGGCACACCACAGCTGCTGCCCAAAAGAATGGAGAAAGCAAAGAGTTTAAATTGGGAGAGAATCTCAGGAGGTTTCTGGTCCCCTGTGTGCTCAAAGTAGCATCACCCTTAAGATTAGCAAAGATTGCTCAGGGCTTTTTCCATCCAGGAGAACCTCTAGAGATGGAGACTTCAGGGACCTCCAGGGATATTATTCCTGTGCTTGACTATCTTCAGAGTGAAAAAGTTTCTCCCATCTATAATCACTGCCAAATATGCAGAGACAATCTTATACCATTTGCTTAGTAAAATAATCTTACTGGTATGCATGCAGACAAACCATGCATCATGTGAACTGCACAAGTGGTGTGACATCACTTGTAGCTGGACTCTCATGTGCTCATCTCTTGACATCTTAGGTGTGAAAAAAATAATCCTTTGTCAAAAATTAAGAGTATGAAAATCCATAAACATACTTCACACAGTGATCAAAGAAACCACTATCTGCTACTCTTGATGTTGTTACCTTTAGGAGATAATACTGTGACTATACACAAATGGGGAAAAAAATAAAACTTGCTTCTGCATACCTGGTCAGGTCTTAATATAACACAGCAATCATGACCACATGTGAGCTATCATGTCCTCCTCAGGGCTATGTAGTGCAAATAGCAAACAACTTATTCTCATCTACCAAATTAGTTTAAGAGAAAAGAAATTTCACTTTTTCAGATGTGAATACACAAGGATATTGAAGCAAGGTCCCAGTTTTCTTCGTAACTTACACTTGAAAGAATGTTTGCAATTTTTCTAGCTATGAAAAGTTACTCTTGTAAAGAGAGGCTGTCTGTTCAGTTGTAATTTTTAAGTTCTTTATAGATGACAAAAAGAGCTTGTCAGCAACAAAGTGCTACTTCCAAGTATTTTAGCATGTACTAAAACTATTTATGATACAGCTTCTAAATTAGAGAAATTTGATCATCTACGTGCTTAGGTTTCCAGCATCAATGAAAGATTACCTGACAACAAAGAAGTCATGACAACTCATTTGCTCATAAACATAACTTTTATCTAAAAACACCCCAGGGTAAAGCAGAAGAAAATGAAAAATAATTGTAAAGGCACAATCCTTTGCAATAACCTAAGTCTTATTTTGAGGAATAAAATTTGAATTCTGATACTTTCTTTTTGGGCCAGGGGAAAAAATAAATATATTTTCAAAATTTTACAGATTCTGCAGAAATGGAAATGTTTGGAGGGAAAAAAGAAAATTATCTAACTATCTGAGGAATGTCATGTAGTTAACACTGGCTTATGTGTTTGAATGCTTCAGAAATCTTGCTAAGAAATAGTATAAATAATTTAATATTTTATCTTAAAGTTCCATATTTTTGAACTTTTTTAAAACTTGTCATCTTTCCTTCAGCCATTTCTATAGCATATGAAAAAATATTTTGATTGTGCCAACTGACTGGGCATATTTTAGAAGTCCATTAAATATGGGCTTCTGTTAAGGCAGAGATTAAAATTAATTTCAATTATATACATAAAAAGTTATGAACTGAAATTCGGAAAGAAAAGATGTATTGAAATACATTGAAACTGATAATATTCACCAGTTAATATTAAGTCAAAGCTAAAAATAATTGAGAGCATTGAGGATTATGAGAGCTGTGTGCATTTATACACAGGAGAAAAAAATACATCCACTGGTAAGGGAAATGCTAATTTTCTTCCTTTATCCTTTAAAATAAAACATTTTTCTATAGTTAATAGTGTTGTTGTTGAAAAATGGTTTTCAAGTAAAAGGGAGAAAGTAGTATGGTTGAAGACTATTTTAATTTTCATAACAACATTATGTATATAGTTATTACTTTCTTCTTGGTGTCATTAAGGAACATTTGCAAAGGTTCTCTGACCACTCTCACCAGCCAAATATTAAGTAGATCACCAAAAACTTAAAATACCTTTTTTTAAAGTAGCCAGCAACTTGATTTAAACTTAATTTCATGTCACCATTATGCTAGGCAGGCCAGGGGCAGCAACTTAACTGAAGAAGGATACAACATTTTGCTCCCCACTCACACCCATCTCCCCAGCTGCAGAGGTAGCACATGTTACTACTAGAGAACTCAATTTCCTGTGCGATTCTGATGGCAGACTTTCTACAATTCCAGCAGGTAGTGTTGTTCAGGATCTCAGAACTGCAGAAAATTATAGAGAAGGTAAAATGCAGTGCAAAGCCATGAAACATATTTTTTGTCTTTTAATTGGAGGTAAAGCATGAAAAGAGGTTCATATTCCCCCACCTTATTAATTTGCTGGCTTAATCTAGCCTTGTAACCCAAAGACAGTGCAATGTCCTGTTATAAAAAACATACTGAAACAAATAAACCAACTGGAAAAATTCTGTAATCTGCATTATAACGTTTCCTTCATGGGCCTCAGGATCTGATTTTACATACTTTCCTATCTGGCATGCCCACCTACAGGCTTTCAAGAAAGCTGGGGAAACCATTTCTGTGCTAGTCTTCTACTGGAGGAAACTAGAAACAAACTACCAGTGCCAAACCATCAGTAATGTTCACTTACAGAAACCAACAATTTAATGCAAGGTCAGCTGTTAAAAATGTATTTCTTCTAAATAGAAATGTATTTTCTTTTCTTTGTAGGAATAAATGACTGAATTAGAAAATTATGTGGAATGTGACAAAAAAATTGAAGCACATTTATCAGCCAAATCTTACCTACAGAAGTAAGACATATTACGTGTGCCAGTTAAAATTCAACTCTTCATTTCCAATCCGCAGGGATTTGATTTTATTTTATTTTCTTACACTATGTTGAATATTTTAGAATTGGAAATCATCCATTTATTGGGACAATATTCCTAAAACTGCTAAGGATTATTCAGTAATTTCATATTGACAAACCCATCCTCACCCAACTGCAGTCTGGAAATTTTACTCTGTTTTAAGGAACAAGTACATTGTTTTATACCACCCTACCTTTCGTATTCAAAGGGAAATAGAGAACTTGCAATATATTTGAGTTACTGAACAAGTAATCAAAATCCCTGGTGGTATCTGACTCCCCAGCAGGGTCTCTTAATAAAGAGAAAAACAACTACAACCATTTTGAAAAATAACCATGCTAATGTAATTCTCCTCAATCTGGATACATAGTTGTCATAGGCTAACAGAGTTATCATGAGTTTACCATGTTTTCAGGAGTATGACAGATGATATGTATTTTCAAATTCACATGTATAGTGACTAGAAAAGAGAGCCCAGAATTACAGACGGTAAAGTAATAAGATTAAATTAGATACTGTCAGATATGAAAAACAAATCCATCAAAAACCTCATACACATGCATTTTGAATAGAAGCAAATGTTTTATGGTTTATAAGGCAACTGGAATGGAGTTCAATATAATAAGACTAAATATCCACATCTGAGGTAATCACCCTTGGCACCTTTTGTAATGAATGAAAAACAAGTTTATCTAGCATAAGATTCATTTGTACATAAAGAAGTGAACCAAAATAGACGAATGAGTTATACCCTAAAATAGACATCCATTAAGGTTAACCATTTCCAATGCAGATGTGCATCTTGTAAATGTCTAAAGCTTGGCAAGATAAACCCCGGTCAGAATGACTTGTTAAAGAAACTATGAAAATCCATTAAATTGAAAAGATTTGGTCAGATTACTCCTCAGTACTGTGCTTTAAAAACATTAGTCTGAGAGCCCTTACTGCTTTCACTTCTCCTTGAGAATGAATTTGTGCTACACAAACCTTTGACTAAGTGTCTTATGTGTCAGTGTTTTAAAACTGCTGAAGTTCCAAACTACCATGCAGCTTCCACTTTAAAATTGCAGTAAATTAAACAACAGTTCTTAAATTGTCTCTAAGTGGCTATAATTAAGTCTTCACTTCTAATGATGTCGTCCATTCCAAGGACAAATTCAATATGGTAAGAAGTGTAGGAAAGGAGAATTATAACAAAATCCTATGGCTTGGCATACAGCCATGTGTAAAGGGCATACATTACCACTTCTATGGTTTCTGCAGGAGCTGCTGGAAAAGAATCAGGCTGGACAGGATACAGATGACACACAGTAAAAGATACAACCACCTTTTCTTATTTTCCCATGCCCCTTTAAATTTTTTTTCTCTTGTAAAAAATTGTTTACTTTGTCAGAGGAAGCTTACCTAAATTCTCTTTCATACGCTTCTTTTTCAAGGTATAGCCATGCTAATAGACCAAAGATAGCCAGTGTTAGGGTGCAAGATCAAATACAATTATTAACACACTCCCTTCCCTAACATTCTTTCACTTTCTTTGGAAGGTCTTATCCTTAAACCTTGTTAGATGATTTGCCATAGAGGAACCTGCAAAGATTCCTCCTTTTAACATGCTCAGGCTGAAAACAGATTATGGCAATGGATAGTAGAGTGAATTTTAACACTGTGTGTAAATAGAATATACTATTCTGAGATAATGTTGCCCCAAACCAGAGACCCCTAAAGAGGAAATTACCAATGACAAGCCTTGCATGAAATTGTCATCACTTGGATTAAGCAATAATCAGATAATTGGAAGGGACTTATGAGAAACAAATCATTTTGACTGGAAGAATAAAGAGGCGCGACGTTTTGTGATGGGGGAGAGAAGTAACAGAGCAGCACTCCAACCCTTGTGTTACACTGCCTCAAGTCATTGCACCACTGTCCTGACCTCCTTCTGGGTCTAATGGGGTCTCTGCCTCATTTGACAGCATAGGCAGCTGCACTCCAGCTGAGGCATGGCATGACAAGGTGACCACATGCTGGGGAGCTCACCTTGGACCACTGTGTGAGCCCAGTGGACCTTTCACACCCACCATGGGTTGTAGGGAAGAGCAGAGGCGCAGGTCACACACAGAGCCAGCACACTTGCAGCTCCAGCAGACACGAGTTTGCACGTGCACAGAAGCACATAGTTGTGTGTGTGCAGCTAGAGCCTCCTGGAGTTATTGGAGGGCACTTAGAGACGTGTAGGGGTACACTTTGTATGTGTACAATATCATGCTTTATCTGTTGTATTGCTGGTATTGATGCCAAACATACAGTTTATCCAGCTGGCCTATTAATTACACAGGATTCAAAAATCCTTAAACCACTTTGGTTTGGTTTAACCTAAGTAAGCAGAGTAATTATTTCTTGCCACATTTGCTGCACTTATAATGTAGAATAATTACACCTATGTTAAAAATATCAAAATAATTCCAACCTATCACCTACTTAACTTATGCCCAATAAGGTCATACAAGACCAAGGACTTGTAAACTAGATCGCATCTTAGATCACCTACACGCAGATTGCTGAAGATTTTATTTATAAACTGATTCAAAAATTGTCCAAGAAACTGAAAGAATTTCTATTGGGAAGCAGTACCAAGCAAGCAATAAACCAATTTATTTTTTACGCTACAGAAGTATGCAAATATTTTTTGTTTATATGTTTACTTGCATACCTTAAGATAAGTAATTTTTCTCCCTGAAGGGCTGAAAAAATCAGGAAAACACAATAACAAAAGTCATTGCTGTGGAAGTCAAGTCAATTTTCTAACAATAAGGGACCTCAGATTCTCTTTGAGTTGAATAACTGGGGCTTTTCAGATAACACATTCATTTTTTTTCCCCATTTGATCCTTGTACTTACATTTCTGCAGAACCTAAAAATTGCAACTGTGCTGGTGATTTTTGTGATGGCTTTTCATCTAAGTTAACCTCTGCTTGATGTTATGGAGAAATTATGATTTTAAGGATAAAAAAGAGATATCAAATATAAAAGTAATAGAATATGCTAATGATGTAACTTTTTAAAAAATCTAAGAAAAGTAATGATATTTTCACCAAATAAAGGTGTATGAAAAAAGACTTCCTTTTTCTTTAATCAGACACAAAGCCAAAATTCTCCTTCCAAAATTTCTTAATTAATATAAAATAAAAAAACATAATAACATTACTTCATCAACACTTTTATGACATAATGAGTTGATTGACTGATACTATGAATGTTTAAATGTGCTAAAATTTCAAAATTTTTCTTTTAAAAATATTGTTCATTTTCTAAACTATTTTTTCCACACAGAAAATTCTGTTGAAATCACTCTTATGTTGATAAAAATGGTTTACCTGAAACATCAGATTGTAAATTTGGCTTCTTTCCATTTACAAGCAGAAGGTGGAGAACTATAATGTTATCTAAAATGATTATTTCTCTTTTTCTCATATATCAGCATTTGCCGGTGTTTAGATGCTGTGGGGAACAACAGCAATGTAATTTTGGAGAAGGTTTGTCATAAACCTCTGCCAGGTCATCCCATGACACTGTGGCCAGAGATTTTGTTATGAATGCAGGAGTCAGTGTTCAGATTTGGCCACCACATATTTCAGGCAAAATAATCCCTGCAGCAGTCAGTAAATGGAGCTGTAATTGATCATTTCTATGAATTCTGCCTTGCAAAGCTTTGCAGCTTTTTACTCCCTAGATCTAGTGTCTATTTTGCAGGTGAAAGCAAGTCCTGTTAAGGTAGAAGAGCAATGAGTAGATATAGGGCTGCACATTTTAGGGATGTTATATGAATACACTGTTGGTATTTATTTTAGCTAGCTTTAAAAGTATACAGAAACTTTTATATATATATGCATTTCTATTTAATGAAGCAGATGATTAGAAGGATTAGGCAAATACTTTTGGAGAGGGTGAGTGGGGTCACTGCAGTGTAATCAGAAAAAGTCTATCTAAAACCAGAAGGTGCTGTGTTATTTCAGTCTCTTTTCTTCTACAAGCTATTTTCAAGGCTTTATTTGACTTTCTAACACTAATTGGAGTATTGACTGACCATATAAATGCTTGCCCCCATTGTTCTACTCCCACAAATTAACTAGTGAGTGCCTCCAGTTATCTAAATAAGGTGCTGATTGATCGTGTGGAAATAATTAATCAAGCCAGACCTGATATGATCTCCAGCCATGTCAGAACTTTCTTTTCTCATTATGCTTACCTAGTGCAGAATTTAAATTTACAGCCTGTGGCAAAAGGTAATGTTTTTTGAGAGGTTTCTACAAGTCAAATTACAAGGAGGAAGTCAGATTTCATTGTAATAAGACTTTAAATGAGCCCAATTACATTTCAGTTCAAACAGTCTTGTTTCAAATATTGTTCTGCCTGTCTGGCAGCGTTTAATGGAAGCCAATATAGAGTTTAGTGCACTGGGGAATAATGTGCCAACTTTCCTACTTGAATCAGTGGAAGTAGGCGTCCTTAGTGGACAGGCACTTAAATGCATGTAATGCAGAAACTGAAATGCTGTTACAACTGTATTTCTCCTTAACAACAAGTACACACAGTAAGCAATACAATGCCTTTTACTGCAGCAACTCATTTATCATGAACAAGCTTACTGTCCTTCACCCTTCACCCTCCCCAGGTACAAAGGCTTGAAAAAAGAAAAAGCTCTTTTTAACTGAAAAAGCAGGAGCAGCAAACACTGTAACTTCGTTCAGCAAAGTACGTTACACTCTCAGTGAGCATAAAACGTCCCCAGATGTCTGCTCAGCATCTTAACAAGAAAAGCACAGCAGAAGTGATCTTCCAAATCATCAAATCCAGACTACTACACTGACAAACGGGTGCTAGTTGCTAGTCTTTTTTGACACGCAGTCTCAGTTCTGGCTGGTGCTTCAGCACAGATGTTTTTACAGAGAACTGGAGTTACCTAGCTTCTCCTCTCGACACACTAGCAATGAGACAAGAGGAGAAAGCTTTTAACAAAGCTGTCATAATCTTATGACAACATAAGGAAGCTGAGTGCTAACCCAGCTACTCCTGCAGTGTAGAAGTGTGCCTGTATTCTCCAGCAGTTATATCAGAAGTCTAAAGGCACAGGATCTCAACCTACACTGACATTAGATATTTGCCCAAATAGTGCAGAATTTCTGCTATACCCAGAAACACAGCACAGCTAATGAAAGCAAAACAAAAATCCAACATTGGATTCATAGTTAAAAATACCTCCTAAATGTGCATACCTCAGCACGTGTGAAAAGTTGCCTTGGATAAGCTTGGTTGTGAATCCAGGCCCTAGAGCATTTTCTATTTCAGAGGTGGCAGAAACAAAGGCTGTTTTAAGTGCATATGAACCAGCTTTAAGCTGATTTTTGCATTGTTAAAATAGTACAATTTACAAATTTCCTCCAGCCTACAACAGAAAATTTATGCTTTTACTCTTTGAATGCAGAGAGCATGCATTTGTAGTAAAGAGGAAAGAGCTGGATTCTGCACATTCAGATATATTCCTGCTTGAATATATCTGCGAAGTGACGTTAAAACATAATTACAACAAGGAATTTTCACACAGAGCATTTGAAAGCAATGCACTTAGTTTGCAATAATATATCTTTAATAGCCCTTTCAGATCTTCACCAAAAGGAACAGAACACAAATCTGCAGCATTGCCCTACTGGGAAAATAAATGGTCATCTTGTTTCACTCATAAATGAGCACTGTTGGCAGTGAACCATTACAGGGAAATTTATTACCTTATTTCCAGTGGTAGACCATTATCAAATGCTACCAGATGCTCATCTCAATTGTCAATGTCATATTTGAAGACTCTAATGATACCAGCCAGCTTTCTACATAACAGAAAAATAGGATTTCTTCAGCTCAAAGCTGCCTATCCCAGTATGCATTTGAGTTTTGCAAGCAGGTTCATTTCCATTCTGAATGCACAATTTCCTCAAAAGGACCACCACTTACTGGAGGGTTTATTACCCTGCAGAAGATTGCCCTGGTAGCTCTCCATAGCTTAATTCCCAAGAGGAGATAAATATCTGAGATGCAACCCCACTAGTTAGACTAGCAGTACAGAGTTTGTCATTGATGCATTGTTTTATGTTTTAAATCATGGTAGAGAATTTAAATCAAGTACCTATTTTCAATAAAAATTTGAAAACCAACAAAAACCCCTGAGAAGTGTATTAATATACTTATGTACTTATTTAAAACAGGCTTATTCTGAACGCTGTATGCTTTTAGATATACACAGATCTATGATATAGATATATACAGATCTATGATATAGGCAAGGCTTTCAATGCCACAATTGCAAGTTATGGCTTAGATTTTAGGACAGCTAATCAATTTTGGACTCTGTTTGCAGTTTGAATGACATTTTAAACCAGGCTTGAGTAAAGTAAAAATGCCTAGCACCCTTGAAAGTCATGCAGTGAATAGCTATGTTTATGTGTTTATGTAAGTGGATCAAGCCATGAGTCAGAATGTTGAATGACCATTTGGTATCATAAATAATTGAAGGAATGTCATGAAATAATTTATTACAAATGGATTTTTAAAAGTGAATCACTAAGTGCATATGAGTTCATTACTAGGAGATCTCACTACTTCAATCACTGCATTCAAATACCATTATTGAGATCCTGCTGGGAGAGCAGCACAGGTACTTTCTGTATTTGCTTCCATCTCTATTCTTGCTGTGTAAGTGTTCCTTGTTCTGTAGAAAATACATAACTATTTAAAAGGTGGCTAGAAATAATGGGCTGAAAAGGTTTGTTAAAGCTGGATTTGAAATTACAACTGACTCCATGTCAGAAAAAACCCAAAAACATTTTATCCACATTAGAATAAAATTTAATTCACAATTCACTTACAGACCAAGCCTAAATCCAAGCCTATTAATAGAGGCTTTGATAAATATGCTTCAAATTTTCTCTTGAAGTGTTGTGCTTCCATGCAGCAGTTCCTTTTTAAATTCACAGCACCCACTCTTGCCCAGGCACAAGACACCCCAGAATCTCACTGCTCTTAGAGGCATCACAGTCACATGCAAAGCAACTCCTGCTTTAAGTAAAACCCTGTTTAACAGCCACAATCTTCATCCTATTTTAATCAAGGGTTTTCCAGGACGTCCATTCTTGTCAGGGCATTATTACTCATAAGTAATCACTGTGGGCTAAAGAGAGCACTCAATATTTTAAAACTGAAGATCATATATTTATAGCATTTAAAATTAAAATTACAAACAAAAATCTTCCAGAATTTTGAAGATCTAATTTCATTAAATCATGAAGATATGAGCAGTTCAAAACTTTCTTATCTTCCACAAGAGACCACAATTTTCACCACGTGTGATTTCTTTAAGCTACAATTATGTTTTATTTTAAGAATTTTCCTAGATCCAAAAATTGCCATAATTTCTTTGGTTATGGGAACAATGTTTCAAGAACATCAGTGGCCACAAGAACAGTCAGGTACAGTAACGTTCCACTGCTTTCATAAAAAAACCCCAACTTATTCCACAACACCTGGCACTGACATTATTATTCAGGTTGGGTGATTCAAGCTAGTGTTGCATGGCAAGAAGTTTATATGTATTCTTTAAAGCCAGAATTTATAAGTGTTCTGTATTTGAATGACCATGCTCGTGAGTGGCCTACAGCAACCTATAAACAACAGAATTAGCCTGCAGAATAATTCATCATGTACTGGGTAGGAACACATTTTAGGAGTCCAGCCTTGCCAACAAGATAGCAGCATGCATACAAATTCTCTTGCTTCCAGTCCCGGGGTATGTGCATAATTGTTTGGGAAGCACACAGCTAGCCTGGACAATCAGAAAACATATTTATTATATTAGCTAGGAACAAGTGAGCCTCTTAGGCTTTCGAGATAGAAGCTATATTTATATTCAACCAGCTCTCTTTTGTTCTTTTCCTTAGCATATTGAGTTATTTTGACTTGGGGCTTCCAGGAAAGGAATGAACACTGGTTGTGCATGCGATGACACACAAGTGCAAAAGTATGCTTTGCTGTCTCTGATTCCATTAGGTTCACGTGGTTTCTGGTTTTTGCCAGGAGCTCACTGTCCAGGATTATGTACGAGTGCTAAAAAAAATTCTGTAAGGATAGCCTGTGGTAGTCACTTGGACAGAGATTCTACTAAAATAAAAATATTAAGAATTCATATCAATAGTTGCTTACAGATGCCCTAAAGATAATGCCAATGTGATACATAGACAAACAGAAATAGGAATGACAAAAAAATGGAAAATTTTATCAGTAGATTCAGACAGATAGGGTACAAAACATTACTAATAAAAATAAAACTTTTTTTAGATTTGAATTATTACACAACTCTACTTTTTCTCTCAGAAGCTAGTAAAGAAGCAGGCAAAACAATAGCCCAGAAACATAGTAATTCACTGTCCTTATATATATATAATACAATAGAAGGGAATGAAGACTGCAAATGACATTAAATAACCAAGATTAATTTGCTTTACCCTGGTGAAACCATATGTGGGAAATAAATTGGAGATAAATTAGGTGATTACATATTGTGGTGATGAAGACTAAGAAAGTATCTAGAATGAAAAACTAATAGTAATATATTGCTTATTGAATATTTTAGAATTATTATTCAACAACCATACGTATTTATTATTTAAGTATTTAAATAATTAAATCTATATATCTGAACAGGCTTTTTCTACTCTCCTGATCTTGCATGCTAACTGATCAAGTTCTTTCATATCTTGCTGTTGTGTCTGAGAAAAAAGTAGTAAGAATTCCTGAATACATAATAATATTGATTAAAAAATTAAAATGTTAAACTAACACTAACAAAAATTTATAAATTCTTGCACCAATGAGACTATAACCTAGAAAAGACTAATTCAGTTTAGAAGATACAATGAAAATATTTATGGTGACAAAATAATAACACATTTGTGCATCTATTGCATAGGTAAAGATTACAATTCTATTCATGTACTGAGTACATGCTATGGATGCAATGGACTTTTTGTAAATAAGCTTTAAATTACCCTTTTGTAAATTATCATGAAACATATTATATTGTGTTAATACTATTTACTTTCAAGAGTGTCATATTGTATTATTTGTAAAATAACCCCAATAAACAACCAATAAACAACCCCCACCCAAACCAAGAGGGCTTTAAGAAAAATTGAATACTAAAATAAAATCAGTCTTGAAGAAAAAATATCAAAACAAAGTATTGTCATATTTCCAAAATAAATTTGGAACTCAAACAGGGCTTGAAAGACTATAAAAACAGATGAGCTGAAATAAGTCAGAAAAATGATAGAACTATATCACAAAAGACATGTTAAAACTATAGCATTGAAGAGAAGACACCTGTCAAAAAGCAGCATGGAATCCAAACTACTAAAGGCTAGGGGAATGTAAAGATCATTGCTATATCAGTCTTGAATTATATGAAAGGCTTTCCTGCCTAGACAAGGTTTGGGCCCATCTATGCAAATCACATACTAGATACAGATAATACTAGGGGCACTTAAAAGCATTTGGCAGCAGATGAGACCTTGATCGTTTCACTGGTATTAAAAAGAATACCAGTGAAACAGTTACAGCAAAAAATTAGGAAAAAACCCAAGCTGGATCAGAAACAAATGTGAGATTCTTTTTGGTTTGGATGCCATGTATATTTCCCCTCAAGGCACAACAATTCAATTATTCTTTGTTCCACAGGTACCAAATCTTGTTTTGAATGCATTCCTCAGGAACACAGCGCTTATCCGTGTTCCCCTGTAACCTGAGGCAGAGCTTCTGGATGACCCAGTCAGTCCAGTCCATCTCACTGCAGCCAATGCCAGCTGTCAACAGCTGGCTAAATAAAGATCTCATTTAGACAAATCATCACTTTCCTGTAGCATACAAGGTCATTGTCTTGGGTTTGTATCTCTGCTTAAAAGCTAATCATCTCCTGACTCATTGTGAACTCAAAGGGCCATCCATGGTACTGCACATCAGGGCTGGTCTCTGTTACTGATTGATATGTTTCCCATTCCTGAACAAGAGATATTTACAAATTTGAATACGGGGTATTTTTGGCTGAAAATTTGTTTGGGTGGTTTAAGATTTTTTTTTTTTTGTGAATAGTGAATTAATGAGCTTTCAGAGAAAAAGCAAAACCACTCCCACCTCAAGATTTAATCTAATTCAATTAATTGAAAACTCCATCTATTTATTTCCCATTTACAATATATTGAACTGAATTAATTTTGGTGAATTCTTTTTATATGTGAAGGAAATAAATACCAAAGCCCAGTTTCCCAACTGCCAAAGACATCTTTTGTAATAACTGGCGATCCTTTTCATCTCCCTCTGTCCCAGTTCTCACTCCATTGTTTGTTTAATATATTCTTCTCATTTTCCATTGACATGGTGGCTTTTTAAAAGTAAAGGCTTTTTAGAACAAAAAAAAAACCCCTGTTTCTGAGATTAAATGAGGAATACTCTTAGACTTACTGAATATATACATTGCTTTATGCACATGTGTGTGTAGGTGTATATGTGAATGTATCTCCATATCCATACCTATATCTTTATACATACACAAGGAATGTTTTGCCAATTCATACATATGTGTGTCTACGTTTTCATTGATTATATATATGTATATGTATATATACATATGTATAGCACAATCAAAACAGTTATTAGATCTATGCTAAGAAAACAAAATACCAGGAAAAATAAAGCTTGTTGCATTTACTATAGCTCTGTGTATGAAATCTGTGGTGAAAGGTAAGTGGATACAGTAATATTATGCAGTCCAGAGTTGACATATTTATTTCTTTTGTACTAAAATTACAGTAATTTACCTATTACTAACTGATGCCAGATGGTTGTACAGAGGGATATATATTGTTATAAAACTACAGTGTTAAGAAATGTGCATATGTTTCATGAATCATTTAATTATTAATATTCTGATATAAAATCAGTAAATAACCCTTACATAATTTTAACACACAAGAATTTCTGCATAAAGGAAAGCATAAATATTTATGATTATACACCTGTTCATGGTATTTTGTTACATAGGCCAGCTATCACAAAAACAAGCCTTATTCCAAATCCAAATGTTACATGCAGAGTGGAAAAAAGGTAGTGGATAGTTGATAATAAAGATAAGTAGCTAACATACTGCAAAACTAGAAACCATCTAAAGGATGCTGTCTGTGAGCCTATGTCTAATACCCAGTGAGTATTTGTTTAGCAAGAATCACTTACAATAAATTAATTGCACTCTTTTTTACTACATACGTGAAAATTGCTTCACCTGAGAAGAAACTTTAGATCTCAAGATCAAAACTGTGAACCAAAAATTCAGGGCAAGTAAAGTTATAATAGTTACTCAGCAGTTCAGCTGATATATATTAAGTATGCCAAAACTTTCCTTTGAGGTTAAAAAATATCCAGTATTTTGAGTCTTTACAAAGGCAGATTTTTCTGTTGTACTTTGTACTGAGAAACTGTTTGTGCCACAGCAATTTGCTTCATCCATTAATATTCATTTCACTAATTTTACTATTTGAAAGTTATAATTACTTGCAATTCTGCTGTTTGACCGGGATTTTTGATTTATTAAATATTCTTAATGAATAGTGCAGAGATGTCACTATTCATGTTGATATGGAATTCCTATTAATCCTGACACACTGCAAAGAAATGTAATATGCTAAATTCACCTACACTAAAATTCTTCATTCCTAGAACTTTAAATCAATATCATGTTTTGATTTAATCTTACAAAATACACTATGATAATATCAAATGTTAAAGTAAGAGAAAACAACTTATATTTCAAACTTGGCAATATTAATATCATGTCAACAAAATAAATTGTAAGAAACTAAGTACAAATTGGCTTTCTAAAGCACATTATTTGCACTCACTTTCAAAACACTCATGATTTTGTATCATCCACAGCACACTGCCTTGATGCAGCTGTGGAACACCAGGTGATTTATAGGCAGAACATTTACAAGCATTCTTTATAATTACTATTATAGAATGTACCTATATCTATTCAAGACACTTGTATATCATTGACAGCTAATAGATCAAAATAATAAGTGTAAATGCTTGATCTTCTTCAATACCCAACAGTCATCAGGTTTTATATCTGTCTTGTGAATTAAATTCTTTTACAAGGCACACCAGGAATATCAACTCTAAGTGGATTAAAGGTCAGCCCAATGACAAAGATAAACTTGGATCTTAATAATGATTATGTCTCACACTCATCTTTTACTGTGGAAAAGTGAATTTGCCACTCTTACTGTTCACATACAAGTAAATGAGCTTGATTCATTTTCAAATTCAAACCGCAACAAAGATTTTAATTAGGTTACAAGTCCAAAGTATGTATCACCAGAAAACACATATTAGCTTGGCTGTTGGATTCTAGGCTGGTTTTATTGACCTGGCATTTGGAAAATTTCTTTTTTCCTGGCTGGCAACAGAGCCCATTTAAGAAAGAGTAAAGGAAACACAAGTACATAGTGTCATACTATCATTTTTGCAGTCACTTTCAGGGCTGCACTAATGCATTCTTCCCTGTTCCAAAATTGCAACAAAGGGCCTTTCATAAAGGCATTCTTACAGAACAGTACCTGGGCCCCTCATTCAAATAAATTCAAGCCGAGGTTTCCAAGGAAAGCTTCTGGCCATAATTCACATGACCTACACAAACACAGTGAAGAAAGAAAAAAAGACTGCCTAACAAAGCACCAAAAAGAAACAATATCCCTTGGAAACAGACCATCCATTCAAGTAAAAAATTAAGTACAAAGCACTGCTATAAGTGAAAAGACCATGTGTAGAGAATACTAGAGAGTAAAACCTTCTTGCTAAAGAGATGCCATACTACCAGCTGACCTTCACACTTTCCCCCTCAGTGTAAGGCATTATGCACAGTACAGCGTTTGAAGAACTAACAGAACTAACAAGGAAGAGCAAAAGAAGCAATTAGTATGCTCAGGCACAGATAGGAAGAGAAAAAAAAAAAAAAACAAACTAACAAAAGCCAATGAAATAACAAACACCCAAACTGCTATGAAGCAGTGTAAGAGCCCTATGTTACAGCTCACTCTCTCCCTGCCTTCCCCCTCTCAATGCTCTCTCCTGCATATTAAACAGTGGGTTCAGTAAGGGACACAGCTTTCTGGATTCTCTAATGGAGAAGCACCCTTTTTCCATTCCAAGTGCATTATGTAACTGTGTAAGCAGTGGAAGCCAATTCCACTGCCATGCCCTCGAGCAGCATTCATCTAATGCAAACGGCCATGCAAAAGTCTGATGCTGCCCCACATGTGATCCCAATCTCAGAAAAATGTAGTTCAGGATTTGCCACACCTCACAGCCTTAACCATTTCCCTATAACTTACCAATTTCACAGAAAAAAAAATCTATTTTCATTGTGCCTCATTCCAAAGTAATAAAGTAAACTCCCTACAGTCATAGATGATTTTTACATGAAAGATTTAGCTTGACTAATTTCAGGAAAACAGTTCGGGTTGAATCTCTAACAAGATTCATGCTGATATTTAGAAATAAAACATAAGCTTACAATAGTTGCATTTATTGGCTGTCAGAGCAGAACTTTACTTATCTGAACCTCCTGACCATATATTGCAGTTTATATGCTAGCATTTGCAGCTATTCTTTTTCAGGACAGTAAGCAATGTTTCCTTACTCCCAGTGAAAAATAAACAAGGACCCACAAGAAAACCTTCAAACAACTGTATCATACAAAAGGGTCACTCATGCAATTCTTGAGTTCATGCTTTTGATGTTTAAAAACCCTATAATCTCTAGTGACCACTGATTCCTGTGGTCAAGTTAATAAAAAAAACCCTAAATGCACTGGTTTGGCATGAAAAGTCTTTCAATGTAGTTACTTGTCCTTTGAAATGGAGAGAAATTACTTGATTTAAAGGGCATGGTTAAGGAAAAAAATAAATCCAACAAGAAAACCAAATACAGACAACCCCCTCATAAAAAGAAAACACAAAAAGAGAGAGCAAGAACAAACCAGAAGCTGAGCTTTCCCCTCACTTTCCCCAGTTTGTTCACCTATGGGAAAGATGGTGTTGCAGTAAAGAGTAATGGGCACAAGAGGCAGGCAATGCCTGCTACTGTGGCTTCTGGGAGGTAAAGACTCACAAACAAAAAACTATCTAATGTGTTCTTGTAAGAAGCCACTAAGTTTTCCAGATTTGGTAGTAGAAAAAGCACTTTCATTGAGGTTGCTGCAACTGCTGCCAGTAAATTTTAATCACGGCTTGGTTGCTATTAACTAAGTAAACTACTTGGATAGATCTTTAAAATAAAGTTAAAACTGTGTATTATTTTTGGAATTTTCAGTTACTATCCTGAGATTTTTAATGCCATTTGAATGCTAAATCCATACCAGTGTTTTTTCACAGATGAAACAACATTTTTCAATGATAGATTTAAGGCTCTAGCAAACTGAAGGGGTAGGATTTCTGTCAAATAACTTCACCTATCTATGCTACAGAAGTGTCTATCTGGGGACAGGTTAGGGTCCTTCATGGTCATTTCAGAGAAGTAGAAAACTCCTGGGTGAAGGGTTTTCCTGGAGCCATCTGGGTAGAGATGCTCAAAAAATGAAGCAATAAAGTAGATATTCAGTAAATAACAAGCATTTTTACACATACCATTTCTTTCAAGGAGACTAAACTCAGCACATCTGGGCAATCAGTATTAAATTTCAGCTTTAGGACCTGATCAGGTGAAGGATTTCAAAAAGCAGTAATGAGAAGAAGGCATTTTTCCTTAGTGTTTGTTCTCCTTGTAATGGAGTTGTATTTGAAAATCACCATTTTATTTCTAAGTTACATTAATACTAAAAATAGAAAGGCCAAAACTACGAATGGCATAGTTGGTTTTTCAAAAAACAGATTATTCACGTGTTTTTCTTCAAGTCAGCTTTGACTTTGATGAGACAAGGATACTGAGGATGCTTTGATTACCAGTACACCAAACATTGGTCAATATACTTAGCCACTCACTCAGTTGGTCTTTTTAAATTTTCCTAAGTTAGCTCATTTTTTTTTCTTTTTCTTTGTAGTTATTATTTAAATTTTTTTGAAAAGTTGCTTTGTTTGAAATAACTGAGCACAGGGATTCCAGAATAATGGAGATCCAGGCATGCTTGGAAACCAGCCAGCTGCCACAATTTTCACCTAAACAGCTTGCTGAGCAGGTCAGCAACTTGAGGACTGTGATATTGCTGAGTATGAAACTAGAAACTAGTTACTGAGAGGGTATAAATCACAACAAAAATTTAGGGCCTTCTAAAGAGATTAAGAAAAAGAAGCATGTGATGCTTTTGGCATCCACAGTGCAATAGGGACATTGCTTATAAAGGAAAAATTGTTAGAGCATTAAGGCTCTTTTCGCCAAGATAAACCCAGTACTGTACTTAGCTTTGTGGTTTATGAAGTCTCTGCTTTATGGTTTATAAAACCTGATGACTGAAGTCAGGAAGAAGTCCAAACAAATATTCCAGGGTTAGGCAAGTACTTCAAAAGTTTCTGGAGCTGGTGGGGGAAATTTTATGTAAAAGGAAAAAAAACAAGTAACTAGTATAAAGAAATGCTGGTATAGTTCTAAATGCTGAGAATGAGGCAAATTTTATTTCCTGAAAGATATCTGCAAATACTGAAAACAGTTTTATCTGGATTCACATGTATGTGTATTTATAGATATATCTTCATACAGAATGTAGAAAAAAAGTTAGTTAAATGCCAAAGATTGGATCAGCCATAAAAATAGTGACACAACTGTTCCACATTGCTATAAGAATACACAGATAAGAAGAAATAAACACAGAGTATATCTGTACTGTTAAATAAATGAGATAAGGGAGCAAACTGGAGCACCAGCCATAGCAACTGCAGAAGTTTCTGCAGCACCCTAACCAGCTCTCAGCAGGACTCAATCCTAGCACAGCTCTGTAAGAGACTGAGGAAAATATTATTGGTTCAAAAAACTCAAATGTGTGTTTGGGGGTTGCAGGGCAAGGAACCCACTCAGCATGGACTATGAATTTGGAAGCTGTTCATGTCAGGGCCCCCTTCTAAAATTAACATGAATGTCACCACCGTGGTGCCCTGTGCTGTTCCCTTATCAGCACTTCTCCAGCAGGCTTACACTGGTATCCTAAAATGGCCTTAGCATTCTTGAGGACAAGGCATGCTCAACCTGAAACTCAACACTCATCCTTTGTTTCATGCTACAAAACCCCTCTTTGATGGTTTGCAACACCTTCAGATTAGTTCAAAATATCCTGAGCTCTTACTAATTCCTTGTACAGGAGTACCTGATGGGGCTCTAAGGAAACCCACAGGTCAACACTGTGTGGAGTGGACAGATCTAGTCTGCTCCACAGGGACACAGTCCAAGATGACACATGTATGAACCATGCTGCAGGACTTTTTTGTGTGTAAATAATTTATTTATTCCTGTGTGAATATATGATAGAAGATACAGTTGTTCACAAGCAATAGTAAAAATGTTCTACTCTGTTTATGACTTGCTACATTCACTGCACGACTCAGTAGTATTAAAAGAAAAAGTGAAAACATAGATACATGCAAAATTTCAGGCAACAGAACCCTGATCACTACTTTTAGTAGTTTTTTTTTAGTAGTTTTAGACAAATAAATTAGGAAGCCTTCAGTTACTCATCCTAAGCAGTGGAAAAGCTCTGGTGCAGCCCCATATTTCTGGGCAAGATGCTTGAGAATTCTTGAGAACTGAGAGCTTGAAAGAGCAAATCAGTGAGAACATGTGAGAAATGTAACAGAACAGCAGAGGAAGCAAAATTTATGTTTGAAATGCTGAACAATACAGTGGGGTGTTGATAGCCTGCAGAAAGAAAAAACACCCTTACAAACCTGCTAACTGAACTACTGTGATCTTTTTCTCTCCATAGCTGGATATGAGAAAAAAATATATATGTTTAGATGATAAATTGAAAGCAAGAGCACGAGAGCAAAGTTTGTGAAATGCTGTAGGAAATTTTAAACAGTTTTTGTTCTATCCACTTTTCTAATAAACTTGCTTTTTTTACTTTTTCTTGAAACTTTCAAGACCAGAATGTTTTATCACCATTCCCATATATTTACACATTATTTCTTTTCCCTGCAACTTAAGTAAGCAAAAGACTCACAACTTCAATCCCTCAAGAAGAACAGAACATATACATATGCAAGATTTTGACTTTTAAGATTGTGTTTAGATTTATTATCCTTCTATTTGTTACCTACTTCACTTTTTTTTTCATATTAATCTGACTACAGTCTTTTAGATACTTCTTGAGCAATGAAACTGAAATTAATTCTTACGTACCACAATTTGGTTTGCTTCCACAGGAAAAAGAGGTAACACTATTCCACCACAGAGCCTTTTAAAGGATTATGTTTCTAATTATTAAAAAAAAAAATAAATCTTGATGTAAAAGGAGAGTCTAAGGAAATACATAAAAAAAACTTCATTTTTTACCTTCACATCACTGCACAAGAAGTATCAAATCCTGCTTTAAAGAAGAATGGTGGAGGAAGAGAATCCTACACAACTGATAAATTAAACATCTTGACTTAATACCTTTGTTAAATGAATGACTAAACAATAAAGCATGATATAATGAATGTGTGTTGTGGGTGTGATGAGGGGGTGTAAGTGAAGGACAACTGAAGTATTTCAGTGGAAAACAAGAGTAAAAATAGCTGTATTCCATCATTTCTCCCAATCACAGTGATTTTATATCAAATAAAAAACATACAGTAGATTCTCTTCTGCAATAGTCACTACATGCATAAAGACATATATTTCAGAACACATGGGATTAGATTTTCATGTTTATCCTTTTATTTCTGGAAGAAGCAACTAACTCCCACAAAGCCTTTTTTTTTAAACTTACAGCTGGTTGACACTTGCAGTATGAGGGGTGACAACAAACTACTTAAAACTCTGTTTAACCCTCATGAACATTACCAAATGTTGACTATAGGGATTCTGATGAAATAAAAAGACTTGTCAAGTCTAGCATCACATGAACCTTCCAGTATGCTAAGGAAGTATCATGGAGTTCAACAATTTTAATCTTAACTTCCTATAAGAATTTCCAGGAAGAGCCTTTAGGCTTGACCAGCCCTCAAACACTTTCACGCTTCACTCCTATCAGCTTCAGGGAGCTGCTCAGGTATGTCTAACAGAAGATTTGGGCATTCAGACAGATTAAAATAGTGATAGGCTACTGTGGATAGCTATATACAAAGAATATACCTCTGAAATAAGTGAGAAGAGATTAGTGAATATGCCACTGTTAATGATGGAGAACCTCTGCAAACATGTTAATAAACTTAACACTCTACTGAATGTGCTTAAAAATCGACCTGCTGTTTTGGCACTTCAGTCTATAGCACTTCAAAAGATACTTTTAATTTTACAGATTTATTGAATATGTTATAGACAAATAGATTTCCCATTCTATTTTTATACCCTTGCTATAACAAATCTATAGGTTTTTTCCAGGCATCATTCAATCCCAATTCAGTTGCAATGATGCACTTCTCAGAACATGTAAAATGAGACATGGCTCTATATATCCAAATGTAATGCATCTCTCCTTATCTTGTAAATGTTTGAAACCTTTTGAAGAATTCCTTTTTTTTCACTAAGAAGAGTTGATTGTAAAGGAGCTTAGGAGAAGGAATGAACAGTGGAAATGGATAATTTTGTGCTGCCTTTAGTCATCTGAAGGGGGAAACTCACTTTTGTAAGTCTCCTGATACATGAAAGGTTGACTGGAGAAGGTAACCTTGACTTACTATTTGTGACTAAAGTACTATGTATATTTACAGTTCTTTAATTATAATTTCTTTTTGTGTTTAAACCTGGTGATAAGGACAGATGTAACTCTCCAGAGTTCATGGCATACTTAGTCCAAAGATGACTTTCACCCTGTTTTATTTATCTTATGTCTTGGGTGTAGAACCTCTACATTTCCCTTGAAAAGAAATTATATATATATAAGACTCCAGTTTTACAGGCTGAAAGAATAGATATATCAGATATATCAGTACAGGTATGATGGATTTTCTATGCTTAAACTTCATAATCTCTTTTTTTCTTCTTTTTATTTTTTAAGAAAAATAAAAAGCTACCTAGTTAAAAAGTTTAGAATGCAGTGATGTGAAAAATCCCTCAGAATGTAGTAATGATATATTTTTCTTTCTGCACATCTGCTCAAATCTCAAGTCACAATGAAGACCCTATAAAAATTCTAAGTCAGTGGGAGAGAGACATTTATAAGTGTTAAAGCACTGCTTTATACACACTTATACTGCTGAATCAGTATTATCACTACAGATATCTTATGGATAAGAAAGCATAGTGGTTATAGTTGCAGTTTCCCAGCTGGGACATGGGAATGTATGGGAAACAAATAGAAGTGAGAAGACAGCCCAGGCCTGTTTCCTGTAGCTTGTTATCTTCATGCTTTGTCAAAACCTCACAAAGAATGGAGGGTGAACTTGGCCTTTGCTGATGTCAATTGAAAAGTTTTGTCATTTACTTGAAAGGTTCAGAATTACTTATCATCTTTCTATTCTTTTTGACTTTAAAAGAATCTTTCCAGTTAGGAAGCAAAACCTTTTTTTTTGTCTGAAGATGGCCCTAAGCAGTAAGTCAAAGAGAGGAGATCCATAGTACTCATTAATTTATTGGATGTATTGAGCTTGCAACCAATATATAAAACTTTAAAGTGGTCATTACTTTTGACTTCTGTTGCTAGCAGGAAGACCGAGAAGTTTCTCTGAGGAAGAAGAAAAGATGGCTCTCAGTGAGAAGAAAATTAATGGAAAAGAAGTGTGTAGAAGAAAAATAAAATCCAGTTTTGGTGATTTTCTTTTTCTCCACTTAGGATAGAATATTTTTGACTGTGCTATGTTGAAATTAACAATACTTTCCAGCCTTTCTGATATTTTCCTGTAGTCTGGTAGAACTATTATTTTTTCTATTTCTTCAGTAATTTTTCATGAATAATCAAATTCATTATAAATATTTAAATATTAAAAATAAAATAGATACCATATTAGACAGAACTAGCTGCTTCAGAACCAACAGTGTGACCAGGTGGCTAAGAACACCAAAGAAATCCTGATCTGTGTAAAAAAAAAAATTGTGTAAATAATAATGCATAAAAAATAATGTGGCTAGTGGGACCAGGGAAGTGATTGTTCCTCTGCATTCAGTGCTGGTCATGCCCTGAGTATTGTAATTTGTGCAGTTCTGGGCTTCTCAATTCAAAAAAGACTTTGAGGTGCTGGAGTTTGTCTAGAAAATGGTTTAGACAGTGAGTCCTGTGAGGAGCAGCTGAGGGAGCTGGGTCTGTTGAGCCTGGAAAGGAGGAGACTCAGGGGAGACCCTATTGCCCTCTACAGCTCCCTGAAAGGAGAGTGTAGCCAGGTGGGGGTTGGTCTCTTCTCCCAGACAACAAAAGACAGGACAAGAGGATATAGCCTTAAACTTACCAGAGGAGGCTCAATTTGGACATCAGGAAGAATTTCTTCATTAAGAGGGTGGTTAGGCATTGGAATGGGCTGTACAGTGAAGTGGTGGAATCACCATCCATGGAAGTATTCAAGAAACCCCAGGATGTAGTACTTAGTGCTATGGACTATTTGGCATGGTGATGTTTGGTCTAACATTGGACTCCATAACTTTTCCAACCCGAATGATTCTGTTAGTCTAAAAAATTTCAATGTTTTTAGAGTAAATCACAGGTCATATTCTTTCTTTCTTTGTTTTCTAAGAAAGCCTTCAACTGATATCAGTGAGTGCACATTTCACTGTTGAGGAATGTATCTCCACATCATCCTAAGTCTACGTCCAATCTGCATACTACTTCAGACTCAGAAGTTTTCTTCTGACCTGCAACATTGGTGTGATTCTGGACAGACAAACTGATGCAGGACGTTGCCCTCTACCTCAGGCACATCTGATGAACTAGAAGAATCCATGGAGCTTGGAACACTGGTTCCCATAGGAATGAATTTTGCCATCCTTTACCTTTCTTATTTTCATCTTTTTTATCATGTCTGACAACTTTGGTTTCAGAGAGTTTATTTAGACACTGGGCAGAAGAGATGAGTGTGAAGTGAGCAAATAAAGCCAGAAATATTCTAATAGAAGATTTACTTTACCCTTGGTAAAGTCATTCTTATAATGACATAGAAAATGCATTTAAGGTATCTTTCCTCACACTAAATCTCAACAAGAACCCCAAAATCTCAGCACAGATTATTTTTGGAAAGAAATAAAAACCAATGAGCTTCAATATATACATATCAATATAACATTTAAACTGTCTCAATAAAGTTCTGCTGTATTAAATTGCATCACAAGTAGAAAGCAAATGAATGATTCAAGATCAAGCATAAAAAAGTAAGCAGCTAAAGATTTGCAAGGGACAATGATGAAATTATCAACCTAATTCTTCCTAATACCAGCATCACAAACTTATTTTAAATCTGTGCAGGAGTTGCATGCAAAATACATAAAAATGCAAGAACTATGGTGGGATTAATAGCTGCTTTTTCTGCAGAGAACACACATTCTTCAAAAGAACCAGGCTGACACAGTGGAGAAGGAAGAAGTATCTCTTAAATTGTTTGAGTTGCCATAAAGAGTAATAAATGCTGAGTGAGGCACACCCACACATAGATCACTTTTTGTTTAAAATATTATTTTTCTCTGGAATTCTGTGTCTGCTGTTAAAGTAATGGATTCTTCATTTGAACACGGCTGTCAGATCATTAAATATCACTACTCAGAGATAGCCAGGATGAAATACATTGTTGCCTTATCTGCATGGTAAAACAATTTGATACTTGTGCAACTATGCTTTGCAACCAATCTACAAATGAGAAAACTATGGAATACAATTTTATGAGATAAGGAGTGAAGAATAATGCCTTAAACTATACTCAACAAACACCTTTATGTAAGCTAAATAGCTTTGTTGCTGAGTTTACTCCTCATATCCTCCTACCCTAATTTTTATTGTCACACAAATCTCTCTAAACCCATTGTTTCCAAAAGACAACCTGTGTATGGTTCTGAGCAGATCTTTGTCCAGGGATCATTTCTAAACACATGACTATATCAGATTTGTTTTCTTTGCTCTGCACAGTCCTCTAACACACTTTACACAGGTAGTCTGCCTGCAAATACTCCTGCCTGCCCTCAGGACCCTCTTAAGGGGAGGCCAACCTCACACTCCCTTTTGTGCTTTAAAATTTTCATGCTGAGGACTGCAGTACACTGTATTTCCAACACCCCGACCTGAGAAAGCACACAAAAAATGATTCCTTTGTCTTAGGGTGACATAGGCATTGCAGAGAGCCAGAACTCTGTGCTATGTAGCATGGTAAGTCTGGTCTGGTAGCCATGAGTGATGTCCTGCACATGAGCCATTCTGCACTGCTTGGCATGGGATCAGCCCCTAGGGGTGAGTGCAGGTGCAGCCAACTGCTAGAAATGAATCCAAGGTGAAAGCAGCACTACAAAGTGTGGCAGCTGAAAACAAGATTTCTGCTACCTGCTCTATTTGTAATGCTATCATGAAAGACTTCCCTCTCCTTGAAATTCTGGATATTTTCTCTTTCGATGTAAATATTCATGTCTGTACTCAACATCACTATAGTCCACACCTCAGCTGCACACACTTAGAAAAACAAACAAACAAACAAACAAACAAATAAAACCAGAAAAGGCACATAAAGAAACAAAATCTACCATATTGCTCTGCAGCTGAGATTTCTAAGACAACTTGAAGTAATTCCACCACTGTCTACATTTGAATGATACATGAGTATGTCTATAAGCATATACATGCACACAAAGAGCAGGTGTAAACTTACTCATCTCATCCTGAAGGTACCAATAAAGCTATCAGATGAGTGGGGTATGAAGTATAATCAGCCCTGGTTTCTCCTGGCTCATTCACTTCTAGGAGCAGTGAAAGCCTCAACACTAAAGGAATGCTAAAACATGATAAGATATAAATTTATACCTCAGAAGCAGCCCAGATAGTAATTATTACCCTGACTTACCATAAGTGTATGCATACAGTTGGATATATACTTAGCTGTAATGGAAGAGTATCAGAACAGAATTGAAAAGATGAAATCTTACAGAGTGTGTCTGATAATAATCTGAATCTGCAAACAAAAACTGTCTGACATTTTGTAGCGTGAACAACCCAACTAGACCTTTCCCTTGCTGTTCCTCAACACATCTACACCTTCTATGGGACAGCTTTCATTTCATGTCTCAGTGCAGATCATGGCAAAGATCACAAAACAATTGTCCAAATGAAAATGGAGCCTCAAGTTCTACTTGGTTTTGTGCCTCTTCCACCAATAAGGACCATGCTATGTGGATACCCCAAGGAGACATCTCTTATGGTACCAGCACCCCCAGGACAGTGAGCATTAACATTCAGCATTAACAGAAGCACTTTTACTGCTCCACTTTGGGCAGGGAAGCTGCATGTCTTCACTGTGAGCCCGTTGCCCAGTGTCTGCAATGCTATTTCTCACAGATAATAAGTTGGACAGAACAAACTACGGGACTACAAGGATCAATAACAAAATGAAACACAACAACCAGAAAATAAACCATAGGAAGGAGCGGTAAATGATCTAGTGCCATCTACCAAACAGAAAACACTAGGGACATGATCAGTCTCTTCAAGTACCTACAGGGTAATACTACATAAAAGAAAGAAGGGATTTATTTAGTCTAGAAAATTATAAGGATGGGGCATTGGCCAAAAGCAAAGAACAGAAAAGTGGTGGAAGTAAATAAGAAAAAGGTACTAACGTAAAGATCAATTTGTTGCAGAAATAAGCTCCTTAAGGGCATTTGGTCAAGGCACTATTACCGCAGATGCTACTGCAAAGGCTAGATAAATCATTACTTGCAATGATGTGACATGGTTCTGCAAGGGGCTGAGGAACTGCCCAGCCTGATGGTTTTTTAGCATTATTATCACACATATAATATCATAGATACAGCTCACTTGCCCCTAGGTTTCATAATTTGCCTGTAAAGCAGGTCTAAAAAAATTACCAGGGATAGGAGAGATACCAATAATTTCCATGTCCAGCTGCTTATTTTTTTTAACATCTCAAGACTTAACTTTTATTTGTAGCATGTCATTGAAATATTACTGAGAGTCAAATTTTACACCAGCTTGTTATGTCCCAGAATTGAACTATTTATCAACACAAGCTAGATGATAACCACAAATTTCATTTTTTTAAAGTAACTTTTTCAGAGCATGTCTATTTCTTACAAAGTTCCTCTTTGGAAAAAGTTTTTTTTTTTAATGCTTTAAGTGGCAAAGAATGACTATAGAAGTATAAACTGTTTAAGAACAACCATTAAAAAGGAAACAATTTTCCTTATATGTGGATAAAAATTTATAGATGCACCACTACTTCAGCAACAATTTTTTGAATGAAACAAAAGGGAAATCTGAATCCACTGAAGCCCTGATTAATGTATATGAATTTCTTATTTTAAAAAAGACAATCACAGAATTCCTTCGACGCTAACAAGATCAGGATTTCATGAAATTTAATGAACATCATGTCCCACAAGAGTACAGATTAAAATTATAGGATTAAATAAACAAAAAAAAAATTGTGCAATGCTATGAATAAAAAAAAAATTGTGCAATGCTATGAATTTATGCTCCTATCTTCAAAATCTTTTGTGTTGAACAGGCTATTAAACAGATCTAACTGACATATAAGTGTTGTGCATTCTTTTGCAGAAACTGTAATTTCAAATGCATGTTCTTGGTTATAGTGATAAGAAATGACATGGAATAGGGATCAAATGAAAGTGTCCACATGCCAGGCCATTATCACACAACCACAAAGGTAGCACAACTGCCTGGATTGTAACTAGGCTGTGTTTGTATAAGAGCAAAGCTTATTTACAGACTCCAGAGCTTGTAAAAGCCTGGTACAAGCAGCTAATAACTAACAGCACAATGCCACTGGGCTAGCTAGGATCATCAAAGACCATATTTTGGTACTTTTCATAAAGATGATAGATGAGGTTTGCTTTCTTTCTACTAAACATGTGGGGTTACACTGCCTTCAAAGCAATATTTTCTTCACCACTTCTCTCATGATGCACTATCAGAATATAGCAAGAGCTAATTTTTTATCCTTTGAAATAATACATTATGATCACTTCTCAGCAACAAGGTCATGTAGGAAGACCTGTATGACCATGTAGGAAAATAACTGTCCCCAAAACTTATGCTTAAGTAGTTGTTACCCTAAATACTGTTAACTGAAAGAAAATTTGATTTGTTATGCTCTTTGTGTACACTTGTAAACAAGTACCATACTCTTTAACCTTGAATCAGGTTTCAATGTTTGTGTCCTGGTTGCAGTTAAGGTAGATTTAATTTGTTTTCAGTGGCTCTTACAGTGCTGTGTTTTGGATTTGGAATGAGAATGGTGTCAATAACACACTGATGTTTTGGTTTTTGCTGAGTGGTGTTTATACTAAGTCAAGGACTGTTTTCTTGTCTAATGCTCTGCCAGTGAGGAAGAATGCAAAAGAAGCTGGGAGGAAGCACAGCTGGGACAGGTGACTTGAACTGATGAAAGGGATATTCCATACCACAGAACACCATGTCGACTCAATGAACTGGGGGGAGTTGCCCAGAAAGACAGCCAGTCTGGGTTTGGGATGGGCAGCTCTGGCATGATTCAACAGGCTGTGAGCAGTTTCACAGTTCATCACTTCTTTATTTACTTTTTTTATCATTATTATTATTCTTATTTAACATTATTATTGTATTTTACTTTATTTTCAATTATTAAGCTGTTCTTATCTCAATATAAAAGTTTTACTTTGATTCTCTTTCCTATTCCACTGGGGTGGGGGAGGTGGGCATGTTTGTGGTTAAACCACATTTGCGTCTTTATATGGACCAGATAATTTTTACAGGTGTAAAATATTAACTTGGTGTCAAAGAAAACATTTGTTGCCATCTATTTTCCTAAATATATTTTAGAAATTTGATACAAATTAATGTAAACAAAAGTGTATGGAACCTAGATGCTAGAAATAAATAATGTATCCTGGATATGGTAAATTTGTTACTTAAATAATTCTGTGAAATTAAAAAATGCTGTTAAAAGGTAATGTTAATAAGTGTTGTTGTTTCCATTCCATAATGGGCGCTTACCATAAATGAATGTATGCTGAAAAAATGAGCTAGAATTGCTGATTCTAGTTAGTGATTAATTTAGAATGTGGGTGTTTTGGGGTTTTTTTTGCCTTTTTTGGTTGGTTGATTTGTTGGGTTTTTTCATTTGTTTGTTTGTTGGTTTGTTTTGGTTAGTTGGTTGTTTTTTGTTTTGTTGTTTCAGATACATCTTCCAGAAGAAAAAACACTATTGCATATATTTGATATTCTAAAGCATGTTTTTTCCTTCAATATAACAGGCTCAAAATGGCTTCTGTCACCTCATACCTGTGCTGTGTTGCCTGATATTTACTCCTTCATGTGCACAGCTCCATCTAACACTGGGGAAAAGCAGCATTGAAAATGTTATTCACAGTTCTCAGCACCTTGGACAGATGTACACCAAAGAGATTACAGCACACAAGGACACCAGACAAGAACACCTGTAGTCCATCAACTTTCACACAGACTTAATAGTTAAAATAGCATGTTTTGGTTAAACACACATAAGGTTCAAATCTCAAAAAGCTGTTTTAATTAATTGCAACAATTATTTTGCAGTGATGAGAAAATGGTAGGGCACTGCTGCAAACTGAAATAAACAGTTTGGGTAGGAAAAAAAGCATAAAGAGGTTTAGAAGAAGAGGAATTATGAATTAGATACTGGAGCAACCAATAACCAAGAGCAAGACAGAATTTTACAGAGTCTTGGAACTGCCAAGACTGAAGTCTTGGCTAGATGTGTGATCTCGTTTGCAAGCTTGGTAAAGAAACCTACTTCATGTCTTTCATAGTTACTATTCCTCTTGATTCTACTTAGAATGATTTTTTCCTCACACACATCTCACATGTTCAGCTTCAGAAATTCTTATCATGATTAGAACAAATCTGCACAATGTTGTGGAGTCTATAATCTGTTTCCCATAATTTAATCAAGGAAGTGTCTCAAATCTTTAGAAGACTGATCACAAGGTGAGCTGGACAGATGTTTTTTCATGTTTACTGAAAAAATTATAAAGGAATTATTACATATTGTATTTCTTCTCTGCTTTTAATCATGGTGATCCAAACAGATGTGAACATATAGCCATAAGTTATTTTTTCTTGGGAAAAGAAGAAATAAAAGTTGTCCTAGTGTTGTGGGTTAACCCTGGTGGGCAGCTAAGCACTATACCTCTGCTCACTCACTTTCCCCATCCAGCCTTCACTGGGATTGAAGAAGAGGAAAGGAAAAAATAAAAGAAAAATAAACTCCTTTATATCAAGATTTTTAAAAATAAATAAATCATTAAGCAAAAGAGGAATATAGAAGGAATCGTTTAATAAGCAGATGAAGAGAAAAGACAAAAAGAAAATAAAAATTATGCAACAGCACTCACCGTTCAAAGGGTAGATAATGTTTGGCCAGGCCTGAGGAAAAAGATGGCTAACCTCCTAAAACTTCACCTCTCCCTTTTTATTGCTGAGCATGATGTTGCATGGTATGGAGAATCTCTTTGGTTAGTTCAGGTGATCTGCACAGATTTTTCAATTTACAACCTATTGAGCAGTGACCAATCTATTCACTGGGGGGTGGTGGGGAAAAGGGAGCAGAGTGAAAAGCAGAGATGCCTTTGAAAACAGTACTTAGCAAAATATAGATTATTAGTGTCTTATCATTACTCTTTTGGTCAGAAATATTTAACACAGCATCATAGGAGCTGCTACAAAGAAAATGAACTCCAGCCCAGCCAGGTCTAGCGCATACACAATATCAAAATACACATCCCAGCACATACAGAATATCAAAAGTTACTAACAGGTAAATTAATTTTAAGCAGAAGATTTTATTGGGTATTTCCTTTCAAAATCAGTACAGCTATGATTTTAAGCAGGGGTATTAAGGCTGCATTTTACAAACTTTCCATTTCCCTTCATATTTTAAAAGAAACTGAATTCAAACTGAAGTTATCATTTTTGTGAGGTGCTGGGAGGTGAGGAGGCAAAGAAAACTCTGGAGAGACAGAAAAACTGTAACAAGTAAAAATAAGTTTTCAGGTTAAATTTTTACAGATTAATAAATTACTGAAAGAACTGCATTTAAATATTTTACTCTTAGCAATTACACCTGCTAGCCTTTCTTTCTGATGGTTCTAAACTATACATGGAATATGAGGAATGGAATTATGAGTGCTCTCTGATATTACACTGCATAAGTTTTCAACTTATGTTGATAGCTGTCACACAGAAATAAAGATAAAGCCTATTTATTTTAATTAATACATTTATTAAATAAGAATTAACAGATTACCAACTAAATTGAAAAAGCTAACCTATAATTATCATAGTTTTAAAGGGAAAGCTAAATGTGTAATCAATTAAAAGCCTAATTCATTAATATAAGGAGAATTTCAGCAACTCTTTTTTTCCCCCTGCTTTTGTAGTTCTTCAATTATAAAAGAATAGGTCAAATTATCTTGCTTTTCAAAGATGTTCTTGTAAAAGTTACATGAAATTAATGTGCAATTAAAGAAAGATGAAATGAACTTTTAGCTTTGCAGGGCACTTATGTGGCTCCTAAGAGAATAAATTAGGGAGTAAAAGCCAAGGGCTTTATGTCAGTGTGGAAATTGATTACTGCTAAGCAAGAGAGTATTAAGCGATGAATAAACTAAAGTGTGATTTTTAAACTTTTTATTTTAGTGGAATTCATCAAAGTTACCATCAAAGCTGGCAGAGCTGTCTTGCTTGACCTTAGCAGATTTTATGGTACATAGTACCATGCACATTTGTGTGAGCAGCTAACCAAGCCTTAGCTACTTAGTCACTGCGACTAAGCAGTCACTGACTACACCAGGAGCTCTCACACCTCTCTTAGAAGTGGATACCAGATTTAAAGTACTTAGTGTTTTCTCTGTGTGTATATATACCTTTAAGTGTTTCTATTTCTCTTTGTATTCTTTGGGTTCACCCCTCAAAACTCTATCCTGGGCTCTGCTGGCAGCAGCAACATGGGATCAAGAATCGTGCGAAACATCCTCACTCCACGACTGATTTCAGCATTCTTGCTCTTGGTCATCATTTTAAGAATGATGACCCTTCAAGCTTGTTCCCTTAAAAACACCAAATTCCTCATTTATATCCAGAATGTTTTTGACTGTCACCTTTTGCATAAAGATATGACAGAGGAACATTAACCACACTTAAAAGTAGCATTTTTAAATGTAATATGAAATTTACATGTTTCATAGGAATCACAAAAATTACAGTGATAATTATAGTGTCAGTGATTGAAAGGATTTAAAGTCATCCAGACATTACTATATTCTCATCCAGATTTCTCTTACAATTTCATCAGTCCCAGCTAGTACTTTGGTTTTTTCTCAATCCACTTCGTGCTTAGAAATTTAGAGCGCTATGAAACACAATAACTGAAATGAGTAAGTGACTTTGAGACAATCCAGGGTGAAATATCTTTATAGCAATAAGAATTAGCAATTATATTGTTGGATAATAGTATTAAGCAGCTTGTGGGCTAAATAATGCAAGCATTTATCAAGGAAACATTTTTTTAAGAATATCCACAGCAACATCCTCAAAAAGGTACAGCTTTTTGGAAGATCCAAGGAAGAACTTCATTTAGATAAGCTTTTAACATTTTGCAGATTTATTATGACAATAGTGAGGTATTTTTATTTGAGAGACCCTGTTCATAGCATCTATCAATTTTTTAAAAGTAGTGAACAATGTTACTTAATAGGTTTGCTATTTACATAGAGAAATAATTCATTCTGTTTAGTGTATTCTCTATTTTTGTCTTAGAAAGGGATTGGTATCTCAGACTGAACTATCATGACCCCAGATGAATAAATAGGATAGCAAAGAGCTATTTTCATAACCTTTAGATCCCTGAATTTATGCTTCAATGAAACACCCTTTGCCAGAGAAGGAATTAAACTAGAAACTGCCTCTTAAGGAAGGGATAGAGAAATCCATTAAGTATCAGCTGGATGTTTTGGTGTTTCAGGAAATGTCAACAAATTAGCTTTTATTTTTTGTGCCTGAAACAATTACGAACTTGGTGATTAGAATAGAACATAGTTTACTGAAAATAACTAAATAAAGAATAATTTAAAAGAAAATATTTAAGGTAATGTAATGAAAATAGAATTAAAATACACATAGCAATGTTTTAATCTCAAAGCTACTGAGTTCAATATCTATTTTAGAAAGGGCAAGTTCATCTCATTTATTGGGAGAGAAGTAGAAAAAGAAGCACATTGGTGAAGGCTTTAATTTTCCACTTTGAAAAAGCAAATGAGTGTTTAACAACTTCCTTTTGGCAACAAATTGAAAAAAAAACAGTTAACTAAAAATATGATTAGCTTTCTTTAACTGCTGTCACCCAGATCTTAAATCTTGCATTCGTCTTCTTATCCCAGTTTTAAAATGAAGTCAGCTGTGTCTTCTGAATTCAAGCTGAGAGCATATTTGAACATGCTTTAGAAGGCAACATCTGCTGGCCTTACTCTTTTCCAGCACAGGGTGCCAAACTTATGATCAGAATGAAATTAAAGAAAATGCACTTTGTGTATGGAAAGAGTAATTTTAACTTTCTTTCATTAGCATTAGACTTTTCACTGTTCATTTCTTTTTAATGTCTTGCCTATCTGTTTATGAGATAGAAAGAATTAAGCTTCCTATTCACCTGCTCTATGCTGCTTGCTTCATCTTTAACTATCTCTTTTTAAAAATCCACTTTTTTATTGCAGCCATTAACAGACTTGCCTTAATGAAAAAAAAAAAATCAGAAATGGAAATATGTAGTGTCTGAAATATTATAGTTTTACAATGACACAGCACACCTAACTTCTGGAGATCCCAGGCAAATCACAATCCAAAATTACAAATCTCTGTCAAAATAGTTTCAGCATTGCTTCAATGTAAGATTTATTGCATGGTTTAAAGACACAGAACTCCATTATGACTTAACAATTACAAGTAAAACAGTATCTATAGTAAGGGGAAATTAACCATTACATATAATAAAATGTTAAGCAACGGCCCATGAAAGAGACTAAAAAACAAAGGGAAATCTAACAATGTAATCATTTAAATCTCACCACTGTTAAACTCCAGTAGGAACAGTAATGATGCCCTTAGCAATCATTGAAACACCATATTGCATAGGACAACAGCATCAATAAAAATAAAACATATTCAATATTTTTTTTCTTATTTATTGAAAAGCTAGAGTGCTGAACATGCATGTAAGAACTTGTAGAATACATAAAATTTTTTAGGAGTTGTATTTAAAATATGTGTTCAAGCTCATGGGTTTACTGAAGAACACTCAGTGCCTATAAATATGCATATTATTTAAACTTGAGTTCCACATTTCTCAAACACAAGATTAACCTGAGGTTCATAAGAGAAGGTCTTTCACTCCAGGTTAAATTATAAAATATGTGTCTTTTAGTGGGATGATAACTATAATATTTCAAATGGAAGGCATAACATTTGAGCTGAATACTCAGATGAAATTAAAAAGTGTCAGTTACTCATGAGTTTGAGTTGTGGGCTGGTAATAGAGACGTTTTTCAAAAAAAGAAGTAATCTGATGATTTCCAAATTGCTACTTCATTGCTGATAATGCTCCAAGCTATACAAATAGCAACAAACAAATCCCATCCCTATGTTCTCCAAGGGTGGACATTAAAAAAGCCTGTCACAATTGCAATGAAGAATCTATTGAATGACTGTGTGGGAGGTTTTACCAAAGCCAGCAATATTCTGAACAAAGGTCTTATCATACACTTGCTTCTGTATCATATTAATTGGTTTCTTATCACATCAGCCAACTCCCCTCTCCCTAATACCATACAAAAGTGAATAATGTGTTAAAACATTGATAATACTTTAAGACTTATTAACAACTTTCATGAGATTAGCTTCTTCCTTTTTCACAAGTGCTCAGATCATACAATGTCAAGTACCTTTCATATGCATTAGTTTAAATGAAATCACTAAGGCAAGAGACAGGCCAGTGACATAAAAGCCTCACTGTTTAGGCAACTTCCTAAGTAGACAGCTTTATATTTTGTGACATGAGATCACAGAGAGGATTTCAATATGCACCTCATATGATAGATTATTATGTTTCGTACAACAGTCAAACAAAGGGCAGACTTAGCATGCTCTCTTCACAGTGCAGCCACAATAATAACTTGGGTTCCTGGAATACCTCTGTTGATATGTATGACTGTAGCATTGAGAGCTGATAATTTCTGTGGTCCTTTCCCTGTATTTCCAGCTAGTTGCTCTCTGATAACTGACTCCCATACTAGCATGGTAGCAAAATTAAGGAATGTATTGGAGCAGATGCAATCACTGACAGAAGGTAGAAACGGGGCTTTATAGCTGCCTTTTAGTAATTTGGATAAGAAAAATATTCCTAGTTGAATTAACATAAAGTTAAGAGGAAACAACATTTCTGAAAAGAAGATGCCAAATGTTCTCACAGAAACACATCTCTAGGCTTTAAGTTAAGGGGAAATTGCCAAAGAGGGAGTTCTTGTAACTGGATCGGCAGGATGTATTACTTCATTTTGTAATGCAAATGGTTCATTTACCTTGGGATCCAGCAGAGCACTGGGAGGGTCACCATAAGATCAGCAAAAGCAGATGGATATGAGAAACTTTGTATGCATCTGTGCTTACAGTTATGTTACTGAGTATTAACAATATTTTAACAAAACTGTATATAGGTGTTATCAGCATTGCAATTTAACTAATAGTTTTCATAGTATCACAGAATGAGAGAATATGCTGAGCTGGAAGGGACCCATCAAGATCATCAAGTCCAAATCCTGGCCTTGCACAGGACCAGTGACCCAAGAGTCACAGGATGTGTCTGAGAGTGTTCTCCAAACTCTTGTTGAACTCAGATAGGCTTAGAACTTAGTTTTGTTTTGACTAGGTAGTACTAATATTGATTAAGCAATCAGCAAGTTCCTGGTGCTTCATAAGGTGCGTTCCTTAGTCAACACAAAATTCACAGGGGATGGCATGCGTCCACATAAAAATTATCTGTAGAATACTTATTGTATTTAGTGTGTTCAAAACATTTATTTAGCTAAATGTAAGCTCAGCACAGATACCCCTTTACCTGTGACTCTATAAATGTTATGATCTGAAGCCCTTTTGAATCTTCAGACTTGTCTACTCTCTGCTATTACCTGTATTAAAATGCAGGTCACAAAAGGATAAAATTAACCCAAAGGCATTTATAACAGGTATCTCTGTGGGCTGCCACTTTTTCTCAAAAGAGAGAGGTGGGAACATGGAGATGGAGATAGAGTCAGGGCTTTTACTCAGCTGTCACCCTGGAATGGCTAGCACGGATGAGATACTACAGAAAGAGGCAATGAGTCAGATATTCGCAACTGACATAGTTTACTTTCCTTTAGGAACAAGAGTAGAAAAAATGACAGCTATGATTTTCTAAAGCACAATCTGGTCTCAGCTCTCAACTTCTGAACAGCAAGAATTGCACTTCGTTTTTCTAGAGGCAAAATTTCACAGCAGTATTTCTTTATCAGAAGCTGTAATAGCAGTACAGTGTTGAAGATTGAACTACAGTCTTGAAAACTGTGGCAGTGACCCATTATCTAAAGTTTCAGCTCTAAATTTATTTCTTTTTTTTAGTCAGTTCTGTTAAGAGGTCTTCTCTGTAGTATTCACCCTCTGGACTGTAGCAATAATAGGACAGATAAATCTTTAAAGATAATAAACAACCTATGAATCCCTCCCTTTCAAATACATAATATTTGCATATGAATGAAAGCAGAAGTATACCTCAACATATATTTAAGGAATGACTTACATTATAGTGTCCCAGATTTTCTATTTATCTAAGTTTAGATTGCTCTTGTTTCTTCCAGTTAAGATTGAGTTTGTTAATTTTTTTGGCTTAACATTTATTTTTCTAAGAAAAATGCCTTGGAGTAGGAGATGCAAGAGATGTTATATAATTTTTTTAGCAGCAACATGGAAATCAATGGATCAAAAAAAACAGTACAGAATCCCCTACCAAACCATCCAACAGATAACTAAAACCAACAATGCCAAGAAATCAAATAGAAAAAAAAGACAATTTTCCAATATATGTTTATTGAGATGCAGTTAGAAAAGAGTTAAATGGAGACTAAAATTTTCTATTATGAAAAACAAACATTTGACCTAATCTTTCTACTGTGATATAAGAGCTTTTTCTTGGTTACTTGTGTAAGTTTCATTTCTAAGAACAAATAACAGCTAAAAAAATGTATATGCATGCCTGCATAAGAATATGTAAGAATTTCTATATATATTTTGTGGCTGTATGTATGCATTCATAAATACTTACATGCACATACTTCATCAATGCCAGTGGTTTATATTGATAGAGTCAAAGAACAATATAGTATAAATCTGCCAGTGTTCACATACTTCTGTAATGTAATCATCATTAACATTGAAAGCAATGGGGGTAGAGAATGAAAAAAATTTAACTACCTTTATTTTAATATAGCTTGTATACACACAAGTTCATTAAGAAACTCAGAGTAATAGTTAAGATAGTAAGTAATTATATGGTATAGTTTTAGATTTAGAAACACTTTCAAGACCTGCAACTATTTCACTGATAAGAAAATTAAAGGTACTTTTTTTTCCTAAACATGATCTCTGAACACCTGCCTTCAGTACCACACCTTGCTCAAGTATAGTACACTTGCCTACCCCAGTCATTTTCTATCACTAATCTAACCTCCCTGTGAAGAACCAGCAACATTTTGTGGTCTCACTACCATATTTCTAAGGGGCCCATGTCTCCTCATCTGTTTTCAGACAAATAGTCAAAACATTAAACCATAGTGACAACATAGGTACAATTAATCTTATCTCCTTGACGCAAAACCACAATGTCGGCAACAAACGAATCAGTTCAGTTTCCCTCAGAATCAATGGAGAGAAATAGGTGCTGCTAGCATGGAATTTATTTGATCTATTAGATATCTGCTTTAGGATAAGATGAATTATTCCTAGAACTTCCTTTCTCTTTTGTAGCCTGTAATCAGAGTCTAGATTGGTAGTTCATACACATGGGTGCTGCCTGTAAGATAAATACCATTCCTTTTTTTGCTCTGTGTCCCTACTCCATTTTTTGGCATACTGATTTACATAAAAGGGAGAATTTAGAGTACTCACTCCTGATAAAGAACAAAGATCCTGTTCAAGTGCCTATTTTATAAAAAGTTCAAAGAGGGACAAGCACAATGAGACTGAGAGAAACAGCCCAAAAGAGTCAATAAATGGATCTGTTTTACTTACTCCAAAGAGCCAGTTCCAAATGCCTGCTTTGCCACAGTCATGTCAATTTTCAAAACGAATCTATTACCCATTCTCTGAAAGTAAAGTAGTTCTCAGAAAAATGGCTGTTATGTGGTAAACAGGTCTTGCTAACCTCTTGTAGATTTCCAGAAGTCTTAGTTTTATTAAATGCAGACCACAAAATGTAAAATATTTCAGAAGACTTCACAGAATAGAAAAATCATTTGCCATTGTGTTGGGTTTGGCTTGGACAGAGTACATTTTCTTCACAGTAGATGGTATGGGGCTATGTTTTGTGCTGAAAATAGGGTTGATAACACAAGGAGTGTGTTATGAATGAGCAGTGCTTACACTGAGGCAAGGAGCACAAGGAGCTGGGAGGAGTAACAGCCAGGAGAGCTGACCCTTACTGACCAAAGGAACGTTCTAGTGTTCTATATGCTCAGCATATACCCCTGAGGAAGGAAGAAGGAAGCAGGGGAATTGATATCCTCCCTCTTTCCAAGTAACCACTGTGGATGATGGAGCCCTGCTTTCCTGGAGAGGGTTGAACACCTGTCTGCCCATGGGAAGTGGTGAATTAATTGCTTGTTTTGCTTTGCTTGTGCATGTAGCTTTTGCTTTAATTATTAAAGAGTCTTCATCTCAATTTAAAAATTTGCTTACTTTTACTCTTCCAAATCTCCCTTCCACCCCACTGGGGGAAAAGTGAGCAAGTGGTTCTATGGGGCTCAGTTACTGGTGGGGATAAAACCAAAATACCCATTCAAACAGAAGTTCAAATCAGATATTGAGAAAACAACAATGTGCCTCATGATAAAGTTCAATAACTGCTGTGCTTCATCTTTTCCATTCAGAAAGTAAATTTATCTTACATTTGAATAACTCCTTCAGCCAAACCTGCAGTAATGGAATCATGCCAAGGTCCTAGTTTGTCCCTTTGAGCAGGATGGAAGTCAAAGTACTGGAGCTAGCTATATAAATGAGAAAAGATAAACGTATTAACTGATATTTAAGGTGACTTTGACTGCCAAGAAACAACATTAGAAGATTCTCACTCTGGCTTTGCCTTGGCTTGGTGTCAAACATGAATACAGAGCCAAGCCAGCCACAGGTGTTGAACTGTAATTTAACTTTAACTTTCATTATACTCCTCATCACATTGTGGCCAAAACAGTCGACCTGCCAAGTCTTCAGCTGGAACCAAAAAAGCTTTTAATTGGCCACCAAGGGTGAAGACAGTAAGAAGGAAGTCCTGTTTTATTTCCCATTGGGAAACTGAAAGTCTGATATTATAAAGTACAATGATGAGGTACAGAGTCCTTCCATGTTTTTGGCTTCCAACATACCAGTTCCAAATCACTAGAGTAGGCAGAATGTTTCCTTCATTTTTTATTTATACAAAAGCTAGGAAAATAACTATGTTTAGACAGTCAGTATTAATCCAGTCACACACACACAAAATAAAACTAGAAAGCAAACCTAAAACCAGCCCTTCTGTCACCACTGCCTTAGTATGTTACTATACTAAAAATGATCCATTCCCTGTCATTCCCAATAGCTTTCTACCCCAGCCTGTTATTAATCTTGCAATCTGTTCTACAGAGAAAACTTATACCAGTGTGGACTGTTTTTTTTTTTTTTTTAAGTCAGCAGGGCAGTAACTGGTACAAAGAGAACAAGTGGTTAACCACCAAATCACTCAGTCATTTGGGAGGATCCTCAAGTGCAAGATTCATTCACCTAGGTTAGTCTTCAAAAATCAAATTGAACATACAGTCCATGCTGCCTTTATAGTTAAAAGAAATAAAAGGCCACTTTGAAATTTAGGTTAATAACACCATTTTAAGATGGAGTTAAACCATTGTCTGAAGGTACCTAAACCCACTGCATACAGAAATAGCCTGGGAGAACAGTTTGACTGAGAGAAATAATTGCTAATTATCTATGTATTTAATTGTTAGTGAATTCACTGGGAACTGTACAATTTTTGTTCTTCCACTAAATGAGAAACAAGTAAAATAACAGATCTACTGATTAAAAAGTAAAAATATATTTTTATTCTACCTAAAACAGAACCAAATTATTGCAATAACCATTATTTTCAGTATAGATTCTTCATTCATTCTTTCCTCACCCTAAGTTTGTGACATTTTCTGTTTTTAAAACCTCTCTTTCTAGTCTTTTTAAATATGAACCACAAGAAAATTGAAATTCTATAGTTTTGATGTACAAATATCATGTTTTTCATGGCATTAGTCAACTTATATTAGCTGTAAGAAAGTTTTTTTTTACAATGAGAGTGTTGAAACACTAACACAGGTTGCCCATGGAGGTGGTAGATGTTCCATCTCTGGAAACATTCAAGTTTAAGGTCTAGTTAAAGATGTCCTAGCTCATTGCAATGGGTTGGACTAGGTCACCTTTATTGGCCCCTATGTGAGTGTTGTCTGCTATAAACAAAAATTTGTGACATGGAAAATTTCTCAAGTCCAGAAACACCAAATGTTCAGCATTTGTACATGTTTCAAGAGACAGGGAACTCTTGGAGAATGGTGGCCTCTCTTTTGCTTCCACAGTCTTGCTATAAAAAACAAATGCTGTTCAAATAGCAGAAGCTTGAATTCAGATTCTATCTCATCCTCTCTAATCTCTTTAAAATATGTAGATTTCAATGTTTATTACAAACTGTGGGTGTTGTCTCTCTTTGAAAAACAGAAGCATTTTTTCTAACTTGAGTATATTTTGGCAAGAATAACTATTTACCTGTCTAAACACTAACTTGTGTACAACTTTCTTACTATTTACCTGTCTAAACACTTACCTGTGCACAACATTCCAGCATTAGGTTTTGAACCACCATTTGACTATCCTTGAAAGAGACAGTTAATTTTCCCATGTCAGTTTTTCTTGTAACTCCTTACCATCCAGAAAACTACCTTTATTTATGTCCAACTCCTGGATGCTCATATTGCAATCTGCTAGTACCTGAATTTTGGGCAGTTGGTTGTAGTGGTCTCATAACTATGTACTCGTGCTCTCTAACAGCCTAGGAATTAATATTTACCCTTACTGAACCTTTCAGCGTGTACCAGAAAATTTAACATAAGCTGTTCAGACCTCCATCCACCCTTGACTGGTAAGATTAATAATAATTCATTTTGATCAGAATTACTCTGTTGGACAGAATGGTTTCCATAGTAATCAGGTGGTACACAGAGCTGAAGCTGATTTCATCAGTTGTAAAACAGCATTAGAATTATCCTACACTTCTGATTATATCTTAGTAGGACTGACTTTTGCATACTGTAGCTCAGAAGCATAAAAAGAAGATAGTTTTAACTATGAAAAGGCTTCCAGATGGAAAGAAACTTCCATGACCTCTCCTAATAGCTGGTGCTCTTGTAGATGTTTTGGGGTAGTGGTTTTGGTTTTTGGTGAAGTTTCTTTTCTTTGGTTGCTTGGTCTTTAGGTTTATTTGTATTCTGGTAAGAATGTTGTGAATTAGAGGATTTTTACAGAAGGAATGAAATATGATGAACAACAATTAAAATGAACTTACTGTATAACACTGAAACTTTTAGTCATTGTTCCATGTGCTAATGGGAATGGTCCCATGTGCTAACTAAACTGCTGCAGGTCTCAGAAATTTCATGTCAGAAAAGATCATGCACCTTCAAAAGCAGTAGGTTTAAATGTGAGGATAGGTAATTCCAGCAGCAAGGACAAATGCATTTTCCAATCCATGTTGTAAACATTTCTATTGTTATTATTATTATTTCCTTATCAATTTCCCATTTTTTTTCTTTAAAGAAAAAGTCCTTGGAAAAATTCAGTATGACATTTTTTATTCCATCTGGTTCCCCTGGTATAGCAGTAGTCAGTGTATGATAACCATTCCAAATGAATACTTAATCCTTATTTTAGTGGCAAACCCAAGTTGGTTGATGCATGTTTACAATTGGTTGATGCATGTTTAGAACATTAATTAAACTTGAAAAAAGGCAGATGAAAATTAGTATATATGTTTACATTTATCACATAACAGCTTAATTGAAAGGATGGTGGCATATTTACAGTAAGTACTCCGAGAAGCTCTAGATGGACTTAGGAGTGAAAGAAGGGGGGGAAGAGAATAACCAAGAGATCATAAATAGCACAGTGTTCATTTTGCAAATGAGAAAGACATGAAATAAGGCTGAATGGAGGGAAAAATGCATTTTTTGATGAGTCTCTAGGATGATTAATTTGCAGCTTTGGCTCAGATTTGAATTTTCACCCTATAGGCCCTTGTGTGCACACACCTGATTGAAAGTATTTTTATTACATGGACCATTATAGCTGTACCAAAAATCAGACATCCATCTTTAAAACCATGACCATGTAGCTAGCCAAAATCAGACATCCATCTTTAAAACCATGACCCTTGCACTAAGGCATGAAGTTAATGACAGGAAATTACAAAAGGGAATGATAATGCATCTTTTCCTTCTAGTAACGATTGTCGACATTGTTATTAAACAACAGAGGAAAGACATCAAAATATTGCAAATCTGTAATTTTTCATGTTTGATATTATGAAAAGCTTATGACTACTAAAATTTGTGCAATAAATTATGGAGCATGCCATAGCACAGTTAGAAGTCAGCTTCCTAAAAATACTACTAAACATTATTCTAGTTCATGGAGCATAAATGCTCAGTGAATGCACACTATGAACATGCTCTGCAGCCAGGAGATACCAGGTGGTGGGCAGAGGTTTGAGCTGCAGAGCTGCAGGCAGATGCTGGCATGTGGAAGGCCCCACAGCCAGATTCCTTGAATCCCATACTTGTGGCTGCAGGGCTGCCAGATTGTCACTGCTCTCTGTTCTTGGAGGAAGGAGCCCCCAGTCCTGGGCTTAAATGCTCTTCAGATCTGCACTTGCAGTAAAGATTCTTGGAGCATCAGAAAACTCCTGCTGCAGAGACAAGACTCTAAACCTGGAAATCTTCCAAATTTCATATGAGACCTGAACCTCCAGGGTGGTGCATCAAGAAGCTATAACAGTTAAAGAACAATTCTGATGATTATGGGAAACCAAGCATGGCTACCTTCATTTTGCAGGTCTAATTTTGCCTGGAGGTGAAGTTGTTATTTACTATTAGTGTTATTAGTTCAATGCCCAAGAGATACAGTCAAATTTAAGGACCTAAATGTACCTGATAAAATATAAACTTGGAAAAAAAAATTTTGCAATTTTGTGAAAAATAAGACTTTAGGACAAGGCTTGGAAAACAGTTAAAAAAGAAATACTATGAAAAATAAATGAGAGAAAAAAACAGAAGAAAAATTAGAACACTTTGGAGTACTAAAGGGTATAAAGACTAGTACTACTAAAGGGGACTATGACTTTTCAATTTATGACAGATCATTAGTTTGTATGTGATTCGGTTCATTAAAACATCCAAATGAAGCATCACTGCTGACTGATGGCTATTCAATTGCTTATGAAAATTGATCCTATGATCTCAGGACACTTTCTGTTGGACAGATATCTGTATTCCAATTGACATGCTCCTTGACAGTATCAAGAGCTCTATGAATAGAGCTCAAGTTGAGAAAACCTTTAAAGAGATTTTGATTTCTTACTAAAAGTTTTTTGGTTGGCTCTTTCAATATAAATCTTTGAATAATCTTTCAGAAGATACTCTTTGTAGCTAATCTCAGACTGGCATAAGTGATTACCACAGCAGAAATATGGTGCTCAACAGTGTTTCAAGAAACACATGTAAAGGATGGGATTCTGCATTTAAATCACTTTCATTATTCAAAGCTGACTTCTTTTGGACGTGCCATTTTTGAATTAGGTAAACAGCTATTCCAGTATTTACAGAATTTCATAAATGCCTTTATCCTTGTAATAATTTATTCTGAAATCAGCCCCGACTACCAAATAGTAATTACCGACAAATTTTCATCATGAGCAGTCTCATTAAATTCATTATTATTCCTAACACAACTGCAGATAGTTGAAACCCTAAGTGTCTTTTTGAATCAGGGCAAACCTAAAGTAAAGTAATTTGTATAAGATAAACTGGTAAGACTCTAAGGGGGGACCACTGTGTACTAGATTTTAATAAAAGGACAAAAAGCTTAGCAAAAAGTAGTCATATGCTTATCACTTCATTTGTTTAAGAGGGAGGACAGAGAGCGAGCAGCAAAGGAAATGAGTTCCAGATTTGCCTCGTAATTTGCAAATGCTGGGTAATTAACAAATTAAGTTTAATGTTGCAAGGAAAAGCACAGAAGAAGGACAAAAGTGTAACATAATTAGAAGCACATTAGAATAAAAAGACTGAAGACCTGATCCTGCATGTGTTGAAGGCAATAGCAAAACTCCATTATATTTGACTCAGGCAAGATTGAATCCCTTAAAAAACTGTCATGTTTCCAAAATGCCTAAACAACTCATTCTAGCAGCAGCAAAAGGAAACAGATTGTTCAGACATTTCAAATAGAATACAACTAATAGCACCAGAAGGAAACTCAATCATATATGTATTAGTGTGAGATATAATGTACCATAATCTATGCAAAAATCTTTGAGGATCTTTAAGTAGGAATATTTTAGATGAGAGGTAAATCCAGATTTATACTTTCCTCCTATCCACTTAATAATAATTGAATTGTAATAGAAATATCCTGGGGAAATTTGAAAGAAATGTTTCCATGTGAGATTTATCTTACTAAACCTACAACTAAGACAGAGTTTTTTATACACAGTAAGAACTATTATTTTTAGAATACGATCCTCAGTTATTACCAGGTAGCTATTAGTAATAAATTAGTTGACTCATATCCTAGAAAAGCCCACTTCTTTTCAGTAACTAAAGAGGTAATCTAAGTAACAGGGTGAAGCTGGATGAGTCTCACAAGGTAAATAACTAGAAATGGGGGGAGAGGGAAAGTACATCATGGGGTTTAGAGTAGGAGCACTAATCTTTCATTGGGTTGGTTAATCACTACTGAAAATCTGGGAGTGGGGACAGAAGACTTTAATTAATATAAGCCTCTATCATGACCTGTCTCATAAGTATCATGGACTGAGATTTGACAAGTGATCCTTCTATATTCACACAGAAATGTTGGGGACCAAAGGCCTCTTTCACCTCTGTGCTCTTTTTGCAGAACATTCCTTCTCACAATTTAGCCTTCAAGAGAGCAGCCTCAGATGTACCCCTTGCCTCTTTAGAGGCAAGTTGTGCCTGGCCAACCTGTCTCCTCCAATGGGAGAACTGGCTGTATGCATGGAAGGAGAATGGTGCATGTGACATTCTTTGACTTTAGCAAGGGATCTCTGGCAGTCTCACTGTACTCTTACAGTCAAATTCATGAGCTGTGAACTGGAGAACTGCACAATTAAGTGGGAGAAAAATAGGCTGGACTGTTGTTGGTCTTAAAGAGCAGTGATTGGCAGACAAAAAGCCAACTTTTAATACTATTAGGGAAAATATTGTCCAATGACTCTTAAAAACTTGGAGGATGAGAGAGAGGACACTTTGAACATATTTGCAGATGATACAAAATTAGGAGGAACAGATGATATGCTTCAGGGCAGGACTGTTATTTGGAGGAACCTGGACAGGTGTGAGGAACAGGCTGACAGCAACATCACAAAGTTCAGCAATGTGTAAAATCCTGCATCTGGGAGCAAATAATCCCAGGCAATGCTATAGGCTGGGTCCTGGATGGAGAGAAAGCAACTTGACAAAAAAAAGTCTGAACATTCTTATGAAAAAACTGGACAGGAATCATGTGCACCCTTGAAGCACAGACAAAAATTGGCAACCTGGATGCATTAGCAGAAGTGTACTCACCAGGTCTAGGGAAGCAATCTTTCTCTATAGTTGTGAGACTACATCTCAGGTGCTGTGTCCAGTTTTGGGCTCCCCAGCACACAAATGATACTGGTACACTGAGTGGGCACAGCAAAGCCGGTGAGATGAGGGGAATGGAACACATGATGTGCAAGGAGAGGCTGTGAGAGGCTGCAAGGTCTTTCTAGGCTTAAGAGAAAGCTTAGAGAAGACCTCACATACCTTTTGGAAGGGCACAGAGAAGATGGAGCCAGTCTTCTTAGAGTTACATGGTGACTGGTCTAGAGTCAATGGACACAAATTGGAGAATGGGAAGTCCTCCAAAGGGCATGATAATGGGAAAACACTGGAAGACATTACCCAGAAGGATTGTGGGGTCTCTACACAGATATTAAGACTTTTAAATGCAACAGAGGATGAGAAGATCTCCAGTGTCTCTGTCCAGCCCGTCAGGTTCAATTTCCTGTGAACATTCATTCCTGTGAATGTTTCTGGCTCTGGTTAAGTACTCTCTTGCTTCTGAAGACAGAGAAAGCCATGAAGATTTTCACTGTTTCCTACATCTGGAAGAAGCAGAAGTGCAGGATGAAATCCTAGTCAGGCCTGCCCCTGGGTTACAGAGAAAGAGTTGGGCAGACTGTTTAAAAATCTTAAATAAAAGGAAAAAATAAATTAAAAGTATGTATTCTATATGCTGGCTCTCAGCAACGCCAACAAATTCATATTTAGTTCAGATAAGGGCACTTCAAAGAAGTCACTTAAAGAGACTTGATCAAGACTTAAGGAACCAGTGGAGTATGGTAGCCAAAGGGAAATCAATGTCTGGAAATAGAGTTATGAAAAATAAAGTAGTTATCTGAAGAAGTAGCAAATAGAGACATAGCAAGAGCTCTTGGTGGGGACAGCAATGTATTAGAAGGCATTAGTTCCTGTGTGATTTTGTTTTAAAGTAGTTGTCCACTGCAAATAAGCCAACAGATTTCATCTAGAAGTACACAGTCTAAGGTAACACTGTTTATAGAAAAATACTTGAAAATCTTGTCTTGCAGGCTGCCACTGAAGGTGACACTTGTTTAGTCTAACATAGAGGACTATTTTCAGCTTCTGTCATCCATCCAGCTTCCTGTCAGAGGACAGGAGCCTAATATGAGAAAATTAAACCATGAAGACAATCTCTTTAATGCAGTTCAGAAAGAAATGTGTGTTTGTATATTAGGGATAAGCTGCATGAGCATATGTTCTTCTCTGTGAAACCTCCTGAGTTTAGTTTACACATAAAAGGGACATTAGGCTTTGAATAGGAATATGATCTGCTTTTCTAACAACTATATGGACGGCCTTGGAGCTCAGTAATTTCAAAAGTAACTGCTTTGTGGTGCTATTAAGTATTCAAAAGAACCACAAAATAGTAAGGCTTGTAAAAGGAGTTTCATAATTCAATCCTTTACACAATGGAACAACTACAGTTTTAAGATTAATATAGGTCTGTATAACTCTGAGTACAAAGCAATGCTAAGACTTTTCTTCCCTGAAATTGTAATCTTGAAGTATCTGCTAACAACCAGTGTAATTCACTGCCTTTTAAATTTTTTCTCATTCACATTTTAAATAATATGCTACAAATGAAAAATCTATATACCCTAACATAAAGAGCATCAGAAATCAGTACGATTTTTTTCTTAACTTTACCACTGCCTTCTGTTGTTGGTAAATCCTAATGGGCAACTAAGCACCACAGAGATGCTCAGTCAGTCAAAAAAGAGGAAGGGAAGAATGAAAGCATAAAAGCTTGGGTGTCTACATTAAAAAAAAATAAAGAGAAAAAATAAAGAAAAAAAAAACCAAACAAAAGAAAAAGCAGCCACAAAACCTGAAGGAAATGAAGAAGAGAGATGAAAACAGAATGAAAGAAGTGATGCAAAGACAACCTTTCACCATGTTGCAGTAAGTTTAAAAAAAAAAAACAAAACAAAACAAAACAAAAACAAAAAACAAACCCACCTAATGTTTTTAAAGCTTTTTTTTACCTTTTATTGCTAATCATGACATTATATGGTATGGAGTATCTCTGGTTGGTTCAGGATGTCTGCAGGATTGTGTCAGCTCCCAACCCATTGCACAAAAAGTTGTGTGTCACAAAATTGTGTGTCACAAAATTGTGTGTCACAGTGAGACTCAGAGAAGGCCTTCTTGCTAGCACTAAAGTGTCTTATCAACTATTATTTGAGTATTGCTTTGGTTATGAATTTAAACCACAGCACCATATGAACTGCTATGAAAAAAATTATACTAGCCAAGTACACCTTACTTCTTATTTCTTTCCTTCTCTCTCTTTCTTTCCCTTTCTTTCAAGAACTACTTCTCCAGAATGCTATGATTTTGACTCTTTTGCTCTTAGTAATATAGTGTATATAATATGTATATATTTATATATCATTATATTTCACTTCTGCATGCTAACTCTGCATATAATTTCACTTTTTTAGACCAGAAGGCTGGCTCTTTATGTTCTAAATATAAGCTTGTAGGAACAAACATTCCTATGGTCAACAGACAGGTACAGTGCAAAAGTACTTGTTCTTTATTTATCACTCAAGTCTTTCCTGAAATAGCTCACAAATATCAACAAGGACATAGCTTTAGTCAAACAGGAGCATAAATTGCAAAGCAGTTTGTGAAGAATTGGCCTTCAATCCTCAAAAAAATTCAATTAATGACATTTTTATTATTGGAAAACTACTGAATCAATGAAAATGTTGTATTTGTAACTGCTTCTGCAAAAACTCCAGCCTTCATGTCAGTGTTTTTTAGTTAGGTCACTAGAGAAAGTACCTGAGGTCACACAAAGAGTTTTTCTTTCATGCAGCTAAGACACCCGTGTAAAACAAAAATGCTTTTTTAAAAACAGATATTCAGCTAATAAACAGCTGATTTCTGTCATTACAGACCCAGATAGCTTTAGACTTTTAAATAATTTAAGCTTGGCAATATCTGTTTTTGTAGTGAAGCATTTCAAAAGGTGGGGAATTGAGGCAAAGACAGACCAAACAAGTTGTGCATAGAAGAGTACAGGAAATCTGATTAGGAAGAGAAAAGATGTGTGATTAATGTCCAGGTACTGATAAGTTCTGCTAAGAAAACTTACAGTTGCCACAAATTCTGCTGTTGTATAGACCTAGAGGCAACTCCAGAGAGGCTACCTGACTTAAACTGTGTATTTTGATATGTTTCACACTTGAAGTCCATTGAAAGCCAGAAATGGACCTGCACCTCATAAGGCACCTTATCTGATAGGCAAGTCTGATAGGTGGACACAGCTGAGTTCACTGCAGAGGCAGCTCCTGACTAATGTTTTTTGTTTGGTAGTTTTGTGTTGGATTATTTTTGATAGGGAAATTATCAAGAAGGCATGAGAAGTACAGCAACCTATTTTCCAAGAGGGGAGGGAAGCAAAGGGAAGGAATGAGAAGGGAAAACTCAAGATGTAACTAAATAACTTCAGCTTGATTTACCACTCATCACCTGAGATAGTAAAATTTGATGCTTTTGAACTATCAGCATATCATAAAGAAGATGCAAGTTTGCTTTTGGTTTATTTTTTTGTTTAAACCATAGTTGCTGTGACTATTTGTGTAAGAAAACCAAGAGTGAGATTCATCTCCCTTAGCTTTATCAACCTAAAAGCTGAGTATCTACTATAAACTACTGCCTCAGACTCACTCTACATCCAGAAGGGTATTTCCAGAGGAAAATTCTTTAATTGTGAGACAGCTGTCCAAAATAGATTATATGACTTTTACTCAACAACAACTTCAGGAGTGGAGAAGACTTATTTTTTTGTAGTAAGAACAGCCTGATCCACTACTTACCTATACATTGCAAAAAGAAAAGGATACAGTGCATTCACCTTTCACTTTGCAGGGTAACAGTACCCACAGTAAAGTAAAGATTTACAATCTATAGAAGGTCATTCTTAGGGTCAGTACTTTATGCAGACTTCAAAATATTTTATTTTCCCACTTAATCATTCACTCCTGAAAAGAAAAAACTCACTCTGTAAATACAGATAATGTCATGCTATTCTTCAATGTGTTTTTCTAAGGCTTTTTTTGGGGCATCTATAACGTTTCTATATCAAGTGATTAAGCAAAAAACAGTTATACCAAATTATATATATATATATATATATAAAATTCTTCAGTAGGGAAATGATTTGAGGAATAACTAGAAGTGAGTCTGCCCCACCTCAGATGCTGAGAACAGTGATATGAAGAGCTTGTAATATTCATGTAACACTCAAGCATTATTTGCAGCAAGCAATAGCCAATTTTCCAATACAAAATGCTTGATAGGTTAGCAGGTTAGGAGTATATTTTCTGCAGAATAATTAAGCATAAATAATGTTAAAACTAACTGGTATTAAAAGTAAAATGAAGTTAATTATTTTGTTAAAAGAAATAAAATATTTTACTGAAAGCAATAGTTTTCATTCTTTCAGTGTCTGTTGATTTGTTTGAAGTCTCAAAGAAATCCCATTTCCAAGTTGAACCTATAAAATCTTAATGCAAGGGATAGGAAAGCAAATCAAGGAAACAGCAGGGAATTATTTTTCTTTCCCTTGTCACTTTGTCAACTCTGATAAGCATATGAACTCATTTTAAAAGCAGTTCCAAATCCGTGAGGTATTAGTTCATTGACAGGAAATCAGTAAGTTCAAAAGATAATGCACATGTGATGTTTTTTGTGTCTGTCATCCTTCCTGCCACAACATGGTCTTTTAGCTCTATACAGAGTGACAGTCTCAGCACTGGCAGTGCAAGACTGGCTCGTGGCATTCTCATCCTAAGATAAACAGAGCAGATGTTTCCAGCAACTGCTTCCCAAAATGCTGGAGTACCAGTTCACTTAGCCCTTGCTTGCATGCATAACATTTAGAAAGTGGCAGCTTCCCTTTCACACATAAAAACTTCAAAATGCATGAACAATGACCTACAAATCATCTTTTGTGCTCAATTTGATCAAGTCCAATCATGCTGTATATATATTTATGCAGTCATGTCAAAAGGAAACTCTATCTCTAACCTCCTCAGTTGCAGTACAGGAGATATTTCGAATGGACAACCATTTTTACAGACCCTTTGGTCTATGTTTATAGTATGTAACACAATTACTTCAATTATAATGGCTCTGCCTCTTTGTGACCTGGTTCCCTCAGGCTTAGCAGTCACAGGCGGTTAATCTGGTTTTCTGATTTTTTATTTACTCCAAGTTCCAGTAACTTTACTTTTATGCAAGTTTCCTAGAGGCTGTGCAATGGAGTGGATAGATGAACAATCTCTCATCCTCTTTAGTTCAAGCATAAACTCAGAACAAAATAAAATACTAGCTTTCCCAAAGCTCAGTTACAAGAGGTAAAGGCTGGAAGAATCACAAAGTCATTAAAACAGAACAAAATCAGGGGACCCAGAAACTAAAATAAAAAGGAAGGAAAAAACCCCCAAAAAATGTAACTTGGAAATAGACATTATTTCCTGAAAGGCACCAAATTAAAAACTCCAATACAAATTTGGAGGATCTGGAGGCTGGGAGGTGGGAGATATCTCACTCCCCATTAACACTGCTATAATCTCAGTGAGGAATAAAACAGCTACTGTACTTTGAGAAAAAACCTCTGGGTAAAAAAAGCCTGGAGCTATTTCACTCACACGCTATGAAAAAATAATATTATATGCCATTACACATACAAGTATTCCCAATACCTGTCTTGTAGCAAATACATAGTAGCTTTTTTCTTCTGAAAAGGCTATGAACAAATGAAAGATCCTTTTAGTAGTTTGAGGCTAAATTTGAATATACTATAGGTACATATATATTTAAAAGAAATATATTATCTTAAGTACCATTTCAAGTCCCAGAAACCCACTTAAATGACAATATGGGTATCAGTGGCTGAAGAAATGTTTACTTTGCACAAACTATAATTCAGCTGAATTGTCTGCAGCCATGATTTAGCTGACAATAAAATCAGTAACAAATAAAATGGTCTATCTAGCATCTTATTAGGTCATCCCTTTAGCGGTATCCAGGGAAGATTATTTTATTCTTGACTATGATAAATGGAAAAGACAAATATAACTGGTAAATCTTCTGTAAATTGGCCAGCATTTTCTAGACAGCAATTACAATGAGGAAAGTTACTTTTAAATGTATGTCACTCAAGCGGTTGTTGAATTTTTATTTCTTCATGTGGTGATCACACACTCATCTTCCTATGCCCACACTTTTTGCTTTTCTCAGTAATATTTTGTTTTTCTCATTTGTCATCAATTCTATTAAAAAAAAGCAATTTTATGCACCATATACTAAGGTATTTTAATAACATTCTGCAAAGCCAGAAAGGAAATTATTAGTAACTTAGACAAATGCATTCATGATGCATTGTATTTGTTTCTCCTGCAAGCCTTCTAAATACATTTTAGACAATCCTCTTTCCTCAATAATAGTAAAGTAAGCTAGTCCAATTAGTGTCACTGGTATCACTACAATATTAATTTACATTACCCACTCTTGCATGAGATGATATGGTGATGATACAAAATAGTATTACAGAAAAAGGTGTCACCTAGATGAAAACCCTGTTAAATATAATAGAACTGCCAGTGAGAAAAGGTTTATTGAATAACACTCTTGTAGTTGCTTGAATTGAGGGCAAGATAATTTTTTTTTTTAATATATGATGATGATTTTATTTTCTATATTCGGCTGTCTCACAGTTCACTTGCATAGGTTTTGCTTAAAGAAAGGTGGACTTCTATATCAAAATGAGACTCAGGAATATTAGAGATGTTAAGAGTAAATTCATTCTAATAGCTGTGAATGTTAATATGCTTTCTTACTGCTACACAGTATCTGAATTACCACTTACACAGAGATTCATCACAAGGTTAATACCAAGACCCTTTTCTTTGAAAAATAGAAGTTTAATATTATTTTAACATTAATGCAAATATTTGAATGTTATGCTTTTCTAAAAGTGTAGATTTAACTTAAATTTCATAAGTAAGCGCTGGACTGATTTGGGTGGTAATTAAAGATCAAGCAATTAGTGCTAGAAAAAGAGATTCAAAAGGCATCAATGGAAGCCTTTGTAAATAATTATAAGAAAAAATCATATTTAGAAATAAAATAACTGTTAAGGTATTCAATCCCCTTTTTCCTTCCTCTCTGTTAATGCATTTTCATATGTTGTTACAGCTGACTTAAAATTGCATAATTTTACTAATGCATCTGGATTCATTTCTTTGGGATTCAGTGGCAGTGGTACAATTTCCCTAGCTGCTGAAATAATTTCCTCTTCCTTGGTTAACAACAGCCTGTTTGCTAATTTCCTAGAAACAGACAAAGTATTCTGTCTCTTATTATTGGTTATTATGAATAACTTTAGCTGAAGGTCCTATTGTTTTGCAGTGCAGTCCTTAGCAGAATTATACTAATAAGGACTAAGTATGCTAATAAGTCATTTTAACGTGGGCACTTTAAAAGTGTCCCCAAGGCAGGAGGTATCTTACTGTAAATATTCACCACAAATTTTAGTAATGAAATGTATAAAAACATACATTTCTTTCTTAATAAATCTTCTTGTCTTTTGCATAGTCCTTAATTTTTACAAAATCAATTTTGACCTACATATTTTAACTAGATAAGGCCAAACTACAAACACAAGTTTTTCATTTTCCTCAAAATATACTCTCTCCTATTGTATTACATTAAGAGATTCTGTAACTGAACCTTCACACCATGGTATTACTATGGAAGAGTGTCTTATTCTGCTAAAGAACTTGGTGAATGAAAGCTGCATGGGTCATCTGGCTAATTAATCCTATGATCTGTGTTTCGTGATTGTGAATTTATATAAAAGAATTATATTTTTCCCCTCTGATTAACATCAGAAGTAAATATACTATGCCATAAGACAGAATTCAATCAATAGTCAGTTTCCATAGAGAAAACAAACCTTGAGAATTGTTTGTTAGAGGCAAATAATTACCATATGCAAAATTCCAATAAAAACCATGGGCATACTTGAGAAGAGAGGAAAAAGATATTTTTTGTGTATCTTTCAGTTTGACTGAACCAGAGAACACTTAATGTCAGACTCCCATCCTCCTGTCCTAATAATCTGCTGGCAATGACCTTGGAAGAACGTGTAGGAGGATTACTTTTTGTTTAACTACTGTGCTTAACCTTCACAGCATTTGCTTGCTGTGTTGTCAGTAAACACAGGACTTAAAGGATATGTGCTGCTGGAAGGATAGTTAAGTGCAGCATTAAGCAACTTTTCCTCAATCTTTGTGTAACTGCAGGTGGAAATGAATGGATAAAACCTCTGTATTTCTTAAGCAGAAAAACAAATTAAAAGAAAAAAAAATGAGTGGAAATTAAAGACAAAGAGCTCACAAGCAAAAGTCACTTGTTTTCATGAAGATTTCTCCAAGTGGACTGCAAGTCTAATTTATTTCACACACACACACAAAAAAAAAAAAAAGCTGGTCATTTATCAAGCCTCCTGTAGATTTGGTTTTTCATTTCTTGTTATGACAGTATCCTCAAGAATTCTTAACTGATATCACATTTCTAAAAATTTTTTGCAGACTTGTGAGGAGACAAGCCATTGGCTAAAATTACCTTTATACACAAAACAGAGAAAGAATGTAAAGATAGATGGGAACAGAGAGAATTGTTCTTAGTCCTATAACAGTCAGTGGCAGATTTATTAAGAGAACTCTAGATTTCTTAGTCATAATTCAGAGGCTTTACATTGTGCAACCAGTCCTACTCACTGGGAAAAAAAAAAAAAAAAAAACCAAAAAAAAACAAGTTAGCAAGGGCAGTGGGCTCTGTATCCCTTATTTTACTGAGAATGGATGTTTTGCTTGAGCAGGCACTGCAGGATCAAGAGGAAGCATTGACTGTTAAGGAAGATAAAGCATTCAAAAACTTCATTCTTCTGTTGGTAAAAAAACCTATAAACCCAAAGTGAATAGCCATGCATATGAAAAGAAATTGATCATTTAGAAATTTCTGATTATTGCATATGTGAAGTCATTGATTTACTGAAAGAAACACAAGCTTGAGTAAGAAAATCAAATGCCTTTGCAACACTGAATCACACATGGATTCACTCAAACACAGAGACCAATAATATCTTTTTCTTCTACTTGCAGAATATTGACAATTTTGATTTCAATTAGCTAATATTGTGAAAGGGTTCTTTTTAGTTGCACAGCCACAGAAGCATAAAAATACTCTTATAGCATTTATTTGCCCTCGGTGAAATTCAGTGAAGGGTTCAGAAGCTTACATGCTTATGGCATAAATTAATTTGTGCTCATCTGCCAGAGTCACAGAAAGCTGAAAATACACTTTTATGGCATTTATCCATTATTAAATACCATTTTGTGTGAAGTCAATAGAGTACTCCACAGAAACTTCTTGGATCTTTTCTATTTTGTCTTCATTTAGTACAATTCTTAAAGTATACATTTTCTAATAAATTTCCAACTGGTTTGTGATGTTTGGCTTCTTAAGGACTATTGTGTTGTGTTTCTTTATGACACAGAGGAAGACACAGGACTTGCTGAATATCCACCATTCTCAAATGAAGAATATCTTTTAAAAAGCACTGACATAAAGGAGAATATTTTTTTCCCAGTTCTGGCAATGAGCAGACACTACAGAATGAATACATCATCTCTGACATCTCCCTAATATTTCAGTAAGACTTTACAAAAAAACTGATGTTGAAGAAAAGTAATCAGCTTTTAACTTGTTCTTGAAACTTTACTAACTCTTCCTGTAGATTATCATACAGAAAGGGAAACGGATTTAATCATGGCTTGTTCAAAATGTTATTCGTGGCATTACTAAGAAGCAACAAGATAATTAAGCTTTACTATCACAGAAAGAGAGAATCATTGCTTGTTAGCCTGCTTTACTGCCTCTGAATAAAATGATGTAAGCATAAAAACAGGATTATTCATTTTAGATAGAGCTATTCATTTTAGATAGACTCCTATTTCTTTGTTTATAAATTGCAATAGAAAACATACTCTTGATTTCAGCAGTTTGGTCACCCTCATGGTGAAGAGGAGGAAAAATGAATAAATAAATAAATTTAGAAAAAATGAATAAATATTATCTCATCTGAATTGAAAAGCCAGTTGAACAAAATAAAAGTGCATCAGTATAAAAATATGGCAAAACTTCTCTCCACTCTGGAATATTAATTGAAAACCATTTGCAATGAGTAAACTGTGACTTGCCAGAAGCACAACTCCATTAGTGCAGCATATGAAAATGTGTCCTCCTCCTAACAGTGGCAGGGTTTATTTGCACTAGGACTGCCTTTCTTAGATCAGCTGGTGAAGAACTCACCCAGAACATAGTCTCTTATGTAAATAGTACTCGGCCCAGGATAATAATTGCCAAAAGAAATCTCCAAACTTCCAACAATATCTGAACAGTCTCTATTTCACTAGATTAACTTGTAACACCTTGCCAAAACCCCAACATTCTATTTAGACCAATACAGTAGCAGAATATGAAACCAAAGCATTTTTTCTCAATCCTTGTAGTTAATAATTAGTAAAAAGAAGCAGGAGAGCATCCTGATCTTCATATCATTTTTAACTGCAGAATTTTCTCTGAGTTGTACAGACAATGCTGCCAGTGCAAATTTAGGGTTTTGCTACACATTCTGTGTAAAAGTGAATCAGTCTCCTTTAAGTGGCTGCCTACATGATGGGCTAACCTAGGGCAATAGATTCCATCCAGCTGAGCAACACAGTAATGCACATGCTCAAAGAGCTCTGCTCCAGGGAAGGTTGTGAGTCATGCCACTAAGTACAGCTGTCAGCAAGTACATAAGAACAGAGAGGAATGGATGAAAAGGCAAATAAAACAATTAATGGTATTCTGTGTGACTTGAAGACAAAATACATTACTTTTTGGTGAGACTTCCATAGGTGTTCATAGTGATAAAGTGTGACATGATCAAAAGCTCTGTATTTACAAAGAAACTCAAGAAACATTTAGAGTATCTTTGTTCAGACATTATTGTAGTTCTGACAGCTGCTCTTCTGAGTATAAAAGTCAGGAGTAAGCTCAGTGAAACTATAAAAAAAGGCTAGCATTCGCATTAATAGAATTAGTACATGCATGCATAGATGGGTGTCTAAACAATTTAAATTAATTTACTGTTTCCCTATCCAGCAGTTTCTTTGCAAGATTATGCTATTTTTCATCACAATACTATCTAGCAAAAAACTCTTTCAGATATTCTGATGGTTAGTATTGAAGCAACTAGTAAATAAATATGTTCCTGTTGCATTTCAATTTAAACTCAGTACACACATTGAGGGTCAAACAGTGATATCTTCAAAAATAAAAACGTTGCACAAACCCATGGAAGATATAGAAAAGAAATAAAGTAGAAATGTGCATCTTCTAATGCTATATTTTTTTCAAAATGTAATGCAATTGCATTCTGACTTTGATTTTAAATTTTCCTGAAAGCCTCACTGCAAAAATATGTATGTTACAGTTTTCAAAAAAGTCAGTCTGAAAAACAATCTTCCCAAAAATTTAGATATTTTTTAGTTTAGATTTTTTCAATCCAAATTACTTTATTGTGTTGTGTTGACTTTTTTTACTATGCTTAAATTCTATATTTGTTGAGACTTGGTGAACTACATATTGTCGGCCATACAAAAATTTCAAAGTTTATTTTTTAAACATTTGTATAGGAGATCCATCAATTAAAAAACTCCACACCAAAAAGAGAAAAGCAAGCAAGCAAACAACAAAAAAATCCCCAAATCAAAAGCCAAGAACTAGATATAATCATGAGCAATAAAATCTATGTTGTCTATGAGCCTATTAAAAAGAACTGAACATAATATGGAGAAAGAGACAGGGAAAGGTGAATAGCTACATGGTAATAAGAATTAATTATAGGACCCAGTTTTTCTAACTGGTAGGAACACCTGAAAGGCTTTACCTACCTGAAGTGATTCTATCTCAGAAGACTAATCTACAGTTTTCCAGTACAGATTACCATTCTGAAGTAGTGATTGGAAGAGATGATGTTGGGTAGAGTTAGGAAAACAAGCTCAGGAAAAAGACAAGTTCAGTTCTGATAGTTAAGCTGAGGTCAGAATGAGAAATTCTCAGAGTAAATTTGTTAACTGAAGTGTTGCCAGCTTAGAAAGGAAAGCCAGCATCCCCTCCTGCTTCAACCCTATTTTTCTGTCTGCACTCCAACAAAAACATACCCCTCCTGGAAGCTCCTTATTTTCCTGCCATCATTTCCATCCCATTTAAAACTTGTTCTACTGCTAGTGTTACAAACCTCAATATTCTGTTTGCTTGAGTGGTAGCCCTCAAGGCATGTGGGAGCAAACTGTAAATGCACTGTTCTTGCATTAAGATCTGCTTTAGTGATCAAGTTCAATCCAAAATTATACAGTAGCTAGACAGGTACAGCTGTCACTTTCACTCAATTACACCCACAGTTAGTGTAATTATTACTAAAATCATTTAATAGTGAGCAATTAATGCCAGGGTCCATATTTTTCTATGAGCCATAGAGTGAGGTACAATGCTTAGGTGCACATTTATTATGAAAGCATGCAGTGGTACAAGCTAAATAATGTAGATCTTCAGCCAAGAATAATTCTATCAGTTATATAAGAATAAGAAAAACTATATCCAAAGTATGTCTCAGGGAAGAAGTGCTAAACTCCTTACTTTGGTGCTGAAGACAGGACTTAGAAACGCCTTTGTTTGTCCAATCCTGAAAGCACACGCCTTACATCAACACCTCTCTTTTGGACGCTGTAGCTACCCAAACTACTGCAGAAATAGGAAAATTGGTAAAAATGGGAGTATCTCCCATTGATTCAGCCTTCCCTTACATTTTGAAATCATGAAAGCCTGTGCTCAAAGCCTGTCCTGGAATGGCAGCAATGGAACAGGAACTGTGTAGGGTGCCCCAGTGCTACTGCTGGTGCCAAACCAATCAGAACATTCAGTTACAAATATAATTCCTGGCATTGCCAAGTGGGGTCCCACAAGATATTCAGAAGCCGGGCCATTGCACCACATTAATTCACCACCACAGAAAAAATGTGAAAGCATATCAGATACCATATGGTATTTGTGGCCTTTTGCTCAGCTTCTCTTTCATCAGATTTAGAAGTATCTACCACATTCAGCACAAACAACAAATAAAGCCATTTCCACAAAGAATGTTACAACTTTATTTGTGGACTGCAGGGGAAAGACATTATAAAACAGGGTTGAGGCCTGCTATAAATGACATTGCTGTGTGACTAGGCCTGAAGGAATAATGAAAGGCCCAAAAGGGAGAGAAAAAGGTAGTCATGGTCCAGCAGAATATGAAATTTTGGTTTCAAATGGCTGTCATCACAGGCAGGATTAATGGCTTGACAGAATTTGCTGGTCTGTTCAGAATGTTTAACATTTTTGTCACAGCCTCCAGGAGCGTTTATGTGCTCTATACAAAAATAATTGACTTCAGAAATCCAGTCCCAGGAGCTGGGACTGGAATAATGTTTTTATATTTTGTCATCTTTCCAATTCTGCATTTCTAACTATTTCTATCTATGCATTTTCAGGAAAAAAAGAGAAAATTATTGTAAACTATGTATCTATGTATCCCATTGTTGTGGATCTTCAGCATTTTCAATTTATGAAATAAGATCCTGACTCATATTTCTTTTTTTTTTTTTCATTCAAAAACTATTTCAATTGATCATACAAGCACAACAGAGAAAGATAAAAAGACATTGAGAAAGTCTCTAGTAAGAATACACATATAGCCCTGTACTTGATGCAATCTTTCAGGAAACATACATTAAAGTTTCATCAAACACTAAAAAGATCTAGGCAAAAGTTTCTCGTATGTTAATATTTTCTTAATCAGTGGAATGTTACAGAAACTGTACAGAAATGTGTTTTTCTCTATTTTGTGGGAAGAGGTTGACCTTGAATCCCAATTTCCAGAGTATGTTCACCAATGAATCCAACAAGAAAGAGAATACTCTTCCAAAGGTAGGGCATGACACTCTTCTCAGTGCTCATTGCAACCCCAATCTGAATAAGAGTCTGAGTTTTTTGTTCCTCTCTCCTCTTTCCCCAAGTAAATCCATGCACTTGAGCTGCTCAGTAAAAAATGTCAAGTGGAAATCAACTAAAAAATAAATAAAAAACTTTATATATTTAAGCTCTTCTGAATCACACTATTTAAAATCTTATTCTTACTGGTGCATAGGTGATGCACTAAGCATCCAAAGAATATTTACATTCTCAGGGAATAAGAATTCTTTGAGTGAACCATTCTCCCTTTATGGACCTAGCCTTAAGCTACTAATATTTCCAATAGCATCCTTCCATGTTTCAGTGTCATGCTGTAATGCACAGCTATGCTTAAAATGTGTATTAACATTGGTAAAATTAAGAGATACACATTTTTAAATTCAGAATTAGAAATAAAATATGATATTTTAATTATTGTCTTTCACATATTGAGGGTATTAACTAAAACCAGTCTTTTGTTAATCATTCAGCTGAATACTTCCTTCTTGAACATTTTAAACATTTTTAAATTAAAACATTTTTCCTTAAAAGACAGACAAGCCTTGGCTACTCTATTTAAAGATCAAGTCAGTTCAAAGAACTTTCTCCAAGAAATGTCATTATGACTAAAGACAGATGAAGTAACACATTTTCCCTTCCCTTCCCTTCCCTTCCCTTCCCTTCCCTTCCCTTCCCTTCCCTTCCCTTCCCTTCCCTTCCCTTCCCTTCCCTTCCCTTCCCTTCCCTTCCCTTCCCTTCCCTTCCCTTCCCTTCCCTTCCCTCAAAATCTCAGTGCTGTTTCCCAAGCAACTGACTGATCATGTCTTCTCAAATTCTTTCTTCACCCATCCACTTTCACAAGATTTTACTTAGCCATTTTACAAAACACAGTAGCAGCAAACTAATAGAATGCACACATCCAAATTAAACAGTTCTGGTGCAGAAGTTGTCCTTTTAATTGGCTTAGCGATACTCCACTATGCATTGGACCGAAGTTAATTCCTTGATGCTTCCTTTTCCTCTCATCTTGAAAATGGAGTTGTCTTAGTTAACTTCCTTGTGGCTCAGCCTGTCCTTCAATGCAGAACATCCATGGGAGCTGTGACACTCCCTGGCAGTCTGAGCAGCAGTGGCAAGCAGCGAATGAGCAAGCATTCAGTGCTCAGCCATGCATAGGTATGGCCTCATGCACAGCCGTGGCCTCGAGATTGCTGCACGCTGGCTAGGCACTGCAGAGGAACTATTTCCCTTTTCAAACTAAATCTCAAAATCTGCCCATCCATGGTCACTTTGCATAATGGTGAAGGCTCAGTTTAGTCAGCTTAACTTCAGGTAATTACAGAGAGCACAGTAGGCTCTGTGAAAAGACAGACTCACAGATGAATGAGTCATCCTTTGGAGATGCCTGTTTCTTCACAGAGAAAAACCCAGTAATTGTGACTCTTATTTTAGAGCTTTTAAGAGCACCGAAATTAACTTCAGTGCTTCAGGTAGCTGCCTTAATTCGGATGGGTAAAGCCAGGCATCAATTTAGTCTAGCATTATGCTAGGGCTCCTGTTAGAGCTGCAAAGGAGTAAAGCAAAAGACAAAAAATGTGTTCATACTACCTTGTTAGAACCAAGAAATATCTAAGCCGCAGACAACAGAAGATACAGAATTGAATCATAAGGGAAAGTATTTTAGGCAAGTATGTACTGTAAATATTTTTAAAGTAACAGTTTTTAGTGAATGAGTGAATTTGTAAGTGGAAGACTTTTTTTGTTTGTAGGATTTTACTGCGTTTTTTTTTTTTTCCGTACAAACAAAAGAAAAGAGGATTTATGTATTTTTTTTAACTGAAAAGAAGCTCTCTCTCTTCCTATATTACAGTGGAAGTAAATCACAGAAGAATGACATAGAATTAAAAAAAAAATACGTAAGTTCTAAGATCCAGCAACATATTTGGTTAAACCATATTACTTAAACCACTCTTATAGGTCAAACCTGAATCCAAATGTGGAGGCTTGTTGTTGCCTTTTTTTTGGGTTTGGTTTTTTTTTGTCTTTTTGGTTTGTCTTTTGTTTTGTTTTGGTTTGGGTTTTTTTTGTTTTGGTTGGGTTTTTTTGTAACAAGTCCTTACTTAATCCCTAAATACTTTGGAATAGATTTTTTATTCTCCCCGTTTTTAATTTCAAAAACCCCAGCCATAATTGGAGAAGAAAGTAACTGAACACTCTCACATCCTCTATATTTATTCAGATTTGTGGCTAAGGATGAAATTCTGTCTCCTATGTTCATCTCAGGAATGATTTAGTGTCCAGAGACTTGAAAGACCACAGCCTCTGACTCATTAATTTTACTGCAACCCTAACTTTTTTCCCAAAGGAATTTCTGTCTTCTGATAGATTTGTAGAGAGTTTTCTTTCTCGAAATGACACACAAATGCATTTAACCTTACATTAGTGACAATATCAAAGTGAAAGATACCATGAAACACTTCAGCCATTTTCTACATAGAGCAAGTTTGACAATATGTTTTTTGGCTTACATTCTATGAAGAACAAAAAAAAAAAAAAATATCACAGAAGTGAAGAAGCATACATAGATGTTACACTCAAGAAGACATGTTCTTCAACACTGGTAAACACTTGATTTCCCAGTCCTCCCCCTAAGGGAACATGAAGTAGAGGACCACACTTTATTTTAACCTAGAGACACAGGTCTACTGATCAAGAAATAGGAGCAAATAGCTCAGGATTCCTCCTAGAAATAAACTCAGGACTTAACTGAAGCATGCAGCCTAACCCATAAAATGGCATTCAATGTTGTATTGTGTCTCAATGTTGAAACAGCCTAAGGGATATATTTCTCTACAGAGAGGGAATAGAAACATAGGTCTATGTTTCCAGTAAGTTTCCATGTTTTCTTGGGTAGATTTCATAGGCTTTCTTGCAATTTACATTAAAAAAAATAGGTACTCACATATTTTGTTAACATGGGTGATACCTGCTGCAAAATCACTAACAATGTCTCATGAAGATTTCACAAGTAAATTCATTAATACTTCTGGATTCCAAAACAGAAGGCTAGAAGTCCACCAAAGGGATTTCAGAAGAGAATAACTCCAAATTAATTCTCCAAATTAATTCTGCATCAAAAATACATAACTGTAAAAGAATTTGAGCCACAATTAAACTGCAGAACTTGTCACCACAGTGATGTTTATATATTGCAAAGCTTTACTGTATTAAAGTTAACAAGAATGCAAACAGACTTCCTCAATTTCTCCCAGACATAGTGAATTTCTGATAAACAGTCTGTCAAAATATTCCACAGAGATTCCTCGATTTGATTTTTAGGTAGCTGTGAAAGCACTTATTTTTCAAGATTTGTTCTGCTACAACCTGAAGAGACTAGGCTCTCCATCTCTCAGTTCTCTATATTTTATAGCATTGTTAGCATAATTTCAATTATGTTTGCTTTGATCTTGATGCAAGACCCAAAATCCTGAAAACTAGTAAGGACGTCTTACTTCCCATATATCAATGAATAATTCACTATGAAGTCACTCACACCTCATTTATCAGTAAATCTCACCTTTATTTGGGTTGAAATGAAATTTTAAAATCATCAAGCAGAAACTTTGAAAAAATGACAGTTTAATTTTTTATATAAGAAATAAAATTTAAAAATAATAAAAAAACTAATATGTGTAGGCTTTACAAGTGAAAGTGAAGAGAATGGACTGGCATCAATCTTAAAGCTATAGTCTGCCCTTGAGCAGGTCCATGGGTCCATGGGAAATGACATTCTGTAAGAAGAATCTGCAACTCCAAATGATGTTCTTTCTCTTGTGTCCCAGTTTATTTTATCAATATTCAGCGAGTGTGAAATCTGTGAAAGACAAGATATTCCCTGTGAATCACAGACCAGGAAAGTGATTGTCCTTCTGTAGTCAGCACTGGTGGGGTTGTACTTTTAGTACTTTGTCCACAAAATATTGAGGTGCTGGAGCATGTCCAAAGGAGGGCAACAAAGCTGGTGAAGGGCCTGGAGAATAAGTTCTGTGAGAAGTGGATGAGGGAGATAGGGTTGTTTAGCCTGGAGAAAAGGAGCCTCAGGGGAGACCTTATAGCTGCCTACAATCACCTGAAAGGAGATTGTAACAGGTGGGGTTCAGCATTTTCTAATGCTGACCAGGAAACCAGTAACAGGGCAAGAGGACATAGCCTCAAGGCATGCCATGGAAAGTTCACATTGCACATCAGGAAGAATTTCTTCACTGAAAGGGTCATTAGGCCTTGGACTGGATTCTCCAGAAAAGTGGCAGTCACTGTCCCTGGAGGTGTTCAAGAAAGGACTGGATGTGGCACTGAGTGCATTGGTCGAGCTGGCAAGGTGGTAATCAGCCAAAGCTTGGACTCGGTGACCTCGGAGGTCTTTTCCAGCCTTAATGATTCTGTGATTCTGTGACTGAGAACACTGCCTATTGGATCAGAAATAGTATCAAGAAGTAAAACCTGCAAAATGGAATCTGATAGACTTTCCCTGATATCCTGAGTTTAGTATTAAATCAAAAACATATATGTATATATTTTTATATCTAGAGATCTACAGGCATCGAATGATGCTACGACACAACAATTTCAAATATACTTCTTCTCAAATTCTTCACAAAAATCCCATCTGAATGTAATCAGGACGGTCCAGAAAAATATAGTGGTAACAGAAATATTTGGGATTTTTAATTCTGATTTTCATTCTTTCTCCTAAAGAACTGAACTAAAAATACCCAACCCTTTCCCCCAGAAAGGAAACCAAAGCATCAAACAAAACAAAACCATCCACAGTTTTCCTGTGGAGGAAAAGAGTTTATTTATATTTTCCTGTAAGAACCTAGAAGCCCAGTTGTCTCACTGAAGAATTAGATGGGCAGAAAAAGTATAAGTTCTAATTTTTTTCATGTACCTCCAAAATACTAGATTTAATCCTCAGATTATTTTAGCAGCCTGTGTTGAGAGAGGAATGATTTCTACTCTCCATTACTCTTGGCTCTCAAATTGTTGAGCTAGAGTTAAGCTATTGTAACAGCTTTTTCAATCTTTTCAATCGTGCACTTGAATTAAGAAGTGCAGTCAAGTTGCTAAATTTAAATTGCCTTGACTCTGAAAATGTCAGTTCAAGCTGAAACAAAATTGTTTTGAAAACTAGTAATTTAATACAAATTGACTATATTACAAAGTAAGCATATATTTGAGTATGCCAGCCCCATCTAATACTATTCATTATACTCCCTGAGAACCTGTGAAAAATTAATATTCTATACTAGTTTTAGCTAGGAAATAATATGAAATATAATATCAAATGAAAGCAGAGAAAATGTGTGTTGTAAACCCACACAACCAGATGGAGTATTTTCTTATGTTGTTTCCACATAGGAACAGGAAGATAGTACATCTGCCTCCACAGGTACTGTCCCTTTCTCCCTTTGTCAAGCAACCAAGATTCAAAAGGGCCCCAAGTAATTTCCAAGCTCCAAATTACACTAGATACGTAAAGCACTTAGATATTTTTAAAGAAATGTATTTAAGTTCATCTGCCTTCTCTTACAGTCATTGAACTAAAAGAATCACCTTAAGGGCATTTCAGAATAGAAATGGGTACAGTCACTGGGAAGGCTTGTCTTTCTTCGCTGCCTCTTCATTAGTACTGATTAAATAAAATAGAAAAGGTCTCCTGGATGGCAGCTCCTTTGGGACTCATTGATGATATTCTCAAAAGATCAGCTTACCTATGTGATACTAGGCACTCAGCAGCTGACTCATGCTGTCATCTTCATCTGCTAAACTCAGCATCCACTTCTGTCAGATTTTGCAAGTACAGTGTAGCATCTGGTCTGGCACAAAACTCTGCAGCACAGTCTATTTCTTTAAAATGCTGCATTTTCTCCCTTTTTAAATAACTCAAGCAATGGGGCTTCCACCTCCTCCTCCAAAAGACTGTTAGCATTGAGCTCTCTCATACACTATTTTGCTTTGTGTATTAATTCACATATTTTATTATGTCCATTAATAATATGCATTGCTGTAATAATAAGTATTTAGTAATTCTTTCCTCCAACCATAAAATTTTCTCATTGTGAGCATGTAATTACTAATGTTTTAGAGACTTCATCATAAGCAGAGTATCTAAAGTGAGGTTTTTTTTCCCTGTAGTGTGAGTACACTTTTCTGGTATTATTTAGCTATAATTTTAAAATAATAAAGACTTTCCTACATGTCTCTTCAATGAATATTGGATTTGCTTTGCTGAATTATTATTCTTACTGACACTGTAATTGCCATCATATATAGCAATCTCTTTATAAATAAACATGTGGATGAACATTTGAAAACAAGCCACCAAAATAATGTAATGAGGAGCAATTTGCATTTAGCAGAACATCACAAAATTGCAGAGAGCAATAACAGAGAGAAATAAATATTTTTCCTAGTGTATCCAAAATTCTAATCGTCTTCTCTAAAGAATCTGTGGCTAATCAGTCACTTACTGGGAGCAAGCTCTGAGCTGAGAGAGGGACATACCATGGCAGTAAACCAGACGACCACAAATAGTCCTGCCTAGGAAATTATTTTCCCATCAATATTTATTTTTTAAGTTTTCACAAAGTTTCTTATTCTAAAATTGAGGAAACAAAGTTCTGCAAGAATAAGGAGAGATCTACATCCATTCTGGAATGAGAAACAATGGGAGAGAAGAGGCTGGCAGGGACTGGAGCCATGCATCCCTCAAGAGGACGGTGTCCTAGCTCCTTACACTAATGAGGCAAAGCACAGGCATGAACTGTACATGCCAGTGAATGCCAGTCACCAAATATTGCAGAGTAGGTGTTTTCCTCTCTCTTTTCTGAAAAAGATCGATGGATGTGGGAAATATTTCTTGGGACAATCTTCACTGGAACTGACATGTTTCTGAACTTTTTTGCTGAATTTGAGTTTTCTAACAAAAACCTCCATCTTCTTTCTTGAAAAATCAATTCTCACTGTCCCAGTTGTATTCTAGAAAACAAAAACATCAGCCTTGACAGCAGACCACACTGGGCCAGATCTCAGCACATGAACTCTTGCCCCAGTGTAGCTTATCATTACAGAAATGGTACATCTCTATTACCTATTGGTTTCCAAGCTATTCAGTATTTGTATTCCAGACTATTTTGCTCTACTTAGCATTTTCCTCTTATTTTTAATTTTTTTGTCACTTTCATTCAAACCCCTCTTTAACTTTGTATTGTTATCACTGGTTGTTCAGCATTTCTAGCTAAATAATAATTAAAGAACAGAAAAAAAAAAAAAGAAAAAAAAAAGAAATAGAAATGTTTGGGCTTTCAATGTAAAAAGTTCAAAAGTTAGGCTACTTTCACTCTTTTGGGAAAATATTCAAAAGTTCTTTAAATTGTACTAGAAACATATCTCAACCAGTAGTATTTATTGAAAAAATGCCCAATGAATTTAAGCTAGAGCCTTAGAGCAAGCTGAGTTCTGTTGATTTATGCAAACAAAAGGTCTGACCTCAAGTCTTTTCTGTAACAGGAAGAACAATAAAGCTAAGAAAGAAAAGCCAAGAAAGAAAATACTGTCTTTACCTGGACATACATCAGTGTATATCAAATACTACAAACCTGGAAAAAAGCACTTCAGTCAGATTTATATATAATTTGCATTCACTATGTCTCCTTAGAAAAAGCCAGCAAACTAAATAATTAGATATATAGTCATTGTTGACAACCTAATTTAGTTTAATGAGGACAGCAATATACCTGTTTTCAGCACAAAGAAACATTGTGCTTTGATGAAAGCGTATTATGCTGTCTCACAATGGAAGTGCTGCAGAAACAACTATTGAGAGTACAATAATATAAAGTGAAAATATGACAAAGATCTTTTTACTAGTGTCATTTTATTAATGAATCCTACACATCAGAGGTTGCTGGGGCATGGTACTTTTTATTTACAAATTCATTAGAGAAGAGAAGGATCATAACTTAAAAACCATAGAAGTTTCAAATACATTAAACAATTCCTCCCAATCATGTGTGAATGAATAAGTATTAATCCACTTCCAGCTATTATTTTAACCACTAAAATGATATTATTCTTCAATTCATTTTTTTGCAATTTTAGTAGTGGTAAAATAAGAGAGAACTAATAAATAAAAGTCGTTGATTGCTACTGCAGTTTCCTTCCAGCAGAGCCAAGTTTATCAGAACAAGGCCAGGCCAAAGACAAGGCCTGTATCTGCATGTACTGACATGACATCTTAGGCAAGCTCAGGAACTCATCATGGCTGCAGCTAATATGTGATGTCAAACATGGAACAGTAGATAAGCCAAACTCAGATGAAACCAGATTTATCTACTAAATTCTATTAGTATATGCCTTAGATTATATATATATCTCCATTTCAACTTCTGTGAAAAAAAACCCCACTAATTAAGCAATTAAGCAAGATCCTGAGAAATTTTGTTATGCTGATTAAAAAAATTTTCCCATAATGTATTCCTTAGATTATGATACAACTCCCTGCTTTCAATATTTTTTTTTTCAGGTACTGCTCATGGGATTTGAAGCTCAAATACAGTAAGATTTGCATCATTTTATTCCTCTTGGTCAAGTTCCAAAGCAGAACCAAGTAGAAGTTGTAGTGGGAAGGTAGGGAGCCACCTGTTTCTCCATCCACCTGTGCAGCTGGAAGAGGAAACTCACAGGCAAAGATCATCATCTCCTTAGTCCTTCACCTGATACACAGCAACCACTGTGGGATGGTGAAAACACCAGGAGGGCATCTTTGGCCATTAAAAAGGACCCTTGCTTCCAAGCCAGCCCAGCTAGAGCCAGGAAAATTTAGTGTGCAGCTGAGTCAGCTACTTCTTTTTTTTTTTTTTTTTTTTTTCTATTATTTCCTAAAAGAGATTAAAAACAGCATGAAGCATAATCATCTCAATATAATTGCACTGCTGGACACTGTCTTGAGAAATCAATCTTCAACAGTAAGCTTTCAAAAGATTTATATAGTTTAAACAATGAAAAATCAAAAGACACTGTGAGTTGACAGAATATAAACAATTTGATTTTGGATCATTCCCAGTTCTCAGTTTCCCCGTCCACACAGATGGAAATACTATTTGTAAGCAAAATTAGGACAAAATATGCTGACTGGGTCTTCTTGAGAATTAAATGCCTAACAGTACTTTTTGCTGGAAGAGAGTTATGCAGTCTGAAAGAAGAAATTACGTCTTTCATGGCCACCTTTAAAAATGATGATTTCAAGTACTGTTAAAAAAAAACAAACAAAAAAACAAACAAAACTACTTAGAGATCCAGAACAGTAAAAAAGCAGAATTTCAGAACTGTCAGCAATGAAGCATTACATAAGATTTAGTGAAAAGCAAAGAGGACTTTGGTTCTTTACTTTGTTAACTTGTGATAAGGCCCAATCACAGCACAATATTCTACACCATTAGATAAAGAGATTAGATATAAAGACAGAAACTAGTATTTCCTAGAATCATAGAATGGCTTGATTTGGAGTGAACCTTAAAGATCATTAAGTTTCAATTCCCCTGTGCCACAGGTGGGGTCACCTTCCATCCAATGCGGTCTTGACCACTTCCAGAGATCACCTACAGTTTCTCTCGGTAACCTGTTCCAGTGCCTCACCAGCTTCATAATTTCTTCATAATACCAAATCTGAATCCACCCTTTAGTTCAAAGCCATTCCCCCTTGCCTTATCACTACATGTCCTTGCAAAATTTCTCTCTCTAGTCCCCTTCTTGGCTCCCTTTTTTAGGTACTGAAAGGTTGCTATAAGGTCTCCTCAAAACTTTCTCTTGTCCAGACTGAACAACTTCAGCTCCTCAACCTGTCCTCACAGGAGAGGTGCTCCAGCCCTCTGATCATCTTCATGGCCTCCTCTCGACTTGCTCCATGTCCTTCTTGTATTGGGGCCTTCAGAGCTAGACACCGTACTCCAGGTAGAGTCTCAAAAGAGCAGAGGCAAGGAGAATCACGTCCCTTGACCTGCTGGTAATGCCTCTTTTGCTGCAGCCAAAATCAGCTTCCTGAGCTGCAAGTGCACCTTGCCAGGTCATGCTGTTTGCATTGTCTGCCAACAACCCCAGGTGTTTCTCTGCAGGGCTGCTCTCAATGCATTCTCCATCTGCAGAATGTGCCCTCTGCACTTGGTCTTGTTGACCTTTATGAGGTGTGAACATGCTCACCTCTCAAGCCTGTCAGGGTCCCTTTGGATGACATCCCTTCCCTCCAGAATTTCAACAGCACCACATTACTTGATGTCATTGTCAAAAATGCCAAAGATGTACTTGATCCTACTGTCCACGTCACCAGTGAAAATGTTAAACAGTGCTGGTTCCTGAATCAACCTCTAAGGAATAATGCTTGTCACTGTTATCCATTTGGACACCGAGCTGTTGACTGCAACTCTTTGAGAGCAATCACCCAGCCAAATCCTTATCTACTGAATGATTTACCTGTCAAAACCATGTCTTTCCACTTAAGAGGCAAGGATGTCATGTGTCAAATGCTTTGTATATAGCAAAGATAGAGAGATGGCATTTGCTCTTCCTTTACCCACCATGCTTCTAACTTCATCACAGAAGACCAGCAGGTTTGTCAGGCTTGACTTGAGCTTAGTGAAGCCATGTTGATTGTCACCAACCATCTCTGTGTTTTCTGTGTGCCTGAGCATAGTTTCTAGGAAGAATTTCTCCATGATCTTGCTGAGCACTGATATGAGACTGATCAGCTTGTAGTTCCCTGGGTCTTCAGGGTTTGGGGTTTTTTTCCCCTTTTTAAAAATGGGAGGTTTTTCCAGTCAATAAGAACTTCACCAAACTCCCAGAACTTTATAATATGATGGATAATGGCTTGGTCACTTCATCTGCCACTTCTCTCATGACCTTTAATACATCTGATCAGATCCCATGGCTCTTCAGGTTCCTGAGGTGGTCTCAGTTGTGATCTCCTACAGTGGGAAGTTTGTAATTCTCCTAGTGCATCCCATTAAAAATTAGTACATCCTATTAGCATTCAGAAAGATGTCATAGTTCTGGAGGATTTCCCACTAATCAAGTAAATCAGGGATGTATATTAAGGCATCTGACACTGCTCAGAATCTTATAGCCCTGTATCACTCTTTCTTGTGCCTCACACTAAAAGTTATGGAACCAAATTTTTGTTTGCATAACACCTAAAAGTCTCCTTAACCCAGCTTTTACGTAATCTTCAGAACACTGTTACTCTCATTTCATATTAAAAATTTATTCCAAAACAAAATTACACAGCTGTTTGCTTTCACCAATAAAGTTGTTTTGCTGTGTGTTTATTTCATTTAGTTCTTGGGGTTTGTTTTTTGGTGGTTTTTTGTTTCTGTTGTTTGGTTGGTTTTTTTGTTTGTTTTGTTTGGTATTTTTATGGGGGTCATCTCATCTGTTTCTCTCTTATGTAAGTCTTATCTCTTTTCATGATAGGTCTTAATGAACATATAGTGTCTCTTAGTGTTTGAGAACTCCTACTGAAGCTAAACTTGAACTGCATTAACAGACCCCACCAATAACTCCCGAGTAACAGATTTATTAGACTCCCTACAATATAACCTATAATTTTCTCTATAAGATGTTATAAATGACAAAAGATGAACTCTTCAGAATATTTTGAATATCATTCACTATTCATTTCACATTCTCTCTTGTACTAAGTACCTTATAACACTTACCATCCTTGGAAAATAACACCTAGCTCTAGTTATTAATATCTTTCTTTAAATGCAGATCTTGATTTTCCCCCGGAGACAAGACTTAGCATTGATCTATCAGGGGAAAAGAAGACTTTGAGTCATATATTGTCCACAAAGAAAGGATTTTTCTAGGGTCTGGTGAGTAATCCTATTTTTCCTTTTTTTTTCCCCTCAGGTGTGCTGGCAATCTATAATTGTACGTTTGCCTTTAATACCATATTGTACTTTCAGTCACAGGACTGTATGTAAAGCAATTGCTTTTGTATCATGAGTCACTAGGCACATTACAGTCTATAAATGTAACAATAATAGTGATGTTAATAATACTTGCTTGTCCTGTGGCATTCTTTTATCAACATAATTCAGTAAGTTTTAAATGGAGAGATTATTACTCTTGGTTTATGGGTGGAGAAACTGAGGCATTGAAGAGATATAAAAATTGGATTCAGTGTTTGCAAACCAATTTATTAAGTTTTGTTCCTTCATAAATTCTGTATTCCAAGAGACTCCAGCTGTTTAATTGAAACAAAAGTGTTACAAAGGCCTGTAGTGGCTGCTGACTCAATGCGGTTTCTTCTCAGTATGCTGTCAGCTGATTAAGAACTGGTACAGAGCAAGAGAATCTATTTTAAATGTCATGTTCTAGGGCATTTAAAAACTGACCAAATTTCTCCTCAGATTTTTAACAGAGATACAATGAAGTCAGCCAGTCCAGGCACAGAAATGGAGTTCCAGATATGTTTTCTGACTATGAACTCAACTGTAATAACCACTTGTAATAATCAAATTATAAGCTTTCATCACAGAACATGCCCCCCTCTCCCTGTCTTCTACATCCTAAAATAAATGTTACAAAGCAGTAGAGAAAAAAAAAAAGTTTTGTATTACGTTTAAACGTAAAATCAGAATAACCCTGGAAGATATACCCTAGAAGAGACTTTGGTACCGCACTTTAGTTCTTTTCTGAAGTCATAAGGTCCTTTCTTTGCACAGAGACTATGTTGCAAAACAAACAAACAAAAAAAAGAGGCAATTTGCAGAAATTAGGGTTAGTAACTATCTTCTAATAAGAAATAGAAGCACAACAGAGGAGAATTTGATAAACTGATTTAAGAATTATGCTCACTTGATACTGAAGAAAGAGTGGAAACCAGAGGAAGAGAATGACAACTAATCCCTAAAGGTTAGGAGATCTGGAAACATTCTAGATGTTAGGATAGAGATGAGAATAAACATGGCAAGACAAACACATGCTTAGAGGTCCAGGTAAAATTCCACATATGGAAAAGGTCCTTTTAAAGGAAATTATTCCTATTTCATTGAAAAGAAGAGAAAATAGGTGAAAACAGTTGTTTGACTGGTCTAGCAGGTTAATCATGGCTACTCACAAACATAAAGAACTTAGTGAGCTCAAAAAAGAAAAAGAAATATTTTTCAAGGACTCATTACTGAGGATAGAAAGAGTATTCTGTGTTGACACACAGCTAGTAGGATGATTTTTTTCCCCATTGGGTAAAATTCAATTATCTTCAGTTAGGAATGGCAGCAATGTGCTGGAATGTGTAGTCAATGAAAAGAAATAACCATTTCCAGATGACTCAGCTAATCATTAAATGAGTTCTATCCCTGAACATGAGAGATGGTATTCCATTTGGGAAAATTTTATCTAGGCTGTTTCTTCCATCAGCAGAAAAAGTGCAGATGATTAGTCATTTCAAGACTGCTTTTAAATTTAGAGAATGGAGACACCTTTCTCCATGGACTATAGAGAAAGTCCATGGAGCAGCTTAGACCAGATGCCTGACTTAGATTACTAAATAAATATTAATCACAACATAAATACAGGATTACTTATGTCTCTCTAGTCACTGTGCAAGAATTTATTGGTGATGGTCCATTTTAGTGCATGTGTTATTTATCTATCTGATTTCACAGAACTTGTGGGGAATCAGCTGACTCAGCCAGTTAAAGTACATAAATGAGCACCTACCAAGGAGGGGGTTAAGGAGAAACAGATGAACACTCTTTTAGCACAAAATCAAGATGTCAAGAATAAAATTAATCAAGGCACCAAGAAGCTTGAACAGAAATACTCTAGTTTCCTGTATATGAATGGTAGAAAACTGGATAATAAAAAAGAGAAATTGGAATTGGAATTGCTCTTTTATGACCTAGCTAGTATTACTGACACATGATGGGAAGATTTGCATGAGTAAAATGTTAAAATTACCGATATACTGGATTTATACAGGATCTAGTGAGAAAAGAAGTAACAAAGTCACTTTCTATCAAAACAGGGTATTACCTGCACCTTAGTTCTCTGGTAACTCAGGAAAAAATATTTTGCATGTTCATAGATTCATGTTCTAAACAAATCAGCAAATGAACAACAAGAACAACATGAACATATTTGTGTTCAAACAAATCAGCAAAAAGCTTAGACAAGGCACTAGCAAGTATCTTTAATAGACCAATAACTTAGTCTAGTAAAAGAATGGCTGATTTCTGCTGCAGAAATGGAGAAACTGCATTATAATGTGTGACTTCAAGTTGAAAGGCACAGTTGGAAATCTCATGGTCCTTACAATTTCTAAAAATTATCGAAGAAAAAAATGTAATAAAATTAATGTTTCTTCCTAAATGTTCTATGCTTGTTGTAGTTATCTCAAAAAAACATGGAATTCTAAAAGCACAACACACCCCACTTTAGATGTTGCTTTTTTGACCTTACAGTAGCCTTCCAGAACCTAAAGGAGACCTACAAAAAAAGCAGGAAAGGGACATTTGACAAGGATGTGTAGTGATAGGACAAGGGGGAATGGCCTTGAATTGAAGAGGCAGGTTTAGATGAGATATTAGGAAAAATTCTTCACTGTAAGAGTGATGAGGCGCTGGAACAGGTTGCCCAGAGAAGTTGTGGATGACCCATCCCCAGAAGTGTTCAAGGCCATGTTGGATGGGGCTTTGAGCAACCTGATCTAGTGGAATGTGACCACACCCATGGCAAGCAAGACTGAAACTAAATGATCTTTAAGGTCCCCTCCAACCCAACTCATTCTATAAGTCTATGACCTAATTATATCTGTAAAAGGTAAATAAGACTAAGTCCAAACAAGTATGGTATGTATTCTAGGCAAGTTTGTGGATGACACCAAACTGGGGGGAGTTATCAATATGTTGGAGAACATGGCTATTATTCAGAAGGATTTCTACAGGCTGGAAGAATAGGAATGGCCATTCATTCTGCGAGTGGCTGGGAACTGAAAAACTCCAAAGCCACAGATGTGCAAGTGCAGTGGCAGAACCCCCTGTGCTGGTACAGACTGGCTTGGTAGGATTTACAGATCCTGTTCAGCAGATCTGCTGGTACAGATCCGCTGAACAGGATCTGTAAATCCCAATGGGCTGGAAACTAAGCTTACTTTAGTAGATATTTATTAAACCATTTTACTATTTTACTGCAGCACTCTCAAGGATGCAAGTTAAGTACAGAACCCAAGGTTACTGTTAGAATATGCCACCTTCACCTTCAAAATTAAAGCTCAGACATTCAAGGCCACCAAGCAAAGAAATACATACATATGTTTCAAAAATTAGGTAAATTTCATATTTCAGTAAAAAGAAAAACCAATTGAACTTGGCACAAAAATTTAAAAGTCAGTTTTCAGGACATGAACATGCTTCATTACTATTTTTCTTTTCTTGTCTGAAGTACAGTGTCAAAATGACATGCTGTTAAGATTTAGAAAACTTTCTGCCTTGAAGGAAGAAAAAAATGGTTTTCTTCTTAACTGGAAGACTAGTATGAAACAGATTCAATAAAAAGAATGCAAAACATTCTAGGTGAGCTATGTTTTGGAGATTAAAATTAAACTAAGGAAAGGCAAGGACAAAAGGTTAGTGTTGTGGTGGGTAACACTAATCCACAGATCATTCTCAGAGGAGAATTAACCTTTTTTTGTTTTAAGTTTTGTAAAAGGAATTCAACAAAGCATCACTAAGATGTCAAATGAAAATACTAGAACCATAATTTATCTTTTTTATCAATGCTTATCTACGTAGGGTTTTGGTTTTGTTTCCATTTGATTTTTTTGTTTGTTTGTTTGTTTTTTTGTTCCTTAGGGGGTGATCCTATACTAATACAATTGTATGCTTTGTAACAGTAGGAGGCTATGTATGAAATTAAATGGCAATGATTGTACTTGGAAAAAAATAGATGCAGAAGGGAAAAATATACTCTGAAAGATTTTCAATATAGTTTCTTGCATAAGTGGCACAATAAATAGGATGGAATTTACTGGTTCGAACTGGATTGCTTTCCTTTTTCTGAGAGGAGACGTTATTTATTACTATTTTATTTATTTGTAATTAAATTTCTCTTTCATTGTGGTTTCTGAATCCTGACTGCAAAATTAATGGATGTTTAGGAAAAAATATTAATTTGCAATAAAAAAGATTTTTAATTAGTTTCTCTTTTTTTGTGTGTGTGTCTTTCTTTTTGTAGTTTCAGTCAATTTAAAGACACCTTATGTATTCTATAGCATGCAATTTGCTGAGCCTTCTAATTATACTAAGATTTCTTTAATATTAAAACTTTATTACCTTTATTTATAGATCTGAAATTTCCATAATAATATTTCATTATGCTACAGAAAAAGCAAAAAACAGTCTTATTCTAGACAGTCCTCACAAAAATGATAAATCATGAAAAAAAATATTAGAATACCTTCAGAGCTGCAAAAGGTGCTTGGGCTCCATAGCTGCATGTGTTCTACCATCTGAGTTAAATAGTACCAGAGAGTAACAGTAATTGTCAGTTGACCTTTTGATTAGACCTAGTCTTATTAAATGTTATGAGAGTAATCAATTGATACTAAATAATGAGCAAACAAGTACACAAAATTATTTCATTAAATGACCTTTTTTAAAACCATGTTAGCTTAAGAAAGATAATTTTTGGTTTTAGCTTGGTTGTGACAGAAAAGAAAACCAAAATAATTCCCTCTAAGGGTATCCAACTCAATAAGGAAAAAATCATAATGGTTATCTAACTCTCTTACAATGGTTTCTGCATTTTCCTGTGTAGCCCTTCCTCTTCCATCACCCTTATCCCCTCCACCCCAACAGCATCTATCAAATGCCTAGGTTAAGTGCAGAACAGGAGACTGAAGAACTGAAAGCAGGTCAGGGCATAAAAACTTTGCATAAGGATGCTTTGTCTTACAGAACCAGATGTGGAATGACCTGTGAAGAGTGATGCAGATACCAATATCCTTTATGGACAGTGTAGGGGGTTCCAATCAACAGCCTTTCACTCTTGCAAAAGTATCTTTATTACAGAAAAAAATGCTTACTTAAAATCCATATAGTCCAGCACCCACTACATTTGGTTATTTTGTTAGCTACTTTTCTTACAGTATATTCAATTGTCATGGTAATTAATTTTTATGCTGACCTGAGGCTATCTATTTCCATTTCAGGGTGTTCCATTCACTCATTCTCCAAGATAGGTACAACTATTCAGCTTTGCTTCACAGTCCCTGAACTCTGAAGCAGAACTGCTCACCTTTTAAAACAAAAGTCTCTCCCCTCCAGGTACAATAACAAAATAAATTGATGGTACAGCATATACAAACTTATTTCAGCCTTCAGAGAATTGCTTACTGCCTTTCATGCTAAGACACATATAAACACGGTAATTCACTCTGATTTTATGAATTGCCTCCTGACTATCATTGGGGAGTGATGGCTAGGCAGTGCTAAATGAAAGCATCTAAAGCAGGTTGAGAATGAGTGCATTGTGCCTCTAAAGATCGATGAGTTGGCAGGTACTGTTATAAATTACCATCGGGTGCCATTCACAGACGATAAGAGCTTCATCCTGCATGACAGCCATTGATCTGATTCAGAACTAAGATGCAACCTTTGATGACACTCCTTGAGGATAAAAGGTTATGCTTCACATTTAGTTATGAATAATAAGGTCATGTTTTAATTAAAGTAGTATCTCAGTGGAATATTAGGGCAGTGAAACCGTACAAATTAGTATGACTGTATAGCAAGTGTTGCTGAAAAACAGTCTAGTACTGAGTGTAATAACAGAGAATAACAATGAAATTACATTAATGAGGTAAATAGCCCATGTTATTAGAAGGAGCTTAATTAGTCAGATCCCAAAATTAGAAGAAACAATAGTTTTTAAGCTTATGTTTGACTCAAAACCTGGCAAAACAAGAAAATTGAAATTAAGGTAAGAAATACTTAAATTATATACCTATGTTTTGGTTACAGTAATTTCAATACACTTTAATTTTAAAATATTTCGTGCAAAACCTAATATCAAAGCTAAAAAACAAGCCTGGGACTGACTGTTCATAGATATTTTTGAGTCTTCTTTTCTAGGAAACTCAAAGGATTGTTCACAAATCTCTTTTTTTGGCACAGTCCCAACAACATTTCCTGACCAAGGTTTCTGAAAATAAAGCTTGCTATATAATGAACATGTATCCAGAACAGCAATTAAATGGAGCAAATATTATTTGTAAATATTTGTGAAATCCTATTATATAATAAAACATAATTGATAAATATGTGTGCTGCTGATACAGGAAAATATTGAGGCTTGTGCTTTAGTAAATTATCTAACCAATACCAACCTTAGAAACTGAATTAAGCAGTGTAGGGATACAAATATTTTCCAGTCTACTCCATTGTAAATGAATTGCACATATTCTAACTCACACTCCAAAAGGCAATTTTACTCACCCAAGATTTGGAAATTAACCTCTTATATTGAAAGTGTTGTAAAAGTTCAGTCATGAAGATTTATCAAGAAACTACAAATGGTACCTTGTGCATTCTGTCAGCATGGCAAACTTTATTTATTTATTTACTTTGACATACTGCAAAAGCATGTACAACCAAGTCTTTCTTCAAACCCACAGCTGCTGCAGCTTATGGTGTCCTCAATCCAATCTAAATGTTCATTTTGCAATTACTCTGCTGTCAAATGATAAGTGAAATATAGAATATATACGCAGTAAGTACTTAATAGCTTTAAAAATATAATTTCTATCATAATGTCACCAGTTGCTTGTCAGAATTCAGACATTTTAAAATGTCTAGTGCTCAAACTAGCAGAACACATCCAGATCAGAAACCAGGGATAGCGGCTCTGCAGGAGAGCAGCTATGCAAATGCCTTGAAAACATAAATTGCTCTGAAAAGGCTGAAAACACAAGATCAGATTGGGAGGTCAAGAGATTATGGAAACAAGCTGTCCACCTCCCATAGTGCATGACAGATTTTCATTTCCCTTGCTGTTCCTAATATAACTGACCAGCCATAAAGCAAAACTCACTTGCTACAGACATAGCAATGCTTGTTTTGGGGATCTTAGTAAGTCCGGGTGCTTAGAGAAATGCAAAACCTCAAGGCAACTATAGGACTGGACCAGTTACTTTGAACTGCCTTTAATTAAACCAAAACTGGGTTTGAAGCTGTTATGAGTTTGTTTATATATGTTTTACAGTCATAATCTATAGCTTGGCAAGGCAGATATAGAGCTTTCTCATTCTGATGAGAAATACGTGACATTCCAAATGAAAAATGTAAATCTACTGAATATTTATTCTGCTTGTGTTCTATATTGTTACTGATGTCAGACTATAGCTAAAATTCTTTATTAATACAAAGCATGGACAGAGATTCTTCTTCAAAAGATTCTGTCTCCAGAATCATTACCTAAGATTTTATATAATTATTTGTTTTCAACAATTTTTTATGCAAACTTAAGAACATTATTTAGCATAATGTGGTCCTGATTTTTCTTGCTTCCAGATTTAATGAGGAAATGCACGTTGCTTGCTTGGAGAAAAATAAAAACGTAATTTAGCATGCTTCAAGACATATCCTGAGTTCTGACAGTCATATGCTATAGACTTCTGCTCTTTAAGGAACACAGAGTAACCTTACTTTTACATTAAAGTCTATTTTCCAAAATCTTACTAGATAGCAGTACTTTCTAGAATAGAGAAAATATTCAAGGTAATTGTGTGTGTACACAGGGATTTGGTAGAAGAACAAAACAGTTATGGCTGAGATAGATACACATATACATGCTGACATAATGCAAGTATCTAATATGTAGATATCCCATTTATTGGGTGAGAAAATAAAATTGCACCGAAGAGAATAGTTTAGAATAATATTGTATATTCTGAAAATACTTCTATTAAAAAAGATTATTCTTTCTGCTTTTTTTTTATTTATTTAAAATATTTCCTGTTTCATACTGGTCTGTCCTTTTTTGTGCAAAAGTATGAATCAAATCAAGAATTGTAGTCAGTATTCTTCAAATGAAATCAGTAAGAATTACATTAACAGTTTTAAAGGATGAGTTTACAATCAATACCTGGATGATATTTGAACTATCGATTTGGTTTTGAAAAATGCTCAGAAATTTCAATTTCTAAGCCAACATAAATGTATTGTATTAGTGGGGCACAACAGCACCCTATCAAGCATCCTCTTAAGAAGACAAACATTAAATAAAAAAAAATCACATACAGTACTTCACCTGTCACCTATAAACTAACAGACTCTGAAATGTTAGATTTTTTATCTGACAAACAACCTGGATTTGATTCCCAAATACTTCATGACAGAAGCTCAAACAACCATTTCCCAGCAATCCAACAAAACTTATAAGGAGGAAATGGCAACAGATTTCCATGTTGTTGAAAACACTTACATACTGTGTAGAAAAGCAACAGATATCTGAGTAGAAAAGAAAAAGAAATAAAGTGATATAGTAAAACAAAAGCCAGAAATCAAAAAAGGCATATGCTTTTCACCTGCAGGCAAAGGAGACTTGATTATGAATTTCCAGGTGCAACAGCACAGTCCCAGTAAATGACCATATTAATATAAATTTCCAGAGAGCAAAAAGGTTTCTGAAGGTAAGGAATATTACTTGAAGCTCTTCTTGGTTACATCTCAGTAGAAGAACATGTGTAGAAACATACTGAAGATCAAAGGTCTAAATAATTATCTTCTTTATTAGTTAATTCTGAACTTACATTTTATCAATGTTCTTAAGATATCTGTTTCAAGGATACAATACCAATACTGTAATACATTCAATTCAGTGCAAATAGTATTTACCCTGTGGTGATTGATAAATTATTACATCATCAAGAAGTCTCTGTCTTCCTTTATCCTTTTGGCAAAACCAGTATTTTTTATTAGGCACTTACCCTTCAAAGAGGTAAGACAGAGCATGATCTCAATAAATTTATTATGAGGGAAATTGACTTTTTGAAGTACAAAATTGACCAATGGGATTTGGTAAGAAATATAAAAAGAACAGGAATTATAAATCACATTGATGATAATATTTTAAATCTTCTCTAGATTTACTTATATATTCACCTTTTTGCTAGAGTTTAAACTAATGCTATGTTAAAGCTTCATTTGAAATCTAAAAAGAGTGGTATAGACCAAAGACTGACATCTCCTAAGTTTGTTAAAATGTATTAAAATTAACACTAGCATTTCATTTCTGCTCCATTTCCCTTTTGGGTTACACACATTTTCCCTTAGTGAGAAGCACACAAGATCTATTGTATTGACAGTCATCTACATTTGGTATGTTAATTAGGAAACCACCTTATCAGTGGATGAGCAACAAACATTCTTTTACTCCACACATTAGAAATCTTCCCAAAATGATTACGTTACAGATTTATATTAAAACCAAAAATTATTAGAGGTTGAGGGAGGGAGGCTTGGGTTTTGGTTGTTTTTTCTCACTGATACCAATACTGATTTCAATGTTCTGTTCTGTGTTTATGTCTACTGAGACACTGCTAAGTGATTAGGACCATATCCAGCAAAGCACTTAATATTTAGTTTTGACATAGAAAAGGATATTTACTGATCTCAGTAAGCTACAGGAATCAATCTAATAGAACCAGTTGAAAAAACTAGCACATTTTACTTCCCTTCATTCATCTTATTAGAAAAGTGAGCAAACTATCCCCTGAAAAATATTAAAGAATATTGCACACAAGCCTACTCCCTCCCCCCCACACAGATGCAAACAACTGTACACAGACAAGATACCATTTATGAAACACAATGAAGCTAAGCAGGCAGGAAGTGAAAATATGAAACTACTCAAAGGTGCATTTCTAAATAAATTTTAAAAACATAATTTGTTTAGTTTTCATTGTTTTAGACAGAAATACTATTTTTAACAACTCACAGCTCATTGTTATTTTATTAAACACAAATAATAATTATTTATGCACTTTTGTGACTCTTCAAAGCACACTGCAACATTGCAGCTGAATAACTAAAAGACTATATAATTATTTTACCATAGCTACTTGTCAGAGTCAGATTTATGCCCTGATATTGCACCATCAGGACTCAGTTATGTCTCTTATTTCTATTATATCACAATGAAACATTGCAAAACCAAGCACAGTGTTAAAATTACTGTGACTTGTGGTGTCCCTCAGGGGTCTGTACTGGCACAAGTAGAGTTTAATGTCTTCATCAATGACATAGACAGCAGGATTGATTGCGCCCTCAGCAAGTTTGAAGAACGACACCAAGCTGTGTGGTGCAGTTGACATGCCCGAGGGATAGGATTTCATCCAGAAGGACTTGGACAAGCTTCAGAAGCAGGCCCATGGGAACTTCATGAGGTTCAACAAGGCCAAGTGCAAGGTGTGATACTTTGGTAGGGCCAATTCCAAGCAAAAATACCGGCTCAGCATTGAATGGTTTGAGAGCAGCTCTGCAATGAAAGACTTGGGGGTGCTGATGGATGAAAAGAGGGACACGACCCAGCAATGTTCATTTGCAGCCAAGAAAACATACTGTATCCTGGGCTGCATCCAAAGTAGTGCGGCCAGCAGGGCAAGGGAGGGGATTCTGCCCTTCTGCTCTGCTCTGGTGAGACTTCACCTGGAGGGCTGCATCCAACTCAGGAGTCCTCAGCACAAGAAAGATGTGTACTAGTTGGATCAGGTCTAGATGAGTGCGTTGAAGATGGTCAGAGAGCTGGAGTACCTCTCCTATGAAGACAGGCTGAGAGAGCTGGGGTAGCTCAGCCTGGGGAAAAGAAAGCTCTGGGGAGACCTCATTGTAGTCATTCAGTATTAGAAAGGGGTTTATGAGAAAGAAAGGTGGGGGCAGACTTTTTTTTGTGGTGACTTACAATCAGACAAGGGATGATATGTTTAAACTAAAAGAAGATAGATACAGACTGGAAGTAAGGAAGAAATTTTTTACAGTGAGGGTGGTGAAACACTGACACAGGCTTCCCAGAATGGTGGCAAATGTCCTATCCTGGAAATATTCAAGAGCAGGTTGAAGGGGCTTTGTGCAACCTGATATGATGAAGATGTCCCTGAACTCATCTGTCATTGCAGGGGGCTGGACTTGTTGGTATTTAAAGTTCCCTCCAAACCAAACTACTCTATGATCCTATGATCCTCTGATTGTATTCTTGCTGTTTCAACTCCATATAATTTATTGTAATTTCTCTTTTCTCTCTTTTTTTTTTTTTTTTTTTTTTTGACCAGACTGGCAGGTCCTTTTTCTTTGCACCAACTTTTTTTCTCAGTCATGGATGCAGAAACGCGTAATGACGGTTCTGCCTAAGAAGATGGAAGTGACAATTGTTTGCCTAGTAGCTTCCACTATGCTAACTGAAGAAGTTGGTCAACCATGTTCTGGTCTGACCCTAGTCCTAGAAAAGACAAGCAGATGCCCCAAAGAAAACTTCCTTGGGACAGAGATAAATGCGAGTAATTCTGACCACAAATGTGAAAGTCCCAGGAGTGGATCACGAGTGCTCAGTGCTCATATCTGGCTTGCAGGTGGAAATAGTACTGCTCTGAATCATTTATACTGAACAAGTCATAAACTGCAAACCCAGGAAAATGTGAAGAATGCATTTCTCCATTATCCTCAGGCACTGGCTCTTGGTATGATTTTACATATGCTGCTTGTTATGATGATATTGATTACTAAGTCAACAGAAGCATTCACAAGGGAGTGCAGATCTCTTTACTACTGCTCTGTAATATTAAAATATCATTACTGAGACACCAACTTTTTCTTCAGCTGTAATATTATTCTCTGATGGTTGCCTGCCTGAGATGAAATTTGAAACTGTCACCCACAGACTTGTAGAAGCGATTCGACTTCACTTATAAAGAAAGTAAAATTAAATATTCATCCTTGGACTGCATTTCAGGTCCAAACTGACTGAAATTCCTCAAGGCAAAAAGTACTTAAGTCACAGAAGAATTTTTTCTAGTTTTAAAAATTCAGGAGGTCTATTTATCAGGGCTGGATAGTCAAGAAATCATTTATCTGGAAGTTCTGTACACAGATATTATTTTCCCAGCTTTGCAGCGTGGCTTAATTATTATGGCTAGATAAGCTACTTCCTAACCTGGATTAATTTTAGTACACTGAACATCCAGACTGAACTCTTCAACATGTAGCTGTTCAGATAAGTGGTGGAAGAGCTTAAGTTTGAACTATCTGAACATTTTTACATTCGTGAGCAGGTTTCTGCAGGTAGCAGCCTTTGAAATTAAGGTAAGCAATTACAGTAATGACAAAAGCCCAGTTAAATCTTTAAATGGATGTAACACCTTGAGGCTTAGCTTCCAATCTACAGATTCACTTGAGGGTTTACCCACTCTGAAACCAAAACTGTCTCAGCAAATAAAGATAAAATACTATAGTCCCCGCTAGACAAGATTTCCTCTGAATACCAAAAGTGATAAAATTCACCGATCCAGAACGTAGAAGCAAAGGATTCTTCCTCACAAGGGAAATTATTTTTTTTGGACAGACAAATTAATTGAAAATGGCCCACAGACTTGAAAATTGGTTCTTTTACAGAGCTCAATTGAAAAACCACTATTTTATTTAGAATTTTCTTGTTTTATTCGCACTGTTCTTGCTCTAACACCGGGAATATATTTGGTAATTTTAAATGCCATATCAATAAATTCTAGTCAGATATACATTACATTTCAGGAGTGTCCCAAAGCCATATATATTCACAAAGAAAAGAGTGAGGCAGATACTGCAGGAACCAGCACAGACAAAGCCATCAAGAGACTTTGTAAGCTCTGAGTTCCACGTAGACTCATGCTGCCCAGGCAGCAGAACAGAGGGGAGGCAGAAGATTTGGGAAAACATTTAACTCATGGTTGTTCTTCTGTGACTGCTGTCAAATGGCACTGAGAAATATATGACAATATTAAATATTTCTCCTTCTTTGGCTACTACTATCATTTAGTCAAACTAATAGTAAGCAAATACAAGATTTATAGAATCCAAAACTTAAAAAAAAGATTTATGTGACACAAAAAGCAATATGCTTACATATTCATATATTTTTCTAAAAATTACAGCCATCTCAGATACCCAACTCTGCGTGTAGAAGGGTTTTTTCTTTTAAAATTCATTAGTGCAGTGTTTCTTTCTCTCTGTGTAGGATGACCTTGTGATAAAGACATTTCTGGACATATTTTTCAGGGTTCCTCCTTCCTTTAAAACAGATGATGTGTAAAGGTTGAGGTGGAGTATAAAATAATTGTCATTATGAAGACAGTAAAAGCGAAAACATATTTTTGGAAAAATAAGCAACATACAGGACAAGTGTTCAAAGATAAGGCTGGTACTGGAATGAGAACCACTATAATGGACAGTTGGTGCTGTTAGTTATTCCCAGCCCCTTTAGCTCTGGAATAAAACTCCAGCTTTCAATTAAAAAAATCAAAGAAATGTCAAGTACACACCAGCAAATATCATTTATTCAAGCACAAATTCTAACCTTTGTTTTAGAACTTACGATTTTGGCCATGAGAGATGTATTCAAGTAATAAAATGTGGGTTTTTGATTTCTCCTGTTTGGTCAAGAAGACTAAGTAAAGTGCTGAAACCTAGTCTAGGATTATTTGGGTCAACTTTTCCTTTATAATGGAATTTAATTTCATTTTTCAATGGACTCAGTATGATTACATGGCATTTAATTTGCACGTTGAAGTTTAACCCAATGACACAGCATAGTCAACAAGACTTTTCTTCTAAATTTCATTCCCATCTTTACAGAAATTTCCATCTCCTATTAAATTAATGTTCTGCTTTGTCTTTGATCTCCATCATGAACACAATTTGTGCTTTTCCAAGATTTTAAAATTTCAGACAGGCTCCTTTGTTTAAATCTATGACACCCATGCTTATCTTCTTTGTATGATGTGTGTCTCTCCCAAGGCTACTCATCTGCATGAAAGATAGTCTTGGCCTCATGCTTTTTCTCCCAGTAGAAAATACTGTGCAGGAAAATTACTTCTTGATTAAATTTGGTTTCTGTCTAAGCAGGTGTCAGAACCAAATTATGAAAGGATCAACTCAAATTACTAATTGCAGAAAACATGTTTTATCTCTGCTTCTTTTTGATGAACAGCACAGCTAGAAATATTTAATTATTGTTTAATTATGTTTACTAGAAATACATACAAAAGCTATAATATTCCAGGAGTGAATTCTGGGAAAGAAATTTTAGTCAATGCTGTCAAGGCAGAGAATGCAATACTTAAACTTATCCTTCATTAGAGATGCTTCCCCCCTCCTTCCCCCCACCCCATCCCCCCATTTAATTTATATGCATAACAGGAACAAAGAAATTGCTTGTTGCTCCTCAAGGATCAAAATTCCTACTTAAAAGAAAGGGAAACTATTTGAAGAGGATACAAGTACTGACAATGTGATTGAATTATTTATCCCTTGGCATCATGTATTGTCCCTGAATAATGGCTTAGGCTTTGTCCCTAAATCATTAGCACACTCTCTTAAACTGTACGTGTACCTGAAATCCCAACAGAGTTTTCATCTCCAATGGGAAATAATAAAAGCAGCGACACCTAGCTATCATATATCCATTTCTCATGCCAAAAAAATTAATGCTCTCATTCTGGATCTAAGCCTAAAATATCTAAAGATAGGTATTTGGAAAAAAATATTACTTCTTTATCATGCCACTACTTAAAATTTGCCTTCAGTTGATTCAGAGAGATTCAGCACAGGATTGTATTTAACCATGCAAGAAGAGGGGAAAAAATGTTACAAAAGGATTTCACAAAAGATTAAATGATTCAGGGTTTCTGAATTTCATAAATAATCATTTTGAAAGGACACACTTTTTTCAAGTCATGGAATAATCTTCTATTTTCAATCCTTTAGAAGCCCCAGAAATGACACTATATTCAAACACAGTGGTCAAGAAAGATGGTACCTAACTATTATAGAAAATTATCAATGTTTTACATAATAAGCATATCTTTATCTTATCTACAACAAACCTAAACTAAAATTTGAAGGTTTTGAAAAGTCCTTTACAAAAAATGGGAAAAAAGAGGGGATTATTTTACTTTGAGGTTTTTATCAATAGAATGGTTGTATTTTATCACTTGGTACAATTCATGCTTAGAATAAATTAAGACATACTCCTTCTATAAGGGAAAATTAATACATGTTGCTGCTATTTTTCAAATCTGTAAATTGAAAATGAAATTCATGAACATATGGATTCTCTGCTTTCTCAGATGTGTTACAAAACTGTTATTAGTTTAAAGTGATAATTTACAACTAAAAGAGAGAATCATCTCACTTAACTCTAGAACTCATAAAAGTTACACATGTAAGTGTGAAGTAGCCATGACAGTCTCCTTTACAATCAATATGGAATATCAGAGTACAGAGGTGTTTTAAGAACTTATCTAGCAGATGTGAAGAGTTATGACGCATAATTCCTTTCATTTCATAGAAATATGGTTGAGTATGTCTTCTTTCATGACTGGCATCTGTATTTAGGAAATCTAGCTTAATATAGATCAGGGTGTATGAAACACAGAGCCTGATATGTAATGCAATTTTCTGAAATATCAAATAGAAAGCTAATGGCAAAGAAGTGGAATCTCCTTTGTTTGTACAAAAATGTCACTGTTTTATCTTAAGAAATAGAACACCACTGAAATCAGTTAAGCTATTGAAAGTATTATGTTTTGGTTTTTTTTAAAGGACTAAGAGTATTAAACAAAGTTTTTATTAAATGGTATGAACTCATCTACACAGATGAGAGTTTCATGAGAACCCACAGTTGCCTTGTCCAGAATACTTGTCCTTAGTTCAAAGTCATACTGACTATCTGAATAAGGAACTGCTTGTGTTATGTCGATTTTTTTATAATTATTTTAGCATTAAAATAAATAATGTATGAAATCAAAAGAGTACTTGAAAAAAAAAAAAAGTACCTGACATATCTCTAAAATCACATTTTTCTACAAGGACTGTCCAGACATGTGATTTGAGTGGGAAGAAAAAGTCTTTCCCTTTCTTGAAATGTAGTGGAATGAACATGCCAAATGAGAACACAAGCAAGAGTCAGCTTCTTGCAAAAAAGCAATAGATGGGAATTAATGAAGCATCCAGATTTCCTAAACCCCACTAATAAAACATCTTCTGCCTAAACAGACTGTTCTGTGGCAGAAATGAGATATCTTACATGTGCCTCTGTCTAAAGTCTTTCATACAAACTGCTACTAGATCACAAATGTGTGCGTTGTGAGAAGGAATGTGGTTTGAGATATTTTGTTTAAGCATTAGTAAAACTGTTTACTCAATCACTTTAAAAGGAATATAGCAAGGCACAGTGGTGCCCAGTAACAGGAAAAGGGGCAACAATCACAAACTTTATCACAGGATATTCCACCCAAATATGAGGAAAAGCTTCTGACACAGACTGTGGAATTCATTTTCACATATTCCAGATATTCCAAACCAGCCTGGACACAATCCTGTGTAACCTGGAGGGAAGTTGAACTAGATGATCTCCAGACAACCCAACCATTCTCTGATTCTGTGATCTTCCAAACCAGAGACATTTTGTATTAGAAGCTAAATAGCAATCAAGCTACCTTTTACAGTCCCCAAAACTCTTACTTGTTTACAAGACTGCAGGTTAAAATAAAATTGAAATTTGTACTACCCAATATTGATCACAGTTCAGTATATCTTGCTTCAATAAAAGTCACACTGAAAAAATTACAAAACCTGATTGAATTGTGTACTTTGTCTATCAAAAGAAAATCATGCATGCAAACAGAATTGAACAAAAAATACATTCTTATTTTTAAGAAATTAACCAATAAACCCCAAATAGGCATTAAAAGAATAAGGCATTTCAGTATTTTAATGATCTAAAAAAATTCCTGATGTTTAATTGAAGTGTTAAGAACATATCTTCAGCTTCTTGAAGTTCACCAATTCCTCACTTACACACCTCTACATAATGACTGTTTAGCACTGCAATTATGGGCACTATTTAGAATATATGCTAAAAAGAGGCAGTTGTACAAAGCAATTTCTGCAATACTCTAATTACTATCAGAGACATATCAGAACAGCAATTTGCTCATGTCAATTTGACAAAACATAAATCTCTCAAAAGTATAAAAGTTTGCATTTACTAAAAATACATCAGGATTCTTGTATTTGTATTGAACTTTACTAATAATGCAAGTGACACCTTGCATTACTACAGCTATGTGTGCAGTGCAGAGTGTAACTATTGTCTAAAGTGTTTTCCCCAAAATCAGTAACTCAGATTTTGACTTACACCATGAAGCTAATATTACACAACCATGTTAATAACAGCATTATTAATGCTTTGTTGTCTAAAAGTTGTTCATACATGATATTCATACCTATGCAGTAAATTGTGTAAATAAACTCTCACCAAAGAACCTCTTTTCTATTCTTCAGCTCTCCACATCTCCCTCATTTCCTTATTTTATTTTTGGTGGTCATATGCACTTTAACTCTTACTGGTGCAATGTGGCTTCCTTAAGGCTCAGCCATAAGATCAAGCAAATGAGGTTTTCCAGACATGGCCAAGTCAACCTATCTGTAACCAGCTGCTTGTTCTTAGATCACAGAAAATGCAGGTAAACTGGTTTGTGATAACATATTCTGGCTGTGGTGGTAGTAGTTTCATTCTACACCTAGCTTCCACTGTGCTTTACGGTAATTTCCAGTGGCTTCTGCAGTAAATGAATTTTTTTACTGCAGATAGATGAGAATGGAAACTCTAATGTAAAGTCTTTTACCTCAGCAGCACCGTGTTTAGCAATAGGTGCCATAACATATCATTACTTGTGAAATTAAGTACCACAAGACAGCAAATATGTGGCTAGAAGTAACCTGGTCTAGTGGAAGGTGCCTGTGCCTAGGCCAGGGAGGTTGGAACTAGGTGATCTTTAAGGTTCCTTCCAACCCAACCATTCTATGACCCTATGACCCTATGATTCTGTGATTTTGGACCTTGACAAGTGAGCAGCAATATCATTCTTCTCTATGAGTGTTATGCTCCTCCATAACTTAACTTGTACAAGAACCCCCAGCAAACGAGATTATAATAACAAATAAATATTACTGCAGAACACATTCTTACCTTGTGTTCCACAAATATACTTCACCCTCAGTCAAAAATTTTATTTCATAAAAATGCATTAATAATTTTTTCCCTTAGTTTTCCAAGCAAAGTAACATTCTCCCTCTGTAGTTTGAGTTTGACACAAGACAAAAGTTTAGGAATTTTTTTGTTTTGCTTTGTTTTTGAAAGAGAAATATTATTCTGACAATTTGGACTTTTAATAATGAAAAATAAATTGCACTGCCATTTACCTGGACATAGACAACAGGATGGGTGAAATATTCATGAAATGTAAACTACATATTAATGTAACATATATTTTGCTGTCAGCTCAGTTTAGACATCTTAAGTGTTTTCAAAAGCAGTCATATCTTTTTGTAACCTCAATAAAAGAGATATGCACTATGTTGTAAATTATATCTACTATATTGGCATACCACACGTATGCCAATATAGTAGATATAACTCTGACACTTTCCTGCAGTTTTTGCATTTGGAATTTCTTTTTGGGGGGAGGGAATTTTAAGGGGATGTTTTATTATCTTTTTAATTTTAGTGACAGATATGAAGATGGGAATCAAATTATCTGGAATATTTTACACCAGTGATTGTGTACAAAAAGTAAATTGTTCTCTTTTCTTCAACATTGTTCTCCCTAAAGTTTTGTTAAAATTTTAAGCTTTATATATGTTACATAGCAACTTCAAAAGCATGAATAATTTTTCTCTGTTGCCCTTTTATCTTCAGTGATACCTGTTTTGGTACCTGGATGTCTTTTACATAACTTTGCTCTCCAGTAAAATTCCAATGCCCTTGCTCTTTGCTTAAGCAAAAAAAAAAATGAAGCCTATAAGCTCCAGGCATATCAATCAAAAACAACATAGTCAGCACTAACTCTAATAATGAAAACCGTGATTTCATAAATCATCCTGCACAGGTTGGGGTCATCTTTTAAAAATTTCTTATCAGGCATGGCTCAAGATTTCTCAGACTCTCACTCTCCTTTCTTTAATAAAAACAATAAGAAGGATGTCAGCATACAAATGATGTGACCCTCTTTAGCTTAAAAAGATCCTGAAAATGAAAAGACTATGCTTTGCTTTGTCCTTGAAACTGTGGAAGTCAGGATTTTTACCTCCCCTCCCACAAAGTTCAAAGAAAAAAATTATCTCAAAGCTCCATAATGAAATAAAAGTATATAATCTTACATGGACTTAATTTAATAAACTGTAGATTTAATTTGAAGGAGCTGGTGGTACAGGATACTTTCTCTACTGCCTGTATTCACTACATAACAGGTTATAATTGCCTAACTGGCTTTTGTTGTTATCCTTAAGCAAACCAAGAGCCCTCTCTTAATGAAAGGATATAGTTTTAATTCCATCAACAAGTTTCAATGCATTGCTTTAAAATTTAGATATTTCTGTAGTTTGAAAAAAAAACACCAAAAACACTAGCAAAATATGAGTCCATTGTTCTGTCTTTCAAGACTAATATATGAAAGAAAGAAAGAAAAGAGTATGACATTCAATCTCTGCTAATGAAAAACATATCTTTTAGCCTTCACCTCCTGGATCTGATGCCCCACTGTGCTTCTGTACTTTTTGCACTCACACAGCCTGACATGACAGCAACATTCAAAATTCCATTAAGTTTTTTGCAAGCATCTAATCTACTCCCTCATTAACAAAATAATTATCTCCCAGTAAAAAAACAAACTAACAAACAAAACAAACAAATAACAAACATACAAAACAAACAAAAACCAAAGAAACTCCAAACCAAACTAAAAGCCAAAAGGAGAAAATCAAAAGAGATATCTAATGCACAAAGACCTATGGGAAGGAAAAAACCCAAACCTAGTTTCTATCTGTAGAACTAAAAGAGTATCACACAAATACGACAACTTTAAGAAGCATTACAAGACAACAATATCTATCTTAGTTAATTGCATCTGCCCTCATTTGTAAACAAAACCTGGGTTTGTTTTTTACTCAAATTAGAAAAGTTTCTATGTTAGTATGGGATGGATCATGATCACTTGTTCAGTTTTGCTCTTACAGAAGGATATAAATGCTTTGGATGCATCTACACTGCTGGCTGAGATATGTCTTTAAAAATAGACTCAGACACTGCACAGAGGGTAAAAATGCAAGAACAGATCCATTCTGATCAAAGTAGGCTTTCTAAATAACATGGCTGTGAGCTGGCATCACGTTGGCTGAACTATGTACCACCCTCTATGAAGGAAGAGACACAGCACTTGACTGCAATAAGAGATACCAAGTTGTGGATGCTATATTGAACAAAGATTTTTTTTTCTGTGTTTACACAAATTAAATTATTATCTTTGACTGAAGCAGTACAGTTAGCTCAAAATGTAAAGAGAAAAAACTACAGGAGTGGTTCACAGGCAAGAAGAGACAAAATCTCCTGAAAAGACCTGAAAACTATATAGAAAACCTGACTTAAGCAGACCTCACCCTGACCTGGTGATGTCAGCTCCAGAGCACCTTGCTACTATGTTTGGAACACTCATCAGGGCCTTGCTGCCAGCATACGTGAAATCTGCAATTTGAGCTGCTGAAATGCTCCTTGGTGGTAATCCCTCTTCTAAAGTCAATGCAGAAGGCTTCTGAGCATGTTGCCTCAGGCAGATATTGCTATTAACTTTATAAAAGAGCTTGAGATACTACACTGCAAAGTGAACAGTTCAGATATGAGCAGACCATATGACTGAGTAGAAAAATTGTTTGACTTTCAGCATTCTATCAGTTAGTAAGTGGTGGAAAATATAAAAAAAATGTTCTGGTAGGAAACTACTATTTATTAAGAATTCATCTTCCATACTGAACAGTCCTTGGGGTCCTGTCCCCACTCCATAAAACATTGTTCATCTTGAGCTATCAAAGTAAAAGTTAAGATGTAATATTTGAAATAGGTTTATTTCATCACTTGCTTGAGTAATTTTTGTTTTTTCCTATCTAGTCCAGGATCTGTTTGATTTCTGGGCCAAAACCACATATTGTCAGCTCATATCTAACTTTTCATACATCAGTACCTCCAAGTTCTTCTTGTCAGGGCTGTTCTCAACCTCTCCATCCCACAGCCTCTGTTCATACTGGGGGTTGCCCTGTATCAGGTGCAGGAACATGCACTTGGCCTTTCTGAGCCTCATGAGGTTCCCATTCCTGGCTATCAGGGTTAACCCACAAGAAGAAGAATGAATTTTAATCTAGCTAGCTGTTTAGCTATCTATCTATTTAGCCATCACACAAAAGCACTTGAGATTGTAGGCATATGTACATAGAAAGAAAGTGAAATATATACAAACAATACATTACATGTATACACGCACACACACATATATATATACACATATACATTTATATATATATATATATATATATATATATACGCACATATACATATATGTATCGATTGAAATGTTTCCATTATTGCAGGGCACATACACCACTATACATTTGCAGCAAATTCAATCCATTTTGAGTAAAGGTTTTAGAGGAAAGGCCTTCTTAAGCACTTCATAAACATACACACTACAAGTTTACTGATTACAGCCCTATAGCTGAACGATTGCTTCTACACGTCATAATCCTATGAATTGTGGAAGAGTCATCCTTAGGATTAGTATGAATACATACTCCTCAGAATTCACAGCATAGAGCAAATTCCTACTCTAGGCAAGTATTCCAAAGTTCTGTGCAAATTGATTGGCTCATAAGACACGCTGGCAATAAATATTTCAGCACTTCATGCTTAGCAAAAAAAAAAAATGGTACATTTGAGTCCTTCTTAAAATGAAGTAGAGACTTTAGAATGCAGGTTCCAGGCAAAGGTACAGTCCATCCCTTTCTAATACTGGGAAGACAGACATCTAACCTCACAAAACAACTTTCTGTTGTGAAAATATTTTATCTGTTAATACAACAGCACCAATCCAAACCCAGAATAATGTGCTTAAAGAAATAGACACTTTATGCTCCTTTATGGGGGGTTGGGCACTGTTTGTTGTGGGTTTTGTTGGTTGGTTGGTTGGTTGGTTGGTTGTGGGATTTTGGGGTTTTTTATTTGTTTGTTTTGGGTTGTTGTTAATTTGTTGTTTGGGGGTTTTGTTGTGGTGGTGGTGGGCTTTTGGGGGTTTTTTAAGGTTTCTTGGTTAATCAGGCAAATCTAGTGGATTATATAATTTATACGTTTTTATCCTTCTATTCTATGGGGCTAGTGTTGCTATGATGAATGTAATATATGGCAAAATAAGATGGTTTTAAAAGAAATTAACCAACCCTTGCTAAGGTTAAGAAAATACATTTTTAATATTATGAGAATTCTTTATATGTCATCCTAATGTGATTTGAATCCTCCTGTTTTACAAGGAATTAGTGTATCAAAGAAAGATTACATTTCTCTTTCTCATTTATTACTAACATAAGGAAGTATATAATAATTCAATTTAATTTATATTTCCCTGAAGAAGTGCAATTCAGTGGATAATAAATACAGAGCTTCTGTATTAATAACACCTAGCTGGAGACAGTAGAATACATATGGCATGTAGTGGTTACAATTAAGTAGGAAGACCTGAGACAGAAGCATTTATATCAGCAGCTTTGTACTGCTTAGGAAAATTATGGAGCCTGAGGCAAAGCTGAGGGACTTATTTATCTGCAATGATTAAAACTATTGATAATTCCCTAAGTGGTAGGTTCAGCTGCTGTTCCAAATTACATTGCTTAAGATATTAAAGAGAAAACAGAAACGTTGTCTGTGCTATTTAGTTCATACCAGAGGCCATATTTCATTTGCCAATTCTACTTTAGATTATTCTACATTCAAGTTGAGATTAGTCTACATTACTATTGTTGATTTCATGTTTTATGAAATGTTCCTTGGCCTAAACCTTCTATTAAGAGAACATGATAGCATTACTGCTGTGCCAGGTCTTTTGTGATACCTAAAGAATATCTTTATTTTGATTTTCACTTATTCCTATTCACCGATATTTGAGTATTAATCCAAGTTAGAATTAAAAATTTAGTTTAGATTAAAATCACTTCCATATATATTGTTTGTTTGTAGAAATCGTGAAATGTTGAGTGCTGTAGAGAACTGCTACCCACAGAGGAAAGTAGTAGAGCTGTCTTCCCTGTAATCATTACTCTGAAACGATGCTTGACACTGATCTCCATTCAACACCGTCTTTGTTAACTCTGAGAGTTATCCTATCAAGTGGGATTAACAATGAAATATTCCATCTAAGCAGCAACACATAAGAGGAGCAGGGATCACTGGCTCAGTCAGTCGCATGAAGATGCAGTCAGAAGCCAAGCAATGAGTTGAAGCTCTGATTATAAATTGAAGTATGAAATGATTTTGTCAAGTTGTGGTGTTTGACAGTGAGAAAGATTCATCAGAATGACTCCATAGAATGGGTGCTTGGGACATGAGATAGTAGAAAGTATAGGACTCAAAAAATCACTTCTGATAGGCCGTTCAACCCATTAAAAATCTTAAAAAATATGCGTAACTATTTAATAGGTTAAAGTCATTACTTTGTCTCTCCCTAAGCATAAGGAGGCTTTATACCCTTAAATCAGCACATTAAAGCCTTTAAGCCACCACCTAGAGTGTTAATTGCTCTAATTTCATATTCAAAAAGACTTTTGACAGATGTCCTTTCTTTTTGTCCTGTCTGGAAAGCCCCTTTTTATGGCTGGTCAGTAAAGAGTTTAAAGACAAAAAAACCCCAACAAAACAACAACAGCAACAACAACCAAAACCAAAACCAAACAAAAAAAACTCAAAAAAACCCCAATAAAACAAACAAAAAAAAAGGAAGAAAGAAAGTAACTCCATGCTATGTTTTAGGAACATCTGAAACCATGAAAAAGAATTACAAATAATTAATGTTTAATTTAAAATGAGTCTTTGCACAAGGATTCTCATACTTAATACAGATTATGCGATCTCACCTGCAGGCTGAAATAATCCACTGGGTGTCATTTCCCAGTGTTCACAGTACAGAAGGTGCACTCGAATATGTGAACTCTAAAGGCTATCCTACTATTCCCATTACAGCTCTGGGGTGTTAGAATTACAGTACTTTAAAATGAAGGCTTAGCATATTTTCATATGTTTTATAACAGCCATAAACATGGCTTCATGCATTTACTCTGACAGCCATGGATAAAACTATAAAATAGTAATGTTTTGGGAATAGTACAGAGCGGAAGAGAAAAGAATCTAACTGTCTGATGGCAAGTTTTAGAACAAAACACAAATATTTCAGTGTTTTCTTTCCTGAACTGGGGCTTGCTACTCAGATTATTAGAATTAAATTATAAGAAGGTAAATATGGTAGGAGCATAATAGGTTTGAAAAAACTAGGAGACTCTTTGGAGACAGATGAGGTAAGAGCTTGTGTATTTTACCATCCATAAAGTGCTCAAAAGCCAATTTTAGAGCCACTTGGTCTGAACAAACAGGCCTGGGAGGCCAGATTTTTCTCTCACTCCTGAACTCAACACCTACCTTCAGAGTCAGCAATCTGAGGGAAGAAACTGCAACATGAAACCCCCTCACCAGATTAAAGATGTTATGTATTTCCTATAGAATATTCCAGTTATGATGGGAATGAGTTTTCAGACAGAAGCTCTCGGCTATCACTAAAATTCACATTACAGAAATTTCAACTTTTCCATGAACAACAGATGTCTTTCATCCCATATGATACTATACATACAAGAGTATATAGACTATATAGTACATACTATACTATATAGTACATACTATTCTATATTCTATGAATATAAACATACATATTTATATAAAAATATCTGCATGACTGTGGTGCAAAATGTATGCTTCATACAGACACACAATTTTACTGTCACTCTTTATCACCAAAGAACAGTGAATGACCTTTGACTACTTTCAAAAGGAAAATTTTGAATTTGCAGAATTGGCAGAAAATGTTGATTAAATATTTCACTAGTGAAACCCAAATGTGTTATTTATTTCTCAAAACACTATGTCTTATATTGCAAGTAGGACAAATAGACAACTAATTCAATATAACATCTCTTTACAGAATTCACAGATCTAAGATAATGTAATAATAATTAAAATTCCATACATATATTGAAAGCATATGTTATGATTATTCTGTTTTATATCCTTATAGAATATCCCATCCTTTAATTTATTTTTCTGCAAAAATAGAACTCACAACAGATAAGATGCTTTTACTTTTGACTTTATTGCATGGCAGACCACCTGCTTTGATTTCTCTGGCCACTGTCAGATATTTTGGTGAGACGGCTTTAGACAGAAGAAATGGTTTGCATTTGGGTGTCTTTTTAAGACAGAAATACTAACATGTTTAAGCTACACAACATGCTCTTTTTTATTTGACAGATCAGTGGCAGTCCCATTAAAATAAGATATATCCTTCTACATTAGCCTGACAAGGGATTACACTAAATAAAATGTTTTTGACTGGCATGAGTTTCCTATTACTCAATTTGTCCTTTGCTGCCAGAACAGGGATATAAAAAACTACATAACATGAAAAGTCCTTGTCCTTGGGCTCCTTGACATTACTTGGAGGCCAGCAGTCCTGAAATTAATATGTATTCCTTATTTAGGTTTTGCTAGTATGCTGTTTTCTAATCATAATGCTAACAGGTAAATGCATATATTTCTCAGAAATAAATACCATCCCAATTGATAGCTCACTAACAGTTTTATATCGATATTTTTGCACATGCGCAGAGCTGTTTGTTCAACCGCAGATACAATCTAAAAATAGTTGTTATTCAACACAATATGCTATTATTTTTCTGCTGTATTTTATTTCTCTGCCAAGTCAGAAAGTAAAGGCTGAACTTGGGCTCTTCTATTATAATTTTGTTCTAAAGTGATATTGACAAAGGTCATCAGTGGAACTGCTCAATTAACAAGTCTGCTCTCAGATGGACAGTTCATGGCCTGGTTTCTAATACGATCAACATTAAATCATTTAACACTTCTGTGACATTCAAAAAGATTCAGTTTTTGTCAATCAAACTAAAGAAGAACCTCAGTAAACACCAAAAGAATTATATGGGTCACCAAATAGCCTGTCTTTTTAAATAAGCTAAAAGGAAAGGAAAGGTTCACTCCTGCTCAGGAAAACATACAATATGTGTCCTGATTGGAAATCACTCTTGCCACTTCGTTGCCTGCTTAATGGTAAGGAGACATCACAGTTCCTCACCAGGAAGAGTTAAAAGCTAAAAAGGACCTAACCATCCCACAGAATCTTTCAGCCCTTTAGGTACAAAGAGTTGCTCCTTTATCCCACTGAAGAGAAAAATCAAATTGGGGTTCAGAGAGGGACAAAGTAATAATTCACAATTAAATCTAGACATTGCACATCTTATTCATGGTTTTGAATTAGCTCAAGCAGTCCTTCAGTTTCCATGGCGTCAGAGGTTCCTGCCTCACCAAATCAAAAGTGTGAAATAATTATGCTTTACATCTAACAACTCAAGTGGGTTCACACAGGCTACCGACTTGCAGACACTGAATGCCTAACTCCTTTGATCAAACTATACTAGCTCATTAAGCAATATTTTCTCTATAATTTTTTGTATGTAAACATTGAACAAAAGGCTAAATATTGTGCCAGAGAAGAACTGAATACTGCGCAGCAGGGTTTGATGATAGCAGCCAATTGCCTCCCCTGCAGTTGGAAGACAGTTTGGATAACTATTCCAAAGATTAATGAGCAATCAGTTCTAAATTAAACCAAGACCTATGTTTAAATCTTTCTCACTCACACCCTTTACAAGTCTAAATTTGAGTTACACTCACAGAGAGAAAATGCAGTATTTGGCTTTGTGTGTTGTAGAACATTATTAGCAGAGTAAAAAATTGCTTCTTTAGCATTTTCTTCACATATTTCAGCTTTTATTTTCCTGAACAATTGGAAAGTAAATGGACCATGATGAGGTTTGCTGCCTCTGCACCAGGCTATAAACAGAAGTTTCCTGTCATTTCTAGAAACTATACAATCCCATTTTGGAACTGGAACAGAAGTATTAGATCTGTGAGGCTCATGACATCTGACACACCATTTTCATACTGAGCTCAGTTTTTAATGATTGACGAGGCAAATATGATAGTGAGCAACGTGAAGGAGAGTCATTGAAGGGCTTTGACACAGCTCAGGAAATATCACCCTGTTTGTCTCTATGCAGTCTCTGTAACTCTGCACCTCTCCCTCTCTATCAGCTCACTTTCTAAGTGTAGCACTGATACAGTGAACCATACTGATTAGGTTATGTATTAGGTGCACATGTGTACAAGCATGTAACAGTAGTTACATATCATCAGTACCAAGGTAGCTTTTGGAATAGTCTAACTAAAAGTGCGTCAGGAGAGGAACATTCCCACTTTTGGATAGATGGCAGAACTAACAGAGATCAATTTCTTACACATTTCTCTTCTAATTTCCTAGCTAACCCCTTTTTCCTCTTCCTCTTCCCTTAATTCCAACCTAAAAAGTAGGAATGAAGCAGGAATTCAAAGACACCTCAGAGACTGTCAAAGAGATCAGACATGCAAAAGCTACTGCCTAAGAAAACTTTCAGAACACATTACTTTGATGGGTAATTTCCTTCTTGTGTGAATTTGCCGCATTTTTCCACTCACGGTTTATTATTCATATATGAATGCAGGAATGAAACATACATACCAACAAATTCGGTTTTTCACCTGTTACTTGTTTTGGGTAAAGAGGAAAAACACAAGATAATTTTGCAGATTTAAATCTCCTAAGGTTCTAAGCTTACTGAGCGTAATTAAGATACAATGAATCAGAGTAAATAGGATTAAGAATGTAATAGGGTTTGGCAAATTCATTTAAAAAATTACCACAGTCATACTGTTCATTTTGCTGCTAGATAGTAGAGCGGTTTAAAGTAGTCTATATAGAGAAGCTTTCAATAAAAGGCTTTCTATTCAATTAAAAAAAACAAACAAAACAAAACAAAAAGAAACAAGAAAACCAAAACAAATAAACAAAAAAACTCCTGTGAAAATTACAATGTACTACAACTGTGATACCATACAGCTATCACAGGTCAACCAGGTGATGGTGGTTAGATGAAATATGATCTCTATTATGGAGTTCAGCTGTTATCTGAAAATACACTCTTGAGCTTTGTGAAATAGATAAGAGGAAGCACTTCTGACATGGTGGAAAATACATGAACTGATTTAACCTACTTAGTATTGACAATGTGCTATCATTATACAAAATACAGCAACCTTCAAAAGTCTTGCATTTTTCCTACCTGTAAAAATAATTTATGACTAACATCTGATCATTTTCATATCATCATCTAAAAGTTATTTACAATGAGTTTTTAAGCCTACATATTTTTATAACATACATATATTTAATTTAAAACTGCGGTTATTATTAAAATCAAGCTAAAGAGGAAAAAATCTCAGTGAAATTAGTCACAGTCTGGGTGTGGTAGGTGTTGCAAGCTAGATAACCCCACTAGAATGTCCATCATTACTAGAAACATACTAAAATCCTGAGATACTCAATGTAGACTGGGATGTTGCTCATCCAAACTGGGAATGGACCTCTGTGCTGTAATATTATGTCTGTGTTCATCCTGTCAGCATTCTTGGGATACAGCAACTTTATGACTGTGTTCAATTTCCTGTCAGGAGTTATCAGTTAGGCATAGAGTTGTGCAAAAATAGTCCCAGCTCTTCTAGACCCAAGATATACCACATTAAGAGTTTCTCTACCAACCTCACCTACATATATATATATATATATATATAATTGAAGAAAAAAAAAAAAATGAGGTAAGACTTGCCTGCAGTCATCACCAAAGATAAGACAAGAGGCTCTATTTGGTATCTTGATACCTTGATTTTGTATGTGTCAGAATCTCCTGCACATCTACTTTTATGTACAGTTTTCTGTATGTGTCTGGTTTCAGTACATAAATGATAAACTAGGAGGAAAAGAACCTCTCTGTAGCACATAGTCTTTGAGTGATTTCTTGGAAAACAACACATGCTGGAAAGACCACTAAAAATTTTCCTGAAGGTATTTTCATATAGCTCACCACATGAAATGTTTATTACCGGTAGTTTAAGATTTCCTGTCAAAAGAAAGTTAATGAAAGCAATTTATTTATCCATCACTATTTGATTATATAAAAAAGAGATATGAATCATATATAGAGAGACAGACAAAAGTAAGTTCTTGTTTTTAAAAACCTTATGTTCACATTATTTTATTATCACTGTGTTAGAGAAATGACTGGTTTATATTCAAATAAATGAAAAGGAATGGAAAATGAAAAAGGAGAATTGTCTGTGATAGAGATTCAGACTTTAATAAGCAACAACAATGTTGTACAATGGTTATTAATTTCCTTTAGAACCAAATATGCCCTTTTCTCACACACAGATTATAGTTTGTATTTTGATTTTCATTACTTTTTGGTGCTTATTTACTCTGGGTGATTGGTTATTCAAGCATGTCAGGAATATACCATTCACAAGATTGGTCCCAGCATTACCGCGAGCTTTCAGAAATGCAGTCTGTTTCTCTCCTATGCCACAATTGAAAGCTCAAGACATTTATCCACTCACTACTCTAACTACCTTGCCGTCCCACTGTAGTTTCCACAAGAACAGCAAGTGCTGTGCTTCTCTAATTGGCACTTCCTTGCCAGCCCTCTGTCCCATTCATCATCTCTGTCTGCAAATGGTCAGCTCTGAAGGGCAGACCAGCTACAAGTCTCCAGAGAAGTCACAGATGAGACACACAAGGATAAAAAAAAAAAAAGAACCAGGGACACTGCTAAAAGTAAGGACAAAAAAAGACTGAGCAAAAAAGTGAGCTAAGAAGAGATTAGAAGAACATGTCAGAACAGATTAATTTGAGGAGATGAAGCATAAGGCATAATATTAGGAATTTTTATGGAATAGCTAGAGAGACAAGTCAACAAGGAAAAAAAGAGAGAGAGAGAAAGGCGACGCGAATAAAATAAGCAAAGCCTTTCAAAGTATATCAGAATAGCCCTAGATTAAAATGAAAATAAACTTGTCAAAAAAAGGAAGGATGAAGTAAGTGGTAAGCATAAAGAAGGAAGGACTTGGTAATAAAATACTAAATTAGGAATTTAGTATGTAGGAATGTAAATTGCTGGTTAAATGCATTGGTTGAAGTACACTTTATCCTGACAGAGGAGAACATCACCTTCAAAATGTAATTACAATGTCACTTGCAGTAAAGACCAAATAAATTATATGTCACTTAACTCAGAGGAGGCAAAGTTCAATTTGCCTACACTGCTGAGAAGCTTGCTCAGAGCCTGCATCTGCTTTCCTTTGTAAAGTAAGACCATTCAGCTAATGCTGAATCATATTTTAATGAATGTACTTGATATTCACAGTCGTAATTAGTTATATTTTTACACACAGCTATCCTGAATGTTTATGGCCCATGAACTTAGGTTTTTTTTCTAACGTTTATGGTCTGATTGTTGAAAATTAAATTATTTGCATGAAAATTAAATACTTTGTGAACATTGGCTGAAATTTAGCCTTCTGTTCTCATGGGAGCTTATGAGGAATTTGAAAATATATAGTTAACATAAAGGTTAATCAAAGGTTAATAGTTCTTATGATTGAGTAGAGTGGATAGAAAGTAGGGGCAGTTTAGTGGTGTTTTAAGATGTTAACTCATTTCAGCTGGAAATCTCTCAGGGCTCTCAGTGACTCTCTTACCTCTGTTTCTCAGATGAAAACAGTCTAGTGACATACTAGGGCATTAGTGTCTAATCAATTTGACGTCAGTTAGAGAAAAAGTACAAAAAGCTATATTTAGTAAATCAAAAGTGATTTATACAAAAAGTACTACACAAATTAGTCTTCTAAATAGATGCTGAAAATGAGTAATCAACCCTGAAAATAGCTGGCATATTTCTTACCTTGAAACAGTTGTTACACTAATAATTGTAGATATGCTGATATTTTACACAGAATTATAAAATTCAGAATATGTAGAAAACAAAAATAAAAAAGAAAGAAAGACATCTAAATTGGGCAATGTATGTCAATGTATGTCTGTGTTACTGACACATACCGTACACTTAATATTCTTTGATATAAAATCATAAAAACATGTTAAATTAAGTGTTTTTATGGGAAACCTTTAAGAAAAACAGATTAAATTAAGTCATAAATCACAGCATTTTCAAAATTGACAAAAGGAAGAAAAAGGTTGGAAACTGCTCTTTCTTGAAAGAGCACACAGAACCCAGGTTTACATTTTTTTTTTGTTTGCCTGAACAGATGTGACTCTTTGCTTGTTCTTTACAAAAGGATATGCTAGAAACATTTCTGGGAGCTGCTGTCAATTTACTTCATATAAACAATTAAAAATTAATGGAAACAGAAACAGAAAGTTGCATATTTATCTCCTGGGTAGATGTGCTAATCATCAGGCAATAGCAATATTTTCACTCTTGGGTCCTATAAGTATTTGAATAACTTCCCAAACTGAGCAAAATGTCTGCAGCAAGATGTACTGAATAAAATCCAAGTCTAAAATCATTAGACTCTAACACTTTGGAACCTGTACTGAGAAATGAAAAAAAAAATAAAATTAAGCTCCTAAGACACTGATTGCATCTTGCTCTCTCTTCCTTGTTGAAAGCTTAGCCCCTGAAATTTTGTGTAAAAGAAAGGTCATAGCATCCTTTCCAGCTCAAGATAATCACAAATAGCTCGAGAAAAGTGGAAACACAAATTTCAGGCATAAAAATAATTGAAACAAACATCAGCTATGGAGAAAGCAATCTGAGAAAATACAAAGGAAAGGAAAAAACTTAGCTTCATCTGTTCAGTTATCCCGCAGCAGACATTGTGTTGATGATGAAAAAAGGTGGATTAGAAGATATTTGGCTGGCTACTCCATTTTCAGGTACTGTAGCAGTAATATAGCCTGACTAGTTTTATCATGAAGAAATAGAGTGTGATTGAGATCAGGCTTCTGACATGACTACACCCTTGCAATCAATATAATTGGGTGTCCTCTGGTGCCTCTCCAATGGTCACCAATACCGGAAAAACAGTTACCCATCAGAAGGCTGGCCAAAGATCACAAAGGAGAGGAAACAGACACACTCTGCATCTCACTCTCTCCCAAAACTGCACTGATCTCCAGTGAAGTAAAGGGGAAATAAAAACAAACAACATAACTGAGGAAATGGTAAACATGGAAGACAGCAAACCTCTAAAGAAATGGAGGGAGGGTGTGTGTTGGATTTTGTTTTTCTTTGTTTCTTAATTCCCTTATAAATAAGAGACTTTTTTTTTTTTTTTTACATGGGATTCTTTTGATTTACTTCTTATTTCTGAAAAATGTTACAAGAAAAGACCGAGTAGCTAAAGCTAAGTTTATCTTATAGGGAACCTTAGAAACATATAGCCCAAAACTGGCCTAATACAAAATCTGTTTATTAGTTACAAATACCCAGTACTGTTTCTAATATATACATTTGTCATTAGTATTTTATATCAGCTGTTAGCATGCTATTCAGTCTTTTTATATAAAATAAAGAATGTAGGCATTTAAATGATTTCTGTATCAGACCAAACTGGGCAAAATCAGAATATCAGCCAAAAAATTGACATCAATTTTAAGACATCCTGATTAAGGTTAAGAATATATTTTAAGAGAGTACCTCCATAAAAGCTGGTTTAAAGCTGACAAAAAGATTAGGCCAGCCAACAATATTATTCAATAATATTCAAATAACTATTATTTGAATTTTTAGATTTTTATTCCTTTCTCTTTTCTCTACATATCAGTCAAGCAATACCCTACATTTCACATATGAAAGCAAAAGCATAAGGAAAAAGTGGTATTTTCAAAAGGGAATTTTTGCTTGGATGACACCATGGATTATGCCTGCTATAATCAGATGGGAAAGTCATGGTACTGGTAACTTTGATACCACATAGTCACAAATATTGAACAGTGCTGACTTTTAAAATTATTTTAAGGGACTTTTGTTTTCCCTGATGGACTTCAAATCTTACAAAGACAATAACCATGCAAGTAACCATGCAAGTTCTACACATGACTCACAATTCAAAGTTTTAAAACTTTTTGCTGTTTTTTCACTACTACCACAGGAATTAAGTTTTTGTCTTTCTGTTCTACTGCACAGGAAAATTTGAAAAGTTATAAGATTAGAAGAAAAGGGTACATTTGCACTTTAATCACTTGTCTGGATTTGCTGCACATAAATCAGACAGTCAAACCCCATCAGCATACTAGAAATTATACTCATAGACTTTCACTGACAGTACTTAGCAATTTTACACATTTCCTGTTTTATGTCAGAATTTTATGGAATCTGGTTTTAGGGTCTATTTTTTTCCTTTTCTTTTTAAAGTTTGGAGTTAGAATAAAGGGAGGAAGAAGAAGAAAAGGAGCTTTAACATTTTCATTTCTTGGGGAAAAAATTATAAACACAAACAATTACAAAAAAATACTTAAATTAAAAATTACTGTAAAATATTACTAGAGAAAAGCAACCAAAACCAAGAAAAAAAAATGCACTGAAAATGCCAGATACACTTATTTGACTGTAGATATGCACTGAATTTACTCAGTCCAAGACAGGACTGCTTCATGTCTACATGCCAGCACAGACACCCACCAATCCTCAATAAAGCCTTCCTGACAAGACTCCTTCACAGAACTGGCTAACTTTCAGAAAATACGTGATTACTTGAACTTCTGTTGTGTAATTCTATGAATCCTGTACAATTTTTAATCACTACCAGAGTACTGTAAGTAGATGTTGGTGAGAGATTAGTTGGTCATTGTCTTATACAAATGCTGTATTTCTCAAGCAGAGGAGGCAGGGATGGTCCCTAGGACAGGAAGTTGCCCTTCCTTATTGGAATATAAGCTAGTTAAAGACTGGAATACACAGTGTTGAACTATTCCCTATTTTAAAATTGTATCATCTTACTGGATCTTTATAATCAATACATATACATTTCTCATTTTTTAATGCTTAAAGGGAGCTTTTGTGGAATATTGAGTTTATATATACGCACCAAACTTTTGTGCATCATGAATATCATTTGATTGCAAAAAAGCCTTCTTAGTGCAATGACCTTTATATTGTGACAATGATTAGAATTATTAAGTTGGTAGAAGAAAAGTAAAAAAATTAAATGTGCTCCAAAGGAGGACAGACAATAAAAAAATCCTGTTACAAACTATCTTCATTATCTTTAAAAAGCTCATAAGTATCTACCACCATAACCTAATATTTCTGACTAGTTTCCCATAAAAGGAATACTGAGAAACAGACTTGACAGCACAAGCTTAACAGAGAAGCATCATCTAACACACAATAATTTTAAGGCTTATCAGTACTATATTAGTCACTTATTTGATCTCCTGTGCAAAAACAGTAGAGATTCACCAGCCTCTGTGCATAAAATTCCTCACTTTCTTTAAATAAAATTAATTCCAATAACATTTCCCAAGGAAAGATTTTAAAAATAGAACAACTAATGACAAAAATATAAGGAATAATCATTACCAACACTGATACATTTGATATAAAAATACAGTAAATATGGTAAGTTCTATAACAACTGAAATTTTTTGAGTGTTCTTTATGTAGTTATTTTCATTTTATAGTATTTATCAGAATCTACCATATCTATGTATCTATAGATATATATATCTATATATATATATATCTTCAGCAACTCATGACTCATGTTTCTTCATAAAGAAGCCCCTCCATGCTTTTTGTTTTTCATGGAAAAAAAACCCCAACACATTATTCCATATAATTTTTACAGCATAACTATTTTGAAACCACTATTTAAAAAGCCATTAACCCAGAGCAGTGAGTACAAATAACACCTGTCTGAAAAGATACGGCAGTCTACATTTTTCTGCCAGTACACTGGAATTACTCAGCCTGGCAGATAGCTTCTAAGACAGATCACATCTCCCATTGAGAAAAAGGCATCTGCTTTTTCTTTACAAGCACATTCTTTAAACACCTCCACCATTTCCACAATCTGCTGGGGTCTGTAGCTCGGTAGGGATTAAAAACTGCCTGGCAGTCACTCACAGTAATTCCACCGAGGAGTGGCAAAGTCAAATGGTGCACCACTGCCAAGGCTTGAGCGGCACTGCTTCTGCACAGCCAGCTTCCCCAGGGATTGACGGCTACCACAGGAGCAGAGAATCTTCACTGCTAATCTCCTCTAACTGTTGTTGACCTGTCTCTGCCTTCCACTCCCAAGTACACAATAAATCAAGCACATTTTACATGAAAAATGAAGTAATTACTCGGTGAATCCAATGGCTAATTGTGCACGGAAGCCTCTGGGAGATGTGGGACAAATCCATGTCAGATTTCGAAAGGCAGAGAAAAAGTAAACTAAGTTAATAACTCCTCAGATACTGACAGACTGAAAGGGATTGAAATGCACCATTTCTTCAAAGAAACCAATACCCTGCTTAAAGGAAATGGAAAATTCTAGCTATAAAGTTTAACTTTACAGCAACAGCAGGAGTGATTTAGAGGAAACATTGAACCAAAAGCAATCAGTTTATGGAGAAAAAATGTTATGGGGCTGCAGCTTCTTATGTCAGATATCATTATTACACATTATTTAAAGTAACTTTCTCTTTTTTTATATCCTCCTTTCTTTCCACCTGTTCTGCAGCTGTGTACTTCTCAGTCCCGTAATTCCTCAGTCAATTTAATTCAGTCCACTTGCTCCCTCTCCCCAGCTTCTCTCTCGATTGCTCCATATCCAGGGAAACCTTCCCCAAACTCCTATTACAAATGCAGCACTCTGCCTGCTTAAATGCCATGTACCTGAGCTTGCTGGCTTTCTCAGACACATTGTGGAGGGAGAGGAGAAAAGGGAGTGGGACAGGGACAAAGAACGTGAAAGATAAATTCCCTTGCTCCCTTTTGAGTTCCTAGCCAGTCTTTGCTCAAAGCAGAACACAGCAGGTGTGATTAGTTTCACCCTTGCAGCTCTGACCTGATTGAAGCATTTTTTGATGTATTTAAGCAGAGCATCTCATCATCTGGACAGCAATAGAAACTGTAAGAGATGAAAACATGCTCAGTGACTTTTTTTTAGAGGTAACAGTAGTGAACTTCTGGTAAGTATCTACTGAACATATGTGCTTTTTCAACTTGGCTAAATTTGCTTGGATTGTCACAGGATAGCAAAAGAAACATTCATGACACAAATGCCACTCCTCTGCCAAGTTTCAAGGTCACTTGCAATTTAGTTTTGAAAAGCAACACATTTTTCTGAAGCCTAGCTGCTGTAAACAGCTGAACCATTTTGGCAGACTTTTTTGAAGTCGTGGTCCTGACACAACTAGCCAGAATGGAAAATTCCAGCCTAAATAGTTACAGAACCTGCCAAGCCTAAAGTGTTTAATGTGAGAGGTTATTTCCTTGATGCTGCCATAGCAGTTACCTTCATGTCATATAGCCACAGTGTTTTTGCCCACAGTCTGTGGTCTTGCCCACAGTCCAAGGCACCATCAGCAGGATACAGCTGATCAGCTGATAAGTTCTTTTTAGTACAGGGGAAAAAGAGGAAAGAAAATTTTCAAAATCAAAAAACTTTTCAGTTTGTTCTTTAAAAATACAACATTAAAAAATTTGCACTGACTCTTGGAAATTAAATTTGGATGTCTGTGCTTCTCTTCTCTTTATTGGTAAGACTTCTCAGTGGGGGCTACAAGCCTAGTTATGTTAGAGGATAATACCATGAGAGAGAAAAAGGAGAACTGAAATCTCTTACCTACAGTTTCTTTAGCTACCAGAAATAAAGCACATTTAGACTCAAAAGGTTTGTATTAAAGATTTTAATTCAGCAGCAGAACTTCAAGATTTGTTAAATGTAGAGGAGACAGGAGACATTTACGTAAGAGTTAAAATGTTTTAATACAGAGAAATATTTCAAAACAAAGAGCAAAAAGCTCTTGGGCATTGGGAGATCTGAAGTAATTGGATTTGATCAGATAAAGAAGAAGGCAATTATTTACATAACAACAAAAAAATCCATAGAGAAAAAATAATCTTCCTTTCATGATATCTTAGAAACAATCGGACATCAAACATTACTTTCATGCAGCCATGTTTTATTGTCTCCTTAGGCTTAATGAACATGCACGGATGAGCTGGAGATACACAGAAATTAAAACTTCAATCGTGCTATCTATTTTTCCTTAAGTTCTCTTCAGAAAGTTTAACTTTGTTAGTATAAAGTACTTCCTTACATAAAGCAAAACCAATTTCCTTTTCTTTTATCACAGCAAAAGACACATGTCACTTTTGGCACATGTCACATTTTGACACATAATGGATGATGCAGGTACTATTACAGGTGTTGCAGCAAAGATGTTAAACTTGGAAAACTTGCAGCAGTCAGTACTACAAGGTGAATGGACAGATGGACACATTCAGAGGACATTATACCACATATGTGTGTGCTAGAAAGATTACTCCTTCCTCCTACCTTTTTTTAATAACTACTTTCTCAACATAGCTCAAATTCAGTTCATTTGGCCTTTCAAATCAAAATTTCTGGCATCATTTCAGAGCACCTGAATGTCACTGTCTGCACCTCATGCTTGAGACGACAGAAAAGACAGGAGTAACCTACTCTGATGCATTCATATGCCTCATGGGTAGGAGGAAAATTATTCTTTATTCTTGTGTTAATTGGTTAGACAGAGGAAGGACATCAAAGAAGAAGGTGACTGAGTTTTCTCTGAGCTTTGTGCTGACATGGCTGGCACTCCAGTTAGCCTGAGTACACGTATACAAGCCAGAAACACAGAAACAGTATAGGAAGTCAATGCGGCAATATATTAATGTCACCCAACGATTGTGTGTGTGTGTGTAGGGGGGGGATTGCTTATATTTCTAAATTGTGCTGAAAATTTTTAATGCTGTACAAAACAGCCCTTCTTTAAGCCCAAATACTACGATTTAAAATTTTTGAGAATGAGTATTTCTTCTTAATTATATTATAGATGGACATCACATATTTACACGATCAAAGCCCAGCAAAGTTGCATTAAGTACGAAACATATTTTTATATTTGTACATATCAATCATTTTTCTGAGAAAATATGTTGTCACCAAAAAAATTAAAATGAATGCAGTAAATATACTAGCTTCTTAAATACTACCCCATGTGCAAAGAAAATGCACAATTTGGAATAAAATGAAGACACTAAGAAATTTGTCTGTTTTCAGAAAAGTGTATGTGTTCTAAACTGTGACAAGTGTCCTTTAAGTATAATTTTTTTTACATTATCTTTTTGTTAAATTTATAAATATTTTCAGTCTTTTCTCAAGAATAACTCCAAAAAATCATGTTGCCTGTTTTATGATTTAAAATGGTATCATCTCAGTGTGGTTTTCTTTCACTGTAATCCAAAAGAGTTTATACCGAGGAACAAATATCAAACATGTTTACTGAAATATTTGAAATATAATGACTGTTTCATTTGCACCATTTTTATAATCATTGTGGAAACTGATTTTCAGAAAAGGTTTTTGTTTTCTCCTCACTCACCTTCAGTATTTCCACACTGTGTTTCTAAAGGAAACACTGATTATCTTTTTAATGTCACATTTGTTTCCTCAATACTTATTATTATATGAATAGTCTTTTTTAAACTGCCTAAAGGGCAACCTTAAATCACTACAGGGGAAAACAGACTGCTATATATTGAACCAAATATTAAACCTCTGAACCTCTTGCAACTCAGTTTTTGGGTTATCCCTGTTACAATGCTATGCAGTGATAAGACAGTGAGTTTGATGATAAAGTGCTGAATCTGACACACTAAAGATAAATCAGAATTACTGATAGAAAGCTGTTCTACTTTTGCTGCACTGTATGAGAAGGTGGGTCCATTTCCATCTCCCTGTCAGGCACCTGAAAACAACAGGCCTTATGCCTTCTTAATCTCAATGGGTTACCTTCATAAGCTCTTTAAAAGTTATATATGGAAGCTCAAGTAAGCCGATTAGCAATGGTTGTTTGCAATCGGACATCAGCAAAGTACATAATAATACTGCAACATAACTGAGAATACAGAATGAGGCTGGTACCACTTGGAAGATATAGCAATGTTATTTAAGACACAGAAGGGTTGCATAAAAGTCAGAAAGCAGCCAATGTGCATTTTAAATGATATCTCTTCCATCCTGAAACAGCTTAAAATTTCCTGACTTTGAAGAGGGCACCTTTGCTGACACTACTCAACCTAAAAAATCTTCACCATATATCACTCTCTAGTATTTGCTCTTTATCAAATTTTAACTTTCTGAAGTTCTGCAGCAATGATTGATAGCACTTAGTTACGTCTATTAGGTATATTTTATTGAAAGACTCTTTGAATGCCTAGCACTAACCAAAGCACATTTTCTTTTTTTACTTCATTAATGCAGCATTTATAACTCACACTAGTATTTTGTACTGGAACGTGCCCTCAACTAATAGTTGTACTGTGACAATAGTTTAGTTGTTATAGTACAGAATCATCACAGAACCATGGAATTGTTTGGTTTAGAGGGGACTTTAAACGTCACCTAGTTCCAGTCCCCTCTGCTATGGGTAAGGACGCCCTCCACTAGACCAGGTTGCTCAATGTCTCGTCCAACCCGGTCTTGAGCACTTCCAGGAATGGAGAATCCACAGCTTTGCTGCACAACTTGTTCCAGTGTCTCACCACCTTCACAGTAAAGAATTTATTTCTTATAGCTGATCTAAGTCTAATCTTTTTCAGTTAAAAGACATTGCCCCTTGTCCTATCACCACAAGCCCTTGTCAAGAGTCCCTCTCCAGTTTTCTTAAAGGCCCCTCTTAGGTACTAGAAGACTGCAATAAGGTCTTCCTGGAGAGCTCTATTCTCCAGGCTAAACTACCTCAACTCTCTCAGCCTGTCCTCACAGGAAAAGTGTTTTAGCCCTCTGATCATCTTTCTTGGTCACCCCCTGGACTCGCTCCAAGAAATCAAGATCTTTCTTATGCTGGGGACCCCAGAACTGGATGCAGTACTTTTGGTGGGGTATCACAAGAGCGGATTAGAGGGGCAGAATCACTTCCCTCAACATGCTAGCTACACTTCCTTTGATTTAATATGTTTGACTTTCTGGGCTGCAAGCTCATACTGACATATGGTGTCAACCTTTTCATCCTCAAACATCCCCAAGTCTTTCTTCTCAGGAGTGCTCTCAATCCCTTCTCTGCCCAGCCTGTATTTGTGCTTCAGATTGCCCTGACTCACATGCTGTACCTTGTATTTACCCTTGTTGAACTTCATGAGGCAGTTAACCAATGTTGAACAAAATATGATGCCTAAAAGCATTCTGAAAAGATTTTAGCCTGCCTTTCAATGTTTGAAATTTCATCTGTCATGTTTTCCCATTTGTCAGTCCCGAATAACAGTGAAAATTGAGAACACAGAAAAAAAAAGAGTTGATTAAAGTAAAAAATAAGGCAGAATAGCATATATGTTAGCTGAAGTTCTGTGGGATTCTCCTCTGAGATCAGACAACCTTTTGATTTAATTTTTCCTGACAGTTCAGTATAATATAATAATAGACAGAATGTCCTTGGTTATCATTTTTGCTTCCCCTCACTGTTGTCCTTGTCTACTGCAGATGCTCAGCCTGAACCAAACCACTTTTTAGACAAAGCAAATAAGCCAGAAAGTGTTTTACCCACAATTTTAGGTGAAAGTAGTACAAAGGGCCCATCTGTGATTTTTGTTGCAATTCTAAGTATTGATTACCTTCCCATTCTTTGTTACGCAGCTTAGACATACGGTACCCTCCAATTGTTTGATAAGCATACATGCCAACTTCTAGGGCTACATTTCCCCACTATGTACATCAGAAATGCTCAAGGATATGTTCAGAAATGCCCACAGCCCAAGCTCCTTAAAATCCTGAGCATGTTAGCATGTTTCTGTAGTTGTGCTGATCAAGGACAACCACAGCCAAGCACAGAAGAGCCCAGGCTGCACAGCAACTCCAAAGTATTTTGGAGGTGCTTTCAGACTTTGCCACATCTGTGTTATAGGAAACAATGGTCAGAAACAGTGGATGCCTACTATAAAGTAAAGCTGGGGACAGGAAGCCCTCCCTTCACCCTGTGGCATACATGGCCAGAGACACTGGCATAGTCACTCAGAGGTATAGAGGTATCTAACCTTAGCATGGGGTGGATGAGACTTAATCTTAGGGGAGTAAATGTGAGGAGGTTTATGACAAGTAAATGCTAACACTCAGATCCTAACAGATGTTTTAATGACGTAGAGTAACACATGATATTTGGGGTGGATTAGGTCAACATATATAGCATATTTGTACAATTGAAACTACTTCCAATGTTACAACAACAAATATTGGTCACTCTTCCTTAACATATTCATATACACCTGGATATGGAAAAACAATTTTTTTGTTAAATTATTTCTATCTTGAATCCCAGTTTCAAAAGGAGAAACTGAGATTTTTGGCTGCAGATTTGAACATTGTAATTGCAATGTTAGAATTGGTAATGTTTAACCCACACAAGTTAGTCCATATGGTAAATATTGTCCAGAAACATCATTAAAAGAACAAAAATTATAAGCATATTTTGAATGTCATATGTATGAAGCTATCACCCTATGTTTAAAACAATGATATCTTTATATTTCAACTTGCAATAAAGATACTACAAAAATTTACTTTTTAAATAATAATGATTCTTATCTTTTCATCTGTAAATCTCTATAGTTTTGTTAGTACAGTCATTTTTACCCTGGAAAAACAAGACAATGATGAGTGACATCTCTTTTCCCATAATAAAGATGGAAAAAAATACCTTGTTTGACATGACCCAAAATCTAGTCACCCTGTTTCCTTTTCATTATTTGAATGTCCATATTAGAGACACAGACAGCAATGCAATACAGGAAAAAAGGTAGATGAACCATTTTGATTAAGCAGAAAGTGGCTACAATCTTTATAAGAATATTCAATTATTCTTTTGCAGTTACTGTTCTACAACCTACTAAAAATATTTCTAGGTCTCCAAGCATATTCTAATTTCTCAAACTGGGAATTTAATGTCTCCCTGGAAAGACTGAGTATCCTACTCTTCATGGTTCACATGCTTCATTACTTGCCATTTCTTCATTGTAATGATTGCAGAGGTTTTTAAGGGACAACAGAGGTAATCTAGCTTTGAAAAGAGATGGGGATGGATGGAAGATACTTGCCTTTCCCTCTTGAGCACTTAAGGTGTATGAGAACTGCTTTGAGAATGAGAAATTGCTTGGCTGCAGTTTTAGCCACCAATAGAGATCTCCCAAGAATATATACTGAAGATATTTTTAAGTAAGATGATATCTAAATCTCTGTGAGACTGCTGATTTTTAAACTGATTCCTTCACTGTTTTTATCCCATTAACTAATATTTCTACCAGACAGTTAGCCATACTGGAATGTTCACAGTAAATATAGTGGTAAACCAAAGAATGCATAAAACTAGCTCTGTAAATTGTACTGAAAGCAATTTTATTTTATTTAAACCAATGATAACTACTACAGAAGGTTGTGCAGCTAAGACCTGCCTAAGCACTGATTGCAAATATGTGTTTTTGTGTTTTTCTGTAGCAATGAAAGGTAAGTTCAAGTTGGAAATGATTCAGAGTCCTTTTAAATCTATGACTCCAATTTGCATATCTAAAGAACAGTCTAATTATATTCTGTTTCCTACCCAATTCTGTACACTCACATTAAATCTTGAAAATGTGGATACATACAAAAAGAATCTCTATAAAAGGTGATGGATGACCGCCTACTTGAGAGGCAAATCCCTGCTTTAGCTCTTAGTGCAAAAGGATAGCTTTGCATTGCTTACAAATATTGTCCTGTGCCTGTCTGGTCCCTTCTGGCTTTCAGCACTGTGAGATTATCAGCCATCCATATATTCAACACAGCCAGTTTCCTTTCACTTCAACAACAGCAACTGAATTAGTCTTGTGTCTTTTAAATTATGATAAAAAAGTTAATTAACTACATAGACACTAAACAGACCAACACAGCCAAAGCCTGACCTGTTATCATTGCCAATAAAGTATTTCAGTTCAAGTATCCAACTGCTACCCTTTGGATGGAGAATCATTGTGATGTTATCTTTAATTTATCTCACCCTTTGCATTTATACAAATTGTGATAAATAATGAAAACAAAAGGGATTGAAGTTGCTAAAATGATGTTCTCGAAAAGTGCTTAGACTGAACTTTATTAGGATCTTGTCCCCAGACATCCTAAAAGCTTTTCTTCTAATTTTGGTTTTAAGAGGCAAAACATAAGCATGGCTTATTTGTGTTGTAAAATTAAGTGTAACAAGTCTACTAGATAGGAGTCTAGAAATAAAATAGATTTTAAAAGTCACAAACAAACACACCCAATCACACACCCAGTAGAGTAGCCCACTTTTCTGGTAACTCTTTTTGGGAACAAAAATGAACAAGAATGAGATAACACAATCTTAACATGATATTTTATTGAATGAACCAGTCTTTCAACCTGGACATAAAAGAGGCACATAAACATTTTTCTTCTACAATATTTTTTTTTCCTTTGGTCAAGTGTTTAAAAAGAAATATATTTTTACTACATATATTTATATGGACACTCACACAGTGAATTGGCAATAACATTTGAGGTTTCTGATGTTTCTTGAATACAAATGAAGGAAGGCAAAGGCTTTTATTTTCTTCATGAATACTGTACATATCCATTAAAAAGCTTTCAATCAGTGAAGTAGAGCATCCCAAAAGATAAACTGTATGAAACCCTATGATGTAAGGACACAGTGGTCTTTATACATAAATATACATAGAGGCCACATGTGAGACAGTGTAACATAGAGTAACCATAGCAACAATACTGTATGTTGAGTAAGTCAGCCTAAAAACTGTCGAGTGCATTAGATATGCAGGGCATAGAGGGTTTTTTTTCATGCTCTTGTTGAATCAAGCCCATACTAATGCTTTATATTAGCCATCTCTATTATTAAAAAAAAAGTCCCTAAACCTTCCCAAATTAAGCAAGAATCACTTCAGGCTCAAAAAAAATGATTGCATACTTTAACACAGTTAGGAAAATGCTTTGTTTGTAAAATGCTTTGAAGATAAGTGCTAAGCAGAGCTTTTTATCTGCACAAGCAGTAAAATAGAGTGCAGGACTGCACATAGTTATATCAGGGAAAATTGAGAGTGATTTTGTGCAAAAGTGTATGTTTAATGTAACCTATAGAACTTAATCTAATTCCTGGCATTTGATCACATGGGATTCTGCATCTGAATTTCTGCATGAAAATCAAGCAAATAATTGTCTCTTCGTGAGACTGCATCTATTAGTTTTTTTGTTTTTATTAATTTATATGATTCTTGATGTATTTTGTATGATCAGAATATTACATGAACAGAGGATTATATATTTTCTTAGTTACAATTAAGTAAACAGATAGTTAATTAAGACTTTGGTCACCCCATAATTTATCATTAAGATTTTGATTTTCATTCTATTTACAAAAAGGAAATAAAAGCATTTCTTTAATATAAATATCTACGTAGAAGATAAATGTTCACTAAATTAACTACATCAGGGGAGACTCCTAAGTTTTCCCATTAAATCCAAAGAAATTCTCTTTGAGGTCTTGTAAGATTAGATCCTTCACACAACAAACTTTCAGTCAGCTTCAGTGTTTTTTCAGCTGTCATATTTTATAATGTCAAATTTAATTGTGATAAAGTCCAGGCCTCCTGTATCCCTCAATAAACACTGTTGGGTGAAAATAACCAGTTTTATGTATTTTTCTTTGAGTTCTGTCCTCCAGTTAGCTGTAGGCAGTGTTGTGGAACAGCAGCAGCCAGAGCACTGTTGCAGAGATGGCAGTACACACTGACTCTGGGGTGCTTCTATACATATACAAAAGTAATCTGTTTTCAGGGTTATTGAAATGAACTACAAATTTAAAGCAGCTTTTTTGTAAGGAGTGACAAAAGATATAGCAATTAAAACCCAGGATATTTTTTTCTTTCTGTTGTGGTTGCATAAGAGATGCTCAGAACCTTGTTTCCCTGTCCTTTCTCACGGTGCCTTCTCTCCCTATGACTTCCATAGGCCAGCTGTTTCAGATCATGGGGATTTTTTTACTAAACCATGCCTATAATAAAAACCTTCAAATAAAAGATGGACCAGGTATGTCAAAAGCCTGCGACTAAATTCAGGTTGCCCGTTAGGAAGCCTTCATGCTCCGTTAGCTGCTAGAAGGTATACGTGATGACTGAGAAAGCAACCTCTGACCCACTGGCTTTTTCATGCTCTAACTAGTAAGTAGGAAACAACAGGGGTTGAGAGGAGCTCTATGAAACAGTGCTCGTCAGAGCGAGACAAATTGGAAAATGGGCTCTTCTGTATTCTGTAATGACAAGAATATTTAATAGGCTGTGTAGGGGGTACATTAAAAAAAGATGTTAGCTAGCCTGAAAGTACACTCCTGGGGTGAAGTCCTAGTCCCTCTTGAAGTCAATTGCAAAAAGTTCCATCAGATTGAATGGGGCCATAATTTCACTCCTGGAGTATACCCAAGTGAAAATGTCGATTTAATTCTACAATAGATAGGAACTCCAATGCACACTTTTTGATTCTATATGAAACACTAAAAATACCTGTTTAGGTGAAATGGCATATGCCATTAGAGCTCCTGAGGCTTGAAATAAACCAAACCAATTTAATTTTGACTTTCTACCTCACCTCTCTCCAAATGAGAGTCTACCTTTAGATGAAATGTGCTGAATTATGTCAGTTGCACTTTTTTATCCCACAATTCAACAGGGTGTAGAGGGCCATAAAGTGGATTATTGAAAATTGGCTTGCAAGAGTGCAAAATAAAATTTATCTAAGTCAGCTTTTCCTCACTCTTGGCTCGTAACTCTAACACTCGTAATTTTGCTCCCACTGACATTTATTAGAATTGTGACCACAGAAAGACTGGAAGGGTAAAGAAATGATCTAAAGGTTGGGGCATAAAGCTAGGATCTGTGTTTAAGTCCTTTGTCTTCCAGAAATGGCTTGGCAAAGTCTCTCTGGACTCAATTTTTAAAGGTGTTAGGCTTCAAGAAATAGCAATGGGTACAAGAATAGATTTTCAAAAACAATTTAGGGTATCTAATTTTTTTTAAATTGTATGCTGACTATACAGAATGGGTGAAAAGGTTTCTAACAGAAATAGCGATAACAGAACTTAAATACCTTACACATGCCACACACACACTGTGAAATATTTCTGTACAAATAATTCATGAACACCTTAACAGTCAAAAGAGAAAGACAGGCCCATAATTATGATTTTTTTCCTTTGAGCAAGAAGTATCTTATTAATCAATATTAATTAGTTAGTTTTTACACAATATACATATATATATGTATATATAAAATACACCGATGTGTTGGGTGGTGAAGTAACAAAGTATGAATAAAGGTAGCAAATTTAGCCTGAAAATTATTTTATTTTCACATGCAACACTAATTACCAGTTGGATTAGACTGATGTACCAATTATCATTCCAAAGCAGTGTACAGGGAAGGAGGAATGGAAGAAACCTTAGTGTAATTATTATTCTTTCTAAGTGATTCAGTATGCTTTACATGTCTGTTTTCTTTAATCTACTTGTGTAAAATTCTTTTTTCACAAACTGCTGAAGAGTTCATTTCATTAATCCTTTAGGAAGAGTTTCTGTCAGATGCTTTAACTAATGGCTCTTAGCCCCCGGATGAGTTAGAAAGGAAAATATTACTTGGATCAATAATTAAACACTTGAGTTTTGGGGTTACTTTTTAAAAAGGAATTATATATTATTATTCTTGTCAACCTTGCTTGGCATTGACTAGTGACTTAAAAATACTCTTACAAGACAAATCTTTTATTTGCCACTGGCCATTTCCTTTAAGCTTAAATGTCCTAAACATTATGCTTCGGATAACATACCTTCAAAGTGCTATTTAATCACCACTATGTTAACAGCTGTCAGTATCCAGCCTTTTCCATGAATGTTTAACAGGATGCTTGGGATGTTTGTTTCTTTCTAAAGTTTGCATTAACCATAGGTAAGTAAACAATTGCAGCCCAGACAGGCAGTATGACTCTATGAATAAAAGCCACAAAGAAAACATTGAAACAGAGTAAATTTTTTCTTTTCTTAATATGAAAAAAGCTCATATCTTAATTCTGGTCTGCAAATGACTCCATCAATTATGAATCCTGAACACTGTTTAAAATTTACTACTTTAAGATAGATTTTAATGTTCTTACTCATACTGTGAAGCACTTCACTGTGAAGCAGTCTCATTACTAGTCTTAAGAGGTCTATTTATTAAGTAGTTTTTCAATATTAGTCAAGATTTAACTATTAAGTATTTATTCATGTAGTCTTAATTAGGCATTTTAAGTAAGGAACACCTGCACTAGCATTTTACTTGTGATATGCAGTACATTTTTGAAGGGAATCTCTTGAATTTCCCATTTACTGCTCTTTGGCTCACAGCACAAAGAATTACTAGAGCACATAGTTTTTCTTGGATTAAATTAAGATACCAGTGATGGGTACTCAGTCCACATGATCAAACCAGAGGTACTCTCAAGAGCACGAATACACACCCTAAAACATGCTCAGTGAGGACACAACACCACCTGTTTCACTCTATGCATCTGCTTCTACAGGGCCACTTCACTTATTACCACAGAGATATTCCCAATACACTGTAACCAATAACAGGCATTTAATCTAAAATGTGAAGATAAAACCAGTCCAGAAGAAAATGTACAGAATATGAACACTGTATCTTTTGAGAATTTATTTGCATTGGCCCTATAAGTTAGAATATAAAAATATGAGCCTAAAATCTTCACATGCTTTAGGGAGATAGGGTGATGAATTAGCAGTGGCAAGTCAGTGATATAAGGAAAACACAGCCAAGAATTTTCTGTGACTATGTTACTCCTTTCTCTTTGACACCTGCATGGCAAATATTACATCTTAAGAGTAATAATGCAAAATAATGAAGAGGAACTGCTAAAGCAAGACCTCTGGACAGTTCTGAGGTGCTCTGGTATAATATGTTCCAAGCTGCCATCAGGAGCCATAAAACCATAAGCATCTCCCAATTATCATTTCATGACTTATAAACACTTTCTCTCTCATTATCATTTGAAGAGAATGCTTTTCTATTTCTATCTACTGATCTCTCAATGGCCAAGCAATGAGCTCCTGCTCACTGCTAAGTTTTAATCACTCACTTAATGTTTATCTCAATCAATAGCTGATTCAGCTGCTGGCCTAACTGATGGGGTGGAAAGCTTGTGTGGCAAAGGAAGGTTAGAAGAATGGGAAAAATTAAAAAATCAGGGAAAAGTAAGACTGATATTCTTCTCAGAGAAAGAAGCAGTGATTTTAAAATGTTCCTGTCCTTGCTTAATATATTGCTCCTATTCCCAGCATTCATTCTTACTGTTTATTTATATCACAGTACACTGTAAAAATAAATAACATTGCTATATTTTTATTCTGGCTTATTTTCAGGTCTTCAGGATTTTCTTATTTTGAATGTTTATTTGGTTGGAGTTTTTTTTCCACCACCTGTTGTGACAAAACTGCAAGAGAGAGGTAAGCCACTGCAGGAGGAAATGGAGTACAAATTCTATTTTGCAGCTATATTCTATGCAGGAATATGGACAGAGAAATAACGTTTGAGGAACAAGAGTCTCTGTCACAAAGAAAATCTTTCTTGTTTCGTAATATTATCTAAAATAAGGAACTCAGCTTATCTCTGCCATTGAAGTAAATCTGAGTTCTACATAACTCAGTGGCACTTCATATATGTAATGCAAGTATTATTTATACTTTGCTCTTAAGAAAAATTAAGTATTTACTTAAGGTGATTAGAAAACCATGTGGGGTTTGAGAGAGCAGGGAAGGGATGAATGAAAAATAATTGGGATTTCAGAAATAAAGGTAAATTTACACTGTTAATATTGTTAGACACACCCTTTTCCCCCTACGAATCTCATTACTACAAATACAACAAGCAGCTGCTTTGACCTTGCTTTTACAGATGTGTGAATGTAGTTTATATTTAGCATTACACATTAGACAGGTATTTAGACAATTTATTTTGAGGAAAGGCACATAATCTCAGCAGAAAGCAAGCATTTTCTTCCTGATGAAAGGAAGAAAGAATTACCAACTCTTTGTTTAAAAAAAGACGGAAAAAAAAAGTGCATTAACAAAGATCAATAAAGCAATTCATACCTGCAATTCAGTCACTGTGACACTTTTATTTTAGACAGACATCCCAACAGTTACTGCAGTTATGACTATTATTCATGTCTGGTTCCCAGATGCAGCCAAGGAGAGGAAATAGGCCGTGGCTTAATAGTTGTCTCAAGTCTGCACCCTACTTCACCAACTGTACATTTTAATTCCAGCCTATAAGACGTAATGTCTTGATATTGACTCAGCTTCCCAGGTTATAGCCAGCAGCAGTCAGAAATCTGCTTGTAGCTACCTCAGCTTGTAATTGCTGCTTCACAGCTGAGTCCACAGCCCAAGTACATCAGTATTCCTGCTTTGCCTCCTGCATTGGAGATGGCAGTTAAAACTATGAGTTCCCAGCTGAGCCTGATGTTCAGCTGCACTTCCTGGGTAATGCATGCACCCACCTAGGTGAGACGCAGGCTCAGGTGTTAGCCAGCACTATTGTCTGATCATAAACAATGTACTAGTGCTGTTTTCACTCCAGGTTGGAAAGAACCACATTGACTCTCTGAGGACACTTGGTCTGGTTGCCGTGTAGAAGAAAACTTTCACAATGGTAGTGGTAGTTTCAGTTGCTACTTTCCAATGAAAGGATCACCACCATACCTTGTCCATTTCACCGTGCAATAACCATCATTTGGATACAGGAAATAAAACAGTAGTCCTCCCCAAACAAAGATTTAAGAGCAGAACATTTACCAGTGCAAAACTTTAATCATACAAGTTAATTTAGATTCTTTAGAAAGGCAGATTCTGTCACTTATCATTCTCAAATCTAATTACAGTTTCCGAGGTGGGTTCTGAGATGTACTGTAAGAGATGATATAAAATGGAAAAGAATATGCACATTCATCAGTTCTTTATTTTGAAGCAATTGGTTGAATATTTTGATGATGTTCAAACTGCTGACCAAGCTAGTCAGTTCAGTGCCAGCACATCTCTCACTGTAAGAAAGACAATTATTTTGCAATTCTAAAAGGTCAGTTAATTTAAATTAAATACAACTAATTTGCAGGACATGACAAACAACAAATAAAATGTACCAAGAATCAACATGTGGAATCAGAGAATCTTGGAATGGCTGGGCTTGGAAAGGACACCTGGAGATTATAGTTGGATTAGATAAGTAGTCCAATCTCCCTGCTAAAGCAGGCTAACCTACATCAAGTTGCAGAGGATTGTGTCCAAGAGGTTTGTGAATATCACCAGGGAAGGAGACTCCACGTCACAGAGCAGGCTGTTCCAGTGCTCTGTCACCCTCAGATAAAAGAAGATTTTCCCTGTATGGAGCTTCCTGTGTTTATGTTTGTGTTCATTGGTCCTTGCCCTATTGCTGGGAAGAATTGAGAAGAGTCTAGCCGCACACATATTTGTATGTATTGATGAGTTCATCATCAATGCATCTAAGTCTTGTCCAGCCTAAGGTTCCCAGCTGTCTTGGTCTTACCTCATTAGAAAGATGTCCCACTCCCTTAACTCTTCTTAGCCCTCCTCTGGACTTGCTCTAGTAATTCCTGGTCTTTCTTGAACTGGGGAGCCCAGAACTCAGCACAGTACTCCAGATGTGGCCTCACCAGGGCTGAACAGAGGGACAAGATCATCTCCCCTGATGTGCTGGCCAGATTCTTCCTAATGCATCCCAGGACACCACTGGCCTTCCTTTCAAAGATGATTGAGAGTGGTTTAGGAATAACATCAGCCATCTCCTCAGCACTTATGGGCTCATCTCATCAGGACCAATGGATATGTCAGTGTCAAGTTTACCTAAGTGATCTTTAACCCAATCCTCCTCAATCATAAGTCTGTCTTTCCTCAGACTTTCTCTCTTGCCTCCAGGAACTAGGTTAGTCTTAGCAGTAAAGACTGAAGCAAAGAAGGCATCCAGTAAATCCACCTACCAACCAACTTCTCCAAATACCATAAAGTTGTTTTTGATTTGAATAAATCAATAGGACTATTACATAAAGCCAGCCTTTGCATGCTTTTCTGAAATGAAAGAAAACCTAAGGTAGATATACATCAGTCTGCTTTGTGCCTTTTTTTATTGTCATATTTCAACTGTAATACAAAATAAAGTGTCAAGCTACCCAGAAGGCCTCCAGAAGCCCACTCCTCAGTAAATGGCCTCCACTTTTATTACAAGTGAGAAGCAAAAACTGGACTGCTTTTAAAAATGCTGGTCCTTCTGAATCAAATAACAGTGCCCCTGGAGACAGAATGCACTATGCCATTTGCTGTAACACTTTAAGGTTACCAATTACTCTTTTGCTAGATATACACCCTATAAGGAGAAAACCAATAACAGATTGAAACAGTTATTTTAATTAGAATAAATGAGTGGTTTAGCCTGCATATCTTTGATCATTGTCATGTTAACAAACTGAATAACAATGAACTGTTCGAACAGCGGGCTCTGTTGGGATTTCTGTAGCACATAATGTCCAACTACAGCTAAAACCCGCTAAGCCAATGCTTTTGTTTCCTTATGAAGTTTCATCACAAAGGTAAATGTTATCCAGTATGTTACACATTAAACACCATCAATGACTATTAAGTCTTTTATAGAGAATTGTCACTGTCAAAGGCTAATCTTCTTTCCTTTTTATCATAATTTTTCTGCCTGACAAAAGGCACTGATAGGGTTTATACAGATATAAGCAATGTCTGCTCACACTCATTAGACTTATCCTACTTGTCTAGGTAAGAGACAAAGGTGTACTTAAATAAAGCTTTCCATCCCAATGACACGTGAGTAGAAATGCAGATATTTTACTCCACATGGCCTTCATTAATTTAGCCCACTTTTATGTGCTTACATTCCTATCTACCTTCAAAGAAACAGAATAGAAAAAGACAGAGGCAAACAGTTATATAAATTCACATCCATTTTAATGCTCCACTACTGCTAGCACTTTATTGTGTCTTGAAGATGCTCATATTTTCATAGCAGACATTTCAGTTCACAAGACTAACTGTTCTTTCAGTCCTCAGTACAGCTCATCTCTGTGTGTTCTATTTGATTTAGAAAAGCCAGAAACATGTGACAGCAGGACTTCTTATCAAATAAGGCCAGTATTTTAAAGAAGCTTTAATAGCTTAAAAAACTGAAAAAAGGAAATCCTATCATCCTTCAAAACTCCTATAGGTTTTGCAAAGTGCTGGAAACAAGAGTGACTTGCAGTGAGCAGGTGCTAGGCATGTGACAGATGAGTTCACAAAATAACAGAATATAATAAAATTTTCTAGCTAATTATTTAAAATATAAATTCTCCTATATCATTATACAGAATGGTTAAAACATGTCACAATTTGACCTTGCAAGCAGAGTCATCCAGAACTGTAAATTTGCAGAGCGAGGTTCTTGACACTGTTTCATCATCATCATCATTATCATCATCATCAACATCATCATCGTCATCATCATCTCTTTACCACTCCCACAAGCTCACTGGTTTTGAGCACTGCACTGCCTCTAAACACAGCCATACATTGGCACCACCCAACACTACAAGTACTGAGCACCTTACTTTCAGTCTCCATTTAAGACAATGGGTCCCATGTCCTTAAATGATCCAAAAGCTGTCAGAGGAATCTGTGGCCAAACTACTCCACTCCCTGTGAACACAGCACAATATCTTACTAGAAACATTAAAGGAAGGAGAAAAGTTTCCTATTATCTCTGTATTTCTCTATCTGCTAGTGCTGGCCTAGTAACTCAGCACTTATTGTGGTCCTGCTGAGAGGGTTTGTAAATCCAGCACAATTTCTATACATTTTACTAGTATTTTACTGACTAAGTAGCTTTTTTTTTTTTTTAATAGTGAGGTTACAGATGATACAAAGACTAATGGAGTAATAAATACTAAGGACGCAATACTTTTACAGAATGATGTGGACCATTGATATCAAAGGTTGTATTGAACAAGTTGTATTTCAATAGAGCAAATAAAAGCTAATATATCTAGGAATTAACAACACTTTACTTAAAAATCAGCTGCCTAGGAAAGCAGTGGCTTAGAAAAAAGGATTGTGAGAGACCTGACTATTCACAGGATTCATTTTGGCCAGGCCCCCAAGGACCTCCCTGTACCCTGCCCAGGACCCCATGTCAGTCCCCTGTGGCCATCAGACCCTGCTCCATCAACTCCAGAGCAGGGCTGTCCTCAGCACCCTACCATCCTGCCCTGCCCTGTCACAGGCACTGCTGAGTCTGTGGGCCCACAGCCTGGCCTTAGCCTGTTCCCATCCCTATGGATGTGCTCCCTGGCTGCCCTACTCCTGGCTGAGGCAACAGGATGAATGCTGACAGACTCTGCCCTGATGGTCTCCATGCAGAGCTCCAAATGCTCCATGTCCAGGGAGCTATTTGGTACCTCAACAAGTACTTGGGAAATTATGCAAGTAATTCCTCTCAGTGCTATGAGCAGATAAAATACTTTAAAATTTACAGAGTTGGCACTGGTTGAAATGATAAAATCTCAGCCAGTCAGGCACGCTTCAGTAAATAGCAAGAAAAAACAGGAACAAGGTCAGTTCTTATCTACGCAAATACTGAGTGTGTGACTTGGCCACTGTTTGTGAGCACTTGGACATCCAGAGTGAGAGGTCAGATACCAATAAGCACCAGTCTTCCAGTCTGAAAAACATCATCAACTTGGTTGAACCTGAATTTAGACAAATTCAACCATGGAAGACTTTACTTTTCCACTTGTGTGGAATGACAGGATCATGCTAAGGACTTGCATCACATCTCATATGTGTTGACACCATGACTCACCATTACTACTTAAAGATTCTTGTCTTTTGTAAGAGTATCTTTCAGTCCAGAGGTACAAAAATATTTATATATTCACCCAAAAGTAACAATGCAATCCCTGGATTTCGGCTGGATCACTGGGATGTTTTGACTTTCCTCATACACATCAGATGCTTGCTCATACAATTGGCAATTTATGCCCACTGCCTGCAAAAATGGGGGGACTAAAAGTCACTCAGATAAAGCAGTAAGTACTCTAAAACAATGAAAGGGGATGCTTTGAGCATATTTTTTATTTTTGTATACAAAATGATGTGCAGATTTTTTAATCTGTTTTAGCTTCATCATGCATATCTGTGTTTAACTCTTTGCTGGTGTTGTGCTTTTGCAGTCTTTCTGTAATGGGCTGAGACACAGCCTCATGTTTCTGTCCTTTAAAAGTAAGAAAATAGACTTTTCTTTCTGGATTTAAATAAGCTATGACCATTAATATAATGACTTGGGAAATTACCTAAATATAAAAACTAGGAAGCTGCTGAATTTGAAGGTTCAACTGCTGCAAGTTCTTCACCTTCCTATATCTGAAGATAAATGAAAACTCGAAAATAGAGGAAAAAATGAAAAACGAGTTTACACAAGATATAAACCTCACTTCATTGAGTCTATTATTGAGACTGATAATGAGAACTACATTGGCATTATGATTGAATTATACATTGCAACTGCTATATTTTGCTAAGGATAAATTACATTCATGTTGTGTTTTCAGCATATTTTGTATCACTCCACTAAATCAGAATTCCTGTGTAACATCAATTGTCTTCAAATAAGTAAATTTGTTATAAACTTTAGCTATTCACACGTGCAGTATCTAAAAGAACTTGATCAAAGAGTACTGAACTCTCATGCTTTATAAGCAATAAATGTAAGTCTCTTCAGGAACCACCTGCAGCTCTCGATACTGAGGCTAAATCAATTCTAAAGCTGGTGTAAATCAAAGTGACTTAAGTTATGAGTGAAATTATGCTAATTTGCATTGGCTGGATATCTGATATGTGAAGTCCACAAGACATGGAACACTAAGCACATACTTCAATGATTTACAGAATTAGATGATAATGGAATTTATTTATTGTTGAAGTGCCTTCTTGCTGTCAGACTTAGAAGAAAAAAGCATCACCACACATAAAAAGTATGCTTAGCTGATTTCAGACAGATAGACAAAGGTTCCTGTAGAGACTGAGCTGAAGATAAATATCTAAAATATCTGAATGGCAAATCACATAAGCAGAAGGATGCAGTAGAAGATTAATGGCCACAGGTGCTTGGCAATGGTTATTCAGAAGTTTGGTTTATTTGGGATTCTTCTTCTGGTAACTGAAAGTAGCATAAAAGTTCATTGTCCAAAAAAGGTCTGTCATAGGAAAAAAAAAAAAAAAATAAAGTAACCTCTTTTGCTAGCTCCCTAGCTCTTTTCTTTCTTGGAAATAGCAGCCCTTCAAAAGGTGGCACTAATTGCAATAAAGGACAACTATAAATAAAGGACAACTATAGCAATGTATGTTATGCTGGAAAGGCAGAAGTCTAGTTAAACTATGTTCATGGTACATATCTTTCTCTGCAGCAGTGAAGAGGAGAAGTGTTCTGTGAGCTTAGAATAAAATTTTCACTGACAGTGTGAAAGCTTATGAAAATCTGACAGGGCACATTCTCCCTTACAGAGATCTACAACTCTAAGAGAAATACCTTTCTCCCTTCTAGAGCAAAGCAGAATCAAAGAACTGAATAAATGTAAAAATGAACGTAAAAACTGATGGTTAAGCTCCTCCTGCTCAGAGCAGGAGAAAACAAGATTGGCGACAAAATTCTTAATTTCCCCTAAGATTATTAAAAAACATCTGTTAGAGTATCAAAGCACATTTGATATGCTGTGCCAGTTTTGCCAACTTAGACATTTCAGCAAGAAATTCAATTTGACCTGAAACATGTATCAAACTGTCACTTTCATTCTCCCAAATTTAATGCAACTTATGCTGTTGGAACTCTTGAGGTTATTCCTAAATGTGATCCCACTGAGGACACAACTAAAAGTTTATGTGCACTTACACTTCCAAGAGTTATGATGGAAAAAAAAAAAAAAAGAGAAAAAAGGATAAGCTCAGAAAATCTGCACTATTGTTTCTCTATAAGAGTAATTAACACATATTCCCAAAAGAACTAAGGAAAGAAGGAAAGAAACTGAAGATTCCCTCTGGGCAGGATAGTAACAGTAGCAGGCATTAAATATGCAGGCAGCCATTAGGCATGATTAAAGATTAATTCTGTGTCATAGAAAGGACTTGAGGTTGTCACAGGTCATGACTCTCATCTTTATTATTTAGCTTACTGTTTTTATTTAATTAGCTGGACTTAATGAATCTTTGGTTATAGATGTCTGGCAAGCTAGATTATTGTGCACCATTTATTAAGTTAAAGGCTCAGCTATAAAACTTTTTCTTAGCAGGTAGCTTCCACAGTTTCATCAATAAGATTCTGGACAAAACCAGAAGGGGTTCTACATGTGTATGAATGATGTAATGACTTTATTTACCAAAGTCAGCATTAGAGGTTCTCCTGGAATTGGTGAGATATGTGAGCTCATAATTTGGTGATAGTATTTCAGTGCTGCCTATTACATTATTTGCATTGGTAAAATTCTCTCAAAGTCAAAAATCATAGTTCTCAAGAGGTACCATGTATTGTAGTGGCCATGTCAGTGTATTCAAGTTTTTGTGTTCTGCTCACTGTTTTTTAACAGAAATTATTAATTTAAAAATGGAAGTATTGAGTATGTCAAACATTAATTTAAATCACTTTTTTTTTTAATCTATACTTCCCTAATTTTTTTCTATAATGGAGATCTAAGACCTTCAAGTACTTCCCAAATAGAAAACATTTTCTTTTACATTTGTTTTTATTAAATCTTCGCATTTAGCATTAAAGGACTATCTTTTCTTCCCTTTAAAAACAAAAAGAGTTCTATTTCCTAAACTTTGCCGAGCAGTCAGTTAAATCACACAGATGACAGAATCTCAGTGTAATGTATTTTTTCCTTCCTGTTTCAATTAGCAGGGTAGTCAATCAAACAAATAATAATTAAAAAGAGCACCTGTAGGAATAAAAGAACTGAGGAAAAAAAAGGCTTATGATACAAGGTAGGGGAACAGTAGAAAGTCTTTCATCTTCTTCTCAGATCCTCTGTCTTCCATACCATAATGAAAAGAAAATTACCTTGTCCTTAAAAGTCTTGAAAAAAATAATCAGAACTTCACAAAAACATATATGAAGCGGGGGTTCCCTTTCTCAATGCACCAGAAAACACGAACTTTTGCAAGATAAAAACTAATAAAGCCATGACATCAAGTTTTCTGTGAATTGAGTGCTTTTATGGCACAACAAATCCTAGAGAAGAGAGCTAAGGTCATTGTGGCCCAGCATAAAATAAAGACAGCTAAGGATTAAATCAGACTTCACAAATTCACACAATGTGCCTTAGAATAATTTGCAATACATTTGGTGTAGAAATTAGCCAGATATGCTGGTAAACTACAAGGTAGCCTGGTGCATAATATGGAGTTTGGAATCTTAAAGGAAAATAGGAATCCATGCTAATCTACTGGTTAAATACAGAATTTTCTGAATTATGAAGCTAAGGGACGTGGAGAACAGGGAGAAGATGCTGGTACTAAGCTCACGTAAGTAATTTTTTTTTAATAGAACAAATTTTAATGTTGTATAATGTAAATTATAATGTTGTATAATGCATGTATAATGGAACAAATTATACATGTTAGACTCAGTAATATTTTTGTTAGTTTCAGGCCTAGCAATTTTCTATCAAAGATGCTTGTCTTAGCACTTTGGAGAACCCAAATACTTTGCCTATGAAAAGAAAAATTTATTTACAATTAAATATTTGGAGATGGTTTAAAACAATAAAAGGTCCTAGAAAAAAAATGTGGAAATGCATATCTTGGTCTTAGGCCTGCTATGAAATTGGAAGACTCTATCTAGAAACTTCTGGCAGAGATTTGTTTCAGTTTTGGAATAGCCACAATAGGACAGATATTCTTGGCCATTGGTCCTTGTAATCATGTTATTAAAAAAAGACTTATACCCAGAAAGAAATTTAATGATTTAATGGACTCTTTATCCACTGAGCCTCAAATGCAGTCAAGTCAGCTGCGAGTTCTTAACTGTGCATGAAGGATGAAGCTATTCTCTTGTTATGAAGACAGTGTCTCTTCAGCACATGCTGATGGCTGGGTAACAGGCAGATAATCTCCTAATTGTTTACCTTGATAGTGACCAGAAAGCTTACAGCAGAACAAGTATGAAAATTAAAATTCAGAGGACATCGAATTCAATGGCAGCTATTAGCAATGTAATTAGAGTGGTTGATTAAAAATGTGCATGAATGTATTTGAGACTCTGAGTTTGTGCCAGACCCTGAAAAACAAAGGTCTTTAACAGTCTGAACTATAAAGCTGCTAATACAGTATGTTCTGAAAATATGTGAAATGCTCATAAGTCTATCTGATGAATAAGACAGAAGAACAATTTAAGGATGATAAATTCTACCCGCTGAACAGTGCTACTTTGGGGACTGACTTTGGCAAAACTACTTAGAATAAGAAGAGTTTGAACAAGCTACTTTTCATTAAATGGAAAATACTTGTGACATGTACAACTAAATTAATTTTGGGCCAGGAATTAGCTTTTTTCCTAAAGTTTTCACAATCTGAGTCTTGAACATAGTACCTTCTCTTTTCCAAATAGAAGGAAGTAAATATGACTCAAAACTCAGAGAGTGGTACTTTTATTATTAAGTATTGAAACGGAAGACTAGATCAAGGCAAATCAAAATTGAACCTTCCATACTGTTCTCCTGCCTGGGCTTATACTGATAAATTGTATATATCTCCCATCTACGTAATTTCTTCTATCACCTATTTCCTTTCATCAGTAATGTCCTTGGCTTCATTCCCAGCTCTTTTTCCCTTCTCAATTTTGGAAATAAGGACAGTGCATCACTACAGGGAACCTGCATTTAGTTTGGTATTAATAGAGCTTTACTATAAACACATGGTGCACTGAGCAAAAGAGAGAACTGATACTTTGGAATGTGCCCAAGAGTTATTTAGTTCAATATCCTGTCTCTGACAGAGGATGATATAAGAAACCTACAACAGGCAGATCTAGGGTTATTCAATCTAAAAGAGAGCATACTTTAACCTTTAGATTTAAATTCTCATTTAAAAAATATGGCTTACAATTTGTTAACAGAAATTAAATATATTGTCAACATCGCTATTCCTTTTTAAAAAACCTCCTTAATACTTGACCTAAATCATGTCCTGCTTTTATGAGCTGCATAAACCATTTACATGTACATAAATAAAACAACTGTAAACGTAAAAGTATTTCTGGATTCCATAACATTTAATTTCAATTTACTGTCCTTGTTTCCTTTTGTTCAGAGTCATGTAGAGTTTGGTATGTGAAAATAGGTGATACATAACATAAATCAGAAAAAAAACTACTATTTTAATGTTCCTCATTCCTCTTTTCTTTTGCAGCAGTTCTTATTTCTCTCAATACAACTTTTTAACAGATTTCATTATTGCATTATATACAGTTAAACCTCTTTTTGTTCTGTGATATCCTTTAAGATGCAGGGCAGATAGTATTACACAGCATTCAGGAAGAGGTGTTTAAAGCATTATAATATTTTTTCTATTCTTCGTTATCCCTTTTCTTATGCATATTAAAACTTGCCTTTTCGTTCTAATATATCAATATGTTAAGCTGACATACTCCTTAAGTTCTGTACCACTAGAAATTACACAAATACAGTTGTGGATTTTTTAAGTTGATATATATTACTTAAAAGAACAGAAATTATATTATTGATTTCAATTCTAAGCTACTTTGCCCTACAATTTTAGTGTATTGTGTTTAATTTACCACTTGTTTCAGCTACCTGGGTTACCTAATACCTTCCCACCAATTTCTCTGATCCTGAATTAATATCTCATTGAAGTTAAATAAGTCATCCCCAAATATAGCTACCTCATCACTTTCTGTATTTTCACTGTATTATTAATAATGATATTTAAAATAAAGGTGAAAAGACCCAATTCAAAACCTTAACTCAGTCTCATTGCTGCAGTTTCCCCAAAAGAAAAAAAAAACACCTTTTTTTTCTTTCTTTGCATGATGTTTTATTGAATATTTGAACTGTGACAATATTTCACTTCACTATGTGTAATTACTTCTTTTAACAACCCATATGTGAAATAGCAATTGCTGTGTTATAAGGACATTAGCAACATTTAAAAGTGAACCCAATTTATTGATAATGGACTATTTTTGAGTTATCCAAACATTCCCTCAGTTATAATCCCATAATGTCAAAGTATTTGACAGGCAATGAATGTCTTTCAAATATATGTTAATGCTGTGCTTTTCTCAAAACAATAATGGTTACTTTTTTAGTTTTTTCACCATATGATAAAGTGAAAAACATTTAGACAGAGAACAATTCAGAAATGGCCATAACAATTCTTATTAGCAAAAATGCAAAGTCCAAGGAAAATGCCATAGCAGGATGATACTGGAAATAGTCTCTATTTTAGGCAGTACACAAATAGGAGAAAAGTCAGTGGTTGTTGGGTGGTGCATTTAATTATTTATTCAACACACAAATCCCAGTGTATCATATTGGTGGCTTACCTTGAATATGCATTCCTGAGTATAAGCCATAGAAAGAGTCAATTTCACATGTCAAGGACCTTTTATTTATTAAGTGCTATAAACAATTGATATGACTGAATTTTGAGGGGGAAAAAAAAAACCAAAAAAACTTTCCTCCTTTCTGTTTTCTCATTTTCTCATTTTACATGCTTTTCCTAAGGGAATAGAATGAGGGAATGGAAAAATCAATTGTACATCAAATTGTAGAAACACTGACACATTCCTCTAAATCACTAAAGTTATCAGGCAGTAAGTGAAAATTGCACATAATATGTCTATCAGAATTTTTCAAAATATTATAAGAAAATTCATTAACTCACAACAATTCTAATCAGACCTGGCATTAAAATTTTGTATCTGTCTTGCTAACAGAACTTTACCAAGCCAAATTTCTAGGAGGATAAAAATAGTGCAACATAAGTAAAAATCTGGTTTCACTGAGAAGAAAAGTCTGCTTAGTCCTGCCTTTCTTCTTTTCCTCATGAATTTATTTAAGGTTATTTGAGGTTAATAAAGGAACAACAAAAATAACAAAAAAGTCTCACAAAAGGATGGGCTTACTGTTACAGATAGGAAATATTTCATATTATATGAAATAAAGATAGAGTGATAATAAGCAAACAAGGAATTGGTTCCTTAGGAGAAAATGTATCTATATAACTGCATAATCTGTGACACATCAAAAATACCGATTAGTTTATTTAAAAATTGCTAATTATAAGGCTCATATGTGCATTTTTCAGTGTCATAACTGGTATCAATAGAAAGTTAGTATATGAACTCAACATTTTTTAAGGATGCCTTAATATATTTTTTACTAGTTATTTGTAATATTTTGACTCTTCTTTTTATACTAAGAAAATACACAGTCTATTTTAGAATTTGATAATGACTGTCACTGCTATATATACCACAAATATAAATCAAAAAGGATTTCAGCAATCTTTCCTCTTCACAGAAAACTATGTATACTTATTTTCTTTTTCTGAAGCAGAAGTATTTTTACTGATTCAATTCTCATAGTATGCTTAAAAATTAATAAATCTGATAGCATTTCCAGACTGTCTGTGTCTGCTCTCTCCACATTTTGGAATTCTTGGTTAGTCAAAACTATTCAATGAAAAAGTTTTGTCTTTGGATTTTCAACAGGGAAAGTCCATAGCACTTGTGGAAAGAAAGTAAAGAGAAACAGAAAGAAAATTTTAAAAAGAAATACACACCAACAAACATACATATATGCTTCAGTCAGTTTTGGGGTTTGTATTATCCATGAAGAATGAAACTTTTCTTGTGGTTCATATATGAAACTAGCATTGCCTGGACCTGTTTTATTCATGAATACCAGATGAGGATCAAAGCATAAAATTTGAGAGGGTAGCTCACAGGAGGAATCTGTGAGGCCAAGGCAAGTGAAAAGATATTGCCTATTGATGAGAAAAGCAGAGGTATTATTCACACCCTGAAACCCTTACTTTGTGTTTACATTTGTCCTCAGGTTTTCTATATGTATCCTAGAGCTCACAAATGTAGCCTTAATACATGAGACTGGATGGGATTCAGAGGATATTAAAAGAGCTTGCTGACATGACAGACTGCAAGACTGAGGATTTGGCTAACAGAAATCTCATGAAGTTCAGCAAAGTGCAGAACTATGTACCTAGGACAGAATAAACCCATGTGCTGATACAGACAGGGAAGCAGCTGGCTCAGTACCAGCCAGCCTCAAAATGATTTGGCTGATACAGTGAACAACAGGTCAAGTAGGATCAAACTGTGGCAAACAAATCCCACACAGGACTACATTAGAAAAGATGTGGTCAGCTGGTAGAGGTAAATTATTATTTTCAACTCAAACCCAGTAAAGCTGCATTTGGAATACATGTTCAATTTCGTGTCTCAGTTCAAGGGAGATGCTAGGAAACTGTGATGAGTTCAGTGAAAGACAAGCAAGATGGTGAGATTCCTGCCTGATGGAGCAAATTGAGAGAACTGGCTTTTTCAGTCTGTTGAAAAGCAGGTTAAGAGGAGAGAATAAGCCTAAAACTACTTGGACATCTCTAACCACAACTGTGAAACTCTTGGTAATGACAAATTGTAAAACAAGGAGGAACTGCTACCAGTTGTGACTTTTGACATCTACTCAGCATTAGGAAAAGCTTTTGTACAGCACTGAATCAGATCACACAGAGAGGCTGCAAAATCCCCATCTTCGGAGATTTTCAAGAGTCAGTTATGGAAAACCACGTGTAATCTAAGATGGCCACTATTCAAGAGTTCTGCTCCTTGGCTTCAGTGGAGAGGCTGAACTACACAACTTCCTGAGAACTCTTCCAATCCATAGTTCTGTAATGCAGAAAACACAGATGAAAAGATGAATGATGTTTCCTACAGATTAGTAGGAATAAACACTAAAATAGATGGTGAAACTATCTGGCCATGTAAGCTGCATTTTAAATAAAGCAGGGACCCTATGTCCTGCACTGCTAAAATGAAAGCCTTTGGCTGGCTTTCTGAGGTACTTTGATTCACCCTTACCAATGACTGGGAACAGTTCTCAAGAGATCCTCAACAATAGAATTCTAGGAACAAAACCAGAATCGGTATTGATTAGATCAAAAGTTGACATTAACACAAAAATGGCTTTTTTTAGTCATTGCACATAAACCAAGCTGTTACTTTTTGACAACACAATACATTACTTTCATGTGCAGTTTTCTTATTAATTTTATTATACATGTGATTAATACATTATTTGCTTAAGCCTACCATTTTGCTGATGTTGCACAAAACAAAAATAAAAGCTCCTATGTTAGAAAAAAGAGAAAGGGCCCATTATAAAATAAAAAATTTGGATATTGTTACATGATCTGCATTAAAGTTGCCAACTATGGTAATACAATACTTACACATGAAAGAAAAGTTCATATTACCAGATCAAATGCTGAATTTAATACTGTTTGGAAGCAATGAGGCTAGCTGACTTTTGGAGTTTTGAATCCTTTGGACAAAAATTATTCTGCTAATCTACTATTACAAATAGTATAGCATTATAACAAATAATGGAGACTGAAAATAAATTAAAAGTAGTTCTAAGACTCACAAGCTTTGTTTGTGGCTGAAAAAACACCCAGTCTTTAAGTGCACACATACGAAGCCTAGATGATATAAAATAGGGGAAAAAACGAGTCCTGTTTTTTTTCCTCCAGAATTAAAATACCTTTATATCACTCAAATGTTAACAGACAACTCTTTGAATGACTGATGTTACATAACAGACACAGCAATGTGTTTTAGGGTGGCAGGGTAAGCTAAGGACACTGCTTTCTTCTGCACTCAAAATGTTTTTGGTACAGGGGGTTTAAGTCAAACACTTAATGTGAGCAAAATGTGGCTTCTGCATGTTAATTATGAGATAAGTAAGGATATACAAACACACAAATGTATCCTCTGCATTTTTAAAATGATTTTTAAAAATAAAAATCTTTTTCTCTCTTCATGTGTAACATGTGCCTTCACATCCCTTGATGTCAAGTCAGGTGCTATAGTGCTACATGATGGATATAATTTAATGTAACAGGCTACAATGTAGCACATTATTTGGAAAATTGGTGGAAAAAAGGCAGTTGTTAGGAAGGTCGTTGCTAAAGATATTCAGGTTTGTTTGGCTGGTGGTTTTCTTTTGGTTTTTTGTTTTTGTTTTGTTTTGTTTTGTTTTTCTTTGTTTGTTTTTGTGGGTTTTTTTGTTTTAATTTGCTTTGGGTTTTTTATTTTGTGTGTGTTTTTTAAATTGGTTTTGTTTTGCTCTTGTTTTTTCAACCCTAGTAAAAGAAAACACTAAGATGACATTTTTTTATTTTTAAAAGCATAATTTATCTCTAAGATAAGAGCTAGGGATTTCTCCAAATGCACCAGATGTGTAAAAGGTGCAAACAATTAGAGACAGAATCACTGAGCAGATATTCCCTCTAATGAGCCAGCAAAAGGAAAACTTGTGCATGTTGGAGTGATGGTGCTTTTTCCATTTTTCTCATAGCAAAACTCTAACTAGGCTAAAGTATATCTCTGTAATTTCAAAACAGGGAATAAAACCAAATGAAATTCATGTTAAACTACTTTGAATGGATTCAGCTACAGTTCTTGCTGTTTTGATGGCAAAATGTGACAGGATGTTACATTAGTAAAAATATTTCCATAATTAATGCATGACTGCATTCTCTGTTGGATAGGTCTAAGATAATAAAACCAGGTTTAAACTGTAGTTTTCCAGATTCTCTGAAGTATTAATTTTGTGTTTAGTAACCCAGAAGTAGATGACATAACAGACACTGTCATGCATTTTTCTATAGAGTTGAAATGGTATCCATCATTATAAATCTCTATATTTCTACCATTTATATATCCATACATCAAGGGAAGTGATGCAGTATGCATATATGCAGGCCCAGGGGAAAAGATTTACTCATTCTCTAATCAATCTCAAGAACACTACTGTAGGAAGACAACTAGCAATAAGATTGAGAAAACACTTAAGTTATAGTCCCATTCTAACAGAAGTTATACCAGTACAAAAATAATACGATGAAATGCAGTTGTTTGTTCCTAGATGGAATGCAGCTGGCCTGCACAGAATCTGTTCCATGGTAGTTCCCCAAAAAACACAGCCTGCATCTTAAGCATGCTAAGAGGGATGACAGGGAGGCAGGAGAGGAGTGAAGACACCATGGCCATGATCTGTAGTAATCCTGGCAGGGATGGGAGATTGAGAGCACCATGTAATGGATAAACCTCTTGGCAGCTGTTAACCAAGGGTGAGAGGAGAAGATGGCTCCCTGTTGAATTGGTGGCTGTGGTGAAATTGCCCTCCTTAGATGAACTTGGTTCATTAGAATCTCATTGTAATATTAACACACCTCCATAACAGAGTTAGCCGTCCCCAAGGTATGACCACCCCTCACTGAGCTAGTGCTCCAGATTTTATTGACTAAATCTTTAACAGCAAAACGAGAATTTTACAGCAATCAGTAACAAAAGCATGTATGACTAGAATCACTCAAGTTCTACCTAAATGTAAAGATATAGTATAAAAGTGAGTTAGGGATGGGGAGAAGTTAGTGAAGACTCCATCATAATTTCTGGGATCAGTCAATGGACTGAAACTTCTACCACATGGGAACACCTATTGGTAAGAACTTTAGTTTTTCCTGGTGATTTGAGCTTGTCTCTTTATTGCTCCGAATTAATTTTTGCAGTCAGTTACTACCACCAGCAATCTTTGAGCCTTAATCTGTCACGATTTTCTGTTATCAGTATGTTTGTTGATGAAAGTGTGTTGCTCCCTGAAGTGATTAGTTAGTTCTCCAAGGGCACTGTTGTCCAACAGTGGATAACAGAGTTGACAAAAATGGGGAGATCCAGGACAGGGGTGCCTCTTTCTAACCTGTAATTAAGGATTCAACTCTGATATGCTGCTGGCACATGTCCCTAAACAACCCTCTGATCCAGCAGGCTGTCTGGTGGAGTGCCCATTATGGGAGACTGACAGACTGGTCAGGCACAGGGGTCTCAGCTTTCCTGGGACATTGGCAGACTGATCAAACATAAAGGAAGGGCTCAAGGCACCCACCCTTGTGGGTGACAACTATACTCTATTAAGATTGTCTGAAAAATATACTCTATTAAGATTGTTCTAGTCCCTTGATATCAGTGAGGATACAAGATATTTTTATTACCCCAACCTGGTAAACAAAAAAGTGTGATATCAGACTTGAGCAGCATAACTAAGAAAAAAAATATCTCATAAACTGAACAAAAAGTACTTGAAATTTCTGAAGGAAAATAAAAACTGCTAATACACAGAAAAAAAGGAATCATTCTGTAAACCTATGCAAGGGGATAGAGATTTTCAAGTAATATGAAAATTTTATTTCACTTCACAGTTTTACATCAATAAAATTCCACCTCCCTTTTTTAAAAATTATTATTTTTATTTTTAAAAATTATTATTTCTATGATAATTGCAAAAATATTAACAGCTCACTCACTATGCATCTTATTATAATCTGTCCATTCTATCACAGTTTAGTACCAATTCAAGCGTCACAGGAAGGAAAGTGTATTATAACCATGAATCATAGGTGGCATTTTGCAAACATCTCTTATTACCTTCTATTTACAGCCAAATAATATAATATAATATAACATATAATATAATATGTTTAGGTATGCATGTCTCCTTTGGAATTATTTAAATTTCAGTCATCTGGTATCATCTAAATGTCTAATAATTTGGCTGAAAAAAAAAATCTGAAATTACGCATAAAAAACTGGTACCAGTGCTTATCTTGGACTTACTGACTTTCTAAAATTTAGTATTTCCTATAATTTTCAGAGATGACATTTCTCTAAAGATAAGTTTCTACAAAAATATGTCCAAAACTCAAGGGACTGAAAAACTTTTGTATTTAATTGTATCAGGACTTTTTTGAAGTTCATGCACATACACTTTTAGGAAAGCACAGCTGAATTCTGTGAATGCAATACCTTCAACTTCCTACAAATTTAAAACCTCACAAAGGAAAAAAAATTGCAATTATAGTGTATTTTTAAGTTTTTCCAATAACAAAAAAAAACTTATTATAGAAGCACTGGTTTAATATTTTAAAATCCTAATCATTGCAGTTGATTTTTAAGTATATTTGGAGAGACCTGTTTGAAACAAATAGGGAAGAAACTATACCTGAGCATGAGCCTGACATTTCATAGCAGAATAATCTTTCTTTATATTTTAGGTCATTCAGAAGCTCACAGGAAAGATGTCGAATAATGTAGCAGCATGAATGTTTATATCTCTGTGAAAGACACTCACTACTGACTAACACCCCTGCATTTTCTATTACACGATGTCTAATTAAGCCCCATGATGCCACTCTCAAATCTGACAAAGCAGAGATAATTCTTGACATTTTCAGAAACTTGGCTTATGTTCCCCTTCTTTTTACAGTGACACAAGCTGGGGCTTCAAACTGATAATGACATTGCAGCAAGTTTCTGGTTTTTTAATCTTTTTCAAACAGTAGTTTACTCAGAAGGAATGGAATCACACAGACCCTTATTTGCCTTTGCAATGTTCAAGCACAGAACCAAGGCTGCCAAAAGACAAAATTCTGCCCTTACTTGCCTCAGTTCAACTCCCAGCAAAATCAATTGAAATTATGTTCTACTACCCAGGGAGCGGTTGGGTCCATAGCACACAGCGAGAACTGTCACAGCACATATGAGGTGATAGGTCACGTCACTTCAATTGTCCCTACCTTCTTTCAGCACTAGACAAACATCAAGAGACAAACACAAAGCAATAAAATAGCAACAGTAATACTCAGTGTTCTGATACTGTCCCTGTCACTGCTGCTCCTCCAATCCAGCCATAATGCAGAATTTTCTCTACCACATGTGGTGCCTCACATCTACCTTTCTTGGTCAGCAGCAGGAGGCAGATCAAGGGTATTTTGAGGCTGTCTTTAATTTAAGACTCTTCTCTTTAAAATGAAAACTGCTTTTTAGATAGAAGAACAAGGACAAGGATGAAAAGGGTTCTGTATATGCTTCTGAAATTATGAAAATTAACAGAGAGGAATATGTTTTTCTTTTAAAAAAAATAAAATTATTCCATTGCTTGCATAACTCAAAGGATATAAGTTTCTCTGTCCTGGTAATACCACTTGCTCTTATTTATTTCACTCTGTATGCTGTGACACTAGCCAAAGACTACACAATACCAGTTTCTCCATTAAAAGGAAAAATAAAGAGAATTGATAATTACTTACACATTTTTTCACAAATGTCCCATCATGATTAAGAGCTGGTTTGCATATCTTAGGGAGAAAAATAACAAAACTGAAATAAAAGTTTTTCTCAAAAAAAAGCTGTAAAATCTCATTAATATATGATTTAAGAAGTCACAGATTGCCATTTCATTTCTCAGTCAAGACTGAGATGAATGATGAAGGACTTTATCTCCTGGAGTTAAGACTAATGCAAAAATCATTAATATTTTCAACTGTATATTCCTGAGACCTGGGTACCAATAGCAAAATGTTTTCCTTTTTCCACAATTTTCTTCTAGATATTGCTTTAATACAGTTTTACAAGAAACATCATTTGTTCAGACTGTGTCCCAATTCACCCTGCAAACAACAGAAAACAGAAACTAATTATTTTCAACCCAACCTCTACCCGACAATATCTTTTGAAGGTAGATACTAAATTGGTGGAAAATTACATCTTACATTGGATTTCATGCTTATCAGATTTTTCCCCTATCTTTCCTTCTATCTATTTGATTAAATCATTTCACATCTTTCAGAAGTCATAAGTTACAAAGGGAAAAAAGAATTCACCATAGAGAGATTTCATGTGTATAAAGAATATTACCATTAAACTTGTAGACTTAGGCATTTGGCAGCCAAGCTAAAGAACACACAGTAACCCAACTTACTCCTGAGAAAAAGTAGAGCTTCAACAGGCATAATCATCTCTCTTCCAACACAAACTTAAAGACTAGAAGATAAATCTATTTGCAATGAGTTTTTTTGCATTGGTTTATTATTTTAAGTATTGTAGCGTTATGGTTCTAGTAAAATGAGATCCTGGGTGGCCATGAAGTAAGAAAAGGCTCCTGATTTTATTAAGTCTTGCAAAATTATCTGACCAGCTATAATAAATACGGTTCATTGAGATTTCATTTCAATATGGGGGGGGGGGGGGTTTGCTATTTTTAAGAATCCATATTTGTGCATTTCTTTTTAAAAGAAGAAAAAATGTAAAAAAATCTCCAAAGGAAAATGTAATAAATTCCTCTATTGAATGCAAATCAGTAAGGTGCTGTAGCTTGGTTTTAGTGTTTCCCCCTTACTTTTGCATTGTGTGTCTAACACTCACATTTAAACAAAGACATTCCCCACAGGACACACACACTGACAAAACAGTGCCTTACATCCTTTTGTAAAGATGTGTTTCCTTGATATCAGGAAAGTTCAGGCAGTATAACAGCCTGAAATCTTGCCCAGAACAGGGATATTTATTTGCATATATTTGTAGACTGTTTAATTCCCTACTGTAGTGCAAAGAAAACTACTGTTCTTCACATTACTTCAAACAGACTACTAGAACTACAGACCTGAAAATCACCATTCACTAAGGATAAAGCCCACAAGAAGTTTTATAAATATAACAATGTGGCATATTCTCTTTTCACCAACAGTAACAGTAAGGGTTTCTGTGTAAATTGCTGAATATTGGGAAGGGAGACTGCAGTTTTCTTGAGAAATTTAACAGGAAAATTTGCATGGCAGTGAAAGAGGTGAATCCAGGATTGATGTATTTCTATTTATGTGTTATTCAGATCAAATAATTTGCAGAAAAGATATTACTTATATGAAAGAGATTCAAATGAACTATTTTCTTGAGTCTTTCTTGACTGAATACTAACAATGAGTACCTTGATTTGACAGCTTGTCTGTTCTTAGGTAAAGCTGGATGACAGTCATCCACAAAAGCATTTGATTAGTTTATCATTACCTGTGTCTATGTTTAGCAGATGTTTTTGAAGTTCTTTACCTCAGTACTCAGTGAGATTTGTCACCATGTAATGTGAAGTGTGGAATTCTGTTGTTGTTCAAGTTACTTCTAAGTTCTTTCAACATTCTTCAGTAATTTATTTCATCACTGAATATAAGTTTAGATCATCTGCAAAGTATAATATTTGGGTTGATTTTTATAATAGAGGGAACTCTGGGAATATCTGGAAAAGTTGCAATAAATGAATATTAGGTGGAGTTGAAGAGAGGGGACTGAGAAAATAGCAGTAAACCAGTATGTTATGACCTGTCCTGAAGGAGAGGGTAACTCAGATTCTTGTTACTAGATCCCTTGGGGAGATTAGAGTGAAATGACCCTGGATAATTGGTGTTCATAAATATTTGTATATATGTAGGGCTTATTCTAGAACTATTTGTTTGCAATGGAAAAGAGGTATGGGTAATTTCTGTAGAAATTAAAAAGAGTAAAAACATCACTTATGTAAAAATATAAGAAAAAGAAAGAAAGACAAAGAAAGTATAAATAAGTATAGAAAGAAGAAAGAAGGAGAAGAAGAAAGTATAATGTAAATAATGGAGAGGAAAAATTCCACCACCTCTGAATTCAGTGACTAAAGTTGATTGTTGCAATTTTGCTGTCCATCTGTTGAAGTGATGTTTGCAATCCTGATCTGTCACAGGCGGGGGAAGCCCATGAAACACGAAGTTCAGTGGGTTAATGCACACTGAGATTCAGGTGGGAATTCCCAGATACTTCCCCAGAGGTTTTACAGTGTCTGATAAAACATTTTGAGTCTCTTCAGAGGTCTTTGATGGTTTATGACACCTTCTTAAACATGACAGCTGCCTCTCAGGTGAGCCTTTCACATAAAGCCAGTTATGCCCCATCAAAAGGAATGAAAACCCTCAGGCCTGAGAGTGAATGTCCCAATACCTTCCCTGGGAGGAATTTTACATCTGAGCCTGTGCTCAAAGGGAGGAGATTGCATAATAAAAAGCACTATTTCCTCTCACAGGATCAGCTGCTTATTAGTCCCTTTCCTCACCTGGCTTAAAACCCAGATCATGCTAAACAAAGGTTGGAGTTTCCTGGTCATCCTCCGCTGCTCATGCCTTCTGCACCTGTGCAAGTCTTTTTGCCTTGCACATCATCAGCAAAGCACTCCCTGTTTTTGCAAGTGGCCATTTGGTTAGGCCATTAACCATTAACATTTCAGTCTCTCACACCTCATTTTCAAAAGATCCCCATGTGCATTACTCATACATTAGTCCCAATGTCCTGTGGCCACCCAGCAATCGTAGCATATGTTTTGTCATGTTGTATCCGAAAACTGAAGGACAATACCATTGTGATAATGATATTGCAATGTGTCACCACAAAAAGTATGTTTGCAAAAAGAAACATTAAGCAGGCAGTGGTAATGGCTTTAAAAAACAGAATAAGCATTGCTTCACTAATTGAATCAGAAATGACAGCAATAAGCTCTTTGCAAATCACTATTTTGGAATAAGCTCTTGCAAATCACTATTACTTTTATACAGTAACTTAAAACTCAAGTGTAGCTCCCCCAAAAGCCACCAATACACTTGGATTTCTATTTCTGTGCTGTCAGTTTCACGATGGACAGCTGATGTTTCATTTCCTCTCATTTATGGAAGGCTAACTTGGAAGAAGTTGATTCAAGATGATAGAGTTTTTCATTGAAGATTGACTTTTCAAATTTTATCTTATTAAAATTTTGGGGCAGGTGAACTAGTTCATCTTGGACATCTGGAAGTGTGTAAAAATGTACAGTGAAGTGACTCCCAAGACATCTTGCAAGAAGGAATTAAATTACTTAGTTATTTTGTGAGGTACTGTGTTATAAGGTAACATTCCTTTGTCTAGAGAAGTTAGTGTTCTATCCTGTATCTCCTAAATAATACATTTACAAGTTTTAATCTGAATGACAGTTCATTTGGGTTAAGCAAAGATACTGTTATTATAAAGCTCCTTTATTTCCTTCAAACAAAATTAATATTTAAGAGTTTTTATATTAGCACTGCTAATAAATAAAAGATAAGCAGATTCATCCTAATAAGAAAAATTCAATATTTTTACTAAGGGTAACAATGTACATATACAAACATAAAGACCATAGGTGTACATTCTATTATTAGATTTTTTTATCTACTTGTGAAAAATTATGTGTTGGACCACCTTTTTCTAATCCAAACCACTCAATGCAGACTGGGTGACAATACACTGAAGTTAAAGAGAAATAGCAGAATAAAAATGTGGAGCTTTGCCACAGCATCTCTACTTGCTCGGCTTCTGCTAGAAAAGTCCATTTTAGCAGTTGCTTCTGTTAAGTCCTAGAAGCAATTTATTAAGGTTGGAACAAATGTATTGCTAGGGAATTAAAATATATTCCTACCAGAGAGCTTGAATTAAAATAAAAGCAAATCGAATCACTAAACCTTTTAATGAAAATGCAGTTTCTTTTTGAGCAATTGCAAATATTCTAAACAAAGGTAAGCCAGGTGTAGAAGCCACAGGGACTGGAATCTTCCTTTGGGACCTCTGCATAGACCATGCAATGTCAACCCCAGACTACTCCCAGTTTCTTCCTTCATTGATTTTTGACCTGACACAACCACCTAGCAGCCCAGAAGGGTCTCTTGAGTCAGACCAGGCAAAAGACAGTCAAAACAAATTATTTAGACACTACCTTGCCTCTAAATAATGCCCTAAAGCATTTAACTGCACTTAACATTTTTACTGAACAACTTTTTGTTGTTGTTGTTGAGAGTCAGAAAATGTCATGATGAGTATTTTCAGTTTGATATACAGAAATAATGGATTAGCATCCATCAAAGTGAAAAGAGATTTAAGCTCATGATATGCAACTTCTGTTCTAATTTTAACACAAGTTTTCCTTGAGTTATGCTATATTTAGCTTAATTTTTAAATAATTTCTTGATGAGCAATAGTCTTAAAATATAAGTGATAAATATGGGTAGATCATCTGCAATAGCATTTATGCAAAGTCCAGTGTATTCCTGGCTCTCAGTGAAGATTCATGGACAGAGAATATAAAATAGCTGCACAGGGAAAGAAAGATGCACTTTCCAGTCCCTTGCTGTCACTTTGTTATTGCATACAGTGAAGCTGCATAAAAGATATAGCTAGAAGATCCAATTTTTTAATGATTTCTTTCTTAATGAAATAGCTCTCAAATTTTGTTTGAAGAGCAAGACAGCCACCTTTACATCTGGGTAATTCCCCTTCACCCTAGCCCCCATTTAACTAATTAAATGTTCTTTAGAATTTGAAATCACTGAGTATAACAAAGCTCCTGAGAATCATAAGAAAGTCAGGAGGACATCTCAAACACAGGAATGGCTAGTGTAGGACAGTCTAGGGAGTACATGATGCTTTCAGTATCATTTTGTACTGTACTTTAGGGCTTTAATAGCCCTTCCAGCAATGTTGCACCAACTGCTAATCGATACCAATTATTTTTCTCACCATAGAAACTAGGCTTAGTTAACCCCTGGAGTGCCTTAGCCTGAAATAAATAGACAGTGAGTTTTCTTATGTGGATGAAGAAAACATCCACTACAGTGGAATTATTCCTGCAACAAAAGTGCTGCTACATTCAAATGCTGGATGAACACATAGTCGTCCAAAAAATTACTCTGGCCCATCAGTTTAAGACCACATTCTCAGAGCATTAACTTCAATAAACAAACCACACATTGTATTGAAACAGTATGAAAATAGCTATTTTGCTGCTAATTTATGTTATTATAACATTGTAATTTTGCATGCGGGTCAGGAAAAAATTTGCATTGTAAAAATAGTTCATCACCAAAACTGAGGGGAAAAAACCCAAACAAAACTCCCCACCCAAAACCAACGTTTTGTGAAACACTCCCTTATGCACACACATATTTTATGACAAATAATTATGATAAATAAATACTTCTTTGGGGTATTTTGTTCAGCTTAATACAAGTTTTTTAACCGAACATATAAATAGATTAGTCAAGATTTTTTTTTCTGTAAATAGGCAGGCAGATAGTAGAATTAGGGAACTATTTAAACATATTGAAGCTCTTAAATATTACTGCTAAAATTATTTCCAAGTAGCTAATATAAAGGCAACATAAAAATAAAGAGTATTGGAAATAAAAAGTACAAGGGAAACAGCTATTTGGTAGCCTTATTGTGCTGCACATTCTCAGCATCCCTGTGGTAATGGAAATCTAGATTCTCCTGAAGTAAATAGAAATTTCTGCTAAGATCCAAATAATGTTTTATGTTTGTCTGTCTGTCCATCTATCTTTAAGTATGCATGAAGTGTTTAATTCTTAAACACCTGGAAAGTCCTGCATACATTTATTCAGTACAATACACCATCAAATGGGAATAAATTAGAACACAAAATAGTTCAATTTGATTGAAGAAAAAAGCAGGGAGTCTTCAAGACAAAGAAGTTGCTCCCATAGCAGTTCACAAAAAGGACAATTCTAATAGATCTAAGTAATTGAGAAAAAATACCTAATACACTCCTGCAATGGATCTATCAATAGGGTAAATAATTGGCTTTGCATTGCTTTGTTTAAGCTAGCTAAGATAATACATCATTTAAATGGTCATTTTAGAAAGTGAAGCTGTCTACAGTCATGCAGAATTATGCAATTGTTCAGAATACAGTACAATATCCTGTCACTCTCAGCCACCATATGGACATATCTGAAATATTTTTTTCAAACCAGTTGAACCAAAAGCAGAGGAACAGAGGTTCTAATAAGCCATTGCCCTCTGGAGCTGCCATAGTTCTCTGCATAAACTTGATAAACTGCTTCCTTCATTAATTTTTGTTGGCTTTCACAACAAATGGGCCCACATCATTATTGTTTGTCATATGTTCTTACCCCTTGAAGGCTATGACCCGTTGCAATGAGGTTCATTCCAAAACCATGTGATACTTTGTTCCTGGCGTTCTAGAAAGGTTTTCCTAAGGAACACAATTTTTCATATGGTAGAAGGAATATATTCTGTACTCACTTGACAGGAATGGTTTGCCAAAAAAGTAAATTCGGGACTGATGACAAGAAGAGGTGAATCTTGATTTAGCAAAACTTACTAAGGCCTTTTATTTTCTCAATGTTTTATTTCTCAATGTATTATTTTGGGTATTTCTCAATGTTTTATTTTCTCCACTGTTTTTTCCAGGCTATACTTGAAGGAAGACCGAACTAAGGATTTAGAATAATAATGGATTTTTGAAACACAGAAAAAAATTATGCTAACAGAGGATGTGATTTCCTTTCATTAGTTGTTCAATCCACTGCAACCAGACCCAGTAACATAAAGCATAATTCCGTAGAAGAAAAAGCAAAAAAGGCCTCACCAAACTGCTCAGCTTTGCTTTCATCCTTTACTAAAGTACAGTCTTAATTCTGACTCCATAACAAAACCAAACCAAACCAAAACAAAAAAAACCCCAACAAAACAAAACAAAACAAAAAGATGCCATATACTTAAAAATGTGGTATATTCCTGTATTTGAGAATACAAAAGTACTTACAGCTATCAACAAATATTGCCAGTTTCTCTTTAAATCCTTACTTATCTCTAATGGCAAGAAAGCCAGCACTTGAGGTTTTATTTTTTTACACTTTTCCTGTGTTCAAGGTGATGTGATGACTAATCTTTGTAACTATTTTCACCATGGCATGCAGTTTAATTATTAGGCTGGCACTACTATTCCCTAACTAAAGTATCAATACTACCCTTTTTCACCACTAATACCAAAATCCTCGTGGATATTTACAAGAGGTATTTTCTGATTGCCTGCATAATTTATTTCTTTTATTTAAAAGGGTACTGAGTAGTGCTGAGTAGAGGTGGGAAAAGGAAACGAAGGATTACTTTTCCAAGAAAAAGGTCTTAATCCAAAACTTGAGGCTGAGGGATAAATGGATGCAAATTACAGGCAACACAGAGAAAGCCCTTACTCTGTGCAGCATATCATTACATCTCTATCTGTATCAGAAAACCAGATGCTTAGAGGAAATAAAAACCACACCAAAACATAAAAATCTGGTAGGATTTTATACTAGGAAAATGAGTATTTGGAATCATTAGATAACTTTAAAAATATTTTATGTGAGATTTAAAGGCTCAACTTTTTTTCTGAAAAAAAAACATAAAATATTGAAGGATCTTTTCCTCTGGAAAAAATTAGGTCATTTTAGGTGGTTTACTGAGTTAAACTCCCCATAGTATTCTCAACATCTTTTGTAAATTGAAATTGCTAGAATTGGTAACATAGCAGAGGGAATGGGAGAAAATTCCAATGAGACAAAAAGCTTCCATCTGGATTTCATTAAACAGTCATTTTCTCATAATTTGCTCTATCATTTTAAGGCATGAAAGTCAATGGATATATTATTGCATAATGAAAAATCTCAGGGATTATATAAAAATTTTGTTTTACTCAAGATTTTATTCTCTGGTTGCATGAGCTAATATTTCCTAAATTAATTATCTGACCAAGGGAAAAAAAAAAAAAAAGCTGTTTTCCAATGGTGTTCTGCCTTTCATCTGTCAGAAAATTCACATGGTTTGAACCAACCATTGACCTAAAAACTAATATTCTCCAAAATGTAAGGGACCATAATTTTATATACTTTTCTATATAAAAATAGAATATGTTATCCACTCACCATAAAATATGTGGTATGTGATGAAAGACAATCCTTTTCTTTCTCAGGAGTTATGAAAAATAAATGTAAATAAGTATCTAAAATTATAATCATTACTCAATTTCACAAATAATTATTAGACCTTTAAAATCACACTTCTAACCTCATTAAAAAATGAAACAGGCAGGAAGCTTTTTTATTTGTTTTTTGTTTTAGATTAGACTGAAAGAAAAATTAAGGGATTGCATCTTGTACTATTAGAAAAAATATTATACTAATACATCAATTTTTTTAGAGAAATAAAAGAATTTAAAATAATCTGTACTTCTATGTCTAGTCTCTGTGCTAGATAAGCATCTCCACATGGCAAGCTAGTCATGTCTGAATTCCTCAAACACCTTCCAATTCCTGAAGCTTGGATGCCACACTTATCTACTCTTGATAGAGTATTCTTTGCAAAGCAGTAATTATTGTCACAATTTTATGTTTGTTGGCCTCTCTGCAACCTAGGTTTGTCTCACTTTTCAGTGCTTGCACAGCAGCACCCAGTATTGAATTACCTTTTTCGTAACTCTTTGCACCATTTTCCCATTCTTCCTTTGTTTTTACAGCGTACCAATATGGATATAGAGAGGTTAATCAGGGAGCAGAAAGGATCTAGATCTTAAACAGAGCCATCAGAGGTATAAGCAGTGAGTGTGGTACTGGAAAGATGCATCTAGCTCTGTAATCTTTGTTTCCACTAAGGTGCGGAAGGAAGGAAGGAAGGAAGGAAGGAAGGAAGGAAGGAAGGAAGGAAGGAAGGAAGGAAGGAAGGAAGGAAGGAAGGAAGGAAGGAAGGAAGGAAGGAAGGAAGGAAGGAAGGAAGGAAGGAAGGAAGGAAGGAAGGAAGGAAGGAAGGAAGGATCAGTTTAAAGCTGCCTGTCAAACAAGACATATAAGAAAAGTTCTCAGAGAAAATTACATGGCACTTTGATCATGGGCTACAGTAGTCACATGGGGAAAAGATTTCCCGAAGAATTTAGGCTGTACTTAACAGAAGTGATGGTCTGGCAGCAGAGAAGATGCTGTTGCAATTTATGAATGTTATATATTGCAGCTATTATAGAAGCAGAAGCTTATTGCAGTGCTGCAAATCAACAGGTCTCTCCTGCTCTCTACTGCAGAGTTCAATATTAGCGTAGGGGTTACCTATGGAGACACCCAGTCACAAAATAACCCATCTTTGCAGTCAAACATTGAAGAATTTTAGAATTTCCCTGAAGTATTTAGGAAGGAATATTTGTATTCTAATAAAGGATAGGGAGAAAAAAATGTGGTTAGTAAGGGGTGAATTGAGCACTTAACACTTGTTTTAGTTTACGGGTCGATTTTAATTTTGTGTTAGGGATTACAGAGAAATCTGTCAATAAGACAATGGTACAGAAAACACTTGAAGGCAGTAGAAAAGCAGCTCTTAGAATCTAATAGAAAAGTTCCCATGTAAATTATAAAATTGAAAGCAAATTAAATTTATATTTTGTTGAAACAGACTATCTAGATTTTAAGACTCTGAGAGGCGTCCAAATGGCTGCTTCAAACTTCTATATGTTTTACAGAAAAGATAATTCCAAGTAGTTTCAGAACAGCTACTTAAGCTGTTTACAGCTTATTTAATTGCAGAAACCCAAAAAACAATGTCAGCTGAAGCACTTGGAACTATTCTTAACTTTATAATACTTTTTGTATTCCTAGAAAATCACCTTCACCAAAGCAGGTCTGATAAGACATTTCCAGTATATAAACACTCAGAGGAACATTTCCTTAGTAGCTATATCTCTGTGCCTGTTCTGCACCTTCTGAGTTTTGAGGAGGACTGCTTCTGAGCGCAGACTGAAACCTCTCACCACCACTAAGCATCCTGTCACTCACATTCCCTTTGTGTGCCCCCCAGCAAGAGGACAGGAGTAGTAATGGTCCCTTTTAAGTCCCTCTGAGTAATTGTTCTCCAATTAATTAACTGCAGTGCATGTTACTTGATTTCTTAAACAAAGTAGGCATTTAGTGCCCCAAGACAGGAACTGTAGAGAAAGTAAAAGATGGGATTGAATCAGAGGTCATTAGGATTTATTTTACCAATTACACATATATCTTTTGCATTTTTTGTCACACCTCAAAAGCACAAAGATCTAAACTACTATTCAAGTACTCTGATAATTATGGAACAGTTACAATCCAGTGACTTAATCAAAATGCATTTGTGCTGTAATTTAGAGAGAAGACAGCAGGAAGAATGGTATGAAAACACAAAGTATGATACAAACTCCAGAAAGGATCATTTTTGAAGGGGTGATGGGGATGGAGCTGCCTAGCAAGCCAATATTAAAATCCTGAGAAGATAAGCACTCAGAGGATGGAAGAACAAGCTGTAAATGGTTTATACAGCAGTAGTCACACGAGAGAAGTCTGATAGCCTTTCTTGTCAAAAATTAAGAATTTTAAATAAAGCTAATCTAATGAAATATAACATAAGCTTTCAAATGTATTTCCTAAAAGCATATTTACATCTAGAATTCCATTGAAACATGAATTTCTTAGGATTTTATTTCATTAAAAAGTCCTAAAACTTTTAGAGTAAATATCCACATTGTTATGAAATGGTTATTTGAATAGCAATACTTATTTCTTCTTTGAAAAGATTGAAATTTGCAGATGAAAACCCTGTTCAGAGAACTTTTTTTTCACAGATTCTGAAAACGTCCTTTGTATCTTCTCCAAAAAATAATATTAATTTCCATGAAATGTGGTTCTATTCAATGTAATATCAGGTTACACAATTTATTGGTATTACCATTGTATTGAAGTCATTGTTCAGACATAGTTAGTTTCCTTAAAGACCATAATAACAATCAAACAATAATGCTAATGACAGTTGAGGGAATAAACCTTAATTCCAAATGTCTATTTCTCTCCAAATACCCCTAACATAGTTTTTCTTCCTAATAAAAGAAAGAAAAATATTAATATGTCATCTCTTTCTAAAACACAATAAAGTGGAGGTAACAAATTTAGATAAAATGTACAACAGGTAAACAGAAATGCAATATTTTTAAAGAATTTGAGGAAGAGGTAGAGCAGATTTTATTAAAGTGAATTTATAATTTATATCTGGAGATTTACTGCCATGCACTTCCTAGCAAATTTCATAGCTTCCAAGTAACCAAACTACATGTTTTGATATGCTGCAGGAATAAATCTATTACCAAGGCAACAAAACACAATGCAGTGTTTGCTATACTTTGTCCATTAAACTTAAGCATTTGCTTTAAAAAAATCACATTTACCAACATATTATGAGACTTATATTTTAAAAAGGATATTTTCCTTCCTGTTTCCTTGACTCTTGAAATTATTCTGGCTTCAGTGCACATATTATTATGCTTGTATAAATGAAAACTATTGAGTTGTATGCTCAGGGAAAAATGCAACAACTTAAACACAGTATGAGATTTTTAAAAAGTAAGTGCTTACAGAATATCGATAAATAGAAAGCTTTTCCATTCAAGCAAAAAACACAGCAATATCTGGTTAAACTGAATTACTTGCATAATTCTCTTAATTAGTAGAAAGCCACTAAAAAAACCTTTGGTCCTGCTTCTAATGCTTTTACTTACAGAAAACCAATCTAGCTCAAAAATAGATGCATTTATTTAGTAGTCAGTATTCACCATATAATTTTTTTGGCCTTCATGACCATTTGTTCCATTAAAAAGTAGTGAGATGCTCGCCATTTCTGTTATTTAATGAATTCTTTAGTTGATTATACATTATTACTGCTTAATATAAGTGGCAGCAGTATCGTCTACCATTTTCAGTATCACAAAACTTTGCAGGGTAGGTAAAAAACCACAAAAATTTCAGGTGAAACAGAATATGGAAATGAAAACCAGAAACACTTGAGGAGATAATAATGTGAATTTATGGACCTAGAAGATGATGGTCTGCTTGGTTTTAACGAAAGTTGGTCACAATAGGGTTGGATATGCCTGGCACAACCCCCCCTTACAGCCTTCCTGCTCTGACAGATGCTCCTTGAGCTTATTCTGCTCAAGCCATTTGTGAGCTGAAGCTGTTCCTTGTCAAGATGCCTGAAGACAACTTCTCATGAGTCAGTCTCAGCAACGGCAATGACACAATTTTAATTTTAATGACATGCATTCTTGATTTCTGAAGTACATGACTGACGCTTGTCATTGGTATCCAAGTTAACAGATAATAGCAGGAATTTTCCTCCTATCAGAAGCCCATGAATTCCACAGGATTTAAAGCTGTGGCTTAGTTGGCAGAGACTGGAGGAGGGAATGCAGTAACATTGAGCCACCATGCGACGGCATCCACATTTTTTAGGAAAAAGTGCATATGTAATTGCCTTTCATTGTTGTGGTTCTCCTTTTTTACAGTAGACTGATTTACTAGGAGGGCCACCCAGGCTTATGTAATCTATCAAAGTACAGTAAACGGAAGCTCTTAATAGCTTCACTATTTTAATAACACATATCAACAAACCCCTCTTTGCTGGGATTTAAAAACTCCACTTGCCAAACTGGAGGTGAGGAAGAACAGCTGACAGAGAAATAAGAACTGAGAAAGCATGAACATTTTCCACATTATTTGCTGAGTTGCTAAAAATATATTAATAGAAGAGGCGTTACCTTAACTGATCCCCTTTTCTTTTTAGAGGGAAATTTCACTGCTAATCCATACTAATGTTAAGCCATCATAAAACTGTTTTAAAAGATCAATTACAATCCGTAACAGAAAATGCATTGGTGTGACAAAAAATGTTATCTCTAGAGAGTTATTTACCCAGTCTGCAAGTATGCAAAAAATGTGCCATTGCATTTTTAAAATTATAGTAGTAATCAAAGTTCCAGTCCTTTTAGATTAACTAGGGGAGCAGAAAAGGACTCTTCTTTCAGATAGCTGAGATGATACACAAAAATTTAGTCTCAGTCCGCTGAGGTCATTATAAAAAACTACTAATGGGACAATCCCTTTTACCAGCCTTGGATATTTCCACTCCATTCTGCAAGGTTGAAACCACACTAAAACTGTGAAATAATCTGCTTTGTTTTGGAACCATAATTACATATTGACAGGTTAAACTTCAAGACCTAAATCAAGGGGATTTGGGTTATTATGTGAGCATTCTCATGGGGCAAACCTAGAGGGACATCAATTATTTTGCCACAGCCTAACTCCTTTTCAATTTTACTACCCTGAGTGGCATTAAATACTTGGTGAAAAGGAACTACTAAAATAAAAAATGCAAGGCAAATGTAGAAAGGTTGTCAGAAAACGTTGTAACATAAAATGAAAATAAAAATAGCTATGTTTTACAAGAAAAATGTCCACAGAGAAACATTTTATTATTACAAAATATCTCCTTTTTCTTCTTAATTATTTTTCTTTCTTTGTTTTTTTTTTTCCCATCTTAAAAAGCTTTGATTTTGTTTCTAAATTCTTACTAGAAAGGATTGAGAAAGACCTTATTTACTGAACAATTGCCATTGTAAAATTATTGGTCAGAGCATTTTCCAATTTTCCACTAGTTGATAAAATGAATGACATATGTATTATGAATAACATATAGTGAAGATTTTTTTTATTAAACTTATAAGATGCCAAAATTAAAATATAGTTTAGAGGAAATAAATATAGTGTACATGTTAAAGAATAACAAAATTATTTAGTTATTGAGACATCTTGACACATTATGAACTCACTCTTTATGAGCTAATTTTTGTATTTCAAATGATGCACATACTCCCTGTGTCCATATTGCATTTCCTCTTTACCCATATCTATGTTTAATTTCAAGAACATATCTATAAAAAACAAATAAATGCCATCTATAATGTATGTATTATCTACATTATTAAAAAAAACCTGCTAACAATATTTTTACCTAAATGTCTAAGCAAAAGCCAAAGGAAATTATAAAATATAACAGATTTATCAAAAGAAAAGAAAATAGAAAAATATATAGGTAGCTAATTACCCACAAAGTGCAAAAAAATCATTAATTTTCTGAGAAAAAGACAAAACTTCAGAGGAAACCTGCTGTTACATAAAGACATGCTGAAGTACAGAAATAGCTTGGTGAATTTGCATCCAATCATAAGAATATCATAAAAGTGCATTATTACATATGTTTGCATCATTTGTTCTTCTGCAGTATTTGATTTTCTGAAACTAAATCTCACTAAAGAGAAAACACCACAAGCACTTCTGGGATTGGTTTTACTGAACTCCTATTAAATTTACTTTACAAGCATAAAAGTATATTGCCCGTAGTATGAAAATTCAATGCAACTACATTTTTAAGGTTAACTTTAATTCTTGCTTGAAGGTTAGGGTTTGGCTGTGTGGGAATATGACATTACTGCACAGATGTTGCACTGCCTTGGGTCCCCCAGCACCTATCAATGAAACACATCAGGTGCAGCGTGTCATAGCTCATGTCTGCACTTTGATTGCTTGTAGAGCTCCATAGCAACCGAAATAGAAGCAACCTGTTCTAGCAACTGGAGATTGCTTTCATATTTTACTAAGATTGGGTGTTCCGCTTGAGTTGCATAGTAGTGGATGACTTACTGGTTTGAAAAAAATAAAAATGTTTGAAGAGAAAAAGTTTTGCCTCTTTATAAACTTGGATGTATGAAGTTCAGCAAACTTTGCTGATTCCCACTAAGGCATCTGATTCACAGTCAATATTATATGATTGCATATTAAATTAACAAGCTTTAGGGATTAAATTTAGGTGAAACAGGAAGAGTGAGCATTAATCTAAACCAGAGAAGGGGAACAAAAAATATCTACCAAACAAACCATACCAAACAAAAACTCAAAGTGAAACAAAAAAACAAACAAAACTCCCAAACAAACTCCCCCAAAACGAAACACAAAAAGAACCCAAAAAGAAACAAAATTACACAACTATAATGAGATGGCATAATAATTCTGATCTTTTCCAAGGGAAATTATGCAAAATCAAGAGGAACAATGAAAACATTAAGAATTTCTACATGCAATTTTTATATAATTCCTTAATTAGACTGCAGTTTGATGACTAAACCTTCTTCTCTCCCCAGCTGTAAAGAGCAAAAGAAGGGTGTTGGATGATTTTGAGTTCTATTTCTGACCTTGCTGGCAGGTTCTACACTGCAAAGCTTACTTTTATCCTAAAAGAGATATTTACAAAGGGAATAGTGAACATCTACTGTTTCTTTCATCCTCACTGCTTCTCTTCACTGTACTGAAGCCCACAGAGGAGTCTGGTGTGTTTAGAACTGATATAGTTGAAAAAGCCAAAAAAATGTTTCAATTCTGTTTACCAAACTATTTAATGTGTGACTACCTAGAAAATCATTGCCTCCCTGCAGATGGAAGGCTAGCAGGGACAGTAATTCCCCAGGCAGTACCTGGATGCTATAAATGTAGGACACTAATTCTGGTCCACTCATGCCTGCTATGCCTCATAACCAGTTGGATGCCTCTAAGTAAGAGCTACATGACCATGTCTTGAAAGCTGAAGAGTGCCTTGCAATTTTCTGCCTATTGTGTTCTTGGTTCTTATTCTTGATTCAAAATCATTCCTCTTCAGTCGGCATACTTGAAATTCTTTATGACTTTCTCTGGTGCACAAAATCTCCCCACAGGTTGTTTTTAGACAAGACTAATAACTAGGCTTTACCATACATCTGTCATTAAACTATGAGACTGCTGTCAGTGGGCTGGCCCATCTACGTTCCATGAAAGTGCACTATAAAGACCTTTTTTTTCCCACAATTGCTGCATCTTTTCTGTACTCAGGGAAGATTGCACTGGTTGTCCCTGTTTATTACCTTGAAAGCATTTGTTCTCTACTATACATGGCCAGTTCCTTCCATTGTTCTTCTTGTCTGCTTTGCTTTCCAGATTTCCACACATAGTGAAAAACAGTAACCCAGGAAAATACCCCAGAAGCAGGAATAAGACAGGTTCGTACTTCTTTCCTACAGTTTTTCTTTATACATTATATCATTATGGCTATAATGTGTCCAGTGGTCAGAAGGCACAGGCAGTTTTCTGTGGTAGGACAAGACTCCAGCATCCCACATATTTCAAGGGAATCTTTCACTATTCATCTGCAGTGAATTTTGTGTTCTTTCCTCAAAGCAGTCCTGTGTGCAATCTCCTACAGTCTTGGGTGATGCCCCATTTAATAGGTTATGTAAAACCAAGCATCTCTTATTTTCTTTCTCCAGGATTATTAATGCCTCAGCTACAAATTCAGGCGCACAGAAGCTATTTACATCAAATATAAGAATTGGATTTTTAATTGTGAATTGCTGCCTCAATGAGAAAATGTCATTTGAATCACAAATGAACAATTAAGTTTACTGATACATTGAATCTTTCTTCTAACCATTTCTAACTCCTGATCTTAGAATACTTCTCCTCAGTATAATGACTTCTTGAATACTGTTCTTTTGTAGTTAGAGCTTCATAAAGAGTACAGAAATTAATTTTCTAAACTTGCAGCTTTCTGGGATCAGGTTCATGCCTCACCTGTCTCTCAATTCCTCAGCAGGGTATCAGTTATGTTAACTAATGGTTAGGCACATAAAGGAAATTATGATACACAAGATAAGAGAGAGTAACGAAGCTGGGGAACACTAACGGGTGTCTACATCAAAACCTGGAAAAACTGGAATGTAAATAGCATAATCATGTGCTCTCACATCAAATATAGGAGCCTAAATTCTCTTTCTTTCTTCATAAATCAAGTAACTAAAATGTATCTCAGTGCCCCTGCTCAAAAAGATGTAACGTCAGATTTCAGTACAGATGCTCTATGCTTTAAGTCTATTTATAAGAATAACATCTTCATTCAAAACATAAATCATGAAATTTTTAAATTGAAAGTTTCATTTTGCTGTTAATGAGCATGTCCAACTCCAGAGAACTTCAATACTGTAAATCAGGACAAAATGTATCCCTTAAATAATTAATTACAAGTCACATTCTTAATAAATACTGTAATTTAAAGTTTGCTCTACAGCTATTCCTTGTCAATCAATATCACACTTGCTCTGAAAAAACAGATATTGCGCTATTATTTATAAAAATGTTTTGATACTGCTATTTTTTACATTGAAACATCACAGTTTTACAAAATCCCATAATAGGCAATAGCTTCAATTGGTTTTAGTAGGCCTTTATTCAAACTGTGAAAAGACAAGGGGAAAAATTTCTTGCTTTGACACATAAATACTGCAACTGGGACAATTTATTCTGGGTTTAATGTAAACTTTTGACTGAAGCACAAATCATCCATAGGATTTCAGCATGCAGATCTATGGTTTTAAACTAGGCAGAAATTCTTTTGAGTGATGGCTCCTCTTAACATCAGGGGAGCGCTTACCTCTCTCCCTTTACTTTGTACATGGCAGGCCTCCAAAACTCCTACTGTTAAATCTGAATTAAGTAGCCTTAATATGTATGATATTTAACATTTCAGAAGCTATGCATTAAATCTGTAGCCTAAAACTGCTAGTTAAGGAATAAACCCAACACTTCAGGGCTTTACATGCATTTCTTTATCTTTAATTCCTCTTGCCAAGTGTTATGTTTCACTGAAAACTATATAAAAGTTCACATCACCTGAATCTTTTTCTGCAAGATTAATGGAGTAACATCTTATTCTGAAAGTGATCATTTTCTTTCACAGCGTTTTATTCCCTGAACTCTTAGGCTTGTATTAAATATGAAATAGGTATAATGAGTTTTAATTTTTAAAGACATTAAATACCCTGAACAAGATGGTTAAGAATTGTAGAGCAACTTTGTCACTAAAAAGAGCTTAGCAAATCCAGTAAAGTACCACATTAGTTTTCTATATGCATGATTATACGTATTTGCTGTTATCAGTTTCTGAAAATGTATTCATTCATTCACATATCTCAGTATGAATTTGCATTTATTTCTGCAGCATTAGTTGGCAAACAAAATTACATTACCTAAACCTCTCAATAACAACTATCAATAATAAGGTGTTTATTTGAGCAGGAGGTATCAAGATATGTATAGTTGCACTTCATCTGCGAAAACTGACAATCTGTGATAATCTGGGTCAGTCCAGCACTTTACCTCCTTTACCCATAACCTCCTCCAGGCCTGATGCTTTTAGTGTCTGATAGACCTGAAACTACTACATCAATGCTTTACAATAGTTCATACTTCAGCTGGCATATCAGTGTCATATTGTTTCTATTAATATCTCTCTTCTTGTCAGTGGTGTTACCACTGGAGAAAAAAATAATGAGAAATAATACTTGGTATATATACACATGCCTATTAAAGCCTTTACAAAGTAAATGGTAATCTCAGAAACTGTATCTAAAATTGTGTCTATAATCTGATCTAAAGTAACTGTCATTTGTACAAGTAGACCAAAGACAAAAAAAAAAGATTGGAAGAACTTTCTATTCTCCTTTAGATTAAAACTGATGGAGAAGGGGAGACAAAAGTTAGGTGGACTGATGAAATCTTCTGTCCCATGGATCATTTTAAACTGATCAAACATAACCCAGAATGCTATAAAGGGGACCGAAACTACATTTTTAATAGGGTCCAAAGTAAGGACATTGAATATTAAAAAAAAACCAAAGCAAAGCAAAAAACAAATAAAATAAAATCCCAGTGTACAGAAACAGCAGGATAAATAAGACCTTGTAATCTGTGGGCTGCACCGTTGTTAGTGGCAGCTCAAAGGAAACTAAAAGGTCACATTGCTGTCAAGTCTCCTATAAATAATCAACCTTTGATTTTAGTAGTGTGGTGGGTTGACCTTGGCTGGTCACCAGGTGCCCACCAAGCCACTCTATCACTCCCCCTCATCAACAGAACAGAGAAAAAATGTACAATGGAAAGCTCATGGGTCAAGATAAGGACAGGAAGATTACTTACCAATTACCATCACGGGCAAAGCAGACTCAACTTATGGAAATTAATTTAATTTACTGCCATTTAAACATAGTAGGGTAATTACAAGTAAGAACAAATCTAAAACCAACTTCCCTCCTCCCCTCTCTGCTTCTCAGGCTCAGCTTTACTCCCTATTTTCTCTTCCTCCTCCCCTCCAGTAGTGCAGGGGGATGGGGAATGGGGGCTGCTGTCAGTTCATCACACATTGTCTCTGCCACTCCTTCCTACTCAGGAGAACAACTCCTTACACTCTTCTCCTGCTCCAGTGTGGGATCCCTCCCATGGGATACAGTCCTCCATGAACTTCTCTAGCATGGATCCTTCCCTTAGGTTGCAGCTCCTCAAAAACTGCTCCATCTTGAGTCCTTACCATGGGGTGCAATCCTTCAGGAATTAACTAAATCCCACAGGATCACAGGTTCTGCCTGGAACTTACTCCAGCAAGGACTTTGCACAGGCTGCAGCTTCCTACAGAGCTTTCACTTGCTCTGGCACAGGCTGGACTGCAGTGTGGATACCTGCTCCACCATGGACCTCCACAGGCTGAAGGGGAATCTGTGCTCTTGTGTCTGAGGTCCCTCCTCTCCCTCCTCATTCACTGATCTGTGGTTCTCTCACATATTATCACTTGTCTCTCCAGGTGCTGCTGCACAGCATTTTTTACCCTTTCTTCAATCTTTTCATAGAGGTGTTCCTAAAGACCCTGACTGCCCCAGATTTAGCCAGTGGCAGATCTCTCTTGGAGCCAGGTGAAACTGGCTTTGCCTGACATGGGGGCAGCCTCCAGAATCTTCTCACAGAACCCATCCCTGTAAATGCATTCCCCCACTAACAAACCTTTCCACCTAAACCCAATGTAAGAAGCTGCAAGGGTATCACATGATAATATAATATAGGAAATGGTAACGATATGAAAACAAAAAGTATTTCTGTACTAAACTAAAGAGCACTATATGAGTAAAATATTACGGTCCTTCCACAGTACAATTTCTTGTCCCACAGTACAATTCATTGTTCCACAGTACAATTTATTGTACATTATACATTAGAAGGTGAACTTATGCTATTTCTCACTATTTACTTTCAAATAGGATTACAGCACAGACCACACTACCTGCTATTCTCTCTAAGCAATACCTTAAGGCAAACTGGGAAAGCAAAATATTCTTGATGCTGAAGAATATCTTAATACCCATTTTCCATGTAGCTGCTGTCTTCCTAACAACATATTTCCAACAGTGAGAACACAGATAGCTTCCTGCAGAGTTTCTAATCTCAGGGCTATTTTGCAGAGCAGCCAGGAGGATGTGCTAGCGTAATAAGAAATCTGGTAACTACTGCCTAGAGATATAACACTTCATGTCTGCTCACTTTTCAAACTCTCTTGGCTTAAAACAGGGATCCTAGCTTGGCTCCTAAATCTTTCCTTCCCTAGATAGCAACACATTATTCTCACACCAGATAGCTTAACTTGCTGGCTGCCTACAGAAGCCCTGAGAGCCCTTTTAATTATATACAAAACTAACACACAAGGTCCATAAAACACTTCGAAGTCAGTCAAGACTGCTAACTACTTGGATATGAAGTGAGCATGCTTGTGTTTTGATTAAGTTGGTACTTCTGTTTACACTGCAAGTGAAGACAAAATATGCCAAAGATCATGGGGGACTGGTTGCACACTGGACTTCAAAGTTAGTGTCCCAGATTTGCTTCATTTAAAAGAAAACTCATGGTTGTTATTTCAGGAAAAAAAAAAAAAAATTATGTAAAGAAAGGATGCTATTTCAGTAGGATTTTTCCCACAATATATTTTTAAAAGTCTTCTTTTTGCTTGAAATAATTTCCCTGTGGCATTGTGCCACCTCCATACAGCCATCCATAACTCTTCTCCTGCTTGAAACAATCTTCAACATGCCACTCTTGTTAATGACTGAGATACCCCCTGATGGTGCTTAACATTTAATAGTGGTAGAACTCAACATTTGCCCAAACAACCTTTTCCATTTACCTTACCTCAAAGGCGTTCTAATTTTTCTTCAGAGACAGAAATCCTTTAAGCCCATTGTATCCTTAGGCTACAAATTTACTGAGATTTAGGTTTCCAATAAGAGCTCCAAGATGAATGCCACCTTCTCATTTATGAATCAATTTTTGCCCATCGGCTTTTCAGTGTTATTACTTTTTATTTTATTTTACACTCAAAGGAGAGAACCTCAGGAATGCATACATATGTACGCACACAAGGTTGGGATAAGTGGGGAAGGAGGAAAAAATTAAATCAGAACCAAATAAAACAAATGTTATTTTCCTCAAAATATAACGAATACAGAAATGTCAAAAAATGTGTAGCCACAGATATAGTAACATTTTTGTCTTCAGGACTCTTGTTTTGATCATCAGCACTCACCACAAAGGCAAGCATGCTATTTCTTAGTGTCGTGAGCTATGTTTTTATATAACAGTTTTCAGCAGTTAAAGAAGCGCTTTTCCTTTCTTGCACCACAATTCAACTGATGCTATCATCTATCTTCAGTGGTTAGCATGTGCTTGTTCTCAATAAAGACAACATGTATCTTGGAAAATTCTGTAAAGAAGTAGCACATGAACAAGCTTTACTTGCCTAAACTAACTAAAAATCCAGTGCAATTCATTTGGAGCTAAATTTCAAACAGGTGAAGCAATAAACTGACTGGTTTAAAAAACAGTTGCAAGAATCACAATTTTCAAGTCAGTGACTTGTAAATTCTGATTTATTTAATGATGTTTTGTCTGAAATGAAAGTTGAACTTCATGTAAAACACAACACAATGCACAATTCTAATTGGGGAACTATGTGTTTATGGTCATGTATCAAGTCTAGATAAGCTATACTCCCTTTTCAACTGCTTTCTGGGAGTCAGATACGATTTTTGCTCTATGGTTTAGAATTCAACCCATTTGAGGAATACAATGAAAATCAAAAGCTGGAATCAATCTTCTATCAGAAGTTAGCCTGCCATGGTAGAACTCTCCTAAACTTCAGAAACATTCCCTGCAAAATAAGAATTGCCTTGCTAACCAGGTAACATGTTTTCCAAATCCTGATGGTACTAGCTAATTAGAATTTTATCTGCATTTATGACAGCTGTTATATTACATTTAGTTACATCATTATATCATAAGCAATTATTTAAAAACAAGAACAGATTCATTTGATGGGAAGGGAGGTATCTTAGGGGTTCATAATTTATCTATAAAGCTAAAAAAAACTGAGAAGAATCTTTCTGCAACTGGAACATTTGGAAATCCACCTCTGAAGATTCTTTTGAAGAAACAGCAAGGAATATCCATAGCTACACTGTGATAGTAATGAAAACAACTGGAGCTCAGTATTATCTACATGAATGCTTAAAGGGCACTCTTGATCAATGTGTGACTTAGGCCCCAGAGACTCTGCATGACCGCTGAGACACTGGCCCATGGGATGTACTGTAATCAGTCAAGCCTCTATTTTAACACCACAGAACTTGACATGCTGACCAATTTTTTCCATTTATGTCTTGCTCACTACTAGGGGTTTTTTCACCGCTGTATTCTATGTCTGGATTTCCCATTGCACAGGCAGGTGGAAGTGATGTAAGTAATTGTGGGTTTACACTCCTAATTATTCCTTGTAGCCAGATTAGGAATAAAGGTGAAAAATAATTCAAGAAAACCAAAATAAAGCAAATAAAAAAGCCACAAGAGTGTTGTTGGTTGCACTTGGAGAACAGGCTTTGCATACCGAACATCAAGAAAAGCCTTTTTCAAAGGTTATTTGAACGCATGTTAAATAGTTGACTACTCAGCCAAGTGAAAAATAGATCCAAAGGATGAAATAATAAAGCATCAGACAAAAGATCCACACACTATTTAGCAGAGAATGAGGCTTTCTATAATAGAAACATAAGCAGAGACTCTTACAGTACTTTGAAAAAAAGATTGCAAGCAAAGCCTTGTGAAACATCAATGTATTCTGTGACAGCTGTTTACAGGTTTTCCTTTTAAGCTGTTCACAGTTGTATGTCAGAGAAGTAATTTCAGGGAAAAAAATAGAGATCTGAATGCTTTTCCAGATATGGGCATGCAATAAAAATACACTCACCTGAAAATAAATGATAATGGTATTTTTGGGTTAAAAAAAGATTTGTGTAGTGCAAATTGAAGGACTAACCCCTGAGTTTTCTAAAATGCATTTTTCAGGTTTAGTTATCCATTATTTAATACTCAGAATTCATTTTCATAGTTTCTGGATGAGCCATTCAGAATGGCAATGTGTTGTATTTCAGAAGGAATGGAGGGATATAGAACATAATACAAAGTGCCTACAATGTCTCCTGATCCACTTCAGAAAAAAAATCTGTAAGTATGGAAATCCAACATTTTTTGTTATGATAAAGCAAGGAAATTAAATTCTTACAGTACTGTGTTTAAGACAAAGCTAGATTCAATTTGAAAAGGGGTACTGCTTCAGACAGCATTTGGCTTCTTAATGCTGGCTTATGACAATAATGAAGGATTTTATTTATAGTTGCTGTACGAAAGGGAAAATATGATTTAAGGAATTAATATTAATATTTCAAAGCATTCTTATTATGCTATATCACTGTGTAAAACAGTCTTCAAAAACTCAGGGCGGCAGTGTAAATGAGGTGAGTGATAGCACAGCACAGGCTATTTGGCACCTGTAAGAGCTCCTGTTGAACAAAGTGGATTGGCAAATTTTGTGTTTTTTTCTTCCAAGGGTCCCTTTTACTTATACAGAAAACAAAACCTTATATTATGGAAGTGTTTTATTTGAATGGTATGTTTGCAACCCCTGTAAGGAGCTGAAATAACAAACTAACTTGGACTTTCTACAGCTCTTTCATGGAAGAAAAGAGGAAAATAATCCATGTGCAATAGTTCCTAGTTTCTTGCCGCTACCTCTCCCCGCTGACCATAATATAGATGAGACACAGCTTATTATCTTTGGCTTTATGACTACAATAATATTCTCTTGCCACTAAGGAAGCTTGCCTTCCTGGGCGGGAAACACAGAACAGTACAGCTATTTTAGGAGAAAGCTTGCTGTTCCGCACAGGAAGATTTTATTCAGAAGCAAAAGCTTGAACAAAACAGGGGGAGAACAGTATCTCTTCCAGAATAAGTCTTGCTCTGAAATCTTGCACTTCTGAAAGTTGCCTCAGTGACATGACAGAATCCTCTGAAATGCAAATATATATACATTCAAAACATCATTAGTTTCTCAAAATTTCATTAGGTACAATCAAGAAGAGTTATGACAACTTCTGCCACAATTCCTCACATATGAGTGTATGGTAATGTCACAGAGTCAGTACATGACAAATTTCTCTTATAGGTAAGCATGGCCTAAATAACTAAAGAAGATAAAACTAGAGAAGATTCAGGAAGATTAAACAGAAGCTGAAACACTGGAAATCTAGAAAGTAAAAAGGTATAGGATAGATTAAAACCTAGCCATAATGTTTTAACTGGTAAAGATGAGTATATATTGAATAATATTTTTCTCTAAAGCCTGAGGCTACTTTCCTAGGTAACTGGTTTAAACTACCACTTGTGGTGTGTTGGTCTTGCCTGGATACTAAATGCCTAACCAGGCCCTCTCTTACTGCTTCTCCTCAGCAGGACAGGAGAGAAAGTAAGAAAAAAAACACTTTGGGGTTGAGACTGAGATGAGAAGACTGATTAACAATTGCCACCATGGGCAAAAGGGGTGATACTTTGAGAAAATAAAATTTGTTGCAAATTAAATTAGAGCTTGGTGGTGAGAAGCAAAGAAAAAAGAAACAAAAGCAACACTTTGTACTCACTCACCCCTTTTTGAGGCTCAACTTCAGTCTCTCATTCCTGACTTGTGAATATACTTGTTCTGGTGACTCCTTCTTCAGAGATGCAGAGCAGTCTCTGCTCTGAATCCTGGAACATCTCGTTTCCCTCCTTCACTGACCTGGGAGTTGGCAGCAAAGTTTCTCCTATTTTTCCTCACAGAGGTCACCCTGCAGCCCCCACCACCAGTGCTAGGGCACCTGCATCCAATTCTTATCAATATAAACCCACATCCAATATACATAAGTAATGAAGAAAAAAAAGGAGGTGACCAATAAAAACTATTAGGTGAAGAAGGTTGAAATGTATGAGTATTAAGCAAAATAAAAGTGCACTCTTGTTTTGCTGCATAGAGCCGGCCCATGTAATGGGGCAGAGACTCTTTCTGTATAGTTGAAGAGAATTTTTCATATATTGTTCCAATTGTCAAGATTAAATGTGAAAAATGAAATATTTATCTTTTTTAAATCAAGTTGAAACACTTCAGCCAGAAAGGTTAAAACAAGTTCATGGAACAATCACACAAACAATTTAAGGCCATGATTTATTTAGCAGGTTCAGAGTGATAATGAGCAAAACCGCTAATCAGTGCCCACAGATATTAAATAATAAATTCAATAGGTCGAAATGGGTATTTGTAGTGCAGCAAATGTTAGTCTAATGATTGAATTAATCTTCATGCAGAGAAATTATTGCATGCCAAATTTGTTTACCACAAAACATGTTAATGAAGATAAAACTGGTGGGTCTTCTAAACCCTTACAAATTAGGTGCTACTTGGGAAAAGTTGAAAGGGCATCAAGTGGCAAAGTTTTGTAAGAGTCACATGAAAAGATTGAGCAAACAAGAGACAGCAAGAGATAAGGTACTTGTTCTGTATTACACTTTGAATGGCTGAATATAAATTACTGGATTAGTACAGTTTATCAAAGAACCTATTTTGTAAAACAGATCTAGAAATAACCATGGGCTTCATAATTAGCCTATCATTCTGGTGCTTCCTAAACCCACTTTTGTTGTCTAAGGAGGAAAATCTGAGTATAACTGTGCACAAAGGCTGGAAGTTCAGACCTCTGTGCTAAATAATGTGGTTGTTTTTTGGGCTTTTTTCTGATCATCAAAAGTGCTTACAGTGATAAATAAGGACAATTTTTTGTCAAATGTATTGCCTAAAAAGAACCTTGGATAAACAAATAGACAGACAAACAAAAATAAAACTCTAACAATAAAAACCATTGCCTTTTTCTCCTTTAAAATTATCCAGTATCTATTATGAGGTACAACCAACTGTTACAGTAGAAACTGCTATTTTCAAATTGCTCACAGTTTGGCATTTTGATGCACAGATGAATGGCCCAGTTTAACAAACCTTTCACAAGGCAAATTACCAGCAAAGCTGATTCTCAACTACAGAAAGAAGTTTATTTCCAATTATTTATTGAGGGGGTGGCTATATCTTAGTTTGCTGAATATGTTTTTTGTTTTATATTTTTTTAACTGGACATTTCTCAGCTATTTTGAACTGAGACTTTGCTGAAGTATCATCCAGAGAAATACACTTGGCTACACTGACCGACCCCTTTTGACTGTGACAGGCCAATTCAAATGATCAAAACTGTTGAATACACTCCATCAAAACAAAACTAGTGCTACTGAGGTAGGCGCTACACCTGTTTAAAGTCACTCATGTGTTCCAGTGAAAAATAGATTTGAATTTTTTCATCAAGTAAAATAATTTAAAGAATTAAATTAAGCTATTATTGGTGAAAGGCCTAGAAAATAAGTCCTGTGAGGAGTGGCTGAGGGACCTGGAGCTGTTTTACCTGGAGAAGAGGAGGCTCAGGAAAGACCTTACTACTCTCTACAACTGGAGGCTGTAGCCAGATGGGGGTCAATCTCTTCTTCCAGTGACAGAACAATACAGCAACATTTTGAGCTGCACCAGGGGAGGTTTAGGCTGGACATTAGGAAGAAAAGAGTCATTGACAGGAAGAGTGATTGGGCACCAGAATGGTCTGTATAGGGAGGTGGTGGAGTCACCATCCCTGGAGGTGTTTAAGAAGAGACTGGACGTGGCACTCAGTGCCATGGTTTAGTTGATGAGGTGGTGCTCAGTCATAGGTTGGACTCGATAACCTCAACTGTCTTTTCCAACCTGATTGATTTTTTGATTCTCTAAAATGATCTAATTATTTAATCTGGCTAAGGTGCAAGATTTGCTAAATTTACTTGAAAAAAAATCACAACAAAACAGTCATATGATATAAAAAAGAAAACAAAAACACCAAATCTTTGTTGCTAGAAGGAATGTAGCAATACTCAATACCTTTCAGAGATGAGTTTTAAGTGCTCTCAAATATTACATCTGGCACCACAGCAGTTTACCATCATTGGCTAGTCCAGACATGCTACTCCAATTTCATAGCCTCAGCCTAGTTATACAGATTTTGATGGGCAACCAGATAAAAAAAGTAGAAGACTGCTGTCAGTGTACAGCCAGATTTGTGAGATGCCATATAACTTGTGGCAGAATACAGCACTGAGTAGGCTGGCATCTTGTAATAGGCAAACATTTGACAAGACCAAAAAGGAAGGAGGCTGAATTAAGCAATATGGCACTCATCTTTTCCCCTGGTTAAGCACTCTCTTTCTCAATTTGGGTTGTTTTCCAGATTGTTCTGGAACTTCACAGTCTTCTGAGGACAGGCGTTCTTTCGTTCAAGTTTGTTCAGTTGACAGAATGATTCATGGGCATTTTTGAGTCATAAATAAAAGAGCTTTCTAACTTTTTAACAGCACAGAGCTGTTCTAACATGTTTCAATGTACATGGAATCATTACCTATAGCAATTTCAGTTGCACAGCACTCAACTTTTTCATTCACAATGCCCATGCTGTCATGCATAATCTATCCAAGTGGCAGTTTACCTGACACCTTCCAAGCCATTCCTTTCTCTGCTGCCCCAATGACACTCATCTAATTTCTCTCCTTTTCTCTCCCTATACTTATGAAACAGAGTAGGCAATATCAGCAGTCACTTCCGGACATGATCAGCTGGGAAAGGCATTTTATCTTGTCACCAACCTAAACATATGGAATTCTAAACAAAGGACATTGGATAAGAAGAGATATCATCATACAGTGCTACCAGGATTTATCCATTCAAAATTAATAAATAAACAAATAAATGCATACAACAATTGAATTAGATTAGACAGAATAGCAGAATATACTTTTTGTCAAACAAGCAAGCAAGGGAGAAATACACACAAAAGTTCACAGAAAATGCTCCTCTGAAAATGAAAGACTCTGGACCATAAGTCTCTTTTGTACTAAAATATCTTCCAAAGCATTAAACTGCTTATTCTTAAGTGGTTCTTTAAATTTTATTGTGCTCTTATGATGATTTTTTTTAATTATTCATGCATGTTCTTGTGAATCACCCTTTAGCCCAAAAGAAAATAAAGCATGTAAAGCAACATTTATTTTTTTTTAACAGTGTACTTTGTTTTATTAGAAGGCATAACTCATAGGCTATGTATTGAAGTGTGAATAGTGTTTAATTGGGGTCAAAAAAATCATAGAATCATAAAACCATATAATAGAATATTCAGAGTTGGAGGGAACCGACAAGGATCATTCAAGTTCAACTCCTGTCCCTGCACATGACAACTCCAAGAGTCACACCATGTCCCTGAGAGCATTGTCCAAATGATTTTTGAACTCAGACAGGCTTGATGCTGTGACCACTTCCCTGAGGTCTCTGTCCTAGCTTTATGCCATTTGTTTGAGTCCTGTTACTGGTCAAAAGAGTGACAAGATTGGTACCTGCCCCTCCGCTTCTGCTCATGAAGTTGTAACTGCAATGAGGTCTCCCCTCAGTCTCCTGCAGGCTGAACAGACCAAGTGACCTCAGCCACTTCTCAAATGAGGAATTTCCCTGTAGACACTTCTCCATCTTCATGTCCCTAAAGAGACTATTTTAGTTAGATTTCTCAAATATGGACTGGCGGTCATCCTATGCCTAACACAGCAGTCCAGATATGCAGAAATAGAACATGTGAGCATAGCCAGAATTTCTTGAAAATGTGGCCCTGAGAGTCTGGTAAGACCACAGAGAGTATTAACAGAATATAACTACTGATGCTTCAGCTTATTTTTAATGATGTTTATGTTTAAAATCAGTCATGCTGTCTCTTTAAATGCTGAAGGGAAGTTGGGTAGACAAAGGTCAGTATCATTAACATCTAGATTGTCTGAATATCTCTGTACCCTAGTGGAAAGTGTTATATCTATGCATGTCTGTATGCATAGATATGCATATATTTATCTATTACAGCTGTCACAGTGACCTATATTCATCTATAACATATGTTACATATTCTCAGTATTCTGCAAAATGTATAATTAATATGTCTCCAAACAGTGTAGCTGCTCATGCAAGAGGGATTCATATTACTAATTGCCTATTTACATCTGGAAATATATGGTTTCCATTCATAATGAAGTAATAATGAAGGATAGTATGTGTAGTATATGAAAAATTAATAAATATTAAGACCTGGAGTAATGGCACAAAGAAACTATCTTATACAATTCCTTTCATTTCTTATGAAAAGAAATATATGAACTGTGAAACTATAATTCAAACAACTAATCCATTGTGGTGTGGACGATTATTTTTAAATCATTTAGTTTCTCTTCTGAATGATCCACGGAATCTGCACTTAAATCAGCTGAAAAAGGCAGCAGGGCAAGGAAATTTTTGATTACACTTTTAATTTCACAAACTAACCTACAAATGACTTTAAAATTGCTGGTAACACTACTGTATTACTAACCACCTACACGTTTTTATTGAAAGAGTGTAGCTACAATCCATTAGTTAATGACTATGCTGAGCTTGCCAGATCACATTCACACTCCTAGCAACTGTAAGTGCCAGGGTTTCAAGGGCCTTGGAATAACACCACCAATTAAAACCAGCCTCTTTTGTTAAATTTTTGAAAAACCAAAACATTTATAAAAAGAAGAAAACCCCAAAACACTAAAATTGTATTGGCTTCTCTACTGAAAATGAAATCAATTTTGTATGCCTTTGCTATGTTACAGTGTAAGTCTTTGGAAATATTGAAATATGTTCTTGTATATTTCAAGTACATTTTAGATAGCAATGACTTAACGTGCTTTTACTAATAAATTTATTTCCCTTAAATTCGGTAATTGGCTACTGCTCTTTAACAAAAAAATATTTTTTAATATTCAGTAAAAGTTAAGCATCAAAACTGGTCAATTACTCCATCACATTCGCTTGTCAGTCATATATATATTTTACATAAGAAAAAATGAAGGATGTGTAAAGTGATAAACATCACACCATTTGGCTCTTGGATTATAAAATATGCAATTATTATAAAGTTGAGAAGGTTTTTGCTTTTTCCCAGTTATTTTAGATGAATGAATCATTTATAACTGATGTTTTTGCTTGATATGAGTACGTCTTCAATAGTTACCTCCATGACACTATTTAACAAATGCAGATATGGAATAGAATAGTTCAGTACAGTAAAGATAAAGTAAAATAATTAAGTTATTCAATCTTTCTCAATGAACTTAAACACATTTTTTAGATCTTGAAGACAACACAGATCTTATCTAAAAGAGTAGTGGAGCATATCACCACGTGAGCAACGAGAATCCTTCCCCTACATGGTAGACACATAGAATTTCATTTCAAGTTTTGTATTGAAAATGACATTTTTGTGTGGTTTTCAGAGTGAAGAACTTAAAAATGGCCATACATATGCTGGGAATATTTGACCATGAAGTACTTAGATGACAGTTCAATAATGCAGATTTGTTTAAAATAATAGGTGAGTTGTTTCATGTAGATAGAAATATATCTTACTAAATAGTAAGACCACATTAACTTGCAGGAGTGTACGTTTGACATTAATCTCCTAATCACCTCTACTTGACATACTTGTGAAGACCTCTTGGAGTACAAGGATGGAATTCCCTTGGAATGGAATGAAACAAATTCAGTAATGAATGGGCATTCATGGACCACAAAAGTCTATGCTGCCATGGAAGTATGCACAGTGACCTCTGTGTTCTCAGCAGCAGTTCTGGATCTTCACATCCAGATCTGTTCCTACTGCGCTGTGTAATACTCCATTGTGGAGCTACAAACACAGATAAAGGTACAAAAGAAATATATATAGGTATACACAAGAAAATGTTTTCCTACCTTCTCACAAAGGTGTCTAGATGTTACTAAACATTTTTTGTGGGTTTTTTGGTTGATTTTTTTTGTTTGTTTGTTGGTGGTTTTTGCTTGTTTGTTTTTTGGTGGTGGGTTTTGTGCTGATGTAGCACAGGGTTTCTATTGAAAAGCTTTTTGCCAAAGCTGCAAAATTTTCAAACTGTCCTGAACAGTTAAATATTTATTTATGTCTTTATCTATATTTTATTTCAAGATGGGAACAAACTCCAAAGTTTTTAAATGTTTTGGAAAAAGCTTTTTATATATTTTCCTTTCCTTGCCACAGGTAAATATGTCCTAAGTTTAGTTGCTTATTTTGCTACCATGTCTAGATGGAGTCTCTGTAGCACACAGGCCTTCACCTTGCAACCACAGAATAAAGATATTTAACATGCAATGCACAGTGAAAAAAAGGTAAGTATTCTACTCTTATTTTCCTTCTCCCTACTTATCTTAACATGCATTTACCTGGATTAGTATGAAAGGGGATAAAGCATTACATTAAGAAATTATTCAACTCTTCTTCCTATTTCTAGAAGGTTTACTTTTATGGGTTTTAGATTGCAAATATAATTCCTTATTTTTTTCCTCATCTACTTAATTCATCTTTCCTTGTCCTTCTCCTCCTGTTAAAGACAAACAGAGCAAATGTATGTACAAAACAATAAAACATTCCTTGCAAAGGCAATTATTTGAAAGAAAACAGAATATTCATTATCTACATAGTATAGTTTTCAAATTTTATTCAGAGAACCTCCCTTCTTATGCATGGATTTCTCCTTAGGAAAAAACAAAACAAAACAAAACAACAACAAAAAAAAAACAACCAAACATAAAATCTGACAAAAAGGAAAAGATAAATTCATAAGATAAACATAAAAAAATGAACACCTACTTTCTGGACAAGTCTAGGTCAAACCTGAAGACACTTTTGCATAATGTTATTTCTTAAGATAGCACACTTTTTCTTCCAAAAGATTAGATTTCCTTCCCAGAAAGTGAAGCTTACTAAGATATTTGCTTTAAGGAAGGAACTCCTGGATTCGATTAATGTATCATACATATATTCTTAAAGAGACAGTCAAAATGCATCGTCTGCACTTCAAGACATGCTAATTTTCAAAATGGCATGAGACTTATCATACATCCCTGTCAATATTTGGTGATTGTTTGGAGGAAGGAAAACTGATTAGAGAACAGAAATTATTTTACTTTTAGAAATCCTTCCTTAGAATTGTGCTTTTAAAAGGTATGATGTTTTCATTTCAGTTATACCAAAAAAAAAAAAAAAAAAGGAAAAAAGAAGAAAAGGAAGGTATGGAACTGGTATTTTTATTTAATTAGTACTGTAAAAATGAGGCATAAAAATTAACAATGCCCTTTTCCTTTGAAAAATGTAATGTGTAGATAGATAAGAAAAACTGATAAATCTCCCAAAACATATGAGTATTCCCTTCTCAACAAGAACAGCTGAGATTTATCTCACACAAAAGGTTGGATTTGTGGGAATCAACTAAATTTAGGTGTCTGAGCTTCCTCTATACACAATGTCAATCCCGTCACTGTAGTTTGGAAAACTATGCCTCTCACATTAGATGCACTTACTACACATTCATCAAACACAACTGTCTGGGTGTCTAGTCTCAATTATGATAATTAAGGTCTCCACTGACAACACCTGGATCTCAGACTCTCAGAATCACATCTATCTCCAACTCACATCTGAATGCGTCACAGATACATCACAAGGTTACACACATGGCACCTGCACTCACAGCTTTTTGAATAAATCTCAACCTAAAGCTAACTTCTGCTGTCTAACCATCAGCAATGCCAGGTAAGAAATATCCTGGGGACCCAAGCTGTTCAGACGTGGATGTCAAACAGGAAAGAAGGGAGTGCAATTAACAAGAAGTAGGTATTCAACCAAATGCCAATGTATAACAAATTTTTGAGTCCTATGCATATAAATTGCAGAGCTAAATCTAATCCAAAGGATCTTTGTGTGAATTTTGTGTTTGAGCTCCTATTACACTCAACAAAAATATGGTGAATGGACTATAGAGTGAAATTTAACAAACTTTGTGTAAGTTCCTAGTTTAAATGAAAGTTACTGTGCTCAGTAAATCAAAAAGGGAGCTTAGACACTTAGGATAAATATTTAGATTTCTGCATGTAAGCATCCAAATTCAGGGTATCTAATATGAAGCTGAGTTCATCATTAATTTCTACAACTAACAGGGGTATTACTTGATTATTTTCTACAGCCTTCATTCATAACCTATGGTGTGGTAAAGGCATTATTTTACAATATTTACTTGACCCATTTCAGATTCTACCTCAGGAGCTACACCAGAGAAGCAACGAGTAACCTGGATAGTAACTATTTGTGTGATTTCTGTACTGTGTATAGTACAGAAATCTTACCATAAATTTACAAGTTGATACTTGATTTACCTTAGAGAATACAGATTTTTCTTTCCTTTTTTTAGTTCACATCTGTATTGCACAATCTATGCAAGAAAAACTTAATAATTTATAGGATTTCAGAACCATTAACTTGGAAGGGAAGTCCGGTGAGGGTTTAGTCACACCTTCCTGCCCAGCTCAGGGAGTTACCACGACTCAGTTGGAGAAATGTCTTTTTTGATTTCCAAAATGTCCATGAAGATTCCACAATCTCTCTGGGAAACTTGATGCAGAGTTCCATTGTTCCAATAACAAGAAAATGTGGTAGTTCTTTTTTTCCTTATGTTTAAAGAAAATGTCTCTCCATTTCAATTTGTGCCCAGTTGTCCCATTCTTTGATTTGGTACACTACTGAGAAAAGTCTGTCTCTCTCCCTACTCTCCTTCCTGCACCACATCAGGTATTTGCACACATTAATTAGATCCTTGCTAAGCCTTTCCCCTCTCCAGGATGAACAGTCACAGTTCTCACAGCACCTCCCCATGTGACAGATGCTCTAATACCTTAATAATCTTTGTGGCCTTTTTCTGGACTCAGTCCAAATTTCCATTTCCCTTCCATACTGGAAAAACCAGCACCAGACTTGGCACTTCAACTGTGTCTCACCAGTGAGGAGTAGAGAGAAAGGAACTTTCCCATCAGCTTGCTGGCAGCACTTTTTCTATTGCAGTTCAGGAGACTGATTTCTTTTCTTCAAGGGTGTCTTTCTGGCTCATGGCTAATTTTCTGTCCACCAGGACTCCCAGTTCTCTCACTGCAAAGCTGTTTTCTAGTTGTCAGGCCCAAGTCTGTGTGGGTGCAATGAGCTTATTCTTCCTCATTGTTATATAAGTTATTCCTCTCATTGCAGCCATCAACAATTCTAATTCTACTTAAAATTTGTAACCATTTAAAGTCTGAAATTAACAATGCCATGCTAAATTCAACACTTTATTCTCACAAATATAATCTTTCTTTTTTGTCAACTTGCTTTTGGGAATTGGAGTTGCACTACTAAGACTCTATTAGTAAAAGAACATGTAACATTGGTAAATTAATTGTAATTTCAAGGTAACAAGGAGTCACAGCTGTCACAACAGTAACTTCCTATTGTTGTGACTGAAGTTACAACACTAACAGAAACAGCAACCTCAAAAAAATCAAGCAAATATTTCTACCATAATCACACTATCACACTTTTAAAAGGTGAATTGTGTCAAACACAGTTAGGTTATAGAGCACCTAGAATGCTAAAAAAAATCTTTCAAATATATTTCATGATGATTAAAGATATATGTGTTCAGTCATGCTTTTGACTTTAATTTCCCATGGAAGGTCTTTAAACAGTAGAAAAATCTGTTGCTGTTCTATTGCTAAAAATTATTGCTAAACATCATGTTCATAAGGCAGAAAAAAAATCCCACTCAGATCAAAACAATGACTGATAAAGAAAAAAACAATATTTTAAAACGCTAAAATTTAGAAGACTTATGTTTTATTTTTCTTATTCTGAAAATATATATATATATATTACTGGACATACACTGGACCAGTACTAACATACAGAGAGGAAAAAAGTGCTTAAGAACAAAATGTTGCAACATTCAAAATACTACTACTAATTAACCTGTGTATTATAGATTCAAGAAGACTTGAGCACTCCATTTGAACTATGGACACCAAAAACCTCTTTTATCAAATAAAAGCCTGATTCAGTTGAAGTCAGTAAGCACTGTAAGTACTATTTCCTCTGTCACTGAAGATCATTAAATGAAGAAATCATTCTGTAACATATGCTGTAGATACCAGCAGAAGACACATGCTTTTTTTAGGTTATTGGCTAGAGTTTCTGATTTGTATTGTGCAGGATGCTGTACTAGTCAAAAAAGTCCCTTGGGCCTCAAAATATACTTGCACTTCTGGAAGTCAGACTTCACATTGACAAAGGGTGGTACAGTCACACAGACAAGAGGTAGAAACTGAAAAGAAATGCTTTCATACTGAGAATACAACACCAGCTTTAATATTCTGGTGGGTTAACCTTAGCTGCTGCCAGGTGCTCACCAAGCTGCTCTATCACTCCCCCTTCTCAGCAAGAGGGGAAGAAAATGAGATGAAAAAGCTCATGGGTTGAGATAAGGACAGGGAGATCACTCACTAGTTACCATCACTGGCAGAACGGACTCAGCCTGGGGAAGAGAAATTTAATTTATCATCAATAAAAACTGGAGTAGGATTGTGAGAAACAAGAAAAACAAAACTAAATATACCTTTCCCATTACCCAACCCTTCCTTCTTCCCAGGATCAAATTCATTAGATGCCACTAAGTGGTGTTAAGGGATATGAAAAGGAGTTGCAGTCGGCAAGTAAATCTTTGTATCTGCTGCCCCTTCCTCATCATACTCTTCCTCTGGCCAACATGGGGTCCTTTCCCAGCAACACATGGGTCCCTCCCACAGTATGTGAGCCTCCAAGACAAGACTGCTCCAGAGGGAGCTCCCCAGGGGCCACAGCTCCTGCATGTGCCCTTTGCAGACTGCAACTGCCTTCAGGGAGAGCATACCTCCCTGTTTCAGGGTGGGCTCCTCCACGGGCTGCTGGGAGCACCACCTTCCCCACAAGCTGAGGGAAGCTATTTGGTGTCGGAGCATGCTCTCTACCTCCTTCGTCATGGACCTTAGTGTCTGCAGGTTTGTTTCCCTCACATTTTTCTTATTCCTTCCCCCCAGCTGCTGTGCAGCTTTGGGCAGCAATGAATCTGTTTTAGAGCCACTGAGAATTGGCTCTGTCAAACATAGGGGGCACCCCCCCTCTGGTGTCTTATCAAAGAGGCACCCTCTGAAGCCCCCCTATCCACAACCTTGCCATGTCAATCCATATGAAACATGTAATCAAACACCAGTGGAAATAAATCACTGGACTATTTTATTACTGGAATATTTTAAAACCTCAGTTTTTGATTTAAGGAAAGTTGTGTGAAACACTAAGCATTTTGCTATAGTAGAGGTTTGACTGGATAATGGTATCACTTTGAAACGTAAAAAAGTCTGTGAATGTCTGCAGTAGATCTGGGCTTGCTGTGATATGAAGAAAAGCCTTGTGAGCAGAAAATACTCACAGGAGAAAAATTACTCTTAATTCCTTAAGTCCCTTGTTTTAACCTGGCAAAAGCATCTGAGGTTTTAAACTGTCCTTGGTATCATCAGTGACGGCAGAGAAAGGCACCAGTTTTCATCTCATGTGGAAGCTTCCTCTCCCTTTAATCCTCCAACCTTTGTCACAGTCCCCCTGCCCCATGTGGCCTTTTCATCTGACTGCTGAGGACCTGCAAGTGCTCTTCTCAGGCAGCAGCAGCTATGAAGTTTTGGAAAGTTACCTGTTCCTCTTGGAGAAGCAATGAGACAAGTTCCCCTCCTACAGCTCATTCAATGGTTATGGCCTCCTGATTTACACTCCAATTAGCTTTGGTGTGCGGAGGAAAAGAGAGTAGAATAGGAACAGAGGTAGCACAGTGGCTTTTCTGAACCAAGACAATTTTTAAATCCTCCCTGCAATGAGGCATCAAAGAGATGTAAAGAGATAGCAATCTTCTTATGCCTCTCAGATTTTATTTATCTTTTTAAAGTCATAAGTGCATGGGCTAAGATTGAATTCAGACTTCAGACTATTTTATAGCTCTTCTCTAGGCTAATTCACCAACCTGACTCCAGTTTTTCTTACTCCTGCTTGCCTGTAGCTAAATGTGACAGTGTTAGATTCTGTGTGCTGTGTGAGGTATGAACTCGTGTTTAATGAAATGGAGGATGTGACTCAAAGGCAAATGTTCCTATTTTAGTTCTCATAGTCTCCTATTATGAAAACACAAGAATAACTATGGACGGCAAATTATCTAGATCTAGGCATTAATACAGTAGCATTTCTTTCTACGCCTTAGGCTGTTTAGCTATGGACCACTCCAGTATTGCCAAAGAAGAAACTTTGGAGGCAGAAAAATGAAAGACAGGATTAAGCAGAGGGTATGCCCTCAAGGTTAAACCATCATCACCCACTGGGTGTAATGATAGTGACACTGTAAAACCAAAGCTCTTTGCAGCAGAGGCTTAGCTTCTCCACATGGGACACTATCATATGACCAAGTGTAATACAAGGCAGTCTTGCCATTACTCTGAACTTTAATCATAATTAAGCCACTGCCGCAGAGATATTCCTACTTATTACTGGAATTAGAGTACCATTTAACACCCCTGACATTACTTGACTAAACTGCCATAGTAATAGGTTTATTAAAAAGTGTGAACTCAGGTATTTATCAGCCAAATTTAACCACACAGTTTTTATTGCACTGGAAACAAAAAAGCCATCCACAAACATTATTACTGAAGGACAGCATTATAACATTACTTCCAAGAATATGGAATTGCTTTGGAAGTAACATAGGACAAAATAGAATGTTCCATTTAATTTTGCTAAATAAAAACATGATCTTGAAACTGGTGGGTGTGTTACAATTTTTGCTACAGCTCCATGTTTTTTATGAAGCTATTACTTTGTTGATATATATTGATACTACTTATTAATGAGGCGTAGAAATTAGGCAAACATTTACTTAGCTTCGTAAACATGTATCAGAAGACATAAATATTATATTTCTGTCTGGTTTTAAACTGTTGGAATTATTGCATAGATTCATCCACAGTGTGCAGTAGGCTTTCTCCCTAGAGCAGTTCTAACACTCCACTAAATATATGCTATTCCTCTTTATCTCTTTGAAGAAAAATGAATCACATCCACAGCTTGCAGCTATCAAAATGTGATTTATCAAGCATTTTCATGAAAATGCATTTTTCCCCTTCCTTACACTAGGAGGCACATTTTTACTTCATACAGTTCTATTGCACAGCTCTGCTGCATACAACTCTTAGACACGTTACCAATTCCAGGCCAAATTTAAGTTCCTGACAACTTTTACTAAACCACAGTGAAAGAAGAATTCTTCACTAATCAAGTGGATTGTTTCTTCACGCTGATGAAAACCACACTTATAGTAATGAGAAGTAACAGTCTGCACCCAACTGCTGGACAACAAAAGCACAGGAGATTTTTTAGCAATACCTGAAAAAATAATTCACATCAAAATACATCAGAGAGCTGTACAGTTTTATTGCAACTGATGATAAAGATGTTTGTGTTAAAAGTACACTTCCTGATATGCACATTTAAAACCATTAGAAAGCAGGATTTTTGGTAATGAAAGATGTTTTAAAATAGTATAAGTGAATTCAATTTTACATTGGCCTTTTTTTTTTTTTACATCCTAAAGAAACTGGAATGTTTTCTAAATTCTTATCTGATATGCTAAAAGGTAAAGAACTTGTATCAGATGATAGATCTTTGGAATATATTCCTTTTAAAAGGAATCAAGTGTATCAAGCTTCAAATGAGACAAAGGTGAACTATAAGGAGTTGTAATTGACAGGTTAGCATCAAACTCATCTGACCATCAATAATACTGATTAATTAACAATAGAGAAATGCAAAATATTTATTGGAAAAATGAATACAACCCTCAAAATAAAAGACCTAAATAAAGAAGAGGTTAAATAAAGTTTTCAGTGATGCAAACCAAACTTGGACTTACGATGCAAACCAAACTTGGACTTACATCTCATTATGAAAGACTTCATATTTCTATCTTGTTGCCTTTCTCTCATAGCTACAGTGACAGTGTGTGGCTGACAATGCTAATATTTGGCTTCTCTCTTCATTTCAGTTTCACCCGGTGTGAGAGATTTCTGTTTTCAGATTAGCGGGATGAATGTACTCTCACTGTGTGTGTTTATTTCATTAAATCATGTAATTGTAATTCTTGTGTCTCTGTAGAAGGTAATGACTGCAAGTAAATATGGCATTAAGGTTTCTCATACTCTTGTGTAAAAAGTTAGCAAGACTTTTGCCACATTTCTCCCCCCTATTTCAGGTTTTGAAGACCTGAGCCTTGGTCACTCTTCAAATATAATTAAAATAGGACATTATTTTCAGAAACAATGGCTGTATTTTTATTCACGTAACTTCACAGTGTACAGTAATAACCCACACAATTCACTGAGCATTAAAGTCATTAACCAAAATTGCTCTCAGCATGAGGCAAGGACTTTACTACCAAGATTAACATCACATTCTCATGAGCTGAAGAAAAGTTTTACTTTGAATGAACTTTCATAACAATACAGTCAAACAAATCTGTGTTTTTGATGTAGAGGTCATTTGCAAACATTCCCAAAAACACTGTTCTTTCTCTTCAGTTGAAGCATTTAGAATAAAAATATTGCTATGCAACAGTTATAATCCAAAACTGCTAGCAGTACATGTACATGATAATACTACAACTCTCCACTAGGGCTTTATTCCTTACTTTATAGTTGTAGCTCACCTTAGCATGTCCCAGGTATTTCATAACCAGCAATCCCTTAAACAGCCACTGAAACAAGACTACCTCTACAGTTAAATACAACTAGGGAACATTTCACTGCAATAGAACTAGAAATTCAGCTTAGGAATGTCAAGGAATACAATGTTCAAATGATACTACATATTTTAACCATGAACACATGTAAATACCCACAAAGTAACTTTGGCCAATACCAGACAGCATTTTTCTCTTCTGAAAATTTTCACAGCATCTTCAGTAACCATATACTGCTTTAAATCTTATTTCACATCCCATTAAAACTTGTGCCTACAGTAGCAAAATAACTTTTAATACAGTGCTTAGGCAGTACCTTGATACTGAATACAATATACAAGTTAAAGCCATCTAATGAACAACATGACTCCCATCCTGGCCTGGATTTTTCTAGAAAAATTTCTGTCACAGTACTGAACATATAATTCCTTTCTTAGTTTGTGAAATTTGATGAGATACAGAGTGTACTGTTTCAATATCTGGTAAAAACAAAAAAAAAAAACTATACTTCAATACTTCACTAATAGTATAGCTTGATGGTTAGATTTTCATAAATTTGACACAAATTTAGCATCCCTAAGGCTAAATTAGGTGTAACCACAAACATATTAAAACTTTTCATATAGCTTTTAAGAACACTTACTCATTCTGACTAATCTTCTATTAGTGTCTATATTAGGCATGAATAGATGATCATGATTAATATACTGTGTTTGCACAATGTGTTTAACACAAAATTTCCAAAACTGCACTTTTAATAACTTTCTATAAAGTTTACTAAGTCATTTTTTTCCTAACTCTCCTGGAGGACTTTTATGCTGCCTTTTGAAGGGATGTACAATTCAGAGTCTGTGAAGCCAATGAGACAGTGCCAACATGCAATGCTGCCTTAAAAACTCCTCTCTGATGCTGTTAAATCTTTCACAAGTCTCATATGTGGTCAGAGAATTAACCAGATAATTCCACTTAAGCTCCTCGCTTGCTTAAGCAGACATACATTCTTGCTCCAGAGTCAATCCACTCATAGTTGCTATTCTTTTATCATTCTTTGTATTTGTACAGATTAAGGGTTTAACATCATAGCTCCAAAAACATTTCTGTTTTGATAAGGAGAAGAAAATGCAGGTATCATATCCAGGGGAGGAGAAAAAAAAAAAAAAAAAGTAGAAGGAAAATAGAGGAAAAGAAACCAGAATGCAATTCTCAGTAAAACATTTCAAATTGTTTCTTTGTAGAGTGTCATCCAACACAACCTCTTGGTCTTCCTATACACATATGAGAAAAATATTTCCAAAGTCAATATTCCAAAGTTCATGTTGTCATCTGCCATGATGTAAATGTCATCATTCAGATCCAGCTCTGCCCAAATGAGGAGATGGACCTTAATATTGTTCATCAGATCCCAAGGCCACCTTCTCTCCTGGTTTGTACAGGCCCAGTGACAACTTAATCATCTATACAAAAGGGAGAAATGCCAAAGACAGAAACTATTTCTTATTTCTATACTCCTGGGATGCAAGAGGACTCAGGTTCAATTACCTTCCAAGAGCACAGATAGATTTTTAACCTTTGTCTCACATTCTAGACAAAAACCAAGAAACTTAAGAGCAGTGCTACTTCCCTCTCTCTGTTTTCAGTATGTCTGAGTCTCCACATTCCACATTGCAATGTCAAAATACTAATCACCCTATTGGCTAAGATCTTGCTTCAGTTTTTAGTGCTCTCACAAAAACACAGCAATAATGTAAATATATTATAGAGGAGGATGGAAGAGAAAGGCAGAAGTTCCCAAATCAAATAGTTCATCCTTAATATTTGTATGAAAACCTGTATCTGAGAGTTCAAATACATCATGCCACTCCAAGTTAACAAAGAAACCCTGTGATTCTTAATGTTAGAACAGGGAATTTTAAGGCTGTTAAGAAATTTGGGTTCTTTCAATTTTTCAGTGCTTCACTGATTTACTGACTTCTTTGTTAGTCTAAAAGACTGTGCAACCTCCATGCCCTTGAACTTAAATTGATATTTAGAATGACTTTACTAAAACAAAGTCTAAAGCTAAATAGCTACAGCACTGCAAACATCAGGAAAAACTTGTTACCTTGTAGGACATCCTTCTCCCCTGCTGGTATTACTTACTGTGCAATTAGTATGAAGCCATTTATTCTACTGGATATACTTTTCTTTCCACAGTCAAATTACAACATGAGGCACTTCAGGCAAACTACATTATTTTCAAACAATCCTTATGAGCTAATATGAACAAACATTCATGCACGTGCTTAAAAACATCTCTACCATTGCAAAGCTCAAAGGGATGAAAAAGAAAGTACCAAGTTAGCAAAGCAACTCAGATAAGCAGAGATAAGGTGGTGACTCACCCGAGTTGGGGTCAGAATTGCCATCAGCTTCAGTCCTCTTGTCCGGTGAAGCCTGGTCGTAGAATTCGTCCTGCGGCTGAACCAGAGGGAGAGGGTGTGAGATCAGGGTTCCACCACCCACTGGCTCGTGGTCTCCCAGACCACTGTCACTGCAGCTTTCCTGGGAGCCATCGGGGAGGTGAAATGTAACACGGCGCTGGGACTACAAAGAAGAGCACAGGACACACTGATTAGTGCTCTTCTTTTCGGTTCTCTTGATTTTTTTTTTTTTTAACTTTTGACATAAAAATAGATCCCTGGCAATGCTTATGAAGCAATTGCTATTAACATGTTTGCTTGTTTGTGGTTTGGTTTGTCTTTCTTTTTTTTAATTTTTTTTTTTCTGGCTTGCTTTTAGTTGGGAAATTGGCCGATGGGAGAGACAATTTTCAAAGGTCTATCAAAGGTCTATATGCCCTCATGCATGAAGTAAACTTCTTCTAAGAAATTGATCAGTGGAAAATTAGGTATATTTTTCACAATTTTCAAAACATAATCTATTTAAAAACCTCTCTCTGAGAAGCAAAAACCATTAGAAACTATGTTATGAAAAGCAAATGACATCCAAAAATTTAATAAGTATATATTTCTGAGTTTAAAAACTGTATTATCATTACTCAAACTGGAAAAAAAAGACATCCACCAAACTAAACAAACCCATAAAAATGGTTGTCATCTTTTGGGAATAGTAGCATGAATAAACAGCTGTCTATATTTAACTGATAGCAGTCATGTACGTAAAATGGATAATTAAGATTGATAATGTATGTGTGAATTCACAGTGTTCAGCAAAGATTCACAAAATGCAATGACAGAATAAACAATTATCAATTTGGTAAGAGAAATAAAAATAAAACAGCACAGAGTTTGCACAAAAAAACACAGGGACTAAGAGGCAGAATTACACATTTTACTGAACTTCTTAAAAAAACAAACCTATAGCCATTTCAAAAGGAAAAAAAAAAAAACAAACAAAACCTTCAGTGTGCACTTGGATTAGTTAACTGTTATTGATTTTGAACCTCTCTCATCTGGAGAAATAATCTTACTTTTGAATTGTGGCCACAGAATGATACAGTGATTCCCCAAGAGCTTCAGAGCTGATAGCACTGCTGCAAATTGTTTAGCAACCATGACTGTTGGATTCATGAAAGGAATATTATAGGTCTTCATGGATCAAAATACTGCATCTTTGAAGGATCGGAAGCAACTAGTTTAAGAGTACCTCAAGAGAGTGATTAAATTAAGTTAAGCACATCTTCCCACAAAAAAAAAAAAAAAAAAATTAAAAAAAAAATTGGCAGCTTCAGTGGTCTGATTTGCTAGATTAATTTAGGATAAAGTAAAGATTCACAAAGTTTTTCTTAATCATAATAACTGTTTAGTTTAATGGCTATTTCTCATCAATATTAGTCATCTGAAATTTATGGGGTATATCTAAGCTAATGATTCAAGATTTCTACAGAGCCAGAAGAGAGGAAACATTTGGAAAATACTACAACAGGTATCTTCCAGTAGTTAATACTTTTTAAAGTAGTTAACATCAGGTGTCCTGTATCCATCCTGAAACATCATCAGGCCCCAGCTTTCCCTTTTTTTCTCCTCCTTTATTCATTTTTCTTTTAATGAGAAAAACCTCAAGTTAATAGTACTAACTGTATGTTTGCTTATTAAAGACTATTTGTTAATGGTAATTGCTACCATTTTATATGATGATCAATAAAATCTACCAGGTTTCTTTTTTATTGATCTCCCTTGGGTGGATATAGTTGATTAAGTCAACTTTAGATTACTGTGTTATTCAGTATAGAAATAAATGTAATACTATTTGCTCTTGGCTGTGATTTTATAATTAGTATTTTGCTTTTAAGTTCCTTTTCTAGCTTTAGGAATAGAATCCAGCTGTAGAAAACCAAATAGATCCTCTGAGTCATTGGATGTATTCATTACATCAACAGAGAACCTAACTCTACATGTGTCACTAAGAAAAAACTTCAGCTCACATTTTGTTACTTTCTCTTACAACTTTTTTTGTTCTGGAACTACCACCCTGAACAATTTTTAATTGCTATCTCATTCTTCCCCTTCAATATGAGCACAATAGAAATGTAGCTAACTGCATAACTTAAAATCTTCTCTTTCTGCAACTACTTTCAGAAAGATAAAATTGGAGATCTGTTTTTCCAAACTAAGAATTTATGTCACTATCAAAGTCATCAAGTGGCAAACTGTTCTGATGCATCTCCCTACACCCACCCTCTCCCCAGGTCATGGTATGATCTGAGGAAAGGAGATTGCTTTCATTTGTTTTAAACCAAAAAGACACTATAAGAAGACATGAATGACTGATAAATTAAGCCCCAAAATAGGGAAGGAGATGACAAACAATTTTTTAGGATCTGCAAAATAATAAAGCCCCTATAACTAATTAACTACCTAAATAAATAATTACAAAAATGTCCTATTTCATGAGTTATATAGTAAAAGTACTGATCTTGGGTAACAAAAATTCCTCATACAGCCAAAATCCACTCTCACTCTATACTGACAGTGACCATTTAGCCAGTAAAATTACCCAAGCCTAACACTTAACACTGGCAACTTCTTTGCTATTAATTTATAAATCCATACTTTAAATGATTTGAGAAAAGTAGATTGTCCTGCCTTTCTGAGCCACTGTAGCAGAATGATCTGCTTTGGAATGTGGTCAACTCAAATAATGCCCTATTTTGCAATCTATCATTGGTGGGCTGAGAGATGCTGTCATGTGCTGGTTTTGCCATTGAATTATGCTAAAAGCAGTCTGACTCACCAACTCCAAAGGAAGATCCTGATAGTGAGGCAAAGATTTGACAGATAAGCTGCTAAGGAGACCTGGAGACATATGACTGGCAGTCAATCACTATATACTGTAGAAGTCCAGTCCACTTTCACACAGTTGGGTTCCTCTCCCATATTCCTTCTTGAAGTGTATGAAGTTTTCTCCCTTGAAGTGGGGAAACCTCTTCAAGGATACTCTTTGAGGCTGAGTTAAAGAGATCTGCCCATGAGCATTGGTGTGGTGAGTCATATCAAGCTTTACTTAATAATGGTTTCCTTTTTGCTAGCCTTATGTAATAACTTTGATATAGTCCACTATATCTATACTATACACTGCTAGTAGTTTTAGCTTTTACATTCTGTAGTAAATAAATCTGATTAAGATCTTTTGTCTAATCATTTGTCATCTAAATAATAAATTAATTCATCTTTATAGAAATGTATCTGACTTGCCATCATTAATCCTGTGGGACAAAGTTACTTAAAGCATTGACAAAGTCTGGGGTTAAGACTGGATCCAGTGACAACTAAATTCCTCTCTGAGAAGTGTAGAAAGCATGGGGGGGCCTTTCTGCACCCCATGACTCAACAGCAGGGCTTCTCTAATAAATTTTCTCTGAAGTTTCCATTCTCACCCACAACAGCCACCCATTAAGGAATCCACCAATCACTACAAAGGGTTATAAAAAATCTAAGGGTCATGTAAACAGTGACCCAGTTCCAGAGATGATGGATGGACAGCATGCCATCCACAAAGATATTTTAGATTAAATTGTGGTATCAAAACAATGAGGGGAACAAGCCTCCTGCAAAAAGAGACTCAAATCTTGGGCATATTAGTAATTGAAAAGAAAGCCTGTCCTCAATGTACTGAGAGCTTAAAAGTGTCAAGTAATGTGATATGTGGTCACTGCCCCCACCGCCTGGTCCAGAACCCTCCTGCCTGGCTGTTGGAGCCCAGCCTGGGATTTCTAGGCTAGGAAAGCTGCTGCAGTACCAAGACTGAGTGTGTAACACAGACACACACATGGACACTGATTTGGCCACAGCTGTGGCTACACAGCCTCAGATAAGGCTCTGGCCCCAGCAGCCCCCCCATTCAGGACTCACACCAGACACAGTCACACAGGGACACATCCTCCCCTTGTCTTGGGCTGTCAGAGGCAGAAAGGCACAAGTGCAGCACACACCCCTCACTCCCCAGGTTCACAAGCACCTAGCACCAGGACAGGCCCTCTGCCTGCCCAGAACCCCTGCCCAGATCCCAGTCCCCCTTACGGACCCCACAGGTCCCCAGCTCACCAGCTGGTCTCACAGGGGCTCACTGCCCACATGCAGCACTCACACACTTGTCCCACAGGCAGGCCACACTCATGGGTCCTCCCCAAATATCAGCATTGCCCCACTGCCTGCCAGATACCCCCACCCAGACCTGGGGCTTCCTACTCCTGGCTGGTCCAGCTTGGAGTTTGCCAGTGAATCCACACCAACACACCATGCACAGATGGCTTGGGCAAGGTACACAGACTCTCCACTGGAGGCAGAACACATCACAGGATGTGATGCATGGTCCAGATCCAGCACTGAGCCCCTCACTGATTGTTCACTGAATTTCTTGTCACCACCACAGTAGAGACAGGAACTCTTCTTTCAGAAGAAAATCCAATATTCTTAGACTAAGCTCATGTTTATCTACTTGCTCAGGCAACAAAATCCAGGTTTGAATTCTTTTTACCTAAAGACAGATTAAAGTTGTTTTGAGTAATGAGGTTTATAGTTGTTACAACACTGGGACTAATGATAACAAGAAATTACAAGTTTAATTACACTGCAACATACGTGGGATTATATAAGCATGAGGTAAGGTTATGGTTCAGGTCCCAACACTTGGCCAAAATTCACATCTAAAATCTGTGACACATTCAATCATGAATAAGCATTTGGTTGGGAGGAACAGTGGTCTTCTTCAGGTCCTGAAAAATATTCAGTCCTTATTTTTAATCAGGAAATATCACCTCATTGTTATGTGATACCCAAAGCTGAAATGTGAATTCAGTCAAAGCACTATAATTTTACCCGTGTCAAACCAACTTCAATATATAATTCAGAACAATTAGACTCAGTGGGGTTTTTGAACCTGGGCTGAGTTTAAAATTCAGGAAAACAATCTTAGGAATCATTCTCCTTTAATCACCTATTGCAGCAGATTCCATGAAGCTCCTCTAGGTGAAGCATGACTTTATACCCACAAGAGAAACACCATCTCAGATGGTGATAATGGAAAGCAAACTCCTGTGCTGAAAACAGGACAGTTCAAGCATAGTAGCAACACTTTTTTTTTCCTGTTTTCGGACCAGGTGTTCAGCCAGCCAACACTTTTTTAACATAGTAACAACCAAATTATATCAAATCAAAGACACATCAAACTGGTCTAGCACCTTTTTTCCTGCTGCAACAAATTCAAGGTGCCTAGTATGTTCTAAGAACTGTAATTTGTGAAATTATGGAATGTAAGTAATAACTGTGGTACTTGAAAATGCCAATAAAAATAGCAACACAAACTCTGTTGTGATACTCTGTGGTGTAGAGATGAGGAATGCATGGCAGAGGATGGGGACATTCTAATCTTACTGATCAAGTACAAAAAACTAGAACTTGTGTTGGACATAGAAAATGCATTTTTCTTTGTTATTATACTTTATTTGGTGATACTGAAAACACTTAAAATTATATTTGTGTTGCAGCTTGTCATTTTTCTTTCCACATACTCTCCCCTTCTATTTTTCTCAGTCCTTCCTAATATGAGGAATTCAGTGGTGCCCAATGACAGAGCAGGTAATCATGGGCACAAACTGAAACACTGGAGGTTCTGAACATCAAGAAACTTTTTTTACTGGGAGGGTGACTGAGCACGGGCACAAGTGGAGCAGATACACTGTGTGGTCTCCCTCCTTGGGGATATTCAAAAGCCATCTGGACACAGCTCTGGACAAGCAGCTATAATTATCCCTGTTAGATCAGGGGGTTGACTAGACACCCTCCAGAGGCCTGTCCAACCTCAGCCATTCTGGAATTCTGTCAACTCTAACTGAAAATAAAAGACAATATAGAATTATTTGATGCAATTTCATATTTTCCCAGAGCTGAAAACATAATTTTGTACTGAAGTACTTTATTTTCTACAATCTTAGCTGTATAAAATGTATTCCCATACTACAATTTCCAATTTCATCCATTACAAATCTATGGCTTTGGAAAAGTTGCATAGAGCATTATATTTGCAATATTGAAGTTCTTACACAACCAAAAGAATTGGTAGAAATTGTGCCTCAGCATAGATTTCTAGAAAAGATACTCCAATACTAGTGAGTTTAAGGCATTACTCATGAGACCAAGCTTTTTCACTGCTGCCCTGTTTTCCCAGACACACTCATACATGGGTAGAAAGTGGGCTGCAAATAATGTAAGGTATTTTGTTGACCTGAGTGATAAAAGCCTGAAGTACAGGAAAAATCATGCCATGTGATATCAAATGTTTGAAATGTCCTGTGGCAGGTGAGTTATGAGCTGTGTGGAAACAGAACTTTAATGTAGGAAGTGTAAGCACTGGGTTTCAAAATTGTTCCCTTCTTTCCATTGTGCACTAGCTTCTAAAATGCATTTTATTTCCAATTATGTACTTGAATCATACAGCAAGTTACAGAAATCAGTATTAAGAGGAGATTTAGCTTCTTTTTTACTCCAAAAACCAAACCTTCAAGCTTTGTACAACTATTGTATTGTTTTTGCTAATCAGGGATCCCAGAAATAATTATACTATTGTTCCATTGCTGAATGTCTCACAGGGACAAATTTGGCTACAGATCCTATCCATTGTTATAAACCAAGCTGTAATTAAAAAAACATTTCTACACTGGGTAGCTGGAAATAGAACCTGCTGAATTTTAACCAGCCGAGCTGCATTTTGAGTTTACAAATTAGGTACTTTAAACTTCTTCACTCAATACAGTTGTGAATAAAATGGCCATGATTTCTCTCCTTGATTTTCCAAACAGGAAGAAGCCACTAAAAGATCCAGTTCACAGCAAGACAAATTAAACTTTACAGAATGGGATGTAGGTCTGTATACCAGAATATATATTCAAGCATGACATTTTTTTTTAATTGTAATTGAAATATTGTTTTCAGATGTGGAGGTTTTGCATCAACAAAAACTACTTCCCTTTCTTTTCTGAACTATTATGGTATACTTTGTGTTAAGATGACAGAGAAATATTGGGAAAAAAAACCAACTTCAAAGAAAACATTCTGGGAATATTTTCCTTATGGAAAGATTGTTGATATGGAGGCTTAAAAGTGAAACATGAACAAACAATTTACCTTTATTATGGAAAATAAGCAGAAGACCCTATACCTGACATAATTTACTGAAACTTCACTCAATTCTCAGAGGAGAAGCATATTAAAATAAAATCAAGTGTAGACAGTAGACAAATATCCTAAAAAACATGCGGGATGATTAAATGATGATTATGGAGAGGATACTGCTTGTGCACAAGTTTAAGATGTTGTAAAGACACAAGAAAAATCTATGCTTAATTCCAAACATCTTTGTGGAAGATGTCTGGTTCATAAAGTTTGCTCCTTCCAGGATCAAAACAAAGATTCCTATTTCATGTACTAAAACATGGATTTTTTTTTTTTTTCTTATGAGATCAGGCCTGTAAATGAAGACCAAGTCACAAAAACAGATTAGTGACAGTTTCAACAAAACATATCTATGTTTGTATTTGCTCCATGGAAAGAACTGGCAAGGTCTTGGAATTAACATATGGTTCCTGTGTCTCTTTGTTTTATAAATAAACAATGATTTGTTATATTTTGCAGTTCTGATTGACTTAGTGAAAGGCCCCTAAAATATACAACCCACATTCTCTTCCAGTTTGGAAAGATCAGTCAAGGACTGTTGTAGTGTGTCTCACAAGAAGGCCACAAAGCCCCTCAAACAGGGCTTTGTCTAACTCAGCTCACTGATACTCACCTTCTTCTTTCATGTTTCACTGAACTTTGCAAAAAAAATGTAAATCTGAGATAAAATCAATCTACTTTCTTAGTAAAAGCCACTTTTGCTTTTCCCTGATAAACTTGGCTCAAGTCTGTGTTATGTACAAATTGTGCTGTAGATCCCTGCAATTTGCTAAGAGAAATAGAGTTATTTTTTCTTGGCTGCTTCTAAACTAAACTTCCTCATGCAGTCCCCATGGTAGTCCTTATTCAAGGATCCTGCTTGCAGGGGATAATCCATTCTCCATGCTCATCTTGATATCTTAGCCACAGAACCAAGATAATGGAGATAGATAGGGTTTTGGCCAATCTTTCAAGCTAAACTAAGAACGAAAAAAAAAAGCAATTGCTACAGCCTCTTCATGCTACTTCTTCATACCATGCTATCCATATAAATAGCTGGAGTGCCTCAGTATATACTTCTTTTTCCCCTTAAGGTAACAATGTTGGTATTGATTTCAGAATGTAAATTGTTGCTATACCAGACAATAATTTGATTTCTTCTGCTCAATTTTTCAGTACTAAAATTTCATAGAAATCTGTAAATTACACTGCAATGTATTAAAAGGAAACATAAATATAATTACCTATTATATCTGTCTTGCTACTAAAGCTGCACAAAACTGGCCTTTTCATAAAGGTGAAAAACATTATTAATTACCATCTGATGCATGAATAGGTAGGAATTGACAGCGTGCTGGTCTCAAGCATATTTAAACATGGAAAACAAAGAGCCTGTCTGGCTGGAGAGTTGTGTTAGCTTTTCAGAGACAGTAAATGAAGAAAATGAAGAAAAATCTGCAGTCAAATTTGTGGTTTCCATTAACGTTTGAGGCAGTATCACATTCTTCCCCTATTTATATGGTGATGTTCCTTCATTTTATTTCATGAAACTATAGTCTTTATTTCATAAATTCTTCCTGTGTTTTGTTAGGTTTTTTGGGGGTTGGGTTTTGGTTTTTTTTGTTTGGTTTTGTTTGGTTTTGTTTTTAATTGGACATTCAAGAGACTGACAAACCTTTAACTAAAGACACTAGACACAGGACTATTATATGTTTTAAGTTTTGCCTTCCTAATATCCACCTAAAAGGCAAATAGTTCTTTTCTATAAGCATTATAAATAAGCATTTCTATTTACCTAAAATCATCTTGACTGCAAGGTAAATTTGACATAACAGGAAATCTAAGTGTTAAATTTAATGTAGTCTAAATCAGAGCATTACCTTGTTCAACTTTGGAGACTGGTAAAATATTAATAAATTTCGAACATTTTAAATATTAGCCCCCATCCTCCTGAATTAATTGTCTGAGACACAGAAAATCAGTTCTAAGCCTACAAATATGAAAATTAATATCTCAGATGCATGCAGGAAAGGAAAATGGAGAGAAAAGATGGAAATTTCTGTACAATACAACATAAAATAGCCATGTGTGTTGCCAATAGAAAACTAAGCTCATTTTCAGAAATATTATTCACCCAAATGGCTAGGCATTAGTAAACCATGTTAGCTTGACATATTTATTACATATTTTTACCAGAAACTCTGTGGAAAAAAAAGCCTGAGAAAGGATTCATTTAAAATGGAACAAATTTGTATATAGCTATTAAAAATTAAAAATCAATGGAGGGGGAAAGGCAGCTCTAATGAACATTCATGCCACCTTAGAAGAGATATAATTGTAAAATAACAGTACCATGCCTTTTTGGAATGCCTGTACTCAATCATTGACTATAAATGACAGGGTAAACTTGGGGCATGTATTAGAAGATGTAACACAGATTAATTCCTTTGACAACTCTGTTGTTATAACCCTTGACATTAGAGAGACATGAAGTTCAGAGATTTCAAATTTAAATGCCCCAAATTAACCTACCTAGATCTTGCATTATGTTCATAACTATTTAGCCACATGACTTTAGATATTCAATACTTAAAATTTGATCTGTGTTTAAGAAAAGTATTTAAGATGCAAGACCCTGAAGAAATAGATCTCACTGATAAAAAGATACTAGACTGACTTGCATATAAACAATTTAGTTGCAATAGAATTGTAATTTATGTGATCTTTAGTAATTTGAAGACTTCAGCGATCTTCAATTTATTTATTTAGTTTTATTTTGGTGATGAGGTACTCCTAGCATGACAGATAATGCACATTACAAGTGCACTCAACTGAAGAAGCATTTCAGAAGTACGGTACCAATTACAATAACCAGAGTAACTTCTCTACACTCTGAGAAGTTTTACATTAGTAAAAGCATGTGTTGATCAATAATGCATATGAAGTACTAAATGTAGAAACAGCTGTTGCTGAGATTTAACAAGTTAAATTATAATAATATATTTACCCTGATTTACATTCTGTAAAACTCATCCAGCTTCCATAATGTGAATGGGATAATAAAGCTTTGAGGACTTACTCTAACCTATAAATTACATTTTTAAATGTTAGAAGGAACAATTGAGAATATTTCCTGTCTCAGGACTGTACATTACCTGGAGGCTGCCTATAAAAGTAACCCTATTATTTTAATATATAAGAAAATTGACTACTATATTTGCATTTACATGTATAATGTTAACATAAATTATGATTATAGTATTTAATGAGTTACAGAAGTGTTCCACCAACTAAGGCTTATTAATTATATTGAGTAAACTGATACATGTAGTATGATGTCAACAATCATTACTGACACTGCATCTTACTGTTGAAGCCTAAAATTACTGTGCTACAGAAGTACTGTGTATTTAAGGTTCCATCACTGTCAGTAACTACAGAAGATATGCAGAGTTCTGCAGTGCCAGGAAGCAGGAAACTTTACAGTGATCTTCAGCAAAAAGACAGATGTGATAAAATCCCCTTAGTATTCTGTTCCATTAGCACTTTAGTATCACATATAACCTTGGAAATCAAGCAGGCCATGGATATTGTGTGCAGGTAGCAATCTTTTGCCTGGGGTGATGCAGCCCTTGCTCTATATTAGAATTAATCTGTGATTTGAATGTTTTTATTTTAATAATGCATGTAAAAGGAAGAAAAACATACTTCAATATCCTCGGGTTTAATAAAAAATGACCAGTGTCCACTAGGAAGTTTGTACCAAAGGGCTTTAAAGGTAGTAACTGTCCTAAACTGAAAAAAAGTGGGAGGAGGGGGGAAGGTGGCATGGGGGAAAGAAAATCTGAAGGCCTGTAAATGATCAAACTCTAAACTAACCAGTGTTCATAGTGACATCATGATGGAAATCTCCACTTTTATTTATGTGAGTTTGAGGAAATTCAATTAAGATTATATGGATCCTCAATAAAACAAGGATTAAAAAATGCATAAAAAGGCAGAATTCTTATAAAGACTCTAAGGATATTTTGTATTAGCATGAGGACAGGAGGAAGGAAACGAAGGAGGCTCTCAATTTAGGGATGTTGTTGGAGAATAGTAAATTAGGACATTGCTTCCTGAACTAGTAGTGGCATGTATGGGTATCTGTCACTGTCAACTCAGTGGGTTACAATTAATTCTGAGTCAGCAGTCGTGTCCTCTCCTACAAGCACAGAAAGCAGAAACGGCAGCAGCACTGCTCTTTGAGGACAAGAATGTTTGCATGCTATGATTCCAGAAAGCAGCTGTACATTTATTAACACAAGGAGCACTAGAGCTGTCACATTAGATAAATGGATCCACACTGGAAAAACTGAGAGTGAGTGGACACGACTGTCAAGGATAATATGGTTAAGCTAGTGCATCCTGGGAGAGATGTAATTTCTAGAATATATTAATTTTGAAACTAATATTATTGTCCCAATTGATTCCACACACTATAAGCTAATTAAAACACCTCTGTTAACATATCTGCACCTCTAATAGAAAAAGAACGAGACAGTAATGTATTTCCACCATAAAAACATATGTTTTCTTACTTAGGAGAGCATGTCCTTGAGAACTGCTTTCTTATCCACAGTTTTATGACTTTGTTTTAGGTTTTTTTGTTTGGTTGCTTTTTGTTTTGTTTTGTTTTTTAATTTAAACTCCGAAAGCTTTGGAGTTTTCATTTTGCATATGCAAACATGTGATACAGAAAATTAAAAAAAAAAAAAAATTCCCAGCTTTTCCCTTGGGATTCTCCAGTATATTAAAAATACTGACTGCAAACTTCTCTTCCAGCGCATATAATACACATGTATATCTGCTTTGAACTATCTTATGATGTCAAAGCTTGAAAAACTAAACCCACAGAGCACACCAGTATTTTCAGTGGCTGAAGGATTTTTGGGGTTTTGTGTATTATTTTGATAGGGGGTCTTTCATTCCCATGCCATGTTAACTGTTGGGACAAGTCTCTGCTACATGAAATTACAATCCCAAATAAAACATAAAATCAAGAATAAACCTATGAAGGTGTTTCCACACAGAGGTTTCCATTTAAAAAAAAAAAAAAAAAAAACCAAAACAAAAAAGTACCAGCAGCTTAGCCAGAAAGAGAGCTAAACCTCATTAACAAACAGGATGAAAAAGGAAACAAGAAAAAAGTGATTTCTTGCATGGAAATCAGCAATGTGACAGTGGTATTGCTGTACTATCAAAACAGCAGATACTCTCAGTGGTATCTCACTGTGAGTAAAAACAGTTAGGATGTATTTTCTGCTGGCCTCAAGCAGAAGTCAAATGAGACCTGACAAGAATTATGATTATTATTAGACTCCATCCAATTTTCAGCATTTTCCACAAATTACATATGGCATGGTCTTGACACATTAAAAGTTATAGGGAAAACAAGAACTCTGACTATCATTTAGATAGTGTCAGGTAATGCTGGTAATGCCATGCTCCCCTTAGAACAAGCAGAAAATATTTGATACTTCACATTATATTCTGATGTTGTATAATAACCTACTTTGTGCTGCTTGAGATTAATGTTAGTAAAATAAAATCACACTGCTGAACTTCTTTCAGCAGCTTAAAAGAATAACTTTGCAGAAGTCTCTGAAGATACACTAACTGATGCTAATAGTCACCTACTTTTACGTGGCTTCTGTTGTAAAGACATTCACTAAGTCACATTCAGAAAAATAAAGAATTTTATACAACCTTGGCCTGTGACTTCTTCATTTTCTGTCTACAAAACTGGAGGAAGCAGGAAGTTGGACACCTACTTTGAACATAAAACAGTTTCGCGATTGGTGCATTTATTTTTCTAATGTGCATACTAGCAAGTGTCTCATTTCACAGAATTTGTTGGATGCCATTACATTTGATCCCAGTGTTTAAAACTGATGGATTTATTTGTGCACTCTCTACCTAGTACACATGACCATGTTAATTAATACAAATGGCTAAGGACTGCTGGCTTTTGAGCCCAACATTTACTAACATTTCAAGGGCAATTTGTATCTGCTTTTTGAACTCTAGCTTTTCATTAGGCAAACTGACAAGCACAAAACTTCTGTCTCACATTTTATTTTGTGCAACAATACTAATTTAAATAAAAGCATGAAAATCACAGAGCCACAAAGGAATGAAATTTTTAAAAAATTTTAAAGGTATATATGCACATGTCTTATGTGTCTTCATTTCCCAGAGAATATTTAAAAAATGTCTTTATAGGTTGCATCCAAACCTAAACCAATTGTTGAAAAATATTGCTGTTACATCATTATAAATTCCACATTACTAGTTATCTACTGAACAGACAGGACACACTTCTAAGTAGGAAATTAGCATTCAAAAAATTATTAAATAAATTACTCCTATATATGGGCAAATTGAAATGGCTTGTTTTAATATTGATTTCTCACATATAGTAGCTCAGGATCATTTCTGATATGATCGTTTCTATGACAGATGGGTGAAAATGCATGGTGGCACTATGAGATTTAAGGTGTTATCAAACTGTAGAATAAATCACAGAGCCCAATGCCTGTGGAAGCTACCTTATCTCAGTCTTCACAGGTTGACAAGGCATGTAAAGAATGCATCTAAACTCCCTGGTTTGATGTCTATTGTTGACAGATCACAGATATGGAAGTCTGAGATATTTCCACAGGAACTGCAAGTTGGATGATAACCAGTCAAAAATGGCAGACAACCACACCTATTTCTTCAAAAAATGTGAAAGTGGAAAGGTGCTTATTTTCTTTAGAGAGGGTGACCAGAGGAAGAAGATGTCATTACATTACAGTTGCTAGTAATATTTTTAAAAGAAGTGAAAAGAGCACTAAAAACAAGTCTTAGAAAATTCTCTGAAATGGAGACTTTAATGCTTCTTCACACAATTTTGAATTTCCTTAGCAGAAAGAATAAATGTGGGCCTAACTTAGAAACTAGTATAGTCACTGAAAAGTCTTCAACTGATCTCAATGGTATTAGGATTGTTTTATAGGCATTTCTGCTACCAGTAAATTTAATAAAATTCCACGTTTTTCCTGTCATCTTTTATTTTTATGATTGTTCTGACTTTACCAACCTTTTAAATCTAAATTACATTACTCACAGATATTATCTTTTGTACTAGAGATACTCATTATACATATTCTACTTTTTTGCCCTGTGGTGGTTTTGGATTTTCTTTTCTAATGTGTGCTAATAAGTATTCCTTCAATATAAAAAATTAACTCTGATTATGGCTTCTTAAATAAGCCTTAAGTATATAAACTTTGGTTTGACATGAAGTGTTTTGTGTGTCAGTGTTTTGTCTGTACATGCAAGTTCCCGTGCCTGAACTTCCTAGAATTAATTAAATATATATTCCTTTAATAGCTTATCTCTCTAGTTTCTAAATGGAGATCAAATTCTTATGTGTAATTAATGAACTATATATGAAGCCTGCCTTTAACTTCTGAATTATACACTGTCCAAAAAAAATGCAATAAAAAATTATGTGGCAGTCAAAGCAAGATCGACATTTCAGTATGGAATGACAGGCATGCTTCATTAAAGGCCAAATCCTGCAGTTCTTCCTCAGAAGGTAATGGAGGCCTTGCACTGCAATAAGGAATGCTGATTTCATTGACAGACAATTACTCTGTTAATGGCTCCATTATGCAAAGACAGACCAGCCAAACTGCTAAGGTGTCAAGCATCCATCACTTTTGGTCAGACCAAACCTCCCATATATGCAGGCTATAGGACAGCCAAGTCCCACTTGGCACAGATGTATTATTCACTTTGGTCCTTGAAACACCACATGTGCTGTGCCCAGGTAGAGTCACAACAGCTGCAAGCATGTATTGGAGGAAAAAGGCAGCTAGGGGACTTAGATCAGTCTTTTTGGTATCATTTCTCTGCAAGAGTTCCTGGAATTGGAGGAAAAAAAGCAGGTATGAATATATTTGGATAAGTGCTTATCACAAATTTCTCCTCTTCCATGGGAATTGTTTTAGGTAATATTAGTTGTAACTAGTTTTATTGAAATGAATACAATCAAAATTATAAAATAATTCATTCTACATCATATGCAAACAAAAGCCTAAAATATGTATATATTAGAGGAATGCCTTCTGTGCACTTTGACAAAGAGGGTATGAGCTTTGTTCTGTAGAGGCAAGGTTATTTATCATTATTTCTTAGAAAATTGCATAGTTTAAAATCTCTAGAATTGAAATTATAAGCTCTCTGGAATTATGTATTTTGAGTAGCAGTCCTAAGAAGAACAGTAAAACTATCAAAAAAAAATCCAAAATCAAGCTGTACATTGATAACTTCATAATGAGGAAGCCAAATGTTTCCCACACTAGGAAAAAAAAAATATATGGTATGTGCCCTGGGTTGACAGATGGAAGAAAAAGAAAGACAGATGTGTTCTAATTTCTTGGGTAGGGTTTGGTGTTGTGTTTTTTTTTTTTCCCTTTAGTCCTTTTTTCTGTAAGATGACAATCAGGCATAGATGAAACTGCTTACTCAATAACACTGGCTACAGATATTCACCAGAGCAGTAATGCCAAATATCCTTTAGGACTTTGCCCACTAGTATAATCTCGAATGATATTCAGTAACAAGCAAAATGAGTAACAGCTGGCACTTTCCTTAGAAACGGCAAAACACCAACCAGGTCCAGTTTGTGCAGCCCTGGTAGAGGGGACCATCTGGAATGCTAGCCTGAATCTTAACAATTAAAATCAGGGGCCAGGTCAGACAAGTGGCATCTTAAAGAATTCATGATACTGAGTTTCTAAGCTAAACTGAAAATGACAGAGAAGCCAACATGTGAGGGAATATAAGTAGTCATTCTCACCCAGGGGATGGAGGGTGATCATGTGCTTGAAGTACCTGAGTCAGAAGACAGACTCTGTGGCACATTTGATACATAATAAAATGTAAGTCACTATAATCAATAGAAAGTTTCCAATTAAACTCAGAATAAGGCACCTGGGGTCTATCTTCCAGGTACTGAAAACTTCCTGATAGTGGCCAGCTGCTGTCAGCTGCCAGTGATGTGAAACACCTAATATTTGTGTTTATTGGTAAATGGGAAAGATCATTGCTCCTTTTTTTTTTTCAACTAGCCATGATGTTTTCGAAAGCTAACATGATATTTGCAAATGAATTTAAGATGCTCAGATGGCAAATGCTATCCAGAGAATAAATACTTTATTATTTTATAATTTGAAGTAGAAGAAATATGCTTATAATTTCAATTCACTTGATTATAAAAAGCTTAACACTGAGAAGGGGAAGGATGGAAGAGAGAACAGAAAAGTAGCACTGTGAGAGGAAATACTCGAATAACATAGGAAAAATGCTCTTCCCTTATGAAATTTACAATCTGATTGAAGACTGGATGAAGTAAAGACAACAAGAGAACCATGGGGAAATAATACAGGTAGCAGTAACAGCTCCACATGATTACTGTTAGCGATGTGTCCTGCTTGATGGATCTAAATTATTATGCTTTCTAGTTGTTTCTGGGGATATACATTCCTTCTTAAAAAAAAAAAAAAGGCAAAAAAAAAAAAGAAAAAGAGAAGAGAAGGAAAGAAAAAGCAAATCTATCTTTGCCTCTTTTGCTGCATTCATAATGTATTGTTATTTTCCTTAATCTCTTAATTGCAGTTCTATAAGAATGAATTTTACTTTAAGATATTCATGGTCATGCTTTGATTTTTAAACCAGTAACAATTAAGAATTATGTTTATTCTTCCCCATTACCCTACCCCCCTGCCAGACATTTCCTTGTAAAATCCAATAGTCAACTACTTGCAAACAACAAGGGCGTCTTTAAGAAAATATAGGAAGAGCCTTATCAAGTGATGGCAAGAACAGGATATATGTAATAGAATTAAATTTGCCCAGGGTTCATAGGTGACAAGAAAAACTTCTTCATATATAGCAGAGATAAAAGAAAGAGGATTGAAATGTGAGCCCTCTGCAGAAGAAAATGGGAGACTTGGTTACCTGGGATATGGAGAAGGCTGAGGCACATAACTTTTTGTCTTGGTCTTCTCCAGCAAGTGCTCCAGCTACAGCATCCAAGCCACAGAAGACAAAAGGAGGGACTGAGAATGAAAAACTGCCTGCAGTAGGAAATTATCAGATTCAAGACCATCCAAGGAATCTGAAGGTACTCAAATACTTGGAACATGATGAGATATATCTGTGGCTTCTGAAACAACTGGCAAGTGAAGTGGCTGAGCCACTATCCATCTGAAGTCGTGGGAGTCTAGTGAAGTTTGTTCCCACTGGCTGGAAAAGGGGAAACATAAGTTCAACTTTTAAAAGAGGGAAATAATAACAAAGACCTGGTAAACTAGAAGCCAGTCAGTCTCAACTCATTGCCTGGCAAGATCATGGAGCAAGAAGGAGGCAATTGGTCACAGACAACATGACTTCACTAAGGGCAAATCATGCTTATAAAACTTGTTGGCTTTCTACAATGTGATTACAGTGTTTGTGGATAAGGGAAAAGCACCTGCACTTGTGCAAAGCATTTGACCCTATCCTGCATAACATCCTGGTCTCTCAACTGGACAGGCATGGATTTGACAGATGGACAACAGTGGAAAAGGAATTTGGTTGCACTCAAAGAACTGCAGTTAGCAGCTTGATCTCCAAGTGGAGACCAGTGACAATTGGCATTCCTCAGGGGTCCCTTTTGGGGCTGGTGTTGTTTAACGTCTTTATCAGCAATGTGGATGCTCCATAGATCTGTGAAGTGAGTCCAGAAGAGAGTCACAGAGATGATGAAAGGGTTGGAACACATCTCCTATGAAGGCAGGCTGAGAGAGTCAGGCTGTTCAGCCTGGAGAAGAGAAGGCTTCAGGGTGACCTTATATCACCTTCCAATGCCAAAAGTGAGCTTCCAAGAGAGCTGGAGATGGACTTCTATAAGGGCACGTAGTGATAGGACAAGGGGGAATGGCTTTAAACTGAAAAGGATAGACTTAGATTAGATACAAGGAAGGAATTCTTTACTGTAAGGGTGATAAGGCACTGCAAGCAGTTGCCCAGAGAAGTTGTGGATGACCCATCCCTGGAATTGTTCAAGGATATGTTGGATGGTGCTTTGAACAGCCTTGTCTAGGTGGAAGATGCCCCTGCCCTAGCAGAGGGGATTGAAACTACTTGATCTCTAAGGTATCTTCCAACCCAAACCATTTTACAGTTCTTAGACACTATGATATTTTGCATAAACAAATGGTTGTGAAAATACATAAATGTAAATTTTGGTATCATTACAGGCGTTGTTTTAATCTTAGATGATGTTATTAGTCTGTGAAAATCTACTCAGCTCGCTCACTCGGTTTTCCTTTATTGCTACTATAAAGATATTTTTAATTATATTTCTTTAATACACAAAGATCATTAACTAAAGTGACATGATACAAGAGTAATCCAAGTGAAACCACAGAACTATTCATTTCTGGGAAAGTATGAGTACATCTACACATTACCTGATATGGGAATTTATCTATGATAATATCTGAATAGTGCTTGTATAAATAATGATGTGACACTCCTTCAAAGCAGCAACTCAAAAACTGCTTTACTCAATCCTGCTTTCTGTCTAAACTTTAATACAACATATATGTGCACTGTGCCAGGCTCCAGAATAAATACTTCAAACCATATCAACAATTTTCACTGGTATCTAGCACAAAGACCTCTATATTTACTTGTGATTGTTTTTAATTTCATATTGAGATGATTAATCAGAGTAAATGTCTTTATTTTCTGCTGTTTTAACTTCAAGAAATGATCTCTTCTGGTTTGTCCTATTATAAGGATCGTTACAAAAATGGGAAACAATTAACACTGGGTTTAATGCGTGAAAGCCATAGAGCTGAAGTAATTGCACTCAAGGTCTGCTAACTTTTTAATCAGGCATCTGGTTGCAAGCTGCTCACGATTGATTCTGAGGGAAGAACTAACACAATCTAGGCAGCAAAAGCAGGTGCCAAAAAAGCACACATATTGGTGAAACCAATGAAAGCTCTAGAGGTTAAAAGAAGCAAAAACTACTGGAAAATTCTTCTTAAAAGACCTTTGCTTGGGATCCAGTCATAACTGAGTGAAATTAAATGAGGCAAATGAGCATAGTGAGATTTTTTTTAGCAAAATACTTAGGAATATGAACAGCAGAACCACAAAAGCTCAGCCTAGAGAAAACTTGCCAGTCAGAATATTAGTGAGCAGAATTAATTAGACTGGGGAGTCAAAATTTTCACATGCGTTTTGCTACATAAAATAAATAAGAAATACCATGAGAAGTTTCTGGAATTGCAATTAGGACACTTAGATTCTCAGCATTTTTGCCTTGTTTTGGAGAAATGAGCAGATCTGGTTTTATTTGCTAAAAATATACTTTTTTTTTCTTTATCTAATAAGTCTATCCTCCATGATTAAGAGAGTCCTGAATCTAAAAGTGCTTACACAGCACAGCACTGGGTGCACTTATAAATTACATGTGTTGATGGAGACTATAGCTACTCTCACACATATCTGTAGAATTACAGTTGAATCAGAGGCAAGTGCAAGAATATAATCTATATAAAAATTGCATGCTCCCATCTCTTTTCAACTGGAAATACCCCTCCCTAGTTTGTATACGATATGACAACACTAAACTCCTTTCAGGACTGCCCTCAAGAAAATTTTGTTTAGGCATATATGTTTGCATACCATCTTGAATGTTGGTGGGTTTGGGTTTTTTTATCAATATTCTTATCTGAATCGTTTGTGCCTAATTTTAATGATTTTGGCACCCTTCTATATGAAACATATAATTTGCATAACCTATATAACAGTTCTGCATAAGGACTTTGACCAAACACCCTAAAACATCTAGATTAGAAATAGAAAACCATAATGATAATAAGGTTCTGGCCCTTATTAATGGAAATCAGGATAGAATCTCACTTATAAACCAGTAAGCACCACCCATCTTAGGAAGAAAAACCAAACCAACATAGATAATAGGTAGTGCAAGAGGTTTGGAAGCTTTATTTCACAGAAAACTCAGAAAAACTGCTACAAATAACATTTTTTAAGAGACCATCAAAAACCAGGATTGAGCTGAAACCTAGACATTTCTAATAAATATTTTGCAAAATCCTCATCCCTCTGCCTAGTAACAATTTCCCTGTAAATTCCAGAAATAGGTTTCCTATCTTTTAGGCACACTTTGGTGAAGAAATAATTACTCTGCCATCTCCCAGGCTTTGCTCTTTCTAAAACAAAGCAGACAATAATGACTTAGAAGCAGATTACCATGTTACATTAAAATAAGGGTATCTAAGCTTTATTCTAAAATGTTTGAGGTTTTTTTTTCTATGGTTTTGTGGGTTTGGTTTTGGTTTTTTTTTTGTTGTATTTTTTTGGTTGGTTGGGTTGGGTTTTGTTGTTTTTTGGTTTTCTGCTTTTTACCTTTTTTTTTTTCCCAGTTTAGTAAATCCCACCAAGTACAAGTTGCATCAATTAACTTAGAGCCTCACAGTATACAGAAGCCCACATCAATTGCATGGATCCAGCAGCGTTACTTCAATTTCTTTCAGACCTAGTTGAGTACAGATGCAGTAGGATATCAAAAGCTTTAATCATTCCCTATTTGCTTAAATCAAAAACATCATCTCTTCTCAGATTGTTTACCAACACTTGAAATCAGCAAGTTGCAGCAGCTTAGGCATCAGCACAGCAAAATAGCAAGGACAGCTTCTAACTAAGGCAGATGACATGAGATGCCTAAAAGTTTTTCTCTCTTCCTATGGCCATGGTTTTTTGCAAAGCAATACCCAGTTCAATGGCCACTATCTTGCCTTGTGATAAGCATGGAAGAATAGTCACATATTTGTGAATCTGCCAACACTCCAGTGACAGCTTTCTCTCTTTCTTTCTAACAGATATCACTCATTCACTCTACTGTCTGTCATCTACACGTGAAGGTTTTAGAGAAATGAAAAGCAGTGGTCTGGCAGAGGGCCACTCACACACTCACAAAGAGACCCTTAATCATAAGGGACTTTCACATCTCTCTGATCTAGGAGCAATTCAGGATATATGCCAGGAGGAAGAAGAACAAAGACACCAGCTTTTGAAAATTCCCTCAGTGCCTTAATAATACTGCTGAGATGGCTTTTGCCAGATTAAACAGACATGTTCCTTTAGACCCTAAATATTGGTCTGAAACTAATTCCCTAAGCATTGTCCAGAGTGTAACAGGGTTTGGGATACCAACAATCAAACTTTGAAGTAATTCTTCAAATTCCAGTGGAGCTGGCTGCAGAGACAGAGAGAATACCCAGGTCTTTCCAGGCCAAGGAGAGAGAGGGCAGCTTGAATTTTTGCAATTGTTGTCTTTAAAGGACTTGGACAAAGCAATTCCAACATAACAGCCTATTTCTAAAATGCTTTACAGTAAAGGCTAGATGTGGGGCTTAGGGAACTAGCTGGTATTTTCTAATGTTCCCTACACTCAGCACAGCTTTCTGACTCTGAAGGAGAACACTACGGGAGCTGCAATACATTAGTGAAGCCTGACAGGGTAAAGATCTTCCTTCATTTGCCATTTTGTTTTGAAGCAGCAAGAAACTACAGATTTCATGATGAGGATTCTATCTGATATTCACATGAAGTATCATTGTTATACGATTCCCCAAGTGATTTCAATAACTCAAACCATAACTGTGCATAGGCAGAAAAAAATAAATCTTTTAAAAATCATTGAAGAAAAATATTTGTAATGTGGCTGAGGCTTTAGCTTCTTACATGCCAGTACTTGCCTTCATAATTCCTCTGAGACTCACTCAAATGTTAAAAGAGCCCATTTGCCTATATGTTCATTCAGTTGAACACTCAGCAGGATCTCTTTCTTGTGATGTTTCTAGTACTTGGGTTAATTTCATTACATTCAGTGAGATATTCATCATAAAGAAATATCAGGATATCAAAATGCAATGTAATACTTAAATTCCAGTTCACTTACATGGGGAAACTAAATTAATGTCAACCTGGAAATTTGCTCTGAGTTATAAGTGAATATATTCACTCTTTCCAAGCTCTTATCAGCTTCTGTAGAATCTAAGGTCTTTAAAAAATTCTGAAAAAATGGTCTCAAAACTGTAAACTGAATGAAGGCAATGTGGTGCTTGCTTTCTAAATCAGCAGACAGACAGCTGGAGTGCCACTGCTGTAACCCAAAGATTTGACAGGCTACAGCAGAGTTAAAACTGACAAGAGCCTTTCTTCATATTTTCCTGCTGCTATTCAAAACTCTCTGAGCAGCAGGAGACTGATGAGAAGGAGGTTAATTTTGCTCTGCAGTAGTTTAGACTATGAAAGTCTGAAGAAAGTAAACACTATAGAACAGCTTCATTCCTATCAATTGCTGAACATGTGATTTGGGGGAGATGAGTTAGCAAGGCAGATATGTTTTCAACCAGATTTCATAATGTCTTTCCTAATGTGGTCCTTCCATTTCTTTGTTTGGTTTTTTTTTGTTTGTTTGGGTTTTTTTACTCATCATTTATTTACTGATTTCTCTTTTGACAACTAAAATCCAGGAAAGCAAGCCTGAATATAATTTTTCATGCATTGTATTGTTCAAGAATACAGTAATTTGTGGGAAGGCAACACTTTCTCTTGTATTTTGGAGCTAGACGTAAGAGGCAAATTAAGGTCCCCAAGGGAACATGAGCTAGATCATTGAAAAGGAAGGCATGTGCACTGACCAAGGCAGTGGAAATGAGGCTGAGTCTTTGAAAAGAACATAACATAGAGAGGACTGAAACTGGATAGAAAGAGGAGGACTGAAGTCAGGGAAGTAGTTCGAACCTTGTAGTCAGGAAAAAAGAATGACATGAAAGGCCACACAAAGATAGTGGGTAAGACCAAGTGGGTATGACAAGGCAAGGACAAAGTAAGGATAGATATTGATTCTTACTTTCCAGTGGGGAAAGAGGAAGGTGGTAAAAGGAAGCAAATGTTACAAAGAATTGGAAGAAAAGCCTCTAGCTGGCCTGAGCAGTTTGAACTAGGAAATGGATGGAAAAGACAAGGAGAAATCCACAAAGAGAATGTCGGAGGAAATATGCCCTGATTCAATGGCAATAGGACAGAACTCTCCTGGGAATAAGGAAACTTCTGCAGCAAATAGTATTCTAGTGATCAGGAATGGATCATGTGTTCCAAATTCTAGGTATTAAAAGGTATCGGTTAAAGGTTTAAATAATATTCCTGGAAAAGCTATATGATAAATCCCACTCTATAATATTTTATCCCTCCTTTCACTATTCAGAATGTATATGGTACTAAGGAAGTTGTTGCATTTTCTGCAAATCACCAATTAGGGTGAAAAAAATAGATTAGTTTTCAAGCCAGTAAAGAGAAATGGGCATATGCCAAGGATGCCATGTTAAACACATCATCCTTAAGGTGGGATGAATTCCTTTCTGTCAAAGCCACTTACTTTACATTGACTAAAACCAATGTCTGCATGACCTCCTCTAAGTAAGATGGAATGTTATTGAAGCCAGGTAATTTCTCCTTTAGTTTCTGCTCTGTATTTCCTGAATGGTTAATTTAGGGTCTGAGATTTGAGATCATGCATACAACAGTGGCTTATGTGCCACTTCAAAGCCACAAAGAGTACTAACATCCTTATGCTTCTTTACTGGAGTGCAGCAACAGTATGTTAATATTTGCAAAGCATTCAGAAACAGTAGTGATAAGTGTCATAGCAAATTCCATGAGAAAACTAATAGCTCTGTCTTCAAAACAGGATATGAACATTGCAACAAATAACATCAACAGATAGTGAATAAGGAGGAGGGAAAATATTGAGTTTCGCTCATTAACTTGGACTGACGATTTTGTGCACTGAATAAGATCAAGATTCTCTGGATATAATGATTGATATGTGATTAGGTAATTAAATACTTGTATTGGAATTCCTACACATAGGGGGGTGAATTGAGTTTCCAGTAAGCATCATTAATAACAGCTTCTGGGTGCAAGATTCTGAAACTTCAAAATAATGATTAAATATAATTTTTTTTTAGTGGATATACCATGGCAACTTGCAAACAGATCGGGAGAGAGAACACCTTGCTAAGACAGTCCTGCTTGGGGGAAGAACATCAAAGTAACTGAAAACAAACTCTAGGCTTTCTATACAACTTTTTTTCATTCATCTTTGCCAAATTTATTTTAAAATTCTTTGGATCTGTGGTTCAGGTTTACTTCCTGTTTGTTTTATTTATATTCTCTTGATCCTAGCCTAGGAATTCAGATTGTTTCTATTTTTTATGAATTAAAGCAAAATAACATTACAAAGACAATCACATTTCTGTTTTTCAGTCTGTCTGTTAAAGCCATCACCAGAAAATAGTATATTTGACCATACATCCATTAAAATAAAGGCATATTTGTTTGACATTTTCTCATATTTTTCAACACTCACTGTTTAATTTCTATTTATAAGTCTCATGGATTGCAGACTGAAACACTTCCACAAAGACAAACTTGGCTCAATTTGTATGCTAGTCTAACTGGCAAGAAACAACAACAGTGTTCAGGACTGACTCTCTTTCACTCTCTGACTATTTCTCTTTGGAGAAAAAGCTGCTGTGAAAAGTGAACCAATGCACACAGTCATTAAGAAATCTGGAAGTGCTGTCATTGGAAGTGACAATATGGCTTGCTTAGTGAGGATTTGCTTTGAATGCACAGCTTCAGAATTATTTACTAATTAAAAATGTTTTACCACAGAGAAACCCTTTGAGGTTTGCCTCTTGTTTCCTAGGGTGCAGGAGCGTGAAATCATGGATGAATGAGCTATAGCACCATAATTTGCTTCTGTCGGTTTAAATGAAAAGGTCTGAAATGAACTGGTGAAATTAGTTCACAACATTTTTAGCCACCAGTAAAGGCAATTTATTTTTATGATAACCTGTAACCGCATACCCACCTTTCACAAACTTCTAATCTTACAGCAGGCAGAAGAATTATGTGTCCTATATACTATTCCATGCCCTCTTTAGACTGGGGAAGTAAAGATGTCAAATGGCATTGAATTGTCAACATTCAGCATTGAGAATATGTTGTTCACATCTAAGGTCAAAATTTACCTATGCACAGAGAGAGCTCCTACTCTCCAATTTATCTCCTCACACACACAAAGTAAACTGGGGCTGTTTTATTCTGATGTGTATTGTGCTGACACAAATAGCAGCTAGAAAGAAAGACCTTAACTATTGGGGTGGAAGAAGGAAAGGACACTTGCCAGCAATAATAGATATATACATGTGCCTAAAGAGGACTAGTGTGACTCTTACTAATAGAAGAATAAAGTCACTCAGCTGTGAAATAACTCATAATTAGGAAGACCTCATTCAAATCCCAGTTACAGCAAGATACTAGATAAGCAAATCAAAATCATCACTTCAGTTGTTTAAAGACAGATAGCATGCAGTATCCATCTGTTAAGCAATGCCACCTGTTCTATCAACTCATTACATCGTCTGGAGTATTAAGCAGAAAAGTCAATTAAGTCAATCCATGTGCAAGAGGACCTTCATGGAGCCTGAGCAATTGTTCTCTGCTACCCCCCATCTCATCCCAGCAAGGAGGAAACAGGATAACTCCGAATGATTTCATCAGTCCCCTGTCAGAGTCCATCTCCACCTCTTGATTAATAATATAGGAAGCAGTGAAAAAAAATACACAGTCAATATAAAAATTGGGTTGTCTTTTATTACCAACACAAGGTTGTTATTAACCATTCACACCCAGAAAGAAATTTAATGAAGTTTTCATTGTGTTCCTCTGAGGGAAGGTTAAAATTTATGTGCCCAAGCCCATCATCACCTCAAAATGCTCAGCTTACCAGCACATTATTTCAGCTAAAGCCTAATATCAAATTGCACTTATGACCTGTGGTTGCCAATCTACTTACATTTACACAAAATAACATGTGGTTGCCATATACCCCTGCTTACACAAAATACTCATTTAAGTGCATAAAGAATCTAAACTCCATGATTCAGATACTACTTTTATAGCTCGAAATTACTATTTTCACATTGATTTAACCCTTTGCTTGCAGCAAACAATCACAAGAAGAAAACATAATGTGCTGCCTTGGCAGGAAATGGCAAAGGGCTGTTAGTAAATGTAAAATCAGAAAATTCTTCAGGAAAATTCTGACATTTCTATCACATCTTAGAGAATACCTCAGTAAGGTTCAATTCTTATAAATATAAGGTGGGATTGGATATAAAGGTCACACACAGCCCAAAATCTCTTCAGTAAGGACACTCTTAAGTGGATTCACATAAAAAGTGAATCCCAAAAGCACAGCTGAGAAGTGATTTTTGTATCCTGACACCTGCTAAATACAAAGAGTGAAAGAAAACCCCAAAAACCACCCCCTTCTCATCACCAGAAAAGCTGACAAGGAAATCACTCTTCCAGGAACTAAGAGGCAGTGTGCCAAGCAGTGTAACCTCTGCAAGAATGACTTATCATATTGATGGTGTTTGATTAGGGAGGCTTGTAGTTACCTTAGTTAGCTTGACACTTTTAAATTTAAATCTTTAAATCTTCTGATTTATATTTAGTAAAACTAAAAAGAAAGAGATGATTTAATGTGTCCTTCAATGCTGTTCATTTTCTTTAGCTGGATGAGATTTCTCTACATATAGGCACAATCTTTCCCTATCTGCACTCTGGTGCACTTACATAATAACAGAAGTCAACATTTACTTCAATGCATAGGTAAAAATGTGGTTTAGTCCCCTTCAATATTCATGTGCAATTTTATGTACATGTTTTTCTTCCTTTTTTGGATAATGATAAATATGAATTGTGATGAATTTAATAGGAAGGAAAAAACCCTAAAAAGAAAAACAAACAAACAAACAAACAAAAAAATCCCAAACCCAAACACTACCAAGCCCCCCACATTTCATTGTAATGTCATTCCTTCAATAGAATATTTGTAACACTCCCATATGTTTATTAGGAGAGCTGTTTTGTACCATCCAGGCCAGTTTCATGTTTCTCTTACAATTACCCATTTCTAATGCAACCAAAAATTCAAATTTCAACTGACCTGCAGAATCACCATGAAATCACAAACAACACAGGTCCTCATCTACAAAAAAACTGGAAAGGGAAAAGCTGAACAGTGATGTTCTAAAGATCAGGTTATGCACAAATCGTGAGTAAGATGAAGAGCAACATACTGCAGAATTTCCTGAGATGGTTAGAACATGCTGCAAATAACATCAAGTTTGTGGGTTCAAACCTTTATGGCCCAGTCACTTGAGTTGGATTCAATGATCCTTGTGGGTCCCTTCCAATTCAGACTATTCTGTGATTCTGCTTGAAATTTTTGTCAGCCAACCATATGTTGTTGAAATCCCATCAAAATCCCAGTTTTGCCAGTTGTGAATTTATTCCATGAAGCTGCTTTTATATTTTTAGTTTCTTTGTGAGACTAAGAGATTTTCAGTCTCTCAGTCAATATTGGTGTTCAGAGTAAGTTTTGTCTTCCTGTGATGCCTTGGGAGGCTACTTAGAACAGAGGCTAGACAGTTTTAAAATAATAAAGTAGGTATTTATTCAAGTAGATATTTATTGAAAAGGCCTTCAAAGGATACGTTTTGGGCAGTACAAGAGCCTGGCCAAGGCTGCTCCCACGATAGACAATGGGTCAGACATTTTCACACTTTTATAAGTTTTGGTCCATTTACAAATTGGGGTTAATTGTCCATTTACAGCTTCAGGTTATGAAGTCCCAGCCTTCCAGACTGCTCTCCTCAATTCGATGTTGTTTACACTTTTTGGGCCTGAAGCTGCAAGGGTGTCCTTGGTTCTCACTGGAAAAGGGTTGTTTTGTCTAACTGAACTGTGAGAGAACTTGCTAACATTTTACATGAAGTGCAGAGTTACACACTGATGCAGTACAGAACCCGGAAAATATGAAAGCTAAAACTTAAGGCATCACCTGAAAGAGAGAATCATAAAATCATTGAATGATTTAGTCTGGAAAAGATCTTCAAGATCATTGAGTCCAAACATAAACTCAAGACTGCCAAGTCCACCACTAAACCATGTCCCCAAGTGCACAGCTTTTAAACATCTTCTGTGCATCCACAGCAGCCCATTCCAAGCCTTCCAGTAAAGGCTTTTTTTCCTCATAGCTAATCTAAAGCTCCCCTGGTGCCACTTGAGGCCATTTCGTCCTCTCCTGTCACTTCTTACTTGGGAAAAAGACTGACTCCCACCTCACTATAATCTCCTTTCAGATAGTCATAGGGCAATAAGGTCTCCCCTGAGACTTCTTTTCTCCAGGCTAAACAACCCCAGCTCCCTCAGACCCTTCTCCAGATTTTCTGCATCTCTTTGGACACCCTGTTTAGGTAGCTACTTGTAGTATTTACCTGATATCTACACTAGATATTTATTTGTCTTTAATAACATAAATGTGTATTGGATTTTTTTTTGCCTTAAACAACTTTATTTGGCTAGCATAACATTATTTTTTTATTATGTGGTTCTTTAGAAAGTTATAGTTTCCATCTGAGGAATTCTGTGCATTTAGAATTTGGGCTTGCATGTAGGAACTGACCTATAGGGAAATTATTGTGCTTTTGCATTTTTGATTGCTTTCTTATTTTTGTTTGCAATAAAATAATGCTGTTTTAAGGAATGTTTCTAGGTTCCCTTCTCTAGGTGTTTATATCCAGATTTTGCCTAAATTTTATGGATTCTTTCTGTCCAACAGATTAAGAAAGCCATCTCTCATCTATATCTACAAAACTGAGATCTCCATCCATCTTCTTATCTTACACCTTGATTACAGCAACATCTCTTGCTCACACTTTATAAAATGTGGTCCTGCTCCATTCATTTCCTTGTTGTAATGACAATACTTTAGAATCCAAGTTCAAAAAAAAAACCAACAAAACAAAACAAAATCATATCTTGTGCACAAAACTCATCTTCCCTAAATCCCTGTCTTTGGATCTTTATAAGGTATTAGGCCCTTCTCACTGCACAAGGGCAGTAGAGCCAGCAGTGCAGTGTCCTACATCACAAGACCTACTTGCTGAGTAAATCTTCCAAGCAATAGCAGGAGCAGTCATGCTGCTCAGGGAAGGAGAGGGCAGGGGGAAAGGATGACAACAGCTGGAGTGAAATGCAATGCTATTGCCTCTGCACATATTTCAGGAGCTAGATATGGTTGTCAGTTATCTTTATTTTGCCTGTACACATCTGAGAGTGGCAGTTTTTTCCTGCCTGAAATATGTATACAAAAAGCAGGCCTATTTCCACACAAAAACTATTCCACCTCTGATGCATTTTCTAATTAGCTTTTATTCTGCAGATGCTTTTCAGTGGAGCCTGAACTGCCAGCCTTCTGTGACTGAAACACACCTAAAATGAAGGACATGAAACCCTTTTCTCAAGCAGCATTTTTCACTGGTACATACAGGATGCAGACAATACTGAAATGGGTTTAGACCCTTCTAGAAACCCACATATATTGAGTTTTTTAGAAATTTCTCAGCTCAGTAGTCATAATGAACTCAGTCCCTTACTTCAGACTCACTAATTTTTTTTCAAGAGAATCTGTTAGCTGAACCAAGCCAAAAGACTCTGAAAAAGAATCAATGTCCTCTGTAACTAACAGGTTTTGTTCCTTTGATAAGAAAATGTGAGCTTTTCATTTAGGTGAACCCCATTCTTGAAATACTAAGCATTAACCATACTTCCTTTAAGTGTGAGCTTACTTTCCAACAAATCTCTTTTTTCACAAAACATGCCAGCAATAAAACAAGTTCAAGCTATTTCAGATTCCTTCACTGCTGCTCCTCTCTGCCATACAAGGGCAGGCTGAATCTCTTCATAGCACTGGGATGATCATAGTCAGTCCTGTTCTCAGGCTGCAGCCAAGCAGAAGGTTTTGTTCAGCATTTATCACTGTGATCTGTGACACTGGCTCTAGCTTTATCATATTTCAGAAGTCTATGTAGTTTCATATGGTTTAAGGTGAGAGGGGTCTATTAGATCATCTGCTCTGACCTCCCATATATCATAAACCATTAAGCTTCAACCACAAGCTCTTAAATTAAGCCCAAAGACTTTAGTTAGCACTTTGGTTCTCAGAAGACTAAGCTTTTTGCCAAAGGCAGACAGAAAATGAGAAAAACAGATGCTACTAATCCAAACTCCTCTGCAATGGAGGACAATTGATTAAGTGAGATAAGTGATTTATACACACCTCCGGTGTTAAGGCATTTACTGTAGGGACTAAAAATTGTGAATCATGAATTTAATACCCTGCTCTGCTTTCTGACTTCAGATCAGCCTTTTCCCCTTTCTTTGCCACAGGTTCTAATTTCTCAAATAGTTATAATTAAAATCTCCTTTCTCAAAGCTTGTTATTACAATGTTCCTGAGATAGAGTTATTAAGTACTTATATAAGCCTCTTGTCTTTTGGTAAGTAATGCTTAGCTAGGAAAAGTCTGAGTAGAATGCTTCAGAACAGCATTCCTGTTTGCTATTCTGTTTCTTAATTCAAATCCTCTGCTGGCTTCCACAGGGCTACAAGGCAGTAAGGACGCAGTCCTCTGGTCTGCACCTTGCTGATGCCTCAGGTTTTAGCTTTTATATTTTTTAGATTTTGTACTGCTTTATTGTGTAGTTCTGATCTTCATATTAGAGGATGGTAAGCTCTCTTCACAGAGTAAAGAGACAAAACAATTCCTTTCCTCGCTTGGGACCGAGGACAACTGATCCAAATCTCAGGCCCAAGAGCATAAACAATGTGGACTGAAGAGAGAAAAACAAGAAGGATGGGACTTCATAAACTAAAGCTATATCTGTACAATTAACTCAAAAAAGCAAATGGAGCAGAACTTATAAAAGTGAGAGACCCCCATGACCAGTTGTCTATTTTTTGACCATTTTGGTTCATCTTGGGTGTAGCCCTGGCTGGGCTCTTGTACTGCCCAAGGTGTATCCATTAAGGCCTTTTAATAAATACCTACTTTAACTCCATCTAGCCTCTGTTCTAGGTCAGCCTTCACAAGGCATCACTGCCTTTCCTGTCTGCAAATGATGCAGTTCACTGAAAAATTAGGTGGTTCATTCATTCACTCTAAATTAAAACCCCATAGGAAGGAGAAGAAAAATGCAGGTAGAAGATTGTTATTGGATTACTGATTTATAAGAGCAATTCAAGGTTACCAGCACAATTTCACCTTCTAGCAATCCATGCTGCAGAAAAAAGCTGGCACAAACTCAAAGTGCTGGTCTGCATACACCTTTGTTACAAAATGGCAGTCTACTTCTACAAGTAATTTTTAAAAATGTATATTAAACATATTTTCTACTGGAACAGTGAAACAGCACACAGAGTGTTGTAATTTTGCTGAAATTTTGTTTCCAAGAAGCAAAAAGCTGATGATGATGACTGTCTTTAATCCTTTCTTCTGAAATTACTATTCAGAGAATTGAAAGAGATCTACTAGGTTAGCAAATCCCAAACCATGCTGTCACAGGCAGACATGAACTGTCATCCTGTTCATTTTCTATTTATATTATTCTGTGTATTACAGTACAAAATAGAATTTAAATAAAAGTGATTAAACTGAAATTATTTTTTTTAAATCCCTTCATATGAATTTTCAGATTTAGCTCCAATTCAGAAGGAAAAGACATTTCAAAAGCTTGAGATCATTCATGAAAAAAAAAAGAGCCTTCAAAAAACCCTAATAAAAAGGCTTCTTATAAATGGCAGCCTTCTTGTAACATTTTTTCCACTGCTCCAAAAATTCTTTCAAGTAAATCTGACAGGGCTGCAAACAGGAAAAAGAATTGGTAGCAAATAGTAAGCGCAGCTCCCACTGTTCATCTGAGAAGAGAAACCAGCAGAGAAACAGTGTGTAAGTCTGGTATGAGCACTGCAATAAAAGCACAAAAGGCAACTCAGCAGGGTATATACCATCTCCATTCATGCCTAGGTTAGTTCCATGCAGAAATCCTTGCACATGGGAATCAGAACACACTCCCTTCTCTATGTCCACACTGTGCATCTCACAGTTTCTGCATGCCACACATTTCAGACTACAAGCTGTTCTTTTACGCTAAATTGCAACTCCACCATACAGACCTGTGCAAAAAACCCACTGAATTTACTATCAACCAAACCTGCTTTTAAGCCACAGGGGGTAGCATGTTTAATGGATGCCAAAGCTTCTAAGATGTGGCATTCAAAGCACTCACATCTGCAGGAAATATACAGCACTTTTTTTTCCCTTTTTCCTTTATTCCTTTTTTCTTTTTTTCTTTCTTTCTTTCTTTCTTCATTTTATCCTTCTATTTGTATCATCATGGAGCATTGCTGAGAAAAATATTGTTAAAGTAATGGTTAATGAATAAAGAGGAAAGTGAGCAGGTGTAAAACCCACTTTGTTTTTTGGTGCATGAAAATTTTTGTATGAATAGAATGGTTATGTATTTTTCTTTGGAAAGAATTCTGAATTCTATCATTTAGGAATGAAATTCTTGATAAAAGAAAGCATAACTGGAATATATAGAAACAGCTTGGACAATATTGCTTTTGGATTAGATTTGAACTCTACTATGAAAAGAGGAGTAATTACTCAATTGTTTGACACAGAAATCAAACACAGAAAATACTGTATGCCCCTGCGATCACCTAGTCAAAGTCTTCTGGTTTTTTGTTTGGGTTTTTTTTTCTTTAACACTGTACTTAAATTCTGAAGCTCCTGGATATAAAAGATGAGAATTACACATCATGAGACACTTTTGTGCCAGTGTTAAACTAACACATCTAAATATATTTTGCTTCCCAAAGTAGTTTGCAATAAGTAACTTTGTCTTCAATTATATATTCATATGGGAATCTCATTTTACATTTTATTCATCAACAGAAGAGATAAAATCAGTTAGAAAATACTTGATAGCAGAGTTTTACTGCAATAGTAAATCATACCTCTACTATAAAAGTTGAGAGAAGCATTATGTGAGGTTGTGTTACACTCCAGGATTTTATAGCCTTGAAAAGAATCAGCAATAAATTTGAATAAGGCTGAGAAGGAAAGCAGCTGGAGATGCAAAAGAGAAGTGACACCTTTATACTGTACTTCTATTTACCATTTATCTGTCATTTTTTATCTCCACATCTTGAGATTAGAAATCTCTTTTTGCATAGATAAAATGTCAGTGACAACTTTCTATTTTAACATCTTAGGCTGTCGATGACACTTTGTTTTAATAACTTTCAAAGAACTTCTGATTATTCTGTTTCTTACTTGGTAGAATGAGAAATACAGAAGGGAAAATGGTTGCAGATGAAATACTCTAGACCCATTTCCTTTTAGTATTTAAAACTATTGCAGGTTAAAAGAGCAATGAACACCTTGATATTTGCTATAAATTCTCTAAATTAATATGGGTTACTTCAATTACATTATTTATGTATAAAATAGAATGGATACCTTGTATGCATCCATGTTTTAGCTGTTGCTAATTCCACCCTTATTATTATAAGAAAGCAGTTCAAAAAATAAGGGATTCAGTAAACTTGAAGCGACAAACACAAAAATCTGTTCATGAAGGAAATTGACGTGGCATGGCACTCAATCAGTTACTCTAAAGCTTTACTCCCAGCCCCTCACTTCTGCATTATATAATTTCTCATTATCAAAATGAAACATTATCATCAATATGTTTGGAAATTTATAAAGTAAAACAATGTGGCTGTATGGGAAAATTCCTAAAGTAGCCTTAAGAGGTATTATCAGATTAATATAAGGACAGAAAAAAAAAGATAACATCAAAAAAAAGATAACATCTATTTTTTCTTTGCTTTCCTTTGCTTTCAGCCAAATAGCTGCTGTTTGCTCAAGTCTGGTCAGAGATCATTCAAAGGAGTCCTCACTTAAGAATTTCAGATTTCTTGCCTCACTACAGAGACAGATTGATTTTTTGAGCAATTAATGAACTACTGTAACTAAGTATCGCTGTCTTGGGATAAGTCACATTGTAGAGGGGCTGCTTTCCATTCTTATAACTTGAATGAGGGGCAAAATTTCATATATTTCACCACTGGCAGTCAAACAATGTGAAACTCAGCAAACAATAGTTATTAAAATTAAGGATGCAATCTTAGCTCATTGTCAAACCTAGTTCAATGTAACTGATATACATTGTCAAAAATTAATGAAAAAAAAAGAAGTTTATGATGTGATTGCATTTAGATACAAATATATCTAAAACGGGTCAGGGTAAGCAGCCTATCGACGTGCCTATATCTTTCTGCTTCATCAGACAATTATAAGGTGTCTGATTTTTCAGACAGTTGAATCTATTAAAGTCTAGCTCTCTGCCAACAGTGCTCTTGGCATGCATCCACATGATGTAATTTTATAGATAACTGGATTTTTCCTGTGATTGGTATTTTTAAAAAATCAAATTTACTAATAGAGATTAAAAAAAAAAGTGAAAATAACCATTTTATATTGAATGCTCCATTTATAAGTTTGACATCTCACTGAACCAGTGTTTCAAATGACTGTAGAATGTCAAGAAAAAGATTTTTTTTTCAATCCTGAGAAAAAAAAGTTTGCGAGCTGTCAATCTCCTGTTTTTAATAGCAAGTCCTGAATGTTCTAAATTAGTTTATGCATTTTTGCGACCACCTGTCTGTTGTTACTGTCAAAACTGATTCAGGTCCTCTGAGTTTTCAGGAGTCTTAGCTGTGACACTGTAAATTTTTAACCCTTTCTGCAAGTGAGTGAGGAATACTTGTACATGGACTTCTAATAAAGTGGCTTCTTGATTAAAAGATAGAAAAAAAATGCCCCAAACAACTGAAAGATAGAGTAGTGTGGGTCTCTGGCCTTCTTTCAGCGAACTTGGTGGGGTTTTGAATATACAGAACTGCAATGTGAGGAGCTGAAGTTAGCTTTTCTTTCAGCTGAGCTCTTTGATGATACTCAGACACAGCTGTCAAAGTTTAGAGAATGGCGTGATCAATGTATTTCAGTCTTGAAATTTAAAATCAGATGTTTAACTTGAAATTAGACATCCTAGATAACTTAACCCTTTACTTTTAATAACCCTTAACTTTTTATTCAGAGGCATAAATAGTTACAGAGAAAAACACTCATCTGTAGATTACAGAACAGTAAATCTACTTTATTTCCTTTAGCCACAGAAAGATGAGCGTTCTAAGATGTGGGACTTGGATGTTTTAAATAAGGTAGGATAAATCCTTTTCCTAAGAAAAATATTCAACTTGCTGACCTTTCCAAACCACTTGCTGGCTGAGGACTTGAAGCACTGGTGTCAGCAGTGAAAAAGCAAAGTGAAAAGCATATCTGCTGCTTTAGATTAAAAATCACTTAATTCAAATGCATTTAATTCTACATTATGTTAACATTAATTTGAATTTAAATTCCTAACATCTGATGCTTATTTATGAAACCAGAGACATAAAATTGCATGCAGAGCTATACTATACATACAATGCACTCAGCTAAGAGAACTCTTCTGACATTTATATAAAAATAGACAATATATATTTATCCTAATATCACAAAAATATTAAGGATTGATGTTTTTACTTGCCCCCACCCCAAAAGGTTCCAGCAATCTTCTGAAAAAAACACACTTTGTATGTGAATCAAATATATACAGGTAACACCAAGATGGCCACAATCAACAGCTGAAGCTTATTCCATCTTAGCAGAGGCAAAAAGTGTTCCACCATTCCTGGCTCACATACCAAAAGTTCTGGAGCAGGCACAATTCTTTGTCAGGCTCTGTTTTACAATCTCCAAGCTTCCTATTTCCCTACCCCCTTTATGTCACAGGGCTAGGCCTGTGAAGAATGCTTTTTAGGTCCTTACAGCATTCTGTTATCTTCTACAGAAACACCACTTCCCAAGACAGAAAACAATGTGACTGAATATTCTTAGCATCCCCCAGATGCGAGGTCATATTGAGCAAAAAACAATTCTAAAAACAACTCTTTCTCCTGGCCAGTCTTCTATTTTCAACCCTTTCAGTCCCACATTCAACATTCATGAGTGGAAAGGATTTTTAACCCACAGCCACTGCAATCAACAAAATAGGAGCATATCATAGAATTCAGTTGAATGTGGTCATCCCTAGTTTTTAATACTGTCCTGTGAATATGCCTCATTTGCCTTCTAGAGCTACAATATTATATTACAAGCCAATCACAAAAATGCATAGATCAATTATCTTAACTGGGTTATTATCTTAGCTGGGTTATAAGTAGTCATTACTTACTGGTAAATCTTCAACACAGTTCTGATATTTTGTGTAAAATTCAGTTCTGGTGAGCCATTTACGACAGATACCTTACAATTTTGAATCATTCTACCATGCAACTTGAAGCACAAAAGCGAGACCTAATCTAGGAGTCTATTTAATCCAGTCTATCAACTTGGGTTCCTCAATTAGCTGCTCGAAAGGAAAGCATGAACCTTCAATTTGTTGTAATGGCAACCTAGATTTATCTTATTGCAGGGCTGGATTGCTGCAGGAGGATATCATCCATGTATGATCAAGCATGCAAGTACCTGGAGATTTGGTTTTTAGAGATTTTTCTAGTCGCTTTCAATAGTGTAGAAAATATTCCTCAGAAATTTACCACATTGCCTTTTAATATCTTTTATGAACAAAAAAACAAAAAAAAATAATGAAGCCTTATATAAGAGATGGATACAAGAGATGTGGCTTTGGATTATAGAAAGAAAATATAGAGCTATGTGCATTTTTCAGTACCCTTGGAGAACCAGTTATAAAGTGCACCTACACACATACATCCTGAGAAGAAAACACTCAGAACACGCACATGCTTTCAGGTGCTGTAGCACTTGAGAAAACTCCTTTATTTTAAGGGGGTTTTCAACTAAATAAATAACTGCTCTAGCCATGTTTTATCTGTGGGACGCATCCATAAAATGAGACCGTACTATTAATTATAATTTCCTGTTCATTTTAATGACATTTGAAAAGCTTTTGTAGCTCACTAAATGAGCTGCTTGGACTCCTTTTCTGCCTGGTTAGTGACTAACAGCAAGTAACAGAGTACAGCAGGGATAGTCTAATTACTGTCAAAACCAAAGGTCACCTAATTCCAGGCAATGCAAATAGACTAATTATATTGTTTCTTAAGGTGTCTTCCAGACATGTGTCAATCAGCAAAAATAGCAAATAGTAGAATAAGCAGTCCTATACCAGCATAAATTCATCATATTTCTTTTTAGAATAATGCAGTAAAATGACACCACATGAAAATGGTTGATAGGGAATTTAATTACTATGCTTTATAAAAAAGGAAACCGTGGGATATTAAAAAAAAACCTGAAAACTCTTTCTGTGACCTTTAAGTAATTAGTGTTTCATAATTATGTACATGCAGTCTGTAGTTACTTTTTTAAAAATGCCAATAATTTTCCTCCCTCCAACAAGCCACATATTACAGTTATTTTCCCTTATATTCTAAATAAGGAGACTTCTTATTGGAAAAATATTTTTCACCATTAATCTCAAAGGAAAGAAAACAGAAAAGCACACACATAATTAAACATTATAGAATTCTGCTTTTATTATTGAGTTTTATGTACATTATCCTAAATTTTTTATTTAACACAGTAAAAACTGTGCTCTGAGAGACACACATATCCAAATCAGCAAGAGATATTTCAGCGTGCTCACCACATCACTTTAAACAAAAACTCGCACTAGAGCTACATTTTTAGTTTAAGACTATCAATGTTCCTGATTTGAAAATTCTCTCAGAAACATCTATCCCCAGAAATAAAGAGAGATCAATGGCAGCACACCATATCATTGTTGTATTATCTGACTATACAGGTCATAACATAACATTGTCATTACCAAGAAAGCTTTAAAAATTAACAAATTATTATGCAAGACTGTTGAACAAGGAATCAAGCATGGGAATCTTGTATATAATGTGATAATACTATTGTCCATCACACAGCTACTGTCCTTTACACAGCCACTATCCATCACACTAACTGAAGGTACTGCCTATCCTGCCTTCCTACGCCTGAGTAACAGACCAGCTCCTGTGGATGATCCTGAAAACGTGTCAGCTCTGAGCTACTTCCTTAATTCTCCAGCATGAATTATAGCTGAAACAGCACTGATATTTCCTAATGTACTACATGTGTTTCACTTCTACCTTTCAAAGTTACTTAGCAATGCCATCATTACTTAGATATGAGGCTTACAAAGGCTTTGAAGCTGCTGATAGGCAGCATGTATGGGTCCACAGTGCCAGCACAGCCTGTTTTAGAGCTGAAAAAGGCAAAACCTGAAATGCAGAGACAGAAGCACAGAACATGAGAGGGTACAGTCCATCTTGTCTCACAGGGTGTCAAAGAAGAAGCTGAAAAGAAACCAAAAACCCACCCTCTGCTTCTGATGCTCTCTGTTGGTGCTTAGGTAACTTAAAAACCACCTGATAGAAAAAAATGTAACCAGTCACACCCACAATACCTTTGAGAATCAGAGGGTTATTTGGGTCAGGAGGAAACTCACAGATGACTTTGTTCTGGTCCCCCAGCCATGGGCAGGGACATCTTTTTCCACTGGACCAGGCTGATCAGAACTCCAGGAATGGGGCATCTACAACTTTTCTGGACAACCTGTTACAGAGCCTCAGAAGCCTCACAGTAAATAATTTCTTTCTAATATCTAATCTAAGCCTACTGTCTTCCAGTTTAAATCCTGTACCCCTTTTCCTAACTTGTTAGCTCAGTCTGCAGCTGTCATTTACATTTGGGGCTAGGATTTTAGGAGTGGGCTGTCTTTAAATCCTACAATCAAGAAAACTTCAGCTTTGATAGCAAGCCTATTAGATACTTACAATTTTTATTTTTTGGCCCACTGGGCAGTCACAAACTACTGGCCTAGCACCAGTCTAGCCTAGACATGCTGTCAACTTACAGGGCTTAACCAGCAAGTCAGGCTTGTCACTAGCCATTGTTCTCAAAGGAGTTATACAATACCCCACTGAATACAAGGGCAAAGAGGTAACAGGAAAGCAAAATTTAAAAACTGGCAGTTCCACATTATGTGTTGCTTCCTCCCATTTTCAGGACAGAGCATTTTAAAGACATACATGGTATGGTGTTCTGTCCTACAAACTGTCTACTCAAAGTAATGTAAAGGTTTGCAGGGCCTGAGTTAATTCTTCATAACTTATGGTGCTGAGTGTCAAATTAGTGTATTTGTATTGTAAGTGCAATTCCACTGATACATGGTTTTCTGTGGATGGAGGTAATTGTATCAGTTCCAAGTACTGAAAAATAAATTTGCTTTTATCCACCAGTTTTGTATCCTACTTAACTAAAATTTCCGAAGAAGCAGAAGCAGGCTTTCATGTGGTGAAGTGTCCACTACAGTGTCTAAATGAATAATTTACTATCCAAATTGACTGCACCGATCATCTAAATTTAGAGATATCAGACTTTTAACAGATGGTACACTACAGACAGTAACTCTTGGTCAAAAGTGCTTCTAGAATATGCAATTTGCTATGGTAAACTGGTCCATCAAATCAATCTGGCATTTTGCCTCTGGGGAAGGGTAGTATTAAATCCTCTATAGAAAGATAAACTTCTCCCATAATACACTTGGTCACCTGTGCAATGCTATACATTCTTGACTCGAAATAAGAAAAAAATCAGTATGCTTTAAGGTAAGTAGAATTTGTTATGGTATCAGCTGGAAGGTAGCCAATATCCAAATAAATTATATTTTATATGAAGGGTATGACCTTAAGATCCCCTAATCTTATTGACATAAGTGGAAGCTCTCTATACACACCGTATTTTCAGGAGTAGACAACAAATTGGCATGTAGTTTAACAGCTAGGATATAGAAAGGAAATGAAAAGAAATGGAAAGTGTGCATGCTTTCTATTTTAGGTTAATGCACTTCTAAAGACAGGAAATATTGTGGTTATTTGACTTCCTGTATATTATAGATACTACATTTCAATTATTTCTGCTTCAAATTCAATATTTTTTGCTTGACATAGACTATAACTGTAAAGGAAGAAAATGAATAAAGGTCATATTTTTATTTCCAGTGACAGAAAAATCTATCAATTGCATCAGAAAATAGTTTCCAGGACTAGTTAAAATATCCACCTTATTTTTAGTTTAATTTGGTCTATATTCTGCTTTTAGCCATTACACGTCAACATTTTCCTGCCTACAGACTTAATAGACCAGCATTAAGAAATTCTTGTTCTTGGTATAGGTATTTATAGCTTATAATCAAATATCTAAGTCTACTTTTCTTTTCTTTCTTTAGACTAAGCTCAGCTTTTTACTGCAAAGCACGTGTTCCAGTCCTTTCAATCATTTCTTTGTGCTCCTTTGACATTTTCTGTTTTGTTTTCCTAACCGATGGCACCAGAATAGGACACAATATTCATGAAACAGTCATACTAATGCCAAGAGCTGGGATAATATAATCTGCTAAGTCTTACCCAGTATTTGCATAGTCACATCTTTAAAAACCTTTCATTTTTGTGAGCTCACATTCCATTGTTTATCCAGTATTACTCTCTGCAAATTTTTTTCACTTTGTGAAAGTGACTACTTTCCTGAAGCAGTAGTTTTTTATTTGTAAATACAGTCCAACTTCATAGGATTTTACAGCATTCACAGTGGAATTCACACCAGTTTACCAAGTTTGATCAGAATTAGCTGATTATGACCTTGTTACCAAACACCAAATTATGTGGCACCAGAAAACTGAACCATTACTGATAGAATAAGCATTATGATTTAATTCCCCAAATGCAAAGAATCAAAGAGACAAGAACCAACTTTCCTCATACAGCACAAACGTTCTCTAGGTTAATTTTCTTCAAGTTGGAAAGTTTACTTTGTACTTTATTTTTATATGAATATGAAGCTGTTTGGTCATGCTATTCACACTTGATGCTGGGGAAAGTGCTACAAGGTCAGAAAAATCAATAAAAGAAATTAAATAACTGATATCACATTACTTTTTATCTCCAGTAAGTTATTACATCAGTAATGCAGTAATGTTACAAAGAGCTCAACAAGATCATCCAGAATGATATTAAGCCCTGCTTGATGCCAAGCAAAAATATGGTTAAATAAGACCTGATGCTCCTTAATCAGCTTAGTGGATTTCCAAACTCCCTACAAACATTCCAGGTACTGTATGCACCATTAAATCAAAATAAAATATTCAATAGTTTGCAAACCTGAACTACACTGTCCCAAAATTTCCTTTCAGCTGCAGTGATAGTAGGAATCTGCTATACATTTTTACCTTGTCCTTTTCTGGACAGTTTAGTAAAACAGCATCCCACTTTACTTGTTCACTTTGACAGTCTATTCTTAACAGTAAGAAAATACAAAGAATTGCTGGGATAGAGCTAACTTTGATTTGTTCCCAGCTTTGTAAGATTTCTTTCCCCCCTTTAACCAGACTGAGTACCTATTGTTTACCTCTTTTGCAATGAACACCTGGCAGCAATAGTTGATAACAAACCCTACTAGCACTGTATTTTGATAACTGCAAAAAATAGCAAAGCTTTGCTATTCTATGCTAGTTTGAAACAAATTCATGTAATTATAATCTATAGCAGAAAAAACAAAACAAACAAAAAAAAACCACACAAAAAACACCACAAAAACACAAAAAACCCCCAAACAAACAAAAAAACCCTTCTCATTTTCAACAAGGTGGCCACAGAATTTAACAAGGTGGCCACAGAAATCATGCCAGGGATGCAGCAGACTGGATGCTGCATTCTTTACCACCTATGTTAAAATGTCACGTCCTGTCAATACACATTGGTAAGAACTGCCTCTCTCTACTTGAGAGACATCTGAGTTTCTTCATGATGTAAAATGGCCTCACACATAATACAGGCATGGACTGATTGAGTTTATAAAGCATACTAAGTTTATAAAGCATGCTGAGCTCATGCCAGCTAGGTGCTCGGGAAACTGGCCATGGTTTGTACATCCTGAGCCACCTAAGCAGAGCAAACAACCTGTTGCAGTTTCCAAAAATAAAGCAGATAGATTAAATTAAATCTATGGCAATAACAAAGTGATAAAAAGGGGGAAAAATATTTGCATTTAAAAGGAAGAGTTGATCTAAGATCAGAATCTGAATATATTAATTAGTATTGTTCATACAGAATGTTATTAAGGGATCATAAAATGTAATGTTTGAAAATGAATAGGTATTTTTAAATTCACTGTCTTTGAAACCAAGGGGAATTATTTCCAGAAAAACAAGTTCTACTTTTACAAAACTTACAACTACACAAGGACTTGTGGAAGACTTTCAGATCAGAAGAATATGTAGGAGCAATTTCTTCTTCTTCTGAATTTCTCACATCTTATTTGGGATATCCAAGGCTGTATAATACAATTCTTGATGCTTTCTCAGAGAAACAATGACAATAACAATGCCAAGTGAGTAGAGTTTTGAATAGAGCTTGCTTCTTTATAGGTGAAACTGAAGGACACTGAGCAGTGCTGCTCCCTTCTGAGTGCACTCTTACATGACCTTGTAACACAGAAAATTAAGAGGATAAACTCTTAATGCATAATTATCTTTCTGTGCTATAATATGCTATCATAATTTAGCATTTTGCAAACATATCTTTAGCAAGAAGCTATCTGTCTGGTAATATAAACCCTACATTGTGTCTCACACTAAGTCAACCTGGAAACATTCTGTTATAGGAAGGTGCTATTCTGCTTGATATGCTTTGTATCCCTTTATGAGCATTTGACATCTGCTCTCCAAATCTGCTCTGGCTGCCTGTTGTTTTTCAAGTGGAGTTTGAAGTGCTGTTTTTGACCTATAAAGCCCAAAATGACTTGAAGCTTGCTTTTTTGAGAGACTGAGTCACTCCCCATGAGTTAAGATTACAGACACCACTGAACCACCTTTGAGTGAAAGATAGGGAAATAATGACAAGGTATATGAGTGCTCTTTCACTGTAGAATTCACTTCCACACCTATCTGAAGTGATCTAAATTTGTTAATCTTTAAAACATACCAAAGTCCCACCCATCTATACAGACATCTAGGAGCAATTGCTGTCATGAGGACTGAAAAGGGGAAGGGAAGGCTTTCTGTGTACTGTGTTCTGTGGCCAGGGAATGAATGACTGTTGCCTACTGACTAATGTTCCTGTCCATTGTGAATGGCATTTTAATTTGTCAAGAGCACCAATAGGTCAAAAAAGATATCTGAAGGTGTTCTAAAGAGAGCATACAGCCTTTTAACACCTTACATACAGAAATGGAAGAATTAGAAATAGTTCCATGCATGAAAGTGAGTCTAACAATCCACCTCCAACCCACAAAAACAAAACACAACAAACAAACAAACAAATTAAAAAACAAAACATAAACCTACATTCACTTGCTATTAATTAAAGTATGAAATAAAGTGAGGAAGAGACAAATGTTATGCTGAATGATTTTACAAAGAGATGACAATTCCTACATTATTAAAAGTCAGGATGTATAAAGATATTCACTTATAGATTAACTTAACTCCTTTCATTCTTGTAATTGAAAGACATTTAAAGGCAATGCTGGTTTGAAAGCTGCTTAGCATGTTCATTCATACTGTCTGCCCTGCCCAAGTACCTCCACTACCAGTACCACTTTCACTCCCCAGGAAAAAGAAAAAAACAACCACCCAACCGATACCAAAACCCCAGTCACCTGTAGGTGACTAGAAAAGACTTCTACAGCCCTCTAGTGTTGCCAAACCACAGACCCTGGGTATAAATGCTAATCTTTGCCCCACACTCTGAAGGAAACCCTTCAGACTTCTCCACTGCTGGACATGCCCACTACACCACTGAAATCCCACTGCTGGCAGAGTGAGTTACACTATTCTCACAGTCACGTCACACAAGGGACACGTCACCAAAAGCATAGGACTGGCCTTTGCAAATAAAAGCATATTTGCAGAAAGAAATAGGGAAAAAAAATTAATATCATACATCCAGGTTAATTTGCCGTGCACATATTTAAAGAGCTGACTGGAGAGTTTGCTGTGCCTGCTTGCAGGCCCTCAGCAGCACTGACGCCTCGTTTCTCCTTTTGCTCCCTCGCCGATTCTTTCCCAGTGAGTTCCCCTTGACAGAGCCTAGGGCTATACTCTCAGAAATCATATAAAACCTGACAGTGCCAAAATTTCAACCGCAAAAAGGTGTTTTAAGGTGTTGCCTTTCAAATCTAATTTTCCCGGACAGCTGTGTCGCGCTGGCAGCGCGGCTCCCGGCTGCCCACGGGCTGCAGATGGAGCTGTTGACAAAACAGTTCAGGAGCGCTGCAGAGGAGCGAGTCCGCCGGAGCGGGACCGGCTGGACCGGGACCGGTTGGAACGAGTCCGGCTGGAGCGGGACCGGCCGGACCGGGACCGGTTGGAACGAGTCCGGCCGGAGCGGGACCGGCTGGACCGGGACCGGTTGGAACGAGTCCGGCTGGAGCGGGACCGGCTGGAGCGGGACCGGCCGGAGCAGGTCTGGCTCATGGAGCCGCAGCTCGCTCCTGCAGCCGCCCTGCTCCGGCAGGACCCCGCTGCTGTCATTAATATTGCTGTGCCATTTGTTGCTGTTGCTTCAAAGTGTCTCTGCGCAGATGAAAGAGTATTTATTGTAGCAAACATCCTAACCTCGGAAAGGCAGCGCAAGGCTCTCTAGCTAACCTTCAAGATGTCCTTAAGCTATGAACATAAAAGCACATTAACAACTTTGGGCCAAGGTTATTTTTAAGGGGCTAAAAACTCAAATCAGAAATACGTGACAGAGAGAGAGTTATAAACATCGATTCTATAAAATAAGCATCAATGCTTCTGTTATCAGCACCAACTTCTTTTGGAAAAGAACATTTGTGCTCAAAAAAAAAACCCCAAACACAGTTGGTTTCTACTATAAGGATGTACTACACATTCCCACAAAAATTGTATTTAGGAAGTAAATGTGCATCAGAACATGAAATGTTGATAGGAAAGGTGTAACAAGATCAAATTCACACTGTTTAACTGTATATTGCCACTTATTACAGCTGTACACATAGCGCTGTGAAGACTGACTGCTATAGCACAACAGTTTATTTTGCACTTGAAATTTCTGATAAATATTGCCTGGAGATCTCTGCAGGGAACTAACAGAATCCCAGCTGTTTTATTTACTGGCAAGGAAGTTAATTCAACCTTCCTTTGGACAATTCAAATTAAAGCACTGGGTCATAATTATGCATCAAGCAGGAATGATGACACAGATGATCTTTGTGTTCTCATGCAATTGAAAAAGGCTATGTTGTAATTAGCGTTGCAAGCATGATAAAGTGTTGCTGCAGCTTTGAAACTCCTCATACTTTAGTTTGAGCAGATAAGTGCAAAGAATAAGTAATTGCCTAATCTGAATCAAAGGTTTAAATTAAAATTCCCAAGTCTGGAGATTAAGCTGGATTTTCTTATTTAGTTAGCTACAATGCTGAAAGTATGCAGTTTAATTCTATTCCCATTTACTGTAAGGTTTTTTCAGTATATGTGAGAAAGTGTGGTCTATTAAAATTCCTGTCTACTACTTCATTAAAAACTTATGAAACCAAATTTCAAACTCATTCTGCTGCAAGATGCACATGTCAGAGTGGCACTGCCCCTTTATGATTGTTTTTTAAATTACACTCAAGTATATGATACACATTCTTCAAACAGTCTGAGCATAAGCACCATCCCCAAAAGCTAAAATTATATCACACACTGCATGTGACTTAGTGAGTCAGTACAGGAAAATGTCCAAAAAGGATGAATTTATAGAAACTATTTTACTAGAAAATATAGGAGGGTTAATGTCCAATAGCAATCATAGTAGTAATTTATTCCTGTCTTTCTTGCATTTTTTCTGTGGTACCTAAATTATATTACTGTACATGCTTGTTTTCTTGCTTGTAGTTTTGGTTGGGTTTTTTTTCGATTTTCTTTTTTTTTAAACTGGATGAAAAATGTTGGTCTTTGCATAGCATTAGCATTTAAATAGCCCTTTAACTATTTGGCGCTCAGACCACAGTAATCTCCTTAAGATTCCAGTTTACCAGAGTACATTAAAAGCCACTAATATGTTTACATAATATTTAATTCCTTCATGCCTATAGAAGATTTGAATTCATATCATTATAGAACAGTCTGGGTCAAAAGAGACCCTACAGTTCCTCTTGTTCCAACCTTTCTGCCATGTGCAGGGACATCTTCCTCTAGACCAGGTTGCTTCAGAGCTCCCTGCAGCCTGGGCTTGAACATTTTCTGCATCCACAGCTTCTCTGGGCAACCTGTTCCAGCACCCCACCACCCTCACCGTAAAGGATTTCTTCCTAATATCTTTATGAGAGGCATGCAACTTACAGGAGGTATTTTATAATACTATGGTGCATTTCAGAATTTCTATACAGGATAAAAAAGTGGGAAGTTATGAAAAGTTCTGGAATATAACATAAGATAGCTTAAAAAGAAAACCAAAAATCTGCAAAGTACCTTACACATGCCTTGCAGGATTTTACAAGAAACCTTCAAAATAGGCACCATTCATTGTCTCATTTTTTGAAAAATCCAGAGCCAGTGGTTCCCCAAGAGAAATTTGCTGTGGAAAGGACAATACTTTTACAAAATTCAAGTGTTGACTCAGCCTCTGGACCATGATCAATCTCTAAATTTTTTTAAAATGCAGTTTGATAAGATCTAGACACAGGAGAAAATATTGAATATATTTGCAATAGACTTCACATAAAAGTTGAGTAAAAACTTTGGAGTCAATATTACTGTTGTCAAATAATACTTGATGAAGGTAGCCTAATTTTAAAATGTGAAGATTTTTCTGATGAATGTCTGCTCTGCTTCCTAAGTCCTTATATTCCTATTCATCACTAATTTCTGATCTCAAGAAGTCTACACCTGTATGCTAAGACTATTGTGATTAACAGAGGTGGCTACAATGAATTCAGCTGTGAAGGTATAATGGTATTGTTTTAGTTTAATTAGGAAAAATTTTGACCTGGGTATATTAAAAAAAATTACTTGACTGCCAACAATTTACAGTTATATTTTGTGAGATCTTAGCCCTTTTGGACTTGACATTTGTCTCCGTATTTTCATTTATTTTATTAAAGTTACGAGAATTTTTTTTTTATATAACACAAACACTAGTTTTGACAGCTACACTCTGTGTGATGATCCATAATTAGAAAGTAAATTTTTTAAAACTCAAAGAATCTAAGATAAACTAGAAATTATTATAAGACATTATTAAGAGGCATAGGATATATTTGTTGTATAAGTAATGAATATTAAAATGATTACTGATATAGTTTCCTGATAATTACACTAAATACCACTAATAATAGCACAGCAAATAGCTAAGAAGAAGACCCACCAATTTTTGTGTAATTCAGAATATATTCAGACCTAATTCGAAAGGAATGTGTATCACATTGAACACAGAAAAGTCATTTGAGGTGTAAATGATACCTATTAACATGCAATGCTGGTTAAACGTGGGATGAGGATTGACAGAGTTCATAATAAGGATCCAAGGGAAATGAGGTAGCTGAGTAAGAAGCAGGTGTTCCCTGAGCCAGGAACTCAAACACACAGGTGTTTGAGAAACATCACACTCCCTTCAGTGATCTCAAGGGCCTCACCTTTATGTGCCACTCAGAATAGCAGCATTCCTACAATTTCCCTATTGCACCCCCCCCCACCTTTTTTTTTTTATAGTACTATGTATAATACATATAGTGCAATGCAAAATTATTTACAAAAGGATGTCACACTGGCTATTTTTGATCATTTTCTGCTCTGGTGTGTGTAAAGTGGAAAAAAAGAGATTTAACTGTTTTTCTAGCACATGAGAGAACACGCAAAATAAATGAGAAACTTCCAATAAAAAGTCAATGAGAAGTCAAGCGTGTCTGAAAATGCCTGTTGAATTTGGCATGAATGAAGATTAATAATTTTTTTAAGGAATTAGAGCTAATTATCCTGTGTTCCCGTTTACTGATCCAAACCTGTATTTACGTAATCATTCTCAACTGACAAAAAGTATGCTATTTATAAATGAAACTTTAAGCAATTAAATAGAGCATCAACTTAATAATAAAACCCTTTCAATAAGTCAAATCATCAAGTACATGAGCAGTGAAGAGAGACTATAATGTTGAAACTATAACTTAATTTGTGAGAAGAACCATTCAATCTTGTCTTGGGGGCAGGGAGAAGGGAGAAATCTGATCTGAATTTTAAATAAAATTCTACAATGGCAAACTACCTATTCACTCTAATTTTGTTTCTATTTCACATCTACCCTTTTTTCTCCTGTTTATAAGAATAACAACAGAAAAATTAAACAAAACAAGATGGCAAATTTCGTAGCTGTTCTAACCCTATCAATTTTAAGCTCATATAAGCTCTGGTAAAGCCATGCATCAGCTCCTACTGTGCAATGGCTTTTTTTATACAGTTTGACTATGTGATGAAAGAAACTAGTTGACATGCACTTACCGTATTAAGCCCTGGCACCTGCATTGCAGACACTAATCAAAGTGCTCCTTCAGAGGGGTGAAAGAATCGCCATTTGTAACGCAATAATTAGGCTGGGTAGAAGGGCCTGAAAAGTAAATCAATCTCGTCTGCTCTCTAAATCTGACACCATTCTCTAGGCAGATTGTTAACATAATGAGACAGAAGCCTACAAGAGGTCCCATAAAAGACCTATGTCTTTTTTTTTTTCCCTTCTTTCTTTATACTTGCAATGTTACTAAGAGCATAATTACACACAAACCTACCCTAAGTCACTGGCATAAAAGCAGCTATTTCTAAGAAGCTCATCAAAAATAAGTTGGCAGAACAGACGGGCTATATAACACAGCAGCAGGCTGACTCAATTTGCCCAACAGGATGAAGATTATTTTAACCTATTCCCTACTAAAATTATCATGATTATGTCTGACAGGGAAAAGTAATAAGTTCCTATAATATGGCAAGAAAATAATTTTGGCGAATTAATCTGATTCTCTGTTCACATCAGGCAAATGAAGAATAATTCCACTGAAATCAATACTATTATCAAAATTGTATGAGGAAAGAATTACATCCAGTGTGATCACTGTGATTTTTAAAAATGAAACAGTAACAAAATAGAAAAATTAGTGTAAAGTTTTTTAAAAGACAATTTTCATGTACAGCCTCTCAATATTCAAGACTGAAATCTTATTTAATAGACAAAAATAAGCAATTTTCCCTTCCATTTTCCTTAGTAAAAATTGTACCATAGTTGATGCTTTGTAGTACCAAAAGCTTAGGAACCTTTGTTACAGATAACCTGTTATGGTTGTTGTAAATAGTAATGTAAAAATAATATAAAAATATATAACATAAAAATAAAAATTTATTATGCTGCAAGTGGTGGAATGCAGTAAGCAGATATTTGTGTAAAACAAAAAAATCAACAGGATGAATCACTCTTTTTTCATAGTCAAACACATATTAGTAATTATTTTTACTCATATACCATGATTTAATTTAATCACTCCCTCTTAGAGACTCTAACCGTGTAGCCTGGTAATGCAGTATTGTCTGTAATAAACAGGTGTAAGCTTTGCATTAAATCTGCAAAGTCTCTCAACTGAGGTTTGTCAGGTCTGCTTTTTCTGAGTTTTCCTGGACCTGAAGCTCTGTTTTACCTGCTTGAGCTGTGACAACGCCTCTAATTGGACAGGTGGCTATGGCTAACCTGTGTTACTTTTGTGTGTCATTGTCTGGTAGAACCATATTTTTTGCATAGATAGCAGTAACGAGCAATTATTCTACATGGAATGAGATATTTATGACTTTACCATCATGATGATGGTAGAGAATTATTGGCCTAGAATGGCAACAGCAGCCTTGAGAATTGTGGATGAGATATGTGGCACTGAGGACTTCTAAATTTAACTTTTACAATATATTCAATTAACAGCATGCTTTCCAGTGATTTCAGTTGGTTTTTTTTTTTCAACTGTACATCATGTTGATACTTTAAAATACCCTCAAAATTCAAGATACTCCATGTGACCCACAAAGGCCAATAAAGGCCACTCAGTAGTTACTAAATACAAATTGAAATACAAATTTCATACATACTTCATAAGTACCTACAATTAAAAAAAAAATAATCTTGTACAATTTTTAAATATCTAGAAGTTTTATTTCAATGCAAACTAGCAAGTTTGTCTTCTTTTACAGTTATGCCAAGAGCATGACTTCTGTGATCTGCCTGAGTGACCTCAAAATGAGATGAATTGTGGTTGGTAGGCACCTACTTCTTCACATGGATTGGGTCATTTGGCTTACATCTTAATGTCCAAACTCAGGTAAGGAAACTTAAAAAGAAAGTAATAAAGAAGCAGTGTAAAGGTAACAAACTGTCTGCAACCTTTTAATAGTGTCAGAACTTTTTTGAAAGTTTATTTTTACACAGGATGCATAAAACTTAAACTTTGCAAACAAAATTTCACACCAATTCTCTGCTTCGTCCAAATCTATTGTTCAAAGAAGGTTTTCAAAACAATTTCTTACTCTGATTCTGCTTCTTATGTAATATTATATCTTCCCATTCTAAACTGTTTTGTTTTCATTTATTTTGTTTTGCTGTGTTGGGGTCTTTTAGTTCAGAAATTCTGCCTAGCAAGAGAGGAAAGGATCTATTCCTGAAATGGCTGCTCAGTACATGAAAGCTATTAACAGCACACGGAAACTGTATGGAGTCATTCAATATGACAGGGAAAATTGAATTGAAAACTGACTTCAGTCTGAACCCTGGATAAGCACTGTTTGGCTGGGACAATGCAGATTCAGTGCAGTTAAACAACTGATTTGACTGTGTTAGATTAAGTTTTTAGAACTGTATATTGCAGAAAAGAAAAAGTTTCTCCATTACAATACCATTACAAATGTTCATGATTGCTTTAACCAGAAAAGCAACACATACTGAACTGTTTTTATACTATTTATAAGATTTAACAGAACACACTGTTTTAGTTATATTAAGTAACAGCAGATTTGACAGTCTAAGCTTTTTTTTTTTTACTGGTCAAAATGGAAATCATGTTGGGAGTATTTCCATGAAACACCAAGGGTTTTTTCCTAAGAAGTAGTGTTTTGCAACAGACATTCAAAATTTTTAGAAGGCAATATTTGTATTATATAATGTTACACAGCACTTAAAATTACATTCTAAAACTTGCAGTTTGCAGAACATGCATGTTTTATTGAATACTTCAAATGAATGCAAGATTGCCACTTGTGCTGATCTTGTTTTCATATGATAATATGCAGAAAATAAGGCCAAAATCATCAGTATGAACAAGATTTTGACTTTTATAAGAACCCTTAACTGAATTATCAGGGGAAAAAAAAAGTATTTCAAGTTTATTTTTTAAGAAAGAAAATGAAAACCATTTTAATGAAAACTCATGAACATAAAAAGTCTATGAAGAAAATGGAAACCATGACTTGTATCCTAGCATAGTGCATATCTCCTGTCTGAATGGTTGGCCGGGAAATTCAAGAGCAGTCAAAATCCCTTTAGAATTTAAGAACCTCATAATTACGGTAAAAATCTCCTTCTCAATACCACTGAAAAACTCTTATCAAAATCAGCTCGGGTTTGCTGCCACCATTAAGACTGAGGGAAGGGAATACTGGTGATTGGTGAAGCCTAATATCCAGCACAAACACCCCCATTCTGGTGTGCACACAAGTCTTTTGGGAGGTACAGCCAGGCTGCTTTTCAAGGTCCCACAGTTTCAAAAATAGTACAGCTACAGATATTTTGCTATTCCCCTCCTTTCACACCTACAGTTTCAGAGAGCAACAGGAGCAGGAGTTGTTTACAGTATTTTTTTTTTTTTTACTTTTTATCCCTAGCTGCAATTCTGAGGGGGGTTCAGATAGAGATTTAAGAAAAGAATCCAACTGTGTGCATTCTAACAGCTTAAAAGAGAAAATTGCACATCTTTTTTTAAATCCTGATTCAGTATCTTGACTTTTTTCCCAGATAAATCTAGAGAACTGATGCTATAGCAGTTGACTAAAAACATTAATGAGCTGTGTCCATTTTAATTGTTTCAGATTAGCAATTTCCCCTGTAGTTTGAAGGTCTTTGAGAGTGCAAAAAAAATCCAAGAGGCCAAGTTCTGTCCCTGGACTTCAGGTGGTTAATACAGAATAATGTCCCTAACAGTAGCTCAGCTATTGATGATTTACATTTACGTAACTGCAGATAAGGATGTTGACAAATTCTTTCCATTAAACTGAAGAAAAAGAAAAAAAAGTCCTATCCAAAACAGTACAAGGCTAAGTCAATTCAAATTTTTAATTTTGTTTGGTTTTGTTTTTAGTGTTTTTGGGGCTTTTTTGGTTATTTTTATTTTTATGCTTTTTTGTAGTTTTTCAGATGAAAACAATCCCTGAAGAAATAAGGACCCTGGAAAACATGACCCTGAATAAAGATGTGTTTTATTTTAGGGTCATCCTTTGAATAGTAGTTTTTGGTTACTCAGAAGCCAAGTGACTCTGCAGTTAGTTGAACAATCTATAATGAGATTGTTTTCAATAGCATTTTGAGATTAAAAAGTGTGTCAGAAATGCATTGGAGCCTATCAAAATTGCAAGGCCTTCATAATAGTTTAAAGACCTAAAACATTCTGGATACATTAGGCTAAAGAAGACTACATTTAAGAATTTTCTGCAAGTATTAGACATAATACTCCCAAAAGTTTTGTGTGACAGTCTAAGCTGCTGATTTTGACAAAAGAACTAGAAAGGGAAACTCCTGTTCCTACTGACTCTTACTGATATATTATTAATGTCTCGTTTGTAAATTTCTAGAGACAGTGCAGTCTGAAAGGTGTGGCAATCTGAGAAATAATATTATCTGCTAAAATTATGTTAGCTAAAGGCCAGTAAGCTTCAAGAAGCCAACAGAAAAGGGTCTGCTACCTGGATTTGCATTTTGTAGCTCAGAGTTCACCTCAAAAAAAAAAAAAAAAAGAAAGAGAGAAAAACAAAATAGTAAGACAAGAATTATGTACTATCGCAGATGTATTTTTACTGGATAAAAAGCAGACCTTCAGAAATCCACTCAATACAGCTGGTAGTTAACATCACAAAACAGTAGTGAGAGAGTTTAAAGGAGCAAGTGGCACCAAGATGTCCAGAGCTTTAAGCCAGCAGTCCCTCCAAGGCAGCAGGTCATGGGCAGTGCCACAGTAACCAGCACAGGCCCAGTTATCACTGACTTTTGTTGAAGCTACAGGACTTCATGAAATTAGTCACCTTGGAGATGAATCTCTCACTTTTACATGCTAATGTGCTCCCTTAGGTGTTCCCTGTGCTGTGTTCTGGGTTTCAGGAAAACCTTTTATCAGAGCCATTGTTTTTAACAGATAAAATAAAGAGATAATCAAGGCAAAAACTGACCTTCAAAAGAAATTAAATTAAAAGAGAACCATCTAATAAATTGGAAAACTTTCTAATTGCAAATTAACCCCCGACTCACCCACCTGATTATCAGCTTAGCTTTCACACCACTTAATTCTCTGCACACTTGGAAAGAGGAAATAGCCATCACTCTTCCTGGCCAGCATTTGTTTCCGTCTCAGAGTACAACAGGAGAATATGGGTCCAGTTACTAAACAGTGATAATAAACCCACCTTAATTGCTTCGATTAGATCATCCACAGGGAATCACTTTACACAACCTATAGGGATTAACAGGCTTTTCATGAAACACTAGGAACAATTACACAGGGATGAGTAACCATCAAGAGCTGGCAGAGGAACAAAGTTGCTATCTCTAAGAATTGTCTCAGTTACTCTCTTATTCATCTGTGGGGAGGAATTATTCTTCACCCAAGTACAAATACCCAACCAGGACAAGCAGAGGCAGATTTCTGTAAAGGCATCCCTGAGGATCACGCTAATGTTAAGCCCAAAAGTAAATGGAGTCTCATCATACCCAATGTGTCACAAGAGCAGGCATTCAGTATTTTGACACCATCTTTGCTCAGCCTCTGTGCCTTGCCCTTTTCAAACCGCGTTCGCCTTGTCTTTTTTGAGAGGTGTTTATTTGGCATAGCAAGAGAGTCAGTGTAAGTACAGGAAATCAAAGGGATTAATGTTCATAGCAAGTAAATACAGTGCAAGTATTTCTTTTAATGGACAAATATTTAAACTGGTTTTGACTTTATTTGATCATTTTTGTGAACACAATACTTTAAAGTTACATCTATTAGTAATGAGAAGACAAAAAAGAAAAGAGTAAACAGTGCTTCCCATGTGGCAATTTCTATATGTAGCTAGGTACATTTATATGAATGTACATGTGAATTTGTTGAAGACTATACATACACACAGAAGGATGGTATGAAAAAATGTGTGTTAAAATTTCAAATACCCTGGGGATAACAAACTAATTCTAGAATTTCCTGGGCATCACATTCCAGTGGGAAGGATGCAATACAGAAAACTCTGCCTTACAGCTAAAACTCTGGCATCTGCCTACTCTAGTGAGACCATGCAGGACTCCATATGCTTCAGTGAAACTAAGCTTGTAGACTGAAACTTGCCCCCCAACTAAATTTATGGTGGTTGGGTTGAAAAGTCAATTATAATTCCACAAAATGACAAAGTAGAAGCAGTCTTGTCAAAACTTAAGAGATCATAGTACATTCTGGGATGTGATCAAAAGTGAGACAGAATATTTTAGCCATTAGAAAATCCCCAGGGCTTTTTAATTTTGCCATAAGCCTAGATGAGCTGGTTGATTATAGCATTTGACAGCTTATATACCGTTTCAGGAGAAGAAGGCTTACTCTAAAGCCATGGATTGGTGACAAAAACCTTCTAAGTTCTGGTTGCAAATGATACAATTGCTGTTTAACTGCATCTCAGTCACAAGCATTTGATTTCGCATATAAAATAGCTTTGGGATCTTTTCTGTCCACCTTTTTCTGCTACTTGAGACCCTTCCAACATGTCATTTACACTGGACTTCTCTGACAAGCTGAAGCTGCAAACAAACAGTATCTTCCTCAAGAATATTTAATGAAGTAGGAAAATACCATAAAATGTCTTTCTGATAACATGTCCCCCTTACCACAGGCTGGGAACAAAGACACCTAGGGTGTAAAATAACATTTAACCTGAAATGTCTTTTATGGCCAGTTGAAAAAGACATTTTCCCAAAGGGCAAACACCTTTTCAGATATCAGTATGAAAGGAAATGGGCCAAATGAATGAACACCTGCACTCAGTCCTTGCATCAATATACTTTAAAAACCCAAATTATCTGCTAGCTCTCCAGAGACACAGAGAAAAGTTCTAAGAGTGTTCTGCTGGGTTGGGTTGGCAGCAAGAAAAGCTTCTGATCATTTCCAAATGATGAGTGACATCCTAAAGAACAAGAGAAAGTAGAAAATGATTGCTTGAGTAAAGCAGAATAAAACGAGCATCTGCTTTATAGTCAGACAGACTTTACAAGGGACAGATAATGCTTCTAAGACTAATAACATTCCTAGCACTCAAAGTGGGGAGAAAGAGAGTTTTATCTACTACATGAGCAGGCTTACTAGGATATATCTTTTGCCCTTCCAGACAAGTCGTCACTCCCTCTGTCATACCACACTATTTAATCTGCAGCTATTGCCAAGTCAGTTTTTTAATCTAAGCAAAGTTGGCAGAATTTTTATAGGAGTGTAAGGTTCACTAAAATTGCAGCAAAAAATGATGATGGTTCATGTCATTCCACAGTGCAACTGAGATGAATCTGATGCTGGTTTTGAATCCTTGTTCTCTGGAGGTTGATATGGAGAAGTAGGAAATGTTTTCAACTTAAGAACTGTTCCCTTCAATGGCAGTGACTTTGCTTAATGGTCTACATTCTGTAAATTCAGGTTGAAGATACTTCATTGCTCTATTTCAGATTTTTATTCTTCAAGTTTGTTTCTAACTCCAAGAGAATTGGGAAAGAAAATTTTCTATATAAATGTTTTCAATACTTTAGAAGAAATAAGTTACAAAAAGTAGAAGGCTCCTATCTGCTAAAAAATAAGATCTAATACTTAAGAAAACATTACATGTTATTTAGTGTATTTGAATTAAAGAAAAAACTTTTTCCTCTTGCACAGCAGTATTCAGTTTTCTCAGTTGTGCTTTCCAATTATTGTGGGTTTTTGGTTAGGAGCTGGGTTTTTGGGGTTTTTTTATTCATTATTGTTAAAAAATAGTTATGGGGGTTTTATTATTATTTTTGGGAATATAACAAAATCAGATTCACTACATTACCTTGACTCTCTGAAGAATGTCTGATCTTTTTTCAGCTTAAAATAAACAGAAAGAGAGAAGACCAAACATGAGCCAACATGACAAGAACACATTCTTTGCCATGTATGAAATTACTCTTTCAGACATGTGCTGTGTGTATGCAAAGACAATTTTGCCATGCCCTTCTGTACATAAGGGTTTGACAGATCTATGTCCATTGTGTTTGTGTGGTCTTTAACTGCGTGCTAGACTAAAACAAATAAAAATTGTATATTTAAAGGGCACCATACTATCATCCAAGAGAAAATGTTACTAAGGAAAAGGTAAAATACACTTTTCCATAAAAAAGTGCATAAAATACAGAAAGAATAGTAGTTTGAGTACATAACTTCAGCTAGGGTTCCTTAGAGCTAGAAGTATGACTGAATTAATTAATAATTCAAAACTACAGGAAAGAGAAGCATATTCATGCTCCTCCAAGAATAAAAAAAAGTCTTTTTTTTGAAAGAAATGTTGCTTTTTTTTTTTTTTTTGGTAGGAAAAACCTGTTCAGAAATGTTTGGGATGAGTATCAAACATATTGGTTAAAAACTAACTCTGCAGTGGTTATGTGCAGCCTTACAGCAGCATGTGGTACCTGCCACAAACTGCTTATGGGATTGTGACATTTGCTGAGCCTTTACACAGAGGAATAATGGAGCATAAGGTGAGGTTGCCTTCATGCTGAGACCACTGCCCATTATGCTGACCAATGCTGTCTGTGGCTCTCATCTGATCCCGCATGGCCTGGACATATTTATTATCTCTTGTCTTAGACTGTGCAGAGACATTTTAAATGAGTCACAGTGGCAGGTGGCCCTTATTAATACTTCTTAGGATGTGAGAGCTTCTGGAAATCCTAATCAGAGAAGAAAGCAGAAGGTGGGACAGGGAAAGGTCCTATGAGGAAACACATGAAAACAGCTATATTTGGAAGATAAATATATTTTGGTCATTTGAGTCAACAATAATGGTATAGTCCAAGAAAAGGAAATTCCGTGTAGAAATAGCTTAATATTTCCTATTTGGAGCTGACTAGGGATTAGTATTTTGTACTATACTTGTAAATAGGTAACAAAAATCACAGATTACTTTATTGTAACAGAAAGAGAAATTATTATAAGAAAAGTTAAACCTATGGACCACAACAAGTTCCATTTGATAAATACATCTGGAGTAAAATAATTCTAAACATTAACATCTAGTGAAAGCCGAGAACTTTATTAGTTCTGATGTTGAAAAATACTTTTCAACAGAGGCAAATTGATTATGTGTTCTCCAAAGCAAGCTTAGACTCCAGTAACAAAAGCACCTCAGAATACAAAGGAAATGTTTTATTTTCTATTCCAGCTTATTGGAACTGGAGATCAGTGGCATTATCATCCTTTTCTTGAAAGAATCTACAGAGAACAGGAACAGACATGCCAGTAGGAGAGGTGCACAAAGTCTACGTAGAATTTAAAACCACTAAAGCAAAAGGAGTTGAGGAATTGTTATGGAAATGCAACTTGATGGAGTAAGTAGAAATAACAGGTAAATACTACTGAAGAAAAATAACACCAAGAAATGAATCACTGACATTAATTTGTTTCTGGAACAATCTTGCAAGATTAGGGTAGGAAATTAACTGCTTTTAACAAAGCATCTGAACACACACAATACGTCTCAGCAGAAGAGGGTGTAAGTGATACACTTAGATTTTGCAAATGTCTGATTACTCTGATTTACCATACATTATCCAGTATTAAACACACACCAAATTTTAATGGGGCTGTTTTGGTGTTTTGTTTGTTTGTTTGTGGGTTTTTTTGTTCTTTTGGTTGGTTGTTTTTTTGGGGTTTTTTGGGTTTTTTTGGTTTTTTGGTTTGTTTTTTTTTTTTAAACATACTGGTTAAATAGGGGCACTCTTAGAGTGCTTAAATTAACCAGTCAACCAAATAAGTTTTGTTTTGAAGGAAAGCATACTATTTTGGGGTTCGAGCATTCTACAAATGATTATGTACTCTCTACTTTTTTTCACTGACTAAAATAGAAATCAATTCATATATAAAGCTATGAATATAAACATCTAAAAATATAACTGTGCACATTCATGTATATATACTCTTGTGTACCCATGAAAATGGAATATATCTTGACATCAGAGGGAAATGTGTTCTGGATTTCATTTCCATAGGATAGAACACCACATCGTTTTTGTTTTTTTTAAAGTATCTCCAAATTCACAAAGTGCTACAGTGAGTCAGTGATTTGAAGTGATCCAATTAAAATAACTTATTTTAATCACAGGAGCAGTGATTTACACCATCCAGAAACAGTTAAGTTTATGGACAGTTTTACTGCACAAAAACAATGGCTGGTTGCCAATTGCTGTTACTGTGAGATATACAGAGGTATACAAAGAAATACTTTTGATGTATTTATAAAATATATAAATATATACAGAGAAAGAATGAATGAGATATAGCATTTGGCTTTTGTTATTGAAGTACTTATTAAAAAGGCTTTTGGAGTGTGTTTACATTTCCTTTTATATTAATAGGTACATCACCCTTACATGACCAAGGCAGCGTTGCTGCAAAAGAGAGGATGAAGTACTCGGCCCACAGAAACCAATTACAGTTCCACTACAACAACAAGGAAATGAAAACCAATTGAAAGCACAGCTAATCCTCATCTTTGAAGGAACGCAGCACCAAAATACTTGTCATACACTGACATTTTAATGCTTCTCACTCCTCAAACTGTCCCACCAGGCCTCCTCTGTCTTTAACTCTTACACTGTTCTACACACGTCTTATGGGAGAAAAAATAATTAAATATCACACTAAGTTTTGAATTAGAGTTCTGTTAGGTACCACTTTGGTTATCATACATTAAAATAGCAAAGTCAGACAATATTTGGCATGCTGTTACCTTCTGTAGAGAAAGCAGGTCTTCACATGCTTTCAGTTCTAAAAAATTCATTCAAATAAGGAGTAAAAATGTGAGAATAAGTACCTAAAGTAAGAATTTGTAGTCCTGGACACAGCATTCCTGGTGAAAGAAACCAAATGAGCTGAACCATAAAAATGCAATAATAGTTTGTGGGAGTTCCCTAAAAGATAAATAGGATTCCATGGAAAATGTTCAAGTTCTTGTAATTTTTAAGAGAAAAGTTATCCACAGACCTCAAGTATTAATCCACATATAAGACTGTCATATTCAAAACTTTTATTTCAAGTAAATGTACTGTTCAAATGAAGCATACAAGTGTCTTCTACTGTCAGCAGTTATAGTAACCTGGACACAAAAATAATGAAAACCATAATCAATTTTTCTATTTTACTTTCAATGTGTTTAAAAATCTTTAGGGTTATCTTATATGTCCTCCTGATCTGAAATGCCTAAGGTTATAACAGAAAGTTGACTGCAATATTTGTTATTATTGATTATTTCAGGAGTTGGAATAGACACTTAACTTCTGCTCATGAACAGCTAGATGTCTGTGAGATTTGATCCAAACTACCAAAGCAACAGCTTTGTTATATCTTTATATCTGTTTCTTAGCACCCACTTTTCATGATCCCTTTCCAGCTCATGAAACAACTTTTTTTTTATTAATTAGAATTTCCTTAACGGGCTACAGAAAAGGAGCCATGTTAAAAAAACCCTCTTACTCATGAATTGGAATTTTATTGTTTAACCAATTAAAGTTCTGAAATATTAAAGGAGGAATGAAACTTGAACTGTCCTAAGTGGAAATCCAGAACTAATTTTAACTTCAGACTGTTCTGATCTTTCTTACTTCTCAGAGTATTACTTATTTTCATTCTCTATTCCATGTTTATCCTCCAAAAGCAACTACTGTGCTTTTAGACTGTTAGTGAAGTATTAAAAAAATAAAGTTATCACACTGATTAGCTAGATTAATGCTGGCTTGCTTCAATCTAAAAGATGGTTTCAATCTGGGGTTCAGATCCCAATAACTGCCTAGAAAAAGGCGGTCATGCAGATTAGAAAAATGTAGGCGTCTGCTCATCCGTAGTTTAAATTAATGCCTTTTTCCATGTAGAAAACATTTGCTTCATTCTTCCTGAGGTTAGTCTTTCTTTAAATCAGTGCTGGAGCAGATCTACCAAATAACCTACACTTGCCAAACCAGTCATGCATTCCTACAGAAATGAGAAAGTGCAGAGAAAGCAGGTCTTCCACACCACAGGCTGTGTCTTGTTTCCCTTCTCCAAACCCACCACCCTTTGGCAGGCTGCTGTGAGCCAACGTATCCATTTTCTGATCTTCATCCACCCAGGTCCCATATTGATCTTAACCAATATATCTTGTTTATCCTATCATTTTAGCAACAGAAATGTTACATATGAGACTGCAAGAAAAAATGCAGCTAAAACTCTGCTTGTAATATATCAAATGCAAGCATTATCCAGTTTTCTAAAGCCTGTTGCTTTTATTTTTATAAATGCAATGCATCACATTTTATTGTAATGCTCACTTGTGTACTACTAGCTCTTTTTCTGTCATTTAGTTTAAACTATGAGGTTTATCAGAGTGCTGTTGACTCCACACTAACGAGCATTAACCTTTCACTAAAGTGGTTTTAGAGACACAGCTCTCAGGCTTGCTTCCTTGGGATAACTCAAACACAGTTATTGTTAGCTTTGTTTTTATGTTGACAATTTCACATGATTAGGGGGAAAGAAAAATCATTGTTCATCCTATTCCTGTCACTGCTAGCAAAAGCCAACAGACACTGGAATAAAAAGCATCTAAGCAAAGCCTTTAAAAATGCCCAGTGTTCCTGAAGAGTCAGCAATGACAAGCAGGGATCTCAGTAAGCCAGTTCAGATTTCTGTTAGACTCCACTAGAACTTGGCACATCTACACCTGTGTTTCCCCTGTCTTGGTTAAGTGCCTCATATTAAGCGACATGAATTTGGCCCCCAAATGTCCTCTTTCTGTTTTGCAAGTGGACTAACTCACACCTTCTTAAAACACTGTGCATGTGTATGGATTACTTACTTAGCCATAACACTTATTCAGGAGATAATATACTAGCTACTTTCAAGAAGAAATGAAAGTTTCCCACAGAGAATTCTTCTATGCACAATGTTATTTAAAATCTATTGTTGCTTCTTGTACATCAAGGGAAATATTTTCTCAGTATTAATAGAAGAGAACACTTTTCATTTTGTTTCTGAAGATCAAGCATGATTTTAGAAAGGTTAGCTAGAAAAGGGAAAATACCTTGATTGTTTTCCATGTCTCACTCTATTGTTTTTTCAATTCATCTGGTTGTCCCTCTGAAATAACTTGCACAAAGGATGAATTAAAAAAAGCAGCCCGCAAAACTTGGAGAACAGTCTGCATTCAAATGCAATTTATACCTTACAAGGACTATGTTTGGCTAGTGCCTTAAATTACACAGTCTTACCATGTGGAGATATTTTAAGATTTGAACAAAGGTTTCCTATACCATTGACAATTAAAGCATTTCTAAGATAATATCACTGTTGAGTTAATACCAGGTCTAATCATGTTATTACTTTCATTATAATCTTGACCAAGTCAGTTTGGAAAAGGTGAGTGTTTTCAAGACATACCATTATAAATGTCATAAATGTCAACTGTGTATAAGTCACTTGCTTTAAATATACATGATCAGGATAGCCTTCCTTCCAGAGGCACAGTCAAGGCCAAGGACAGGTATTTTCTTTTGTCTTTGAAACAAATAACAGATATTGGCTTCTTCTTTCACTATGAGATTCATAAACAATCCTTTTTATAAAGGATCTCTTTTTACACTTTTTCGTGAAGTATGAAAAAAAGGAAAAATAGTACAATGCAATCAAGTAACACAATGTTATGAAATGTTCAATTTGAAATTTTTTTTCTGTAAAAGATAATAGCTAAGAGGACTACAATTTTCAAAGCCCAGTCAGGTTAATGAATGGAAGTTACACAATTATCCTTTTTTTATATTGTCATAGTACTACTGGGGGTTTTTGAATGTTTTTTTTGAGGGGGGAGTGGTGGAGGGGTTGGGCAGGGATGGATATATTCAATGTGGCAGAGACTTTACAGAGACTTTAAAGAGAATTTTTTTTTAAATTTCTTAAAAATTTCTTAAAATTTCTTGCATATTTGATCAAGCAAATATGGATATTGTTCTATATATTGGTTAATATACGGTTCTATGTAGTCCTCACAGAAATTGCAATTACAAATTCTCATTGACTATTACTGAAACTGCAATTACTTCAATATTTTTTCCAGCAATGGACTGAAAAATTACTTACAGGGATCAGAGACTTTTATTCTTTGCATACACAGAGATAACTATCGAAACCAGAAAAAAAGCCACACATATGATTGCAAAACCTGCCTTCTCTCCCTCCTATATTTACATCTTTGATTAACTAGTAATTTGCTAGCCTGAGAATTCAACAGGACTGAATTATCAATTCATACTTCAAATGCTCTGGGAAACACACTGTATTTGTTTCAGCCTTATCTTCAAATCTTTTCCCATGCCAGGAAGAGTCCAATCTCTCCAAGGAGAATTCATGGAAATATTAGGTCAGAACTTTCTCAATACTTAGGCTGATTATGCATGGCATTATCTTTTTCTATGAATAGCTGAGTCTAAACAACAAGGTTTTGGTAGCAGGGAGTTATTTCAGACAAGTCCAGTTCCAGCTGCCTCCAAATGGAACCACCACAGGACAGAGGTGAGCTGTGCCTGGGGGAGGCATGTTCATGAAAGAGCAAAATACTGGACAACAGAGTAGTGAGAGGAGGAAGAAGTTTGAAAATTGCATGAATAGCAAGGTGAGAAAAGAAGGAAGTGGGGAGAGATGGTCCAGGCAACAGAATAGAGACTCTTCTTCAGCCAGCAGAAATGCCTAGAAAGCTGCAGGTTTATCCTGAAGGAACTGCAGCCCATGAGAAGGACCCTTGCTGGAAGAGAGGAGAACTGTGAAGAGGAAGGAGCAGCAGAGAGGAGCCATTAGGGACTGACCACAACCCCTAATTCCCCATTCTCCTGTGCTGCTTGCAGGGTGACGGTAAGGAAGGTACAGGATCCAAGAGCATGGGAGTAAAGAAGAAGAAAAGTGTTGGTTTAACATGTCATTTTGTTCCTTATTACCTGAATATACTTTAATTTGCAAGAAAATTAATATTCCCCACGAGAGTAACCCTGTCTTTATTTCAGCCTACCAGCATTCTCATGATTTTCTCACCCACTCCCACAGAAGGAATAGCGACTGAGTGGCTGGAGGGGAATTTGTTCCCTAGGCAAGGCAAACCCACCACAGCACCAGAGTTAAACGTAGGTGTTTCACTCATATGACACTATAGCTAATCTTCTAAAATAAGGCATGACTCAGCCCCTTGGCAATGCCTTTCATTGTGTTCTAAGTTCCAAATTTGCCGACTAAATCTATTCTGCAAAATTTGTTTACATTTGGCATTAAAACACACCTAAAGCTGTATGAGCACAGGTAATTGAACATAAAATTAACTCCAGAAGGTTTAAGTATTGTAATTTAAGTCAATTGTTTTCACAAATAGCTGAACTGGTACTGCTGACCAATGCTGTCTGTGGCTCTCTTCTGATCTCCCATGGCCTGGACATATTTGTTATCTCTTGTCTTAGACTGTGCAGAGTCATTTTAAATGAGTCACAGTGGCAGGTGGCCCTGCTTGACATAGTAGGATCAAGAAGAGACCTGTGTATCCAAAAGCTGTTCCTTTCTACCAACTATAACACTCAACACTACCAACAAAATGCAAGTCAACCTCATATTGCTCCTAATTAGCAAACAGTATTTAACAATATATCACCTATGGAGTTTGTGTTCTAATATTTACTACACCTTCAGACTGGTGCTTTTTTTCAACTTTTCCTTAGCAAAAATTATGAATATTTTCTACAGTGGTAAATATTTTTAATCATAGCAGTATTCAAAGTTCTGTGTGGCAAAGGTTCTTGAAGGCATTATTTGTATTTCACAAAATGGAAAACTGATGTGAAAGGTCTGAACACTTTTGTGACCAAATCAATCACAAAACAGATATTCCCAATCTAAGAATATGGTTTCTAAGAATGTAAAATAAACAACAACAAAAAAAACCCCAACAACCTAATAACCCAAGAAAACCCAAAGAAGAACACCTCAAACATATTGATAAGGAAGAGAGGAGAAAATAAAATTTCCTTTAAAATTACTGAACATGAGCTAAGGTGGTGGACTTCCTACAGATACTTTAGGACAGAAATAAAAATACTGCATGGCCCCTCCTCTAGGTATTCTTAAATATTTTTGTGTTACTCCTGTAACTGAATTGGGAAATGATGCTGACTTCTAGTACAGAGCACTTGATAAATACCTTAAGCATGAAAAATTGTATATGCAGCAAGGGATGTATTAAGACTAATTGCCAACAAAGCACTTCAGCCTTCCCCATCTAAAATTAGTCATCTATGTATAATACTCATATAGGCTCCTTTTTTATCTAGTCCAAAGGCTTCTTCCAGACAATTCCCACTGCTCTCAGGCATCTCTTTTTTGAAATGTACTAATTACTTGGTATCAATGTCTTTCCACTGACCACAGGAGGAGCTACATGTCCAGTCTATAACTTGACAACTCTTAGACGACTGATTTGGGTGAGATAGTTCCTACCCAGACTAATCAGAAGCAAACTTCTAGCAAAATAGTATCTTCTCTTTGCCAGAGGGAAACTAATGCGAGGTCAATTTTGTAATGTATAGGGATTGGTTAGGTTTCTTTTTCCTTGCTTTTGTTGTCTTTGTTTTCCTTTTACAATCTTTTTTGTCTTTAAAACACTTGATTTAAACCACCTCACAAAACTCATTCCACAGCCCTCCAAAGCAAAAAACCACAAACTAAGCACCAACACTAAGCTTGGAAGGTTTACTAGAATTTTAAACGCTAACCTTTTTGAAAAATTGTTAGGCTGCAGGCAGTGGTACAAACTCCAAGACAAGGAGCTTTGCAGTTTATCTTATTTGACTTCTGGTTTTTTGTTTGTTTTGGACCTTTTGAAGGGATCTTCTGGTTAATGGGTACATTCTGAAACAGCTGGTTAGATTTCTTCATGACTTAATCATGTATCACCAGAGGGAATGCACATGATCAGAGTACCATAAGTGGTGAAATGGTGAAATCCACTCATTCCTTTGGTGGCAGAGTATAAATAAGATTGTTTTTAAATGTAAAAAGCATAAACACTGAATTTAAAATTTAAAACTTGGAAAAAGGTCTCCCATTTGACAGACTATTGCATACTACCCCATTTCATAGGAGTAAGAAAAATTTCACAGTCCACCAAATCAAAGAGGAATTGCAGTGAAAATGTGAAAATTATCAATAAAACACCAGGGTGCTAAGCTATAGTGCAAATTACCCTAAATAAATAATCACCTTGTATCTTTGACAACCCAGGAATTGGTTTTAATTAATACAAATTCAGTAATGAGGGAAAAAGTGTACCTTTTGGGAAAGATACTGCACTGTGAATTTTTTTGCTGTTAGTTGCAGATTTTTATTATGTGTAACTGTGAAAAAAGTTTTCTGTAAAAAAGTAACTCTTGAAGACCCTTAATTAGAAAGCATGTACACCAAAAGACATTTTATTACACATTAAATTCTACAATTTGTATCAGAAGCATCTATCTCATCCATGTAGCCTTCTCAAATGGTAATACTCAATCCTCTGTGATGTAGTACCTTGAGTAATCATTTGCTCTCCTGAACAGACAATGTAAAGCACTGTTAAATCAGATTATCCTCTGAGGTAAGACAGCAGTTAAATAAGGCAGCAAGCATCATCATAGCTCCTGTGAAGTCAAGAGCACTGAGACAATGTGTGTGAGCAGACCTGCTCCTGAGACCGCTTCAGCCCCAGGCGCGCCTGACGTGGCAGAGCAAAGAGTCTGATGGAGATCAAACCACGGGGCCTGGCAAGTGCCAGAACCTCACAGAAAGGCTGTTCCAACAGAACACCTTAACACAGTGGACTGGTGGATGGTTTTGCAGAAGAGCAGGTTTGATATTTGTGCATGAACAGCCAAACATAGTGCCAAGTGTGAGTGTCAACATCAGCCTATCATGATCCATGACATCTCCAGGACCTCCAGCTTTATACTGTCGTCAAGAGAATTATCACAAAGATGAATGAGAAGAGCTTTGTCCCAAATGACCAAATGACTTTTTTTTAAATTTAAAACTGCATTTTTCTGCGTAACAATGAATAACTCATCCTTCATGAGTCTTTGGGTTATGTATAAAATATATTTAAGCAACCTAATTTAAAAAAAATCAGACTAAAATCTAGTTCATAAATGATACAGAGCATTTGATAGCTAGAGTTAGTTGCTTTTCGGAAGAAAGGAAAAAGTATGAGTCACTTAACATTTATTTACTTTTCAAACTAAAGTATAAATAATTTAGGGGTGATAAGACTTCATTTAAACAACATGCAATTTGATAATGTGTTCCTAAGTAAAAACTGTGTATCATGCTAAGGCAGGTCTTTTGTGAACTATATTTGTCATAATTGTTTTTTTTTCCTCTCTGAGTTTCTTCTTACACTAGTAAAGCTTTTAAGAATTAAAATATGTTTTTGGGTCGGCTTTTGTAGGGGATTTACAATAACAAGAAAGCCTCTTTTTCATCTTCCTGAAACTCCACAGAGTAATTTAGTCATGAATAAATTATGTCAAAATAAGAAAATGTAATAAAGACAGCTATAGATAGTGTCTAGATCAATATAAACATTACAGTGTACTTTCACAATCTTTTTAACTCAAAGGAAATCCTTGCCACTCACACAGAAAATCATTGAGCTTCCACTCCATCAACATGTTCTTATTAAGAAATTGTCACACAATGTGATGAGAAGAATTTTTTTTAGAACTTCAAAGGAAAATCACACAGAGTTGTTCTGTAATGCTCATACATCTTAAGACAACATTTTTCACTTTAAAAACATAATGATGCTTTAAATGCCATTATGCCAAAGACGCAAAGGGGACAACACAATACAAGAAAATATTTTTCTGCTTCTCTTATTGAGGGAAATTAAATAATTATTTAGGATTGTTTTTTTTAATACCAAACTGGCTGTTTGTTACTCTATGTCAAACCGCCTACTTTCTTTTAAAATATTTTTAGTCCAAGGTAGTGAAGTCTCCTAAAATTGTTGTCAAAAGCCTTCTCTGATATCTAGAAACAAAGATCTAGTTGTTTTTCATTTATCCCTGGAGTAACTTAATTTCTATCACTTTATATGACCTCAATAATATCTTTTCTGTCAGCTTTTAAAATTATATATTTCTGTTTTCTATACATATTGGATCCTTACAGGATGCAGAAGCTTACTAGTTCAGCAAAGAAAATCACCATGTTTAAAACTATCTATTTAAGTTACATACAAGAGGCTTACACAATTCACTTACATCAAATACAAAAGATGAAAACTTTCTAGTATTCCCCAGGCTTGGGATAATTATTTGTGTTTATTTGTATTTCTACAATTCCTTTGCATAAGTAACATTTCAAAACATGAATTTGAGCTTTTTAGATTCCACAAAGGAGCCAACACCACCAGATAACATTCAACTAAATACGCAGGCAAACAAAAAAATCAACCAGGCAATAAAATAAAATGAAATAGAAGTAGATAGCTCTTCTTCATAAAGATGAAAGTTCCCTGAATTACAAGATAGCAAAAAACAACCATAAGGTAGATGAAATATGGAGATTTTATTTTTTATGTTTTTAAAACAACAGAACATCTCAGAAATGTAATCTACCAGGAAAATAACCTGAAAGGTAGAAATAGGTGTGATGAGACAAAAAGAACAAATTCCTTTTAAAAGTCAGCCACCTAAGCCTGATCTGTCAACCAGACAGATTCATACCAACCTCCCTGCATTTCTAGGACTCAAATTTTTTTCTTTTGCCAGGTTCTACATCAAGCACTCAAGCTGCTTTCAGGCATACCTTAGTATGGAAAAGCCTCGAATCTCATAGTTGCTCTGACAGTTGGAGGCTGAGAGGAAGAGTGTATGGGTTCCCTTTAAAAAATGTTAGGAGATTAACACCCACAGTTTTGAGTGATAAAACATCTCTGATACTATGTTTCCTCATGGTTCCATGAGCATTTATCTGGAATGCTCCTAAAGCTGTAAAATAAAAGAAATGCTGAATAAAAGAATGTCTTTGCTGACAGCAAAGGTAAATGGCAAATGGCTTCTATGTAAAAGTTAAGCCACCTGCTCATGTTTTTTACAGAAATACATAATCCCTACCACAGAGCACCTTTAATGAAAATACTTTGTTGATTAATATAAATCAATTCCTCACTTGCATCACCAAAATTATAATTTGCTCCTCTCAGGCACTGAAAGGACTAAGATACTGTAATTGTTTAGGTGCACCGGATTCTTAAAATAGTAAAAGCTGATTTTATTTCAAGAATTCTTTGCCGCCTGAATCACCAAAGATTTTGATGTTCACATGTAGTACTATTTTTTTATTTTCATTTTGTGTTTTTCTGTGCTCTTTGGTGTACTCTTATAATCCTGATAGTTGTGTCCAGCAGGAGTGTGAGGAAAAATCCAAGTATTTTTGATGCAGAGAAGAAATGACACATACAATCTTTAATTTCTGTAAAATACAAAAATGGTTTAGTAAATATCTTTATCTTCTAAGGAAAAGAAAGAAAAATACAACACATTTTCTAGCAGGTCACAGCAGATACTAAACTGTTTTAAAATGTAACAGAAGAGGGCTCCAATTTATAATGTGGAGAAGTAGGAGGGCAAAAGAACCTCTCTAAAATACCCCTGGTTTTTCATTTCACTTCAGGTGATTTGGAATTTAGTGTTTTGGAGGATTTTTTAATATTCACAAGTGCCAAATACTAATGGTGCATTTATTTTAACTGTTGATTCCTGTAATCATGAATTCATATCCTATCTCCACTGTGAATAATATGTTCAGGTATTTTGACAGAACAAGATTATTTCTCATTGTCAGGAAGAAAGCAGAGAATTTCCACAGAGATCACAGGGATTTTATTCACAAGGACAGTATCTGTATAAATTGCAAAACTCACACCTTTGTGTGTCCTATATTTTTTACTTAGGTCAAGACTGTCTAACTCACCTCCAAAAAAAATCAACACTATTTACACTTTGGAGTCTCACACATATCAGAAACCACAGAGCTTCTAACCTTGCATAAAGATTAGTCAGGAGAAAGGTGAACACTGCAGTGCAGTAAAGCTCCTGCTAACCTTGTGTTGCTGCACTTGTCAAAGCAATACTGTATCAAAGGCACGACTTTTGTTTTGATTCCCTCAGGCCTTGCAAGGCACTCTTGGTTGATAGATTTTTGCTGGTCATAACTAGATTTTTGCTATTCATAACTGAAGTTAAAATCCACTAAATATCTGTAATAGAATGAGGATGTTCATGATGTCTGCTTCAGTTGGTACTTCTGTTAGGGGCAGCATCCCCATTTGATGAAAAAATGAAGAAATTTGTATCTGAAAAATTGAATCAGTCTTCCCTTACAATTTCAGCCTTCTTTTGTGGATTTTATTTTCCTGCCAAATTAATTGATGAATAAATATTAATGCTTTATTGCCAAGCACTCAGATTTTTCCAATACGGGAATTTTATTTGGGCTTACCAACTTCTTTGCTAAAAATTAATGGAACATCTTATAATCTTTTTCTCTTATTATCTCAAATATTTTCCCTCTTCCTTAGTTCCTGGTCATCTGCAGAGAAGTTTTTGATCCCATTTCAAAAAAGGAAAGAAAAAATAAAAAGAAGAATCATCTCTAGGCTCTTCTATTTCTCCATGTACTAAATGAATTAATTTTTATCCATCATACATTGGACAGACATCACTATATATGACTTAAGAAGCTCAATATTAATTTATCAGCATTTTCTTGTGTAAGCTATATGACAGTTTCCATGAGCATGTGTAAAAATTTTATATAAACCTTTAGCAGATGGCCACAGGTCTTTAAATTAATGGTCTGTCAATACTGGCAAGGTGGGGATGATGCAAAAATAGGATGAATGTTTTTTGAGGAGCCATAATTTCTTAATGTTTAAAAGATACCCTGAGTTCAAGAGAAAACAAAGATTTGTTTCTACTTGTATCTCTGTTTTAAAAATACTTAATTTCTTTTTTTTTGTTTAAAAGAAATTGAAAAATCATTAATTGCAAATTGTTTAGAGGCATTTTCCATCCTCCCTATATTAGAATCAGAAAGGGGGTGGAGAATTCTGCAAAAAGACCACAAACAATCTGAAAGTGGATGTACAAATTTCTTTTCCTTAAAAATTGCAAAAACAGATGCATGTAAAAAGCCAATTCTGTGATATAAAAAAATGAATATTCAGAGCCTGCTGAGTGCAAAAATAAATCACTCAATAAGGTTAAAAGAACAGTGAATTCTGGGAAACTGATAGAATACAAGCTACAGCACAGATAGTCATTAGGCAATGAGAAAGATCTGGCAAGATTTCTGTAACAAAATTAATGCTGATAACTCTGCATCATCAGTTTACGAGTACAAGTGGGATTCAGGATAAAAAAAGAACCATGTCCTGTTTAAGTACTGACAGAATATAATCCCATATGTTGAAAAGGACACTATTAATAGGCCAATCTTTTCTGTGAGAAGGAGAAATACACTCTAACTTACATAAACTGCAAAGATATTAAATTTGGAGTTTAAATTTTTTTACACTGTAAAAACATTAGAGAAATTTGACTTAATTATATGTAAGGAAGAAATGCTTCAGTTAAAACATAATTCCTTAAAACCAGTCAACAAATAAAAACTCCCTGAGTTGGTCAAAGTTATATTTATTTTTCGAGCAACTGTGGTGCAGCTCCATCCTTTCATGCAATCTCCTTACTTTTGTAGGGTTTGTTTGTGATCATCCACCCACCTGGGACAGTTTTCCCTCCATGTCTTGACAAATCTCCCTCATCTATTTTCTTGCTGTTCAGACATAATCTACCTCTCTTTAAAAAAAAAAAGTCATGCTGCATTTGGATTGCTTGAGGTTTTTTTCTTGTATCTGCAACTGTACAGCTTTATACATCTATCAACCAACTAAATGAAATAGGCATTTATATTATTTACTAATCACTTACAAACTTGCATACAGCACAGTAGCAATTTCACTGCTTGATTTAAAACCCTAGAATAGCTCCCTTAAAACCAAATCAAAACAGACATGCCATATTAATGTAAAATATTATTTGACTGGGAAAAATGCAAACATCAGTAAAAGGATGTCTGCATAACATAAAATCCCATTAAAAAATCAGTGAGTTATAAGTTCCAAAATTTGTAACCTGCATACAACTGTCAATCCATTGCCAAACCAATATTTACAGTCTTTACTTCCATTTCCAGCCCTTTAACCTCCCAATATCCAAGCCAAGTCCTAAGAATGCCCCCTTGCCTCCCTATTTAAGCTAATTCTTTCTGATTCAGCTGAAGGCTGATCTAATACCCACTATATATTAACCATATTTCTTCATGCAGCATTTTGCCTGGGAATCATTTTAAGGATGGATTAGATAATAGCAGCCATCCAGCTTCTAGTTCATGTTTCTCAACTTAGATGTACCATAAAATTCAAGTCCAACTGAACTGTCCACACTATTAAGCCAGCTCTGTGCACGAGGAATTTCATGGGAATTCTGCTGCTAAACATCATTATTTTCATGTTTTCTTTTTCAAGGTTCGGATAAAATTTTGATTGCATGATGAAATTGTTTTTATAGCTACTCATTTCAAAAACCCAAACATTTATCTTCATGTATACATAACTATCATGTGCTCAGGGATAAAAAATAAATACATGAAACCAGATCTAAATATGTCTGTCCTACCTCTATGAAAAACGCCAGCATTTAAAAGATATCAGAAGGCACAATACTAGTACCTGCTTGTTGAGATTTTTAAGAAATTCAAATTTCCTTACAACAGAAAACAGTAGTTTATACATTTACCCACGACAATTCTTAAGAGGAGTAATTTTCACAAGATTTTTTTTTAATACCAAAACCAACTTTTTTCTCTAACAAAGAACTCCCTATATATTTTCATTATATCAGAGAACTGAAAGCAATCCTGTGGAGATGCAGAAGGTGTAATCATGGAAAAAAAGGCTATTACAAAGATCAATAGATCATAATTTCTATCCCTTTTTCCCCTCATAGAAATACCTACACTTGTTTCTATCCCAGCTGATATTAGTCTAATTTCAAAAACTCTTATAAGTGAAGTTTTCAAAACCTTCCTCAAACCTCTAACCCAGTCCTTAGGCATCCTTACTGTTGCAAGATATTTCCTAGTGTCTAACCTAAATCTCCCTTGCTGATTTTAGTCTTTATTTGTTATGCCCACACAAGTTTGGTATTGTCTAGTTTGAACAACCACTGTTCTTTACAATTTTCCTCATGGATTATATTTTCTTCAGACAACTGATCATTCTCATAGCTCACCTGTAGTGAACTCTTTTCAACTGGCCCACATCTTCCTGCTCTGGATTGTCACAAATTGAGCTTCATCCTTTCAATTATCTAGTAACAGAAATCAAATGTATGTTCTGTCAACTCAATCTTTGTACAGAAAACCTACAATGGGCACCATTTCCCTCAAAGGTTAGATTAGAAAAAGAAAATGCACTTCTATGTGTACCACAGTCTGGGTTATTATTGCAGATTGACACAAAGGACAGCTCACAAGGGCTCAGGTCTTGATCATATTAAGTATGGTGTAGCAGCAACACTCACTGAAGTGCAACTATGAGTAAGAGGCTCCAATACAGGCTTTCTTTTTCACAAAGAAGAAAATACTTTGTGTTTCTCAAAACTAACTGATATAGAATATATACATATACATATATGTGTGTATGTATGTCTGTATACATGTCTTTATAGACACATATTAAATCTAAATCATGCTTTCTATATAGGCTAGTGTAAGCCAATGATTCAATTTCACATTAAGAAAGGGCAAAAGGGAAGAATTTATAGGAAAAAATGAATCAAAATTTCTGATGCTTTATGGCACCTTGTTAGTGTATACATGTTCACATGTACTACACAGGTGCAGTCTGGGGGAGATGCACAGGTAACTTTTCAACCAAAGGTGTCACTGCAGTTCGTATGTGCTCTATGCATGAGACTGAACACACACTGCAGGTCTACTTTCCTAATTATATCTAGCAGGCTGTGATGCTGTGGTAACAGGGAATCAAGCACAAATAAGTATTTTGCAAGATTATGTAGGTCTTATCCCACCCACTGCTGAGGGAGTGAATTGCAAGTTCAGTTGAGTATGTTAACAGGAGTCATCCCTTTGACTGTGGTTCTGACACGCCAGTAAAGGGATGAATAATTCTAGGGATTAGGTATCAGGTCTGGGAGGTGCAGCTTTCACATATGAAAATGGCTCATTTAAATATATTAATCAGTCCTCCCCAAGAGTTAAATTAGCTAAATGCAGATAAAATGCAGTTCTTGCTGTATATGTAAATACACATATGTATATGGAAAACTTAGAAGCAGAGGTACATTGGAGAGTCTGTCATGTTCACAGTTTCTTTCGGTCCAACATAGCAACGGAATGTTGACATTGATACTTATTCCAAATTTGTTTCCGTGTCTTATTTTAGAAGAAATCTTTGCAGTTTACCCAGTCTCCAGAATTGTATCAAATTGTCAATATTTTTGCACATACATTTCCCAATCTCCACAGTCAGCCCACTGGACTGAAAATATGTACTTCATTTATATGATTTCCCATTCTTTATGCTCCAGTGTTTTCCTGTATTTTAATTATAGCAAACCACATAGTTTTACAGCTATAAAAGTTTTTTAGTTTCAAAGCTCTTTGCCTGTATAGCAATAAAAGGTGAAGCAGGATACGAACACATTTTCTCCACATCATGTGAAGAACTCTTGCCTGTGAGCTACTGAATACTTCACAAGTCTCCCTATGACCATAAAAAGTGAGAAATTTCCTGTGTTGATGTGTGGGTGCACAAGTGTGTTTAAAGTACAGCTTTCTGAAGACGTCAGCCCTAATGATCTTGAGCAAGCTATACATAGATATATATGTGTGTGCATGTCTATTCACATCTAGAGATATACATACACACATATAGATGGATGTGTATATTTATACACCCACACATCCCGCAGTAAAAGCCCAACAATTCAAAACCACAGAACACTGCAATACTCTGTAGGACATCTCACAATAAAGACTGCTGCTATAAGGCTACACTGCTTCCTATTTAAGGGAGTTATTTTTCCGGTAGAGTGTTTTGGTTTGGATCTTTTGGTTTTTTTGGTTTTGTTTTTTGACTACCTGACAATTCTGCCATGCTATCTTACAGTAGGCAGAGTGATATTGAAGTTTGGGAAAAAAACAGTAAAAAACCCCTAGAGAATTATATTTCACAAACACATATATGCAGAATAAATATATATGTGCGCTTGTTCCAATATTCAAAGAATAATTCTTGATTTTCCTTGGTACTCAATAATTTGTTATTTTTGTTTTCAGAACATCACAGTATCTCACAAACATCAGAACCTTCACATGGATGCAAACTTACAATGGAGAGAGAGACATCAGGAGTTAAAACAATTTTTTACCACAGGATTTTGTTCTATTTTTTTTTTTTTTTTGCCTACCTCCACAGCTAGAAGAAAACTGTGGAGCCATCATCTTTATTAAAATGCAGAGAACATAAGTACCTATTTTATTTTCTTGTTTCAGTTTGCTCCATAGCAATAGGTCATTTTCAGCACATTTTTGTCATTATTCTAGCTGCATACTGTGACAGAAAGAATCCTGCTCCCAGCCCCCATGATGCCCTTCTAAAGCGCCTATATATGCACCTCACTTGGCCTTTCCTAAACCTCCTCCTTTTAAATGAGCTTGGGAAAAGTTGTTTCTGAAACAGCAATTCAGCTAATTTTCTGAGCCTAGAGGAATATGGTTAACTGATTTATTGCCCTGTGGAAGTTGTAATTGTTGCAAAACATGATGTATTCCCAGAACAGTGATATAAGTATGTCACTTAGAAAATATGCCTCCCAGCATTCCACTGAAATTAATGAAGCATCATTAAATAGTTGCAGCTCTTAAGCATGTTGCACATCCCAGCATGCAAAGAGTTATTGACAAATTTTGAGATGTCAAGAGATAATATTTGTAGAATCATAATCTAAATAGGGTAATAGTTGCTGAAGGAATTTGCAATAATATCCCAAGTTTCAGTTCCGTAACATACACTGTAACTTTGAGAGCCTGTAACAGAAAATGATAAATGGTTGGGCTGCCTGCAAGCATGCAAGTAACTTCAGCTATTACAAATTATCAAGAAAAAATGCCTCTCCTCACTGCCCACTCCCCCAAAAAAAAGTTTGGAATACTTGCACAACTAAGGATATTGTTTTCAAAAGGCTCCCTTCCTAACAAACAAGAAAAACAAACAAACAAAAAACACCAAACACCTAATCCTTCTCTGATACCCATTTTAAATATTTTCTCAGAATATATAAAGTCAAGTCAAGTAGAAACAAGTTTTTCTATTAGCACTGGTAATATGTCAAATGAAATTAAAAAATAGAATAAAATTTTTAAGACGATGCAGCAAACATTTTCTGTATTCTATCAAATTCAGATTTAAATGATTACATAAAACACCAAGTTTAAAATTTAATTAATAGCTCTTATTTCAGGATGATTTTGAAATTTAAGCCACAAAAATCCACATTTTCAAAAGCTGGTATAGCTGAATGAGTTGAAAAGTACACTCAAATTTGGGACTTTAATTTTTTACCATATGTTAAATATTATACTGTAATCTTTCATGAAGACTAAAGCCATACTTCAGCCAAAGCTCATCAGTCGTCCAAGTTCCACTTACTGCTCTGTAATGTGGTTTGACTATGATCAAGTCACCAGAATCTTAAAGGAAAATCAGAATCAGGGAGATTCACAGCATCATGAGTTTGATCACACACTGACAGAATTAGAAAGTAGAGCAAGCTTGCTTTCACAAAGGAAATCTAACTTCAGAATCATGAAAATGTATCCTGGACATCTAATTTTGACTTAGCCATCTGAATTAAGCACATCTTCTAAGCATAGCTACAATATCCACAGTACAACATAGGCTTTATGAAAACAGGTTGGTGTGACAATGATTATTTGCTCTTTTAATATGAAAAAAATACTCTTTCAATGGTCCATTGATATTGTGGGTAATACAAGTAATCCAGAAATAAACAATATTTATAATCTCCATTTTCTGAATCAGTTTATTTACACAGTGCATAAATGGAGCATAGTCTAGTTTTCATGCCAACAGGCCAACATTCCATTATATGTCACATTTTTGTCTAAAAGGTACTTACCAGTCTCCATCTGGCTGTATTCTAAGAAATATTGGAATCTTAATAGTCTGTCTTTACTTATGCCAGACAAATGGCTGGGAACTTATTGATTGAGACTTTATTTCATATAATGAACTGTCAATCAAAGTGCAAGCAGGTATTCTATTATGGTTCCTAAGTACTTAATTAACATTTCATATTATTTACTGTTTTTAAACTACTAGAAAAGCACACAAAACACCTGAAATGGCTATAGAAACAGAAAAAAATTGGCATGAGATATGTGAGAAATGCTAGCAATGAGCAAGTGTTGCTGGCAAGTAAATATTGGAGGCAGATCACATATACACATAAAACATCAGAGACATGTTGCTAAGTGCTTATAATCACTTTTGTATTAAGTATTTTCAGGATAGCTGGAATTGTTGAGTTTCGCTTCAAGGACTATAAAAATCTATTTAAATTTCTAGAACATTTTCAATATACTAATTTCTTCATAGTTCACTTCCTGCCACTCTTTAAGGAACAAGGGGGAAAAATAATAAAAAGCTGCCCTTCAATGAACGTTCAGATAACTAGTCAAACAGACACCATCCACCTGAAACAGGCAAAATTTTATGGATTCTGTATTGATCAGATCACTAATACCTCACAAAGTTTAATAGCCATTCATGAACTCAAATGATAAATAAAAAACATAAATATCTGCATAACTTAATATTCCCAATTTTACAAACTATAAGCAAAAGACAGAACTGTTTGTTTCACATAGCCTGATCATTTCCCCTGAAAATGTGAACAGAACACTCATTTCACCAATATTTTCCAGCCAGTAAAGAGTACAGATATTACTTATATGATAACTTAAATTAACAGCATCTATTTTAAGGAAAACAACACCAACAAGAAATAATAGAAGAAGAACAGCAACAACAATAATAATAAAAATATATTTATATAAAATAATAATTATTAATAATAATTATTATCAGTAATAATAAGCCACCACCTTACAGCTTCTAATTATTTAGGAAACAAGGTGTGACCTTCCCAGCTATACAAAATCATGTCAAAATAGCAATAAAAAAATTAACCAATTCGAGAAATATCTCTTTTGGCCTTAAGTAATCTTTGCACAAATTATTTTAAAACCTGCACAATGAAATAAAACAAAAATAAATTTAAAACCTTAACACCTAGCATCATCATAGTTTTGTCCCTGTGATAGGTACATTCAGATTATAATGGTAAGTATGAATTCAAAATACTAACTGGCAACTAGGTGGCTATGAAGAAGGTCCTCAGAAGAACTTAACTTAGCAATTTTAAATCTTGAGGGTTTTTGTGTTATGAAATTTCATGAATTCTAAGAAAATTCTACAGAGCAGTTTTCTGAGAAAGTGTTTCACTATACAAACCTACTTAATACTGAAAATTTGAATTTTTGTAATTTGGATGAGGGGAAAGCAAATCATTCCACAAAAAATACAAACCTTTTGTGAGCCTGATGAGGTTATTAATTATCTCGAACAAGAAGAGTGTTATTGTTCAGCTACACCCTCTGTACTGCCATTTATTTCATTTAGAAGGCACTCATATACCAGGGTGATGGATGGCAACCTACAGTAAATAGATTTGGAATAGATTTAATGCTTGCCTTCCCAGTCAACATTCTAAGACTTTGTGAAATGGAAAGGGGTTTGGTCCTTTATTCCTCTCCTTTCACTTGGCTATTCACTGTCTAGCTGACAGCAAAAGGAAGTAACCATCCATCATCTTCAATAGGGAGCCAAAGCAAGCAAAAGAAAATCTTAATAATGTTCTGCCAAAAACAGTTGGAAAAAAGCATTGTAATTTTGAGATAAAGGAATGATACTCAGATCCTTGATTTTTATCACACTGAGTATCATCATAGAGAGCTATTCACATCTGTTATAAAAGAGAGCTACACACTTTTCAATTTACTCTTCAGTCTTGCTAGTTTGAATACCTCCTGCATCATTTTCCAAGGTAAAATGAAGGCATTGAACTCTGACCAGGACAAAAACATTTACGTAGTAAAACTTTATTGACTGAGAGCACATGAATCTTATTAATTTGACTTTAGAATTCAGACAAGAAAGAATAACAGGTGTCCAGCACCTCAGCACAATGATAATGATTTCTCACATTGAATTAATAGCAATGAAACATGCATGATTTCAGCAGCTGTTGGAAGCAGCGGGGTTGCTTCTGCCAGAATAAAGAGAGACTCCCACCTCCCCAGATAAATGCATTCAAATCAAACAGTGCATACCAACAGTCGGCAGTGCCCTGCTCTTGTGTTAACAGTGATTAATCACATCCCTGATTGGTTCTCAACTGTCTTCACTTCCAGCCTCGCTGTGGACAAGATCACCGAGCAGCTCATTAAAAGAGCTGTACATGAGCTGCAGGAGGGAAGGATGGCGATCCCCGAAGAATTGTTATAATCAGTATGAGGCCTTTCAGCACTTTATATAAGCTTAACTGAGGTCAGGTGTCAGTGATTGCCCACACCTCTCCTGAGGCTGATACCACTTTGCACCCTGCTACTGACAATACCGTCCAAGTAGCACAATTCCATTTTATTGGTGGAACATTTGTGGGAACTGCAGCGTGGGGAAAAAAAGACCATTGACTCTATGCACTTAATAAGCGGTCTGCAAGTACTGGAGTTTAGGAGCACAGAAAAATGGATAGGATATAGGCAGATAGTTATCCAGCTGTACCAACTGGGTAATTTGTCACAGGTACATTATTATTTAACCCATCTTTTGCAGTCTGTTATTTTAACCTTCTACTAGCTAGATATTAAGTTTAAATTGCCCATGCCATCCATGTTTATAGACAATAGAGAAAGGTCCTCCAGCAAATAATTCAAATATCAGAAAATAGACCCCTGAGCAGCATGATTCACTCCCTTGAGATTTTTATTTTTCTCCATCGACCATAGACAGCCCTGGATTAATAGTTTTGATCTAGCACCTAACTTTTAGATGGGCAACTTTTGTAAGTGAAAAATAATTTCTCTGAAAGTGATTTATGATTTTAGTGACTAGCAACTTCAAGTTTGTGACCCACCTATTTCTATTGTTGGTTCTCAGCCTGTAGGTTTTGGTCAGGTTGTCAGAAATATTTGCAATATCACTGGCTATTAGACCAACTGACCACATAAGTCCAGTGTGGCATTGGCCTTAAAAAGACCTTCAAGGATCACTGGTGTCTCCTCTCAGATGAATTTATATTAGGCATTGTAAAGACCCTGTATTGATTTAATTAATTTATTATTAAGTATTCCTCAAAATCACCTTCTTCCCTCCTTTCTGCTATCTGACCTGACATAGGAGTTGGTAGCTCTTAAAATCAGATCTCTCTGAGCTTATTCACTGCTGTAAGAAACCAGTCTTTTGAAAATTGAAAAAAACCCTAATCTACGTACAAAATACTGTGGAGGCCACCTCATTAAAGTTTTCCTCTAAGTTACTGAACAGTAACAAACCAAAGAGTTTTAAAGGCATCTGTTACTTAGCCACACATCCTTGTGGATTTTGGTCTTCCTAACTCCTGACAGCTGCTTAACTCATTACCATATCCTCATCAATGTAATCAGTACCCCAAGGCTGCCCTACCTCTCAAATTCACGATCTGCAATGCTGCTCACTTCAGTGCTTTGGGGCATATTAGCAACTCAAGCTTTTTCTGCTTTGATGTGCATGTTCTGTACCACTGACCCCAAAATATGCAGGTCTAATGAATTAGCTTTAATAGTTTTTTTACCCACTTAAATGTTTTTAATTGGCTATACTACTATGTGTCTTGAACTACACTGAAAAGTTCACAGCATAGATGCTAATGGTGCCTTTCTAATTACTGCATAATGAACAAAGGTCTGTCTGAGCAATTTTAGAGGTTAGACTTCATAATTAAGAACCCCTTTTTAATAAAAATCAACTTAAAAATTTCACACACTTAAATAGAAATAATATACACCACAAAACAATATTTTTAAAATATCTGGGGATTTTAAAATATTTGTATAAGTTCTTTTAGTTACACAAAACTAATATTTTCTTCATTTCCTTTTAATCTACCTGCCAACAGCCAAAACCTCAGCTTTATCACATTGTCCCTGAAGTGCACTTAACTTGCATGGATCATTGCTCTGGGGCTGGACTTGATTTTTCCTTTCACTTACTTAAGGGAGCACTGATAACTGAGGGGCAGAGTCATGCCAGCTACTGGCAAATTTGACATCATTGTCTCTATGGACAAGAAGCCAATGATTTATCTCAGAAAACTACAATGCTTTTTCAAACTAAATTATATTCTTTCTCCAAGACTTCCAATTGCATGGGAATCAGTAAAGATATGATTTCTAACACAGACAGAAAGTTTAGCAGCTGTTTCTATTTCATACCCTGTGCCAAACTGCTTTGTGCATCAATGGCATTAGCTAAAAAGAGTTTTGCATCACTGCTACTCTGCTAAACCTGAGATCATGATGGGAAGATGAAAGTTTAGGATTAGGGTAGATGAAAAGGATAGAAGGTCCTGCTGTAATGTCTAAACACTGTGGATTAGGTATGAACAAGGTCCAGTATCAGTTATTTCCATTAAAGCACCAGTTTTCTTCTCCTTTTATGTTCCTTATGTTACGTTAGGTTAGAAAAATATTCACGTGCAACACCTGTGTTGCACACATTAGCTAAAATTGACACCTGATGCTAGGATATCTAATATGGTTGTATGAACAGCTACCAGAATATGTAAAGCTCAATCACAAAAAGCATTGGGCATTTCACTACCATTTCAACTTAAATATTTAGGTACAAATTCACAGCAATGACATGTTATATATCACTTGAATTCCTAAAAGCTAGTTATAACCACATTCAGTTTCCTGACACAGTTCCATCTGGCCCTACACGTTTTGTTTCTTATTGTGTTTACTAAATATTTCCTTTAGAAACTAAAAAGTTATTTTCATTGCAGAGTTTGCAACTAAATACACAGTAGCAGGAAAATCAGGTAACATACAGCTTCTGATAAAATTAACAAAGTGTATCAATAGTTCAGGCATATTAAATGGTTTTTGACTGCCAGAAATCTACATTATATTCAGATCAGTCAAAACCTGCATGTATCTAGGGCTACAACTCCATGAACACTTTTGTTTGAATTAGGAGCGAGTTTTAGAAATGAAGGTACAGCTGGTGTTCACTGAGACTGAGCTTGCAATGTGCAGAGGCTTAAAACCACAAAAACTGCTTCCCACAAACTGCCTCAGGTGAATGGTAAAGGGAGTTCCTGCATTCCAGGACATTCAGCACAGGACCAGACAAGAAAGACCTCAGCATCAATTGCTTCACTCTAAGGTGGTGGTGGAAGACAGGTCCCATGTGTTTCTTGTCTGCTTATCACACTTGCAAGAGAAAGAAGAAAAACATCAGTTTTTTGGTGGTTTTTTACTTAACAGGTACGTTCTTAGACTGCAAAATCCAGTATTTTTCTGCCCATGTTGTTCTACAGCAAAAGGCCTGAATGGCTTATGGTTGAAAAACCTTGGTCACAGCCCTACAAAAAGTTGAAGAGCTGAAACAATCCTTCGGACTTCCACTTTTTAACCAATATCCAGAGGTCAGGAAGAAGACAATGTATATTTCTTGACTCTTCCTTGCTGTTCTCTTTAGTATCCTAAACACCACCATCTTCTCTTTATGAACAACATCTGACAAAGCACCTCTGCAAAGTTTCAGGTCTAAAGGGATACAATGAAATTTGAGGGAAGTCTAAATGATTTTAATAGTTCTTAATTATTGACAGAAGAAATAGAGTTCTTAGCAGCCAGGCATGTCCTAACCCAGCATTTTTATATATTTTTCTTCCTAGAACCACAAAATTATGACTACATCACCATTACTCTACACCACTACAACACCAATTACTGTAGAAAATATATCACAGCCTCATCTCTCTACAATATTATCCATTCTCATTTATGTAGTCTGTGTAATTTCATTAAAAAAAGCATGTTTGTGGAGATGAGTGGTTATTACTTTTATTCCTGTCTTAATGAATACTGCTTTCTTCCATGAACTTTACTATATCTGCATAAAGAATTCTAACGGATTATTGAGTAATCCTTAAAGGGTATGGTGAATTCTGAACTGACATTCATTTCACTACCTGCAAAATTAATGCAGAAATAAACAGCTAAGTGATGCTGTTTATAGCAGATTTTAAAACAGAATTGCATATCCTGGGAAGAAAGTATTTTGGTCATTGAAACTCTATAGCACCTTTTGAATAGAGTTTCATTGATTGGTTAAATTCCACAGTTAGGGGAACACATATGATCACTTTTTTTCCTTGAAGTGAATCACCATTCTCATGAGTAAACTGATTTTTTGGTGGAATACAGCAAGGGAATATCACTGAGACACAACAGAGGAAAGGACACTGTCAGATAAACCAATACAGCTTTCTATCATGCAAAGCTGACAAAGGAGTGGAGGGATAAGTGAAAGTCCAGACAGTCTTCAGATAATATTCCATTTACTGGGTGGATTTTGTGACTACTTAATGCAGCTTCTATTCCTGCCTGTAAATTCCTGTTATATGAAAAGATATTTTTCACAGGTGAAAGGGAGAAGGAAAATAAGACTTTATGTCTGACTTCCTCATATATGTGTCTTCTTAAATATACCCATTAATGAAATAAATAAAACAAAAAAATACTATAAACTCAGTAAAATTCTATTTCAAAATGTGCTTAGGATTACCTCAACTTCAATTTTGTGAGATTGGACCAAAGATAATTATGACTTGACATGAAAAAAAATAGATAAAAAAACATAATGGCTTTAGAACAAAGAAAGTCTTCACTCTCCCACTTGGTACATATTTACATTTAATTTTCATGTTTAAAGGACTTATGTTCCAATCTCCAAACTGAACTTTAATGCAAACTGAGGGTAAAGATCATCATCTTCATTAAGCATCAACCAGCAATCAAACAAATAAGAACATATCAAAGAAGATTTCCCACCCTGCAGGGTTCCAGTGAAGGAACTAATAAAGTGAAATATGAAAAATAAAACTGTTCTTCAAGAAGAACAGATCTAATTAAAAGGAAGACCTAACAACTTCATGGATTAATTGGGAACCAACTGAGATAATTAGACCTCTGGGAATAAGATTACACCCATCATAAACTGCTTTTTTCACAACTACAGGTTAAGTGCTTAAAGCTTTAATTGGGGGCAGCACTTAAAGGAAAATGGAACTTGCACAGAAGAATTAATATTTGGGGAAGCAATATCCTGAAGTACTTTGACATCGTTAAAAAACCACATTATTATTTTTTCCCCGAGTGCATGGGATTCTGGAGCCAAGTGGACAACTGTGGTTAATATTTGTACTAATCAAAAAATGCTCACACTATTATACTTTCACCTGTAAACTATATGTAGCTACTCTCTATATTAGTAGTTCAAATACAGTCTCACCCTCTAAGATTACTTTAAACGAGGTGTTATTTTAACATATAGTTTCTGCAGTCAAACCATGTCTCTCCAAAGAAATATACCCTGAGAACACAACAATAAATAAATAAAAAAAAAATCTAAAAACTGGGTAAACTGCTTCAAAGAAGAACTGCTTCTCGGAATTGCTCCAAGCACTAATTTCAATTAAACCATTTGATACTGAAACAGTTTAATACCATAATACAAAAGTAATGGAAACTTTGGCATCCATCTGACAAATTGTGTGTCCATTAAACAACTTGAAAAGCACAGTGGGAAAGTTTACTAATACAAAAAAGTTGGTCAGAGTCTCTGCTTTAAACCCCCTTTAGGAGTTGGAAGACACCTGCAGAAGAAAGAAATTCTGCATTTTCTAAAAGCTCCATATGTTCCTTCCCTAATGATAGTATTCAAGATAAAGCCAAATTCTTTTCAATTACTAATTTTATTTGCTTGCAAAACAACATATTTCAGCACTAACTCACCATCTTTCTTTTTTGAGATTAATATAAACTTATGAGAAGGCTGAATTGTTTAACTGTTTTAAAACACTATGGACTACACAGAGGATTGAATTAACTGGGACGTAATTTTGATGTGAAACAAGTTATATGACCCCAAAAATCCAGAAAGTTATCAGTGTGGTTAATCATTGATAGAAGTCTAATCTTGAAATTTTGAAGAATGTTTTTCAGATGTCTACTTCAGTGGGTTTTAAACATGTTGCAAGGTGCTTCTCTGAATAGATATGGTATAGCCCATGGCTATTTTTCCAATGCACTCCTATTTTCTCAGAAGGTCTCAAGCCATTCACATTCATTTCTTTTTTGCAGTCTGTCAAGCTTTCCAGCTCCTGCTGTTGGGCTCTACCTGCATATTCAACCTGTAGTTATTCATTTAGGGGTGATGAATTTTTTTGATGACTAAGAACTACACTACAAGCCTTATACAGTTACCTCAGATAATAGGTATCTCAGGGAATTTCACCCATTACAGTCAGTTTGAGAAAGTGCTTAGACGTGCCTTGGTTCTTGTCTGTTTTACCCTACCTCTCTTGCTGCTACAGCACAGGATCCTCCCTTTTCTTCATTTTAAACTCAATCAAGTAATATAAATCTATGAGGCAGATGAATCAGGGGATGAAGAAACTGTCCAGGCCAAAACCATTCCAACATCATATCCACCAGATGGGCATATTCTTGGTTCTCCTAGTTCTCTGATGAAACTTTTTGTGTTTGACCATGTCTACACTTTGCTCTTTGGGCTGGTAAACTTTGCAAATTTTCTTAAGATTTTTTCCTAGTTCTAAAAAAAGCCTCTCACTTCATCTTACTTAAGCTATACCATGGAGTGATACATTAATCGTCATAACTACAGATGTCATTTTTAGTCAATGAAATTGTGTGATAAGTTTAGTGTAACACCACAACTTTGTAAGATCACAATAAACACATTGTTAGTAAGTGTCAACTAATTTGCAACTTGGTGTGAGAAATAAACATACAATAATAAAGTTAATCTCCTAGCAACCTTAACAAATACCATATAATCTTGATCACTCAAAATACAGGCAAAAATCTCTGAAAAAAATTAAAACAGTTATAAGTGCTATGCATTCAAAGCCAAGATTGTCAGTTGTTTCTAACTATTTCTATATGCCTTCTGGATTCAGGCACTAACGAACCAATAGCTATCAGCATGACTTTTGCTGAAATACTGTTACATTAATGAGTTTGGATCAGCTGCTCAAACAGTTTGGCTGAAAAAGATGTCTGGTCAGGAAATATATCGGGGGAGGCAAACATAAATGTTAAGCTTTAGTCCCTTAAATTTGTTGATTGCAAACACAACGCCAAAAATCTTTTACCACATTCAGCCTGATTTGATACTACACTGCATAAATAAGACTGTATATAAAAATGCCTTGTTTTTGTTTCATGCAAAAATAATGAGATAAGTTCTTCTCTTTATTATTCAATTTATAACACAAATGACATCCTATGTTACACCAGTGTAAACCACAGGTGAATTTGTCACTATCATATTTGGAGTCAGCATTATTCAAACCTAAAAGTTATTCCCTCAGTTGTGCTATGCCTCTACATTATCCTGTCTGAGACTGACACAAACTCCAGTGGGTTCATATCCCTAGAATTAACATTCTGGTGTGAAAAGGCAACAGGGATTTACATATGACATTGCTTAAATTAATTCTTTCTGTTGTCTTCAGTACAGTACTTCCCTGGAGCACCTTTAGTCATTCAATCCACACGGAATGAGAAAGCTTTCTGCTGTTAGCCTATTGAAGAAACCAGAATATGAGTCACCAGGCTGTACCTTGACTTTAAGGAAAATCTCCTCAAATAATGGTAATTATTAGATTATACCTGAATGAATTGCCCTTTGCACCTGTGAGAATGAAAATAGGATACACCCAAACCTGATGGCTCAGCACTATGTAGACCAAAAAATGTGTTTGGAAAAGGAGAGGAAAAACCATGTCTTATCATCTTTTAACCTGCACATTATTAAACTGTGAGTTGGGTGGGGGGAAAAAACAAAAAGTGAATTCAAGCCAATTTAACTGGATAATATGAAACTGAAATTTCAAACACAGTACTTTAAAAATATTTTAGTGACACTTGTCCTATATAAGAAGCAGCTGCATTTCTCTAGTCAGACACCAGCATGTGGGATTTATTCAGCTCCTGGGTTGTATCATAAATTCCTTGAGGGAATTCACAATTCACCAAATGACGTATTGTTATTATCATAAAAAGTGAACCGTATTCAACAAAACAGTACTCAGTGGGCAGCAATTCTGCAGTGTATAATTATAGTTGTCATTTCCCATCCCAAGATTAAACATGTTTTCACTTTTCAACTTCAACAACAACAACAAAAAAACCCACCTCTCTCCACCTAATAAGAAACATCTTAGGAAAGACCTAAGGAGATGAGCTTTAATATTTAAACAATTATTTATCTTGGTTGTTTGAATAAACCTCACTTATATTATTCTTTCATTGGAACATCTGGATTTTTTTTCCTTTCTAGTATAACTCTGGGATCTGTGGTTTTGCTTTTTATTTGGTTGGGTTTTGTTTTGGTTTGTTTGTTTTGGTTTTGTTTTTGACTATATGATAGTGCTACCAGATATAATTATCAGCTGCATCTACATTATAATTAAGGTAATTAAGGTCCTGTTTCTCTGTTAATTACTGTAACTACCTTGAGAAAAGCAAACGAAACCCTACTCCTCTCTTTTTTTTTTCTTTTTAGCAGTATAAAACAGTGTGTAGATCTAGTTTATGAGTTATAGCATTTGATGCAGTATTGTTGGCATCTTTAGCTAGCTAAAATCCTTCATATTCCTCACCTTGAAAAGATAATGTTCATGTTCTATTTTAAGTTGCACGTGTTTAACTTCAGAAGAAAGTGTCTCACTTTACAGGCTTTGGAAGTCCTTGCAGATAGCTAGAATGGAGGCCTACCCTTATGTCAGAACAAAGGGCAACAGACCTAAGTCATAGCTAAGGAAGTTTAGATGTGTTTTCATATACGATACAACATGGAATTCTTTACTGGTGTGACAGGATAAGAGGGTCTCACAGGAGACATTGAACAGGCAGTGATATATCCTATTTTATTGCTATATTATACCTCCTTTAATTTAGAAATCATTAAAGATCATGGCCATACAACACTAATGTACATGACATACATCCTTGAGAAAGCATTGTCTTACATACCCTTGGAATAATCCACAGCCTAGACACATTTATGCAGTGCTGGGGAAATAGGTGCTTGACATTGCACCAGTAAAATGTGACCTAGTACATTTCTGTGGTGCTGTGCCATCTCATTTATTTGCTTGCATTAATATCAGCTCACAGACCCATATATCAGAGTCTATTTCATTATTTTATTTATATAACAGCTCAGTGCGGAAGAATTCTGCTACATCTCTCATGATAGCAAAAAGTAGATGTGCATTTCTGTGCTAGAGGAGGTTGTGTGATAACAATTGTCCTGAGGATACAAAAAACCCACAAGACAAAGATTCCCATTCTGTCTCTTAAATTCTTCTTTACCGTATGCCCATGAGATTTGTGAGAGGATAATTCACTCCCTGTTCATGTCTTCTCATGTGAAATTTTAAGCAACTTACTAGTCTGGGTGGGTTTTTGTTGTTTCTTTTTGTTTTTCTAAAGAAGGCATGTTCCTTAAAGCCTTTTGGAGGTACAGTTTTGTGCCCATAAAACTTTTAGCAGTGGCGGTCTCTGACTGCAAAATATGGATGCAAATCAAGTAGTCAGATGTAGTTATCCCACTGACCTAATTTGTAGGTAAGGAACTCTGCAACTGTTTCTCTACCTTTCTAACAATGTGCAACTGATAACTGAGTACCATAGCAATGAAAAACACATACATGCGCTCTCAGAAAAAATTTATGTGTTTGTAGAAGAGTAAGAAGAGTTGCTATTTGATTGGATTGACCTTGTGTGAACACATACTTGAAATGACAGTAATTCTAGAGTTCCTTCTTGCATCTAACTGCAGATTTGAACTCTGCAGCCTTTCTAATTGGTCTTGTTTGTCACACTTAATTTTTTCTGATTTTATTTTAAACAATTATTAAATACAAATGAAAACACTAAAAGCTATTTTGCTCCATTAGCCTTGTGCATTCCACTCTGGTATTCAGACCCTACATCAACAACTGCTGCAGCAATACTGTTTCTTTCAGGATAAAGACAAAACATGGCCTACATCCAATTTTTAATCAGCTGTACAGATGGGTTTATTTCACAAATGCACTAGGCTGCACAGATGGAAGTTCCTGAATGCCTGACAAGGTGTTAAAATTGTTACTGAGACTACAAAGGAATAAAAAAAGCAGCACTGGAAATTATAATTAGTAGGGACTTTATCTCTTAAGGGCTTATTAGTTCAGAACTTAAATTTTGTCCTTCGTGTGTGGGAAATGGTTTACTGAAGGGAACACTTACCAGATTAGCTGTGATAACTGTTTTCTATCCCTTAAGAATACACACAGTCTTACAAATATAACTTAACTGTTATACCTGATATAATACTCCCTGAAACCAGCCAAAAGTGTGACATAACATTTTTCACCAGCCAAAAGCAGAACAAATGGAGCAGCTTTTTGTGCTCAGTTACTGAGCTGCAGTTAAAAAAATAGACAACCACCAAACAAACAAACAGCAAACACAAAACCAAACCAAAAACCAAACAAAAAACCCAAATAAAACAAAAAAAGACACAAACCAAAAACCTGCAGACATCAGTGGAGGAAAATTACTTCCTACATGCTTAATGGTATTATACTTTTGAGCACAGTTATTACAAACTCACAGATTTTATGCCTAAAAAAGTTAACTGAATTATCATACTCGACTGAATAGGTTAAAGCTTCATCACCTCATGGAATACTATGCCAATTTACTGTCATGATGCCAATTTTTATAAGCTGTTTTGGAAATAACACAATACTAAAAGAGGTCATGAATAGCTGTGATCATTAAAGAGTCCCACGCTGTTGTTCACAAGAGTGGAAGGTTGCAGAGACACTGCTATATTCATGCTAAGGCCACCAACAATTTTTTCCATCTTTCATGTGATACATTTAGGGTCATTCAGGGAAGAAATGAGTGCTTCTCAATATCCTCATATAAACTGAGTTGGGGACAGCTGTGTATTGATGAATCAGGAACAGACTGTCCTAATGCACTGGAAGCTGCACTGTAATTTTATGCAGAGCTTTGTGCTGAATATTTTATTCATAATATGCTCTTGGGAAGATCTCTGATCTTTCAGTACTATGAATAAGAAAAGTTTCTTTTCCCAAATTCTAGTTTGTCTTCCATGCTAAAGACTTAGTTCAACGATGAGCAAGAGCACATAAACATGCAAATGTGACACAGTACAGCCAGTAGATACCTTTCAATGGATCAGATTCAGATAAGGAAAAAAATTGAGTTAGGGAAAGTTGTGTATGTGTTTTGCTAAATCCCAAAATAGGTGCTTTGCTAGATCCCAAAATATACAATGACCAAGAAATGCATCAGTGCTCATTTTAAAATGTAGCTTGGAATAGAAAACAGCATTTCAAAGCAGACGTTAAATTCAAAAGACCCATGGTGTGAACTAGTATAGTGAAATAAACATAAAACAAGTAAAATAGGTGACACAGAGAAAAAAAAAAAAATCATAGTTTGCAGAAGATATAGAAAGCTGTAGAAGCCAACTTCATTCTAATTGTAAGCAAGGTAATACTGTAGGAATTTCATCTGTAGCAATTTAGATACAAAAAAATAAGGCAGACATGAGTAGGAAGAAAATAATATAACACAGATTCATGGAAAACAAATTCTAACAAACTAATATTATTCTTTTTGACAAGATTTCTTTACGTAGAAAAATATATAAATAAATAAGTAGTAGTTATTGACATTAAATAACTAAATAAAAATAGCTAATTAGGAATTGTTAAAATGTAAAGGTAAACACAGATTTGTTATCAAGGAAATTTTATTCTGCTGGTATTCATCAGGTCACAAATCCTGGCACTGTGATTTCAGATTTTTATGAATGGGGAAAAAAAAAAAGAAGGTATGAAGTTCACAGATTAAATAAAGATTAGTGGAAAGTGAATAAACAAAGTGACTGATTAGAAGGAATTCTGAATCATTCTGGAATCTGGGATCCATCAAACTATGTATTTTAACTTGACCAGATGGAAAAAAAAAAACAAAAAACAAAACAAGACAAATAAATGTGGGATGGGAGTGATGGTGCTTAATGAACTAACAGAAACCCTTTCAGAGCATGTTTATACAGCTGGGGAAATAGTAACATTCAGGAGGATTAGAGGACTCTTACAGAAAATCAGCTGAACATGAGCTCCAAATACAAGACTGTGTGTTGGTTTTGGCTGGGGTAGAACTCCAGAACTGGGCTAGAACAGTAGCCAGTACAGGGCCATGAAGAAATGGTGTTGCCAATTTAAGGCAGGCTAGAGAGTTAATTTCTTGTTTGGCTGTGCTTGAACACGTGGCCTTGGCTTTACCTATGAGACTTTATTTTGACCCACAAGTTTTCTCATTTTCACTCTTCACACCTCCCAGGCAGGGATGAGCAAGTGTCTGCATGGGGCTGAGTTGCTGGCAGGGGTTAAACCATGACAGACAGCAAACAACAACATTTAGGTTATAGTCAAAATACTTATACAGTTATTGCAGATTTTCCTATTGAACTTAACCATGCATTAGGTTTTTTTATTACATGTAGTGTTGACCATTACTTGAATACGATGCTTGTCTCTACATCATGAATAAAAATTATTAGAGTGAGGTAGTTAAGAGAACAATAGAAGACAGCTTCAAGGTTCAAGAACTGTAGCTCTGAGAAATTCAAAACCCCCAAACAATGACCTTTGATTGTATTAAGAATTTTCTGATAGGAGATGCTTTAATCTGGCAGACACAAGTACACCAAGATTAAATGACTACCATATTCAACATATCAAAATAAAAGCCATTAATGTTATTTAAACAGTATGCTTAATTATTAAAATAAATTTTTAAATGTTCTGAGAGATTCACTTTAATTGATTATTTTTAAAGTAAAAAATATTTTCTTATAAAGAGAGATTCAAATTAAGGGGGCAATCAATAAGAGGAAACTCTCCAGCCTTTGTAATGGAGAATTCCATGTTAGACTATCATATGGCCTCTCCTGCCTTTATAAATGAGAAAAAAACATTAAATAATACTATTGATATGTTAGCAATTCTACCTGGTGAAATACTGAACTAGATGAAACCTACATAATGTCTGTGCACACAGCAGGATCCACATTCCTTGAGAGGTAATATTGACGCACAGGTGTCATTCCATTGTTTAAACAAATTGAAGTTAACATTTTAGTCAATATATGCAGTGGCTTAATACTATTCTACTGAGTAATCTAATGAAATGTAATTAGAGTATTTGTTTCTGAGGTTGATTTCAGCATAAACGTGTAAATAAGTAATACTCTGTAAAGAATATGAAATTATTAAATAATTTTAAAGAAATACATGACTTCATTAAAGAGTACAAATGGTAGATAAGTCTTATCACCAAGAGATTCAAGATACAGCATTTCAAGAGAATACATTTTATCTACATGGGGAATCAGATGTCAAATTATACACCACGGAGATCAGCAAATACTGGGATGGAAGACTGTCAATGGAAATATCAGCAATTCAGGGGTTATGTTATATTTCATTAGTATCTACCTCTACTTTTAAAAGAAAATCATGAGGTGATATTGTGCTTGGTAAGGAATACTGATAGAGAGTGGCGTGTAATGCTAATGTGTCGTCATACAAATAAGAAAGAAAATCAAGATATAAATCATTGGAAATTCCTTATCATTTCATTAAATATTTTCCCATGTGAAAAATACTATCCATTTGACTTTGCAACCTTTGCAAACTTCATTTTGAGTAATAAAATTTTGTCCAAGTCAGACATCCCCAAACTTAGATTATCTGACAGGACAATAAATTACTGTATAGACTACCTAATTCCAAGTAGCTGGGAATTAATTTTTTTAAATAATAACAATATTAATAATTTCTATAAAATTCCCACCTTTAATATAACATTTCTGCTTCTTACAGAAACATTACAAAGGGTGGTTTGATGCCTTTAGAATTTGGAACTACAGAAGTCAGTGAAATGGAATTCAAACATATTTTTTATTTAATATAATTTTACATGTCATATCTTAAGTAATCTAGTGTAAACTACCTAAATGTCCTTCGCTGCTAAGTTTTGGAAAAAACTCACACAGTTCCAGATGTAGTCCACCACCTAAACTTTTAGAATTTATCCTCAGATCCACTTGTATCACTACCCTAACTACAGAGGAGGCTTAAATGACTGTATTTGAACCTGGTTCTCCAGCTTCACATTCTGTGATGTGAGATGGCTGCCTCGGTGAAAAAGGGTTGCCATCAAGGAAACAGGTCAGAGAGAATTTTATACTTTAAAGTTAATGCGCTTTGTTGAAGTCTTACAACTAAGTCCTATAGACAATATGACTTCTCACAAAGTGAAGGAGTTTATGTCACCAGACGTCTGGATGCACAGGAAACAAGTACTGAAAACTGTGTCTAGAAAACCAAACTGGGTGAAACACAGAACACAGATGGAGAAGCAGTCCAGTGCTCTTTCAGGTTAAATTAAAAACTCACAGTTGCCAATGCTGAATTTCCCTCTAGATAGTAATGAAATACCATGAATGACATGGATGAAAGTCTTAAACAACTGAAAAAGAACTAGCATCACAGAATAATTCAAATTTGACATTTATCCAAAAGACATCCATATGCACATCACAGTATTAAAGAGATGATGTCTGAGAAATAAGTCCCTTGTTCCATGTTGTTGTTAGCAAAAATTATAAGACATAAAATGGAAATTACTTTTTCATGAGCAATACTATATTTCTGACACTTATTAACTGTTAACTATTAAAACATAAATAAACTATCTGAGGATTAGAAGAGTCATCTATTAAACATATCAACATATTATGGAGTTTACGAAGAAACAAGTAAGCAAGTCCAGATTAAAAGAACTATTCTGAGAAGTGCTTCAGCAGTAAATGATGTTTAAACACAACTGAACCAGTCTTGTGCATAACAGAAGTGAATAAACAGCAAAGAAAAATAGAAAAAAAATCAGGAGTTACTGGTATTAACAATGCAGTAAAACCATGTAAGTTTCATCATATCTAAACTTCTGACTGTGAAAATAAACCTGTTCATTGAATAAGCATTCACTTGAATGTCAGTAAGTGAAATCCAGTAAATTAAAGTCATGTCTAGAATTTATTTTTTTTAAACATTGCTATCAGAAAAATAGGTGGTTATGGTGGTTGGCTTTAGCACATTAATTATGTTATTATGATAGTTACTCAAGAACCAGAAAACCTGGTCCTCCCAGTCTGTACTGAAGCCCTGATCACCAGGATAGAACATAAAAATTCTCTACTCTTCCTATAGAAATATCTTGTAAAATCAAGAATGCAGCATTCTTAGTCATGAAAATAAAGGAAATGAGGCAGCCTAACAGTACAACCACAGACTGAGATGAGAGAAGTCTCTGTCTCCAGTACCTACACTCAAGGATGTTATCCAGCATTGTTCAAATGGAAAATGAAGAAAGAAAAAAGTCTTGAAAGGATATCTCCCTTCTATGTGACTATCCCAACAGAAGACACAGAAGCCATGCTTTCTCTGGTACTGGCTTCTTTAGGACCCAAAAATGATTTTTTTTAAGTTAAATGTCACTTTCTTATCATTGACACTGGATGAGAACGTAACAATAAAATAAAGTGGTCTTATGATTAATTTTAATGGGCAAATGGTCATTCACTGCATGTGTTATTCTGCACCTGTCACTGAAATAGCTATACCCTCTAACCACAATTTTGTTCAATTCCCCCAGCATACATTGCTAAAGTGTGCTGCAATCAGTTGCACATAGTGCTGGACACATGGTTTTCACCAGGATTCTGATAACAAACCAGCCAGCTGAAACAAGTCTAAATGCGCAAGAAGACTATTTGCCAAGAAGATGACTATGCTGGCTAAATGAAGGAAAAAGAGGGGATCAGGACAAAATAATTTGGCACTAATTCTTTTAGTATACTGTAATGGAAATTGTAGTTGTTGAAAACCAGAAGCAGACTACTCAATACATGAAAGTCTTGTCACACAAATTAAAAGAAAGTTTTTAACTCATGGAGGTGATCCTTTCACTTCATGGGAACAAACAGAATGCACATTTCACTGTATTTTTTAAGCTTTTTTTTTTCTCTTTTTCTTTCCAAGTGGGTTCCACTGCATTTTATTTTGGTGAATATCTGATGCAGTTTTTACTACTAAACAGGTCCCTTTCATCCATAAACACAAATTAGTGTACTAAATTGGGAAGCAGAAAGAAGGATAGAAGCCTAATTTTTCTGAGAAAAAACTGTACTGGAGATTTTACCATCTGGTAGTGTTTGATTATTGAAACTTTATTTTCATTGGTTATGAAAATCAATACCACTACATTCAAGAAAGTAGATTAAATGCTATTAACTTCAATACCTCTTTAAACAAAGTAATCTGTTTAAGTGATAATGGATTTTAAAGTAAGTATTCTCATTATATTGTTTTTTATATCATTGTGGCTTTCCTGTTGGCCACATGAATCTCTAAACCTGACATTGTTAATTACAGTTATAATATGTGGTATATGAATACTTGATTAACTTCATACTATATTTAAGGCAGACCAAAAGGCAATTGAAGAATTTTATCACCAAACTTAAAGGGAAGTCCAAAAATACTGCTTGCCATCTCATTCATTTGGAAATGAACTGCACAAGATTTCCAGAGCTAAGCTACCATCTATTCAAGCCTTGAAAATTAAAGTTTAATTTGAAAGATGATCAGCTAATTCTACAGGCACAAGACAGGCACTAGAACTCGTCAAAAACTTATTGATGGGGAAGGTCTGAAGCTGTCGTGCTTTCACATGTATACCCCAATTTAGACTTTTAGTTACTTTTACTTGAAAAATTGGCTTCAACTCTCCACATGGCTTGAGGCATAGTTTCAATACTCCTTTTTTTGTGTCAAAAACACCTGTCTTTTTACTTTAGTGCCAGAAGGGCTTAGCATCTTGTCAGTGAAGTAACACAGCCTGCACATTTATAGGTGTCACTCACTTTGCCATCTGTTTTTTAGGATAACAGTCACCACTATCAGCCAGCCCCTTCAGAGGCTCCAACAATCTTTTTGGATTAAGGCTGAGATTTACAGTAAAGAACAGCTAGGGGTATCCCACCTCTTCAACTCATTCTCTGTGTCCTTTAACCATAATTCTGTGAATACCTAATCCTATATGAATTCAGTAACTATCCCTCATGAAAAATTTTTTATCAGTAGCATCCTATCACTTTTTCAAAGTGTTACAGCAAATAACTGTCAAACAAATGTCTGCAATCTCTGCACGCTGCATGCATGTAAGCACCAGTTCTTGTACAATGTCCAAACCTACCCCACAAGCAGCTTACTTCTAAGCTCAAGAGACAGGAGAAATAGCTCCAACAATATTAAATTGATAAAGTTATTAATCAGGCAATTTAACTAGGGAATTATTAATAAATACATATAGTATAAAAATCCTGGCTTAATTTATCTCTTTGTGACAAAAAGAGAGTGACTTTAAAGATTTTGGGGTTTAAATTTCTTTCCGAGGAAGTACAATTTGTTAGTCCGTAATTCTTATTAAAATAAATGAACATACAAATACTGCCATAGAGCACATACCTCTGATCTACCAGTGCAGCTAAGAATTTTTCTATAGACTTATAGGACCAATGTCAAAAAAAGAGAAAAACTGATGCAGTGGTGACATCTCAATACTGCTGTGAGAAAATGTAAAACCTAATGGCTCTTAAGTTGGAGAAGTAGAAAGAAAAATGTTTTCCCTTAGAATAGCATTTAAAGCATGTTCAAATGCTTGCCTCAATCCTAAAACATGAGACAGTTTCAAGTTTTGCAATAAGACCAAATGGAAGAGGCAATACCAAGCAAGTACCCTTGTGTGATCTGAAAGCTATATTCTTCCATAAACTATATGACTTTTGATGATTCTTTGGCACTTAAACACTGTTTTATACTTCCTCTGATATTAAGATATTAATTAAGAAGTATTTATGTTACCTATGGCTTGTTCTTGGTCTGGGAGAAGCACTTTATGAGTTCAATAACAAGGTATGGCCAAATGAATGCTACAAAAACATTTATATGTTAAAATCTTGGCAAGGGCTTTCTAATTGTAGTGTTTTGGTTGTTAAAAGCCGAATGTCTTTGGTATGAAGGAACACAACAAGAACAAATTATAAAGGTAAATTTTCTGAATTAGCTGAATATCTTCCTGACAGGTATCTAAATATATAAACCTGTCCAAATTACCTGGAATAACACAGCCTCCTCTTCTTTTTCTACCTCATGCATCATAATATACCATTCATACCTTATTAGCATCTTCATTACTTTCCTTAGAGTAGGACATGTGCAAGGGTGGACAATGATCAGTGAGACTGCCCTGAGCAGCTATAAAGTTTAAGATGATTTCTCCTCCTTTCCTTTTATGAAGCAGGCAGGGAGATGCAGCTGCTGAGCCACATTTCTCCGTAGCTGAGCTGCCTGTCTGCCAAGCCAGTTAGTTTGAGAGTTTGAAAGCAACAGTAAACATGCTCATGTTGACAAAATGAATTTCTAAGCCAGAATATACTGTATAACTGAGAAAAAAATATTTTATACTAAATCTTGGTGCAGACTGGAGCTATTTAACACCACCTTTTAGAAAGTCTAAAGAGATAATTCTGCTCTCTCCCCTGTTACATTGCAGTGATTTGTTTCAGCTTCCTAAATGAAACCTGTTCATTTTTCTGATGGGAAACAGCAGATGCTGTTCAGTCTTTCCCTTCTACACTGAAATCATTGTGGTGGGTTCTTCCTTTACTCCTATCATGCTAAATTTGCTGTGTTAGTTATTTATTGGTGAAGCCATGTCTCTGTCATGAAAGTAGCATAACTTAAAAAGTCATGTAAGCAATCTTGTTAATGTGGAATTACCAGGACTCTGCAATTGCTGTTGTCTGCATGAAGAAATTTTTTTGGTTGTCATTAGATGTTGGTTAAGTGGTGGTCCTGGCACTGAGTTGCAGCTGGTCAGGGCTTTTCCACTAGGCCCAATTTTCTTTCCATTTTTGAATTGAAAAAGAAACAGCCTCAAGTTCCTCAGCCAAGTCAGCTTGTTCACTACATTATGACATTTAGGCTGTGTGGGTGGAGGGGGTTGAGAATGGTACTGCCTTGCCATCCCTGTAAAACATTTAAGTCTCTCACAGAGCAGCACAGCAGTGTCAGTGCAGTGCTCTCATTACTGTGGAAATTTTACATGTGGCCATTAGTCTTCTCCCTTCAATTAGTGACAGCCAGTTAAGCTGTGCCCTCAGCCTGCCTTAGCTGTTGGCAGCATCGCCAAGTCAAACCTGTCTTCCACTTGAAAAGTAAACTGGGGAGACCTACTGTTCATCCGGCCACACTCTTTGGATGTGAAAAGGGAAACATGACAAGGTTGTAGACTTGTTTGAAAATATCATGCAATTAAGTTACAGGTAAGCAAGTGGCACTGTAAGAGGTCTGGAGAAGATCTTCACAGTATGTAGATGACATAGTGTTAAAATTATACAACATCTGGAATGCCATTTCACAGAGTTCCTCTCATTTTCCCTTTTTCTCTTTTTGGTTAGTTTTTTTCTCAGAGGTGTGGGAGGAGATATATACAATGGGAGAGGTTTGAATTAAGGAGTATTGTTATGAAAACTATTTTTTTTCAACTGGACATATCAGAACAGATTTGAAAGGTCAGCTAAAAAAGCAGTCTGTCTTATGCTGGTGAAATCCAATTCAAATTGGACAAAAAAAGTATTCTCTAGCATGAGTGACATAGGAAATGCAAGCTGAAGCTCCTCTGATAAATCCTGTGGGGCAAATAGTCTACCAAAATAAATGGGCATAGCCTAACTAATGTTAAACAGAATTTCATTTTACTGATAGAGAAAGATATTTCGGTGTTATATCTGTACAAAAGATCCCCTAGGCAGCTGATACTGAGATATGTTCAGACAGGATCAAAGTTTTCCTATGTGTTAAATCAACATGAGAGTTTAGATGCAAAAAACTAAAAAACTTTAGAGTGCTCTAAATAATGGCTCAGAACCGTGTTTCTGCCATCTTGAACACAGAATCATAAAGCTTGAAGCCAGATAACAGTAAAAGCTTAATGTAATCTGTATACTTTGGCTCTGAAAATATGATTTGAATTTGTATTTGTGCTGAAATTATTTTACAGTTTTTCCACATGAAACCAAAAGCTCGTGGCTGTTAAACACCTGAGTCCTCATAAACTCCACTGCTTCCATTGTTCCTTTTTTGAAAAATTCCTACATTCTTTTAATCAGTTTTCTCCAAATTAATCATAACTGGAATGCTGAAATGTATGCAAGCTATTAAGATCTATATTTTGTAGCAATATAATAAATTATATTACCTTTCAAAATATCTTTACAAAAAGGAAAAGAAACTACATTTCCTTACAGCTTCAAAAACAACAATCTTAGTTTGTCAAATTTGGCAATCCAGGTAACTGCTCTATCATGAAATACCATTTTCAAAGAAGAGTTCTTTAGGTTATCCTTTAATGTGAAAATATTGTATGCAGTTTTTACTACTAAAGGTCAGGTAATAGTGTAGTGGAATTGAATAACAAACAGGGACCAAAATACTGGAAGTAGTCTGCTATCAAAAGACTTCTGCTAAATGACAGATGGCTGGCAAGTTGCAAGAGGCCCGCTACTAAGACACTTCTTTAAAAAAAGGCAAAAAAAAAGGAGAAAAACAAACCCCCAACCAACAGAAAGAAAATGTATGAGCAAGATCCATGTATTAACATATCCATATTGGTCAGTCACCTGTGGGCATTTGACCTACTTCTGTGATGTCCTCCTACAGTGATACAAGCTTTTCTTCTTCTCAGCAGGTAGTAATCTTCCAGGAAGAACTGCTGAGAGCTGCAGGTGTCCCTTACTTGCTGATCTCCCAAATTGTTTTTGGTAATATGGGCATTTCTGCAGTGTATGTACCTTTTGCTCTTTCTTAATTTTCGATTTTCTCCTGACACTCTAGAAACAATAAAGGACAAGAGGAAATGGACTCAAGTTGTGCCAGGGGAAGTTTAGATTAAACATTAGGAAAAAAAATTGTCACGGAAAGAGCTGTCAAGCATTGGAACAGGCTGCCCTGGGAACTGGTTGAGTCAGCTACCCTGGAGGTATTTAAAAGACAAGTAGCTGTCGCACTCAGGACATGGTTTAATGGTGGACTTGGCAGTGCTGGGGTAGTGTTTGGACTCAGTGATCTTACAGAGTTTTTCCAGCCTAAAGGATTCTGTGGTTCTATGATAAGGTCTGAAAGAAGGTCAGCAGCTGCAGTGGCAAGGTTCTAAGCACCTTTGATATGCAGCATGCTCAACATTACTTTTGTATATTTTAGAATCATATATTACAGGTCAATAGAAGCTTGAGAGAAGGACTCTTTTGGGCTTGATGTTTGATTTATGTTACCTTACTTTGGTTATTTCCCACCCAACTACCTATGAAAAGCCAAGAAATCCATATTATCAAAAAGATTAGGGATTCACTTGCTTACTTCCACTTTCAAAGTGTAATAATTTAAGTCTACTATAAGCAGTTGTTCCCAGCTGCCAACATGCAACTCTATCCAATTTCAGCTGTGTAGATGTATCAAAAGAATTATTCTCTTATTCTAAAACAAAACAAATGTGTTTTATATTTACAGTCTAATAAAGATCCCCAAAAATTAGGGACAAATGTTTCTCTAAAAATGTCCCTCTCAAAAATAACTTCATTATGTCTTTCTCTTTTCTCAAGTTCCTAACAGAAAGCAGATAGAAAAAATCCTTCTGAATTTGTAACTTAGATAATAAACAAAAAAGAAAACAAAGGCGTCATAATATAATCCAGTTGCTTCTAACTATATTTGCAGAGTAGGAAGTTAGAAAACCCATTCTCTGTCATGATAATGTTTTCACATTGCACCACTGTAGGTCAAACATAAAAGAACAATATAAGTCTCAACTTCAAATACACTTTGGGACTGATTAACACAATTATACATAGATTTGCAATGCAACAGCTTTCCATCTAAAGTCAAAAAGAAGTTTACAATCACTCTAGGCTCTGCACATATTAACACTTCATTGAATATTAATGAATTACTCTTTGTGACCAATTGCTATACAAACAATATTTGTGTCAGAATTTATAATTACATTTAATTCAAGATAAAATACATGAATATTGGCATTAAAAAAGTCTTTCACAATGAACTAAGTAAATCAATTAAGACATATGTCATAGTACTACTAATCTAATTGTTTCATTACTGATTTTCCCCAACTACGTAACACTATGTTTTTCACATTTATTTCATCACAAGAACTCAGTAATATTCTAGAACTTTATCTCTATAAACTGCATTTGGATTTGGTTAGGAATCAACACAATTTATATTAGTTACATCATACATGATTCATCATTCTAATTTATCAGTTAAAGCAAACTGATACGGAACATTTTTGCTGACTACATTTAATATTACCAAGTCTAAGACTTTGTAATAGTAGGTGGAAGTTTCATCATTGCTTACTTCATTTTCATCACAATTATGAGCTTTTTTTAATTGTTGACGTGATGTTTACCGAAGTATTTGAAGGCTGAAAAGCTGATGTCTTTGTATTTCCAATGCATGGGAGAAAAGATACTGCTATAAAATCTTCTCACTGCTGAATAAGCTGCACTGGTTCTAAAAGTGTCATATGAGATTTCAGTTCCCATTGCTTGAATTACAGGATAGTTCAAATACTATAAATACAGTTTTTGAATGGGAGGAGGGGTGGGTGGGCTGATACATTTTAGACTTTTCTGTTGCTCTGTGAGGAAACCTGGATTAAATACTTGTGTTTTTCCAAGCCCAGGAAGGTAAAGAGAGAAAAATTACTTTCGTCCAACTTTCTTTTTGTGAGAATAATAGAGGCCATTATAGGAAAGAGCAAAAAGATAAAAACACAAGGAAAGAATATAACCAGCAATAATACAAATTACATCCTTTTTCAAATTTATTTATTGATACTATAGTTGAGACTATACCAACAGAGTGCTCTCAAATTTGACAAAAGAGTCATCAAGTATAGAAGCTTTTACTAATCTCATGACATTCTTATCGTGTCGAGGATATTTAAGTGAATTATATAGTTTTTCATATGGGATCAGTTCTGAGTCCACAGTAAAGTCAGGAGTGAATTTCACTACTATGAGGCATATGGGTATAATTAATTATGGTGTCAGCCACTCTAGAAGAGGGCAGAATGCCAGCAGAAGACTGAACAACGATGTGTTGTTTTCTACCTTCTGCCATAATGGCAATTGTTTCTTTGTGCTCAGTTTTGCCTCTTGCTTTCAAACAGATGTATGATCTCTAGTGCAAGAAATCATTTTAAAAGCCACCAAATTCAGAAAACGGTTGCTGTCGCTTTGCACTGTTGCTGATGCAGCGGTGAGCTACTGTGAAACACCTACCACATGGAAAAGCATTCATGAGCAGCATTAACCAAGTATCCTTGTCCGAAACAAATTTATGATAACTATCACTCTAATTTCACACCACTGCAACTTCATAATATTCTGAAATAGGAAAGCTTCATCTCCTGACTCTACAGAGCTGAGCTATTAGCCATGCATTAGAGGAGGGACTGGAAGTCCCACCAGCAACTTAATGCAGCCACTGTAGCCAGAGCCATGCACTCAATGAAGCAATACTTTTCCTTTTGCTGTCAATCTTCAGTACCAGAGCAGCAGGGTTTTATTTTATCTTTCCTTCTTTCCCATTTCACAAGGGTATTTAAAATTTGATCACAACAATGGTTCAGTTCATATGCATATTACAAACTGCTTTGGGGACTGCTCAGTGCAAAATGGGCGGATAATGTTACAGATTAACTTGACTTTGGAGTGTGAACTGTCAGCTATATCCTTTAGCTAGGGAAAAGATTTTAAACACTACCTGGAAAATTGGGAGGCCTAATCTTTCTGCTGTGCTAGCTTGCAGTATAATCCAAATAATGTGAATGTGCTTTCCATCTGACTGAGGCAGGCGTGCTGTTAAGTGATTTGAGCGATTTGCCTAGTATAATAATCAGTTTTTCTCTGTCTCTCTGGATGCCAGGAACTTCCTGAAAATCTTTGCCTATGGCTTGACACAGACTGCTGAGTAGCCACAAAACTGTTTGATAAAAGCACCAGTTTTATCCAGTATAAATCAATAGAATCCCGCTGCAATAGCTGTATTTGACTACAGCACTCAGCTGTTATCAAGTAGGGGACCTGTTCTGACTATTTTAACTTCAGAGTACATATCTTTTTCCCAGCTGGTCTTCAGCACAGCAGGAATGGCTGTGGTGTGTGCTCAGTGTTTTAGCCAAAGAACACTCAACACTGACAGTGCTCCACTGGCCTCGAGACAAAGATTAACTGAAAATGCATTTCAATGCAGATATCAAATTGTTTTATTAGAACAGGGAATACAAAGAGTGGTTCTTCAAGTGTGAGCTCTTAAATCTGAACTGGAAATAGCTTTCAGTAATTTCATTTGTCCTGTGTACCTGATGTAACCTTAGATTTCTAAAAAAACCAAGCACTGCAACAAAAAAAAAAAAAAAAAAAAAAAAAATCACACCTATCACTAATAATTATACACATTCTTGAAACTAGGATAATATCTCCTACCACCAATATTCAAGACACCATTAGCCTCACCTTGTCTGTGCCTTCTACTCATGAAACCAGTTTTTAGATTATAAGACAAGATATGCTTTTTGGGTAGTCTCCTGATACAGTAAAAATAATTGACTTTATTCTCTCCAAAACTGAAACTTCTTCTGCAGAAGAATAATACACCTTTTCTAAACATTTATGTCACTTAACCTATAAAAACACACTAGGTTAGATGTTTCTTATTTTGTTAATATTGCTTTTTCTATCTTTCAATTTTTCACTTTATACAAATGCATGGAGATTTGCCCAAAGCATGTATGATCCCAGAGTGCTGGTCTAAGGAAGGAACAGAGCATCTGGTGACAGCAAGAATTTCTTTTTCTGTTAAATTTCACTTGCAACATGGGGCTGATAGTATTTAATGAATACTTGGTTTCACTGAGGGTGATAAAATATTTGATCTCTACTTAAATGAAACCAGGTCTCCAAAATGAGACAGGTCTCTATAATACAAGGATACTTCTATTTCCCCATGGTATAAATGAGCTATAAGAATAATAATTATAAATATTTTTGAATTTACTTAGCTATGAGACCTTAAGACTTATGGAGTTTGATGGTCAAGAAAATTTATGTTTCCCATGCAATTTGGCATAATGAAGGTGACCTGTATCCCTTTCATGAAGATAACTTATGCACAAAGTTTTGGAAGGTTTTCAAAAACGCTACACAAGATTCAGCATGTTCAGTACCACAAGGTGCTTACGTTTAGCAATACTTTCCCTCTTTCATCCAATGGCAAGACCTTTCCAAATCTCTTTTCCAATTTTTTTAATTGCCTGTGGAAAATTATAATTTATTTATTTAGATGAATAGATATTAAGAAAAAATATAGAAAAAGATGTGTCAACACAGTTTTCACAGACATTCAGAACAGTTTTGTGATTGTCAGGATTTTTATGACTGCAATCAAGGTAAACTATCCTGATTTTGAACTGTTTTAAAATCATTGATTGCCATCTAGACTTCATGTTTCAAAGTGGTGAATAGAGTTCATACTTGCCTAACTTTTCAGAACATATATCTAAGTTTTCTTCCACAGAAGCAGTTCAGTTTGTGTCTGCTAAAGGCACCACTTAGGTTCTGTTGAGACTCAATAACTTATTAAAGGACATTCCTTTTAAACACAAATTGAATCTAACTAGAACTTGACTAGGCATTTACCCTTTTTTTGATGCATGTATGGGACCAAGTTTCAAGCTATGTTAAAATGTCCTTGCTTCCAAACATGATTTGGTTTTACTGTAGCCAAAAATTATGCCTGTTGAATGCAGTAATTAAATGCCTATTAAGCAAGAAAATTAGAATTTACTTTCTTGCAACAAACATAAGCACACTAAAATAGCATAACCAGGTCCAGAACGTAAGCACACATTGTAAAAACATTAATAACATCTTGCAGTGCAGCTCAGCTTTAATGTATAAATAATAGCCTTAATTGACAAAGACACAGATGGAGTTGTGATGCAGTGGCACAAACAGGGTGCATTAAAAAATGCACAAGAGTTAAACTCTGCAAGATAAGAACTAAGTATGCAGAGTAGGCAAGAATACTGTCTGGTAAAACCAAAATAATCCTGCAGAGAAGGCAGGCAGGGTGTCTGATGGAACCAGAATAATCCTGCAGAATTTGCAAAACCAGAAGAAGCCCTCATCCCAAAAATAAATGTCAAGAGAAGTTGATATCACCCAATTTTCTTTTGGGGAAAAGTCAGAGAGTCAGAGGAACACAGAACACCAATGGTGTTTTACAGGCAGGGATGAGGAGGAAAGAAGGTGATAGACTCTGTTATGGCTTTCCCTCTCAAATTGTTCCCCGGACTGATGGATTATAGCTATCAGTATGAACTAAAATGGTATCACTTCAGTGGCATTGTACACTTGTAGCTAATTTAAAATAAGCTTGTCAGGGATGATTGATAGTGATTAAGTGCTAACTACTAGCAATGTGTGCTGTTAACGAATTTAGTCAATACAGTCAAGAACAATTTTGAAGCTTGAAGCTGGCTGGTTTTGGAGTCTTCTCCCATTATACTCCAATCACACTGTCCTTTTAAATTTAAATATTTAGTGTATATAGTATACAGTATATATGCAACCTATATTCAGTTGCAATATTATGTCTACATTACAAATTTCCATGAGACAAACAAAATTTTCTAGATATTTGAAGATTCATCACACCAAAGCAAGAAGCAACGTGAAACATATAGTTTTTCCACCTAACTTAGTACAGGGTAATATAGCCTTTAGGATGTTTCATGGGTTTGTAGTGTTTTCCTTCTCCTTTCTATACAAAGTGATACTAAACTCATTGCCTTGGAAAGACATTAAAAAGGTAACACTAAAATATTAAAAACAGTAAAAACAAGTAAAATAATAGTGCCTTTTGTCCTGGTCTATATGTGCATACTACCTGTATGCACATCTGTTCATATATATAAGGGGTATTAGGATTCATTTATTTATCTGGGCCTGAGATAATTTCTCAGTTTATTAAGAATCACAGTGGGATCTTGAAGTCACTGCATGGGTACACATACAAACCTACACACACCTTAAATTATCTCTTTTGTACATACATTGATGTTTTTTCATAGTAGAACAAGATCTCCTCTCAGCCCTGGTGTTTTCCCCTTTCTGGATATCTTAGATATCACATACATCTATGAGACAGACCCACAATGAATTCTTTACAGAAGGTATGCCTTAACACATAGAAAAGCATAGAAGAAAAACAAAGAAACCACACTAAACTCCCCATATTTAGGGATTTTAAAAGTCTACACTTCACTTGATCCAGTAGCACACTTTTCAGCATACAAAAAGAAAGGAAGGAAAAAATAGATATAATCTCTGTACTTTCTGTTTATTCAGTGAAGTAGTGTCTGATTTAATTCTACATCATCGGATCAGTTTATGGAAGTAGAGCTAATGATGAAGTTATCTATCTGTGGGGTCAATAATTTGTAGTGGCTATTTCTCCTGACCTAATTTGTTTTCCTGCGTGAAATCTGTTTGAAATTTCATCTGACTACAATCAGGTTTATTGGAAATATTAACAGCTGTGCTCTCCCCATAAGCCACCAGAAGGGTGATTGACTCAAAAGATTAATTACAACATCTGCATTAACAGAATATAGAGTAGTAGAGTGAAGTCTGGCTCTTTGGCCTTTGCTGCCCTCCCTTCCTTCACTTTGAATGTGATACTGACAATTAAGAATTTTCTTTTTTTCTCTTTTTTTTTTTCAGACAGCCCTCTGAGAACATCATTAACAATACACATTGTAGTTTATAATAGATGTTTGTTTATCTGAAGCTTGGGGAAAGTCTCTTGAAACTTACTTAGTCTCTGAAAGAAATTTGGGAATTGTTATAAACTAAAAGAGCCCTTCCTGATATTCATGGGGGTATGACACAAAGGTAATTTCTCACCATTATTTTCCTTAAAACAAGACAAAAATCCCAAAGCCAGCAAACAAAAAACCCCACAAAAAAAAAACCAAAACAAAAACAAAGCCACACCAAAGATAAAAATAAAAAGAAAAAAGAGAGAAAGGAAGGAAATATTTACTCTTCTGGATAAAGAATATTCCCAACTGTTTAGTGAACATTCTTCCAACTAAAAACTACTATGAGAGGGAGAAAAAAACCACTAAAATCATGTATATTAGCCTACATTGAGGTCTGTCCTACTTACAAAAGTGCTTAAGCATACGAAAACCAAGCACAAAAAGAGACAGTGAACATAACTTGGGAACAAGAACGTGGCAAGAATCTGTGGCTCTTTCAATGCAATGCTATGATATTTGTGCCCCATATCTTTAACCTGATACCACTAGATATAAATAAAACCTTCTACAACAATATTAGATTTTCTTTTTAAAAAGTCAATACAGAAATATAATAGTAGAGACATTTCAGCATTTTCTACTATTGTGTAAAGAACAATTTAATATAAAAGTAAGATAATTCAAGAGGAAAATATTTTGGTTTTGAAAATTTACATCTGTAAAGGGTGTAGCTCCTTCCTGTAAAATATTTTCTAAATCAATTCTTATTAGTACTTTAGTATTTACCTTCTTAATTGTTCATGCTTTCAGGATAGCACATGGACATGAGGATATGCGGAAGGAGGCAGTGGAAAAGGCAATTTATTATCTGTATCAGAACTGCTTCAAATACCTCTCTCACCATGTCCATCTTTGTAGAAAAACAGAGGATGAAAGGACAAAGAATAGAGGAATAATAAAAAAAGAAGAAAATACAAAAGCTACTAAGCTACTTTGCTTGCACTGACTGAGGGAACCAGACAATTGATTAGTCAGATAAATGAGCCAAATTAGTCTGAAGGTTATTTAGTTTTTCAGACACAGACAACAGACTAGAAAGTCAGTTCAGCACCAATATTGTCATCCATAATGTCAATAAAAGTGAAACAGTTTTAACAGTCTTTTGTGTTGATTTCATCACTCCAGCTCCTTCCTACCTCTTTTGGATCATTTTCTGATATTTTTCTCATACTTGTGTGAAAAGAGATCAAGAATTCTCTCTCCTTTCTAACTCCTGAACTTATCCTCGTGTTTGTTGTTTTTGGGGTTTTTTTATTCTTTCTTTTCTATCTCTGACCTAAATCTTGCTTAAAATTTTTAAAATCAAAGTTTTTAATAGTTATAAAAGTATTCCCTTTGAAGACAAACACTTATGACTCAGTTACAACAATTATTATGGAAACTGTGTTTATCCCTATAGACTTCAGCTTTAGAATTACTTCTCTCAGCTCCCCTGCACCTCCAAGACTTTAGGGAATTATTTCTACAATACTGCTTCCCCACCAAAAAAAAAAAGAAAAAAATTCTCTTGGTCACAAATAAAACCCTTCAGAATATCTGCACTCGGACTTAGACATTCAAGAAGCATGAGGATTTATTGTACTTCTGTTGACCTTAATTTCACCTCAGCCAGTATAACCTCTTGGGTTAATCACTTCTTATGCTCACATCCTTAGAAGTCAGTATCACAAAACGTATGTGATAGCATCTGCTTCAGTTAAAGCTGAAAAATAGTTTCCATTATAGCTACCTGTTTTCAGACTCCTTGCCTATTGCTGTCTCAATATCATTCTCTATAACTAGAAGAACTCAAAACCTCTTCTTTGCTATCCCAATTTTTATTCCATAACACTAGTTTTTTTCCTTGACCAAAGATGAGGAGATCATGGATAAAGCAGCCACGTTATAGGTAGTGCCTAAAGGCCTACAATTAGCTCAGCAAGGAACAGCTTCACCCTTTCCCTTCAATGATCAGCTTTATCAAGAATCAAATGCAGTGTTTTGCTGATGGTATACTGACAGAATTTCTGTTCTTAAGTTTTTCTCATTTTTTAAGCATGCCTTTGCTTGGTACCAGGGACATATTACTGCTGTGCTGTAGTGGGTTCTTTGTGCTTATATCAGAAAATCCCAGTTCCTTAACTTACTGAAATGTTTTCAGGCTTCTAAATCTTAGGAACAATTTTGTGGTTTCTACTCAATTTCAGATGTTTAGTGATGGCAATAATTAGCAATTCAACAATTCATTTGAGATATAACAACATGGTGTAAAATATTTTTAACTTTTAAATCTCATTTTAAGATGCTAGAAGACAGTGAAAGTGGATTAAACACACACTCAAATGTTCTGTGAAAAGACATTTGAGGTCTGGCCTCCATTTTCTCAACTAATCAAAAGTCTGTACTAAAATCAAAGTATGGTTCAATGAACCTCTATTTTCACAGAGATTCATGTCTTCTTCACTGTGGTACCATGCTCTTTCAGAGAGAAACACTTTAAAGTTTAATAAGGCTTCACCAATGACTCATAGACTAAGAGGGGATTCTTCCTTTTAAGAATGTGTAAATTCTTTAAAACTGTAAAGTCTTTCAAATCTAGAAAGCTCTAGGACATGAACAGAAATTAAAAGACATCCCTAATGGATCTCAAAACTTTCTAAGTAATATATTTCTTTCCCTGTTTTGCTTTTTAATACATTCTTGTTTTCCAAGAGGAAAAGGGGAGAAATATTTTTAATACTTACTACAGCAAGTTATTATTACTCCACCATCGCAAAATCTCAGTGGTGGAAGGAATGAAAGTTCAGCAATCTCCTTTCTGGCTTCGTTTGTCTATTTTCTGGTATCTATATGAGGGATCAATACAAGAGGATGCTTCTCTAAAACTGAATAAAATTGAGATCTTCCCTCAATTTATAATGCCACTGCAAAGCTTTACTCTGGTCTTAAACAATTTTTTTTAGCCTCGTAAGTCTTGTAGTGTCTCTCAAGGTGGCAATTAAACTGCGCACAGAAAAATGGTACTTATAATAATTTTTGAAAGAGAATAGAGGAATATTGAAGGAAAATGAATAACATGGAAGAGAGAGCCCATTTAAACTTTAAACTGCAATGTAAATGGCACATCTTCTTGAAGTCTGCCCCTCCCCTTATCAATCACAGTTAGTAATATTAAACATTAATTAACAACTGTACTTCTGCTCAGTCAGATGGAAATGGTATTGAAAATAGTAGAAAAAAATGTATGTTAATACTGACTTCAGCACAACTTTACATTTAAGTATAAAGCTTCCAAACTTACCAGGGGGAAAAGGTAATTTTCCACTGGCACAAACATACCCTACAGACACAGCATGCCATCCATGGCAATGATAATTCTGATTTCAATTAGAACTTGCTAACTCTCCTGTGCCTCATTTTTACAAGGAAAATACAATTGAGAAAGGCATCACTGTGATTAGCTCCTACAGCCACCTTTTCTGAGTAGTCTGAAGTGACAGCCACAGGGGTAAAAATGATTGTACTAAAACGTTTGCTAATGAGGCCCCTGTAGTACTGCTCCAAGAAGGACCATTATATGCTACATTTGTCAATTTCATCTCTTTGGCTTTCTTTTTATCATCTGCAAAAATAGTGATTAGGAGAGAGTTTCTTTTTAAGGCTTTATTCTTGATTAACCTTCATAATAATGCTCGTGGCCTTCCTGTACAGCTAAAATGTTCCAAACTTCCTACAGACTTGTTTGAGTTTCTTCAGACTAATATGTACTCTATGATAACAATTCACAAACACTCTGCTGAATTATAGAAAAGGAGACATTAAAAATACCTGCAAATAACCTTACAAATGCAAAGCAGTAAGTTGAATGGAAAACACTAAAACTTTTTCTGTTATGGTGGAAGATACATTGATGAGAGTACTACTAATATCTGCCATGAACAAACAAAAAAAGGATTATAATAATAATAAATTAAAATAGAATAAAAATGTCACTAAGAAAGAAAAATTGTAAGAGAAGAAAGGAGTCAGAGACAGTAGCTACTTGTGTGACTGCAGAGGACAAAAAAAGAAAAAAAAGACTGATTTGCAAACATGAATGAAGAAAAAAAACTGATAGTGGAATCTCCTATTACTTTCATTCAGTACTGTATAATTGAAAAATAGGTAAACACAAAATAAAATTCCTATGTATATATGGCTCTTAAAAACTTGATAAGTACTTGTGCCCAAGGTAACTAAGAGCTACGTTCTAGGAAAAAGACAAAGCTCTTCAGGAATACACATCTTATATTTTTTATGTCTTTAAAATTTAAATATTAAGGAGAAAGATCTTTACTTTTGCTGAACTCTAAGGTGGTGGTAAAGAGAAAACTGGAACTGAGTAAGGGATGAAATACACAACATGGACTTTTAAAAGACCTATAACACTCAAAACTGAAATTCTTTTTGTTCATGTCATAAAAAAATTAATTTAAGGACAATTACTTTGTAACATTTTTAAACCTATAACACATTGTTAACATAAGAGATTTACCAAAAGTATAGTAATGTCTCCAAAAGTGGAATATTAAAAAAAAAAAGCATTTCATTTGGGCATATATTTTCATATATATATATATGCATAATTTCCAAATTTCAGAAGTTCACGCATGTGGTCATTATCAACTGTCACTTTTTAGAGGACTCTCTAAGCTCAATCAATCTTTACAGAAATATTTTTGATGGATTATGAGCAGAAATGAGGACACATCATTCTTGGTTAATTCTGTTGTTCTTTCAGCTTTCAAAAGATGCATGCATTTTACAAATGTTCAGGTTTGAATGAGAATCATGGAGTCCCGATAAAAATAAGAAAGGATGCATTGACTTGAAATTATAGTTTGAGAGTTTATATTTCTACTTTGAATATCTTAAAATTTCTTAGGATCTGACATCAGTAATGCCAATTAAAGATTAAATGTCTTGATTTTGTTTTCTTTGGTTTTTACACCCATTCTTTAGGCAAAAGCTGTTTTCTTTCTGACAAAAAAAGCTTTGTAGACCTGACTCATTTTGCAGACCAATCATGTGATTACTACTTAGACCTTACATTTTACATCAGACAGTTTTATCAAACCACCTAAACAGTGAATTATTAAATTTTTGTAAGATTTTAGCAGCATGTTTATCCCAGGACACATGTTATGTTTTCATGAAGGTGGGAATGAGCATGAAATATATTATCCATAAACCAAATTTAAAAGAATATAATAACTTCGTACTTTTAATGTTTGTTAAATGCTTTTGGTTCTACAGGCATATGATTAGGGTATTTTTCTTTATTTGGTGAAACATGCAAGAGTTTTTTCACCTGACAGTTTCAAATTACTAAAATTGCAGTGATTTATTTCACCCCCAATATTAAGCTGTTTCTTCTGAATGTTTAGCCCTCCCACTAAAGTCAAAGTTCCATTTCAGCCATTTGTCATGGCTAAAATGAAGTTCTAAATCATTAAATCAAGCTCTTTCTCTGCCTCTGTTCTCCAACTCTGAAAATATAAAAGCAGTCACTGGAGATACAGGGTAATCCTCCTTGCATATTACATGTGTAGCTAAAACATTACTTCTTTTCTACAATGTGTCATCCAAACACTGTCTGAATCCTGTTTGGCTCTTTGCCAAGGCAGACACAGCCAAGACTACTCATTTCATCCTTTTGGTCTTAACCAGAGAAAGTAGTCCTTCCATTCACTCTCCATTTTCAGAATAGTTTGCTAAGAGTCCAACAGTTCCCGTGTTGGCAGCTGTAAAAGCCTCAGCTCTCTGGTTCAAAAATAAATCAGAAACAAAGCCAGGTCATCTCGATAATCTGTTTTGATTTTTTTTTTTAAACAATCCAGTATTCTCTGTAATAAACGTATCCTACAAAAGATTGCTAATGTTTCTCTTCTGACATTAATATTTTATTAGCTTTTGTTAATGCTAGCATTATACTAATATTTTGACTTCTCTGTATAATTTGCAGGAGTGCATACCAGCCAGTTTAGTTAGTGTTACCCACAATTAATTAGCTCTACTTTGTATCTTATCATAGCATATATGTCCTCAGAACTGAGGACTAATTTCCTTTTCACCTGCACAACTTGCACCCGCACAACGTTTTCCTGTACCCTTGCACAGCTTGAGCAGCATTTAGTACTTCCCTCTAGATATTTTCATTGCTTTATAAAATAGGGACCTTCCAACCAGTAACTATTCCTCTGTCTCCACTTATGCTAAATCTAATTTCTTCTAGACTTACTAGATATTATCCCACTTGTATAACTTTTCACACTTTGAATTTTTTTAATATTAAGCAACTTATTAGATGCTATTAAGCCAATTCAATCAGTTAGATCAACAACAACAACAACAGGGTTTTGCTAACAGTAAGTAATTGATCAAAGGGAATGTAATTCAATATATTGCCATTTACATGCTTACATACAGGATGATGAATACCTCAGTGCCCACACCATTAGCCAAACACTTACTTTTTACTGAATGATTTCTCCTTGGTCTTCATTTAGTTCACAATGTAACTGTACAATTTCTTTCAATTTATGTAAATGGTATTCAAATAGCGATGAGCTAGAATGTTTATACTGGTAAGCTGCAGTTGAAAACATTCAGGACACTATTTGAGTCATTTTGTTATGAGGTATGACTGCAGAACATGAAGATGAGTACTGAACAGTAAAAGTCCTGAGAAAGTATTGGTTAATAAGTAAGAAAGGGAGGTGAATGACAACACTGAAAGCCAGATTATGATTATCTTTCTTTCCTTTTAGAATCTTCTGATGGTTTTTCTTGACCCAGGTTTGAATTTTTCTACTGTTTTTAGTAAATTGCCCTAGCAATATTACTTTCTCTCAGAATACAGTTGTGTGGGTTTTATTGCTTCACACTGTTGAGTGGAAAGGATTTGCCAGCTTGGGAAAATGCCAAAATTTGCATTTTAATAAAGATATGTCAAACAATAAACTTACTTAACATCCTGTGATTGATCTGGTGAAACTTTGTCTTGTAAGAGTGTATTATTGAACTCACCACACTTTTCTGCAGTTGTTAGAGACAAAGCTAAAACCAAATTCATGCATTAACTTCTTTTTCAGCAATACCTGAAAATCTATTACTGGGGTACCACAACTCTGTTAGAACTGCAGTGGTATGCAAAATCTCTCCCAAATTCTATACCTAGCCTAAAAAAGATAAAAATTTGGATAAAATGAAGACCTGAATTTCACCTGCATCACTCAGGGGAGGTCTTATCTACACTATAACTTCCTGAAAGGAGGTTTCAATGTGGGAGCTGATTTTTTTCTCCCAGGTAGCAAGTGAGAGGACAAGAGAAAATTGCCTTAAATTGCACCAGGAGAGGTTTAGATTCGATAGTAAGAAACATTTTTTCACCAAACAGGTTGTCAAATATTAGAACAGTCTGCCCAGGCAACTGATTAAATCACCATCCCTGCAGATATTTAAAAGACAAGTAGATGTGGCACTCGGGGACATGGCTTGCAGTGCTGGGTTAACAGCTGGACCTGATGTCTTAAAGGTCTGTTCCAACCTAAATGATGCTATGATTCCATGACAAGATAAAGGTTTTCAAGAAGGCAGCTACAATTACAAAGTGGTTAGAAACTCAAAGATCTAGCAGTGACCACAAGATGAGAGGGTGCAATGTGTGAGTAATTGGTTATAGTTGATAGGACTTTTACCTTGAAGTATTACCTTTGCTGACTACATGCTTGTGAAAATACAGTACTACACCACAGTAACTCAAAAAAGAAAAAGGCTTAAAAGCAAAAAAAAAAAATAAAAAAATCAACAAGTAAAAAAAACCTCAAAGTCACTAATTATTCTTGAAAATATTACTCTATCAACATTGCTAACAATTTTATGACAACAGTGGAAATTGTCAGAAAGTGACTGAGAGACATATCATAATAATTTGACACGCGCAGAACCAAGCGTCTTTTGGATTCAGTACATGGAAACGGAAGCACTAAGTCACTAGACGTATTACTGACTCAGCAGTCTTCTGTCTGTAACTTTATTCAGCTACATGTGGTAAAACAAAATAAAACAAAAAAACCTCTCCTGTAAAAAAAAAAAAAAAGAAGAAAGGATCACTATGTTTTTGGATATCTTCTTTCAAAGACTGGCTCTGGAATTTAAAACACTGCTTGTAAGAACTGTTATGTCACATGGAGCAAATACTGCTGTGGAGACCAACTAAAGCAAAAAAGATATCCTACAGCTCATCAGCTTTTCAAATGGAGCATAGAGGTGATGAAGAATATTTCTTTGATCTCTGCTTCCATAGGCACAAGAAATATAACAACCATACAAGATCCTGGTTTTCACTGAAGTGCAAAAGAGTAAGTCAGAACCTTTCCCCCATGAAAAACCCCACCTGGCCAGGAAACCTGCATTTGAATGCAGGAATGCATCAAAGTAGTGATCTTCACATTTTTCATTTTCTTGGGTTTTTTCCTTTTTTTTTTTTAATTTTTTTGCTTTCTGGCTGATAATGAAGCCAGTCGTGCAGGGATAGACCTGCTGGAGCAAAGTACTCTGTAGTCTGTCTCTGCCAACTTTCAGTCATAACTGCTGCTTTAATTTGTGCCAGCTTTAAAGTATGAGCTTTCCTCAAAATTCTGAGTCCTGTTCTCTACCCTAAACAGCACTCCTTGCAAATGGCATGAAGAAAACTGCATTTACCTAGGTACAGTGTGCTTTATGATAAGAAAGTAGTGTAGAGAAGGTCGGTTGTAAATCCTTATTCAAATCCAGTCTTAATTCAGTGCTGAAATGTCACCGTCTTTAAAAAAGGAACAGCATCTGGCAATGACAGATACCTAATTACCTTCATGTAATGAGATATTTTTTGTGCAAATAGTAGATGAAGTTTAGGTGCACCATAAGTTAAAATGTAAAGGCACCAAACCTACTTTCTGCCTAATAAAAACTATGTCACTACATTTGATAGAGATACCACAAGTGTTTCTCAATAGCTGGTAAATATTTTAAAATATAAAGAGTACATATACATTTATTTTATGGTTCTAAACTAACAAAATTTCTTGATACCCATTACTTGCCCATGTTTTCATTGTAATTTGTATAGCCTTTGGGGCATAGCCAACCATTTTCTTTGGGGAATCTGATCTTGCTTAGTGTTATAGATTTTCCCATAATGTTATATGAGTACTAATTAATAAGAAAATCTCTCACAAAGCTGAACTTTGTTGTGGATTTGGGTTTTGGTTTGTTTTTTTTTTTTGGATCATGTTCATTGCCTTAACTTTCAGATTTAATTCACTTTTGGACATTAAAAGTGTTTCTCTAACTTCACATATTAAACAGTCTTTATTTCCAGAGCCTCCATCCTGAAAAAAAAAAGTCTCTTTCAAATTTTCAAATTGGAAGCACAAGTTCTTAGAATAAATCATGGTAAGCAGGAAAGAGAAGACAGTAGTAGCCTTGAAGCTGTCTTTTTTGGTACCAACAAAATATATTTTCTATTAAGTTTCAACTATTTTACAGATTTTTTTTTTTAAGGACTTTTCTCTTTTTTTCAGTTTGTAGAACAAGAACTGCAAGCTTCCCCTCAAAGCCTCCAACAGAGATCAGTAAGAAGTAGAGTCAGAATATTTTATAGACAGATGCTCTTGCAAACTTTAGCATGCCAGCTAAGCCTTAGTTGGCATGTTTTAAAATCTCCTGGAACATGAAACTGTCCTCTCTCTAAATACAGCACCTTCCAAGAGCTCTGGGGAGATGCAAGGGTATTAAAAAGATACAGGAGGTGCAAGGTTGGGGAAAGAGGAAGGGAGTGGGTGGTAGCCCTGTGAGCTGGCAAAGTCTACTGGAAAAGGACCAGCATGCCATCTGCCAACATAACTGCTTGGAGAGGGAGCTACAGTTTGCAGCTCTAGTGAGAGAACCAGACAAATATATTTACATGATCTGGTTGGTAATTAGTATGCCTGTGCAAGGTTTTCTTATAAGGTTCTGAACACACTAATGCATGGGAGTCATCCCACTTCTAGTTTCTCCAAAAGTTACTTTCTCTGTATTGTCAAGAAATATTTTTGGAAGGCTGAACTTGAAAATGAAAATAAATGTACCTTGGCTGAGTTCTACATTCCTACCTAAGATAACAAGACATTAAAAACAAAAAACTCACTGACAAATGCAAAATTATCAAATGCTTGACCTATGTTTAATTTTACAATTATTTATTAATACTGAACTGTAGTTCAATAGAGTGATATTGATGAGTTTATAACCATTTATCAGGTCACATAACAATGCATTTGTGTATCATGAAAGGAACACTTTTGCTAACTAAATGCAAAAGGTAGATCCCTGATAATTCACATTTCTATATTAACTTCTGAGTCTAGCCTAGACAATTTCAACAATATCTCTTTAAGGAAATCTGATACAAAAGGCTGTGTCAGATAGTGTTACTGACAGTGTTACCTGTTACTGACTTGAACCATGCAGTGTCAGAGCTGGACAACTGACCGTGGCATATAGTGTTTCAAATAACATTGCAGTCATGGTCAGTATTTTAAAAACAAATACTTCTCAACTGAAATAATACCAAACCAAATAATTTATTCTTACTAAACAAAACTCTTTTTCCCCTGAAATTATGCAAAAATGCTGTGCACTAATTAGAAGAAAAAATAGTCATATTGTTGTCCATCTACACAAGAGATTTATGTGTTGGCTTCAATCTCAGGCTACACTTCAGAATATTCACAGCTTCCATGTGATAGAAAATGTGTGACTCGCTTGTTAAGTGGAGGTGGTTACAAGGATTAAACTACACTTATATCTGGACCAGTGGGAAGGGTAATTGAAATTGTTTTCATCTTTGAGGACCTTTACAGCTTAGATCTTATCTTCTTTAGGAGGTATCCCATTATTTTTGCCAAATGTAGCATGAGTGATCAGAAGAACTCTTGTTAATGGGATCTTGACTCACAGCCAGAAAAGCCAGGATATATAAAGACTCTACAGAGGTAACTTCAGAAAGTTTGTTCTATCATGTAAGAAGTGACAGCATGACAACAGTTTCAAAAGTATAGCTGCTTCTTTGAAACTTAGTCCAAACATTCCTCAAAAAAATCACAGTCAGAAGAAATATTTAGACATGGTGCAAGACATGAATTTTTCTTACAGACATGTGAATACAAGCTACATTTAGCAAAACAACAAAAAAGAATACACATGATGACATTCACCAGTGCGAAAGTACAAAGAGACATGCAACAAATTCAACAAAATATCTGTGCCATTCAGTGACACAGACACTTCCACAGGCAGTGGAAGCAGGGACAGGTACCCTGGGAAAATTATATGGATGTTTCCCAGTTGTGTCGGGAAGGGAATGAAAAGCAAAACTGGAGCTGAACTTGTCAAGGGATGCAAAAATCGCAAGCACCTCTACAGGTATGTCAGCCAGAAAAAGAAGGTCAAGGGAAGCATTTATGCCACCAATGAACACAACTGGTATATTAGAAACTGTGGACAAGGAGAAGGCTGAGCTACTTCACAACTGTTTTGCCTCAGCCTTCCTGGTAAACTCTCTTCCTGCCATCCTGGTGACTTCTCTTCTCCCTGACTCAAGTGAATGGAAAGCAGGATTGGGACTAGGAAAAGCAAAGACTCTGTAAGAGAAGAGCAGCTTCCTGAGGAACCAGAACAGACAAAAGCCTATGGGACATGATGGGATGCATCCCAGAGTCCTAAGGGAACTGACTGATGCAGTTGCCAAGCCACTCTCCCTATTAGCAATGTCATGGCATTCAGACTCAGTCCCAAGTACCTGGAAAAGGGAAAAACACTACACCCACGTTTACAAAGGTTAGAAAAGGAGAACCTTGAGGACAACCGACCTGTCAGCCAGACCTTTGTGCCTGTGAAGGTGATGGAACAGATCCTCCTAGATCTGCTAAGGCACTTGGAGAACAGGAAGGTGATTCAGGACAGCCAGCATGGCTTCACCAAGGGCAAGTCCTGTCTCACAAACCTAGTGGCCTCCTGTGATGAGTGACTACATTACAAGGGAAAAGCTATGGATGTCATCTGTCTGGACTTGCATAAGGCCTTTGACATGGGTCCCCACAATATCTTTCTCTCCAAATTGAAAAGATATGGATTCAATGGGTCTATAGGACAACTGTCTTCACAAATGACCAGCACACATCACAGAACCTTGCTTTCCCGGAGATGGCTGAACACCTCTCTGCCCATAGGAAGTGGTGAATGAATCCTTTATATTGCTTTGCTTGCATGTGCAGCTTTTACTTTATCTATTAAACTGTCTTCATCCCAACCCATGAGCTTTCTCACTTTTAGTCTTCTGATTCCCTTCCCTATCCCACCACAGGGAAAGTGAGTGAGCGACTGGGTGGGGCTTAGTTGCCACTGAGGTTAAAAGGTAGACAAACGTAGTGAAGAGGAAGTCCTTCTTAGTTTCCAAAATGCAGTGGGTGAGAAATTAGCCCCACAGAAGAGTACAACACATGAAACCACAAGCAATCTTCTTCCACGCTTAGACATCCTCCAATTTCAAAGGAACTCCTTTAATTGCTTTTGGTCCAAGATCAAAGGACAGGTGAGGTAAATTGAAAAGCTGTCCTTGAACCTTAATCTTTATCCTATGCCAAGCCCCAAACAAATGAATCAAACAGATTCAGCACACCTGAAATGGAATCTAAGGATGAAGGAATAATTGGGTCCCTGAATTAATTCATTTAATGTGGCAGGGGTGGCCAAAAACAAACAGAAGGGCAGTAAGAGTACTATTTTTTGTGGGACCCAAATGGAGATAACCTCATTTAATCTAAGCTTCCAGAAGTGTCTGATGATGAGTGCTTCATTCATTATCTATCCCTACATTGAAGGGTTAAATATAATGTGTTGGGTTTTTTTTCCTCTGGTACCACCTATGTAGCTCATATAATTTTTTACAGATTTTTGTTCTTCAAGAGAGGGCAGGTTGATAGATTGTTGTAAATTCATTCTGTACAACTGATGTATAAGTTTAAATCTCGAACATGAAAGCTTGCATGAAAATTGGTCATTAATTCTCTTTGTTCAAAATTACAGATTTTCACCCAAAAGTTTTACTCTCCTAAGTCATCTTCATTCATATAGCCACAAAAAACAAAATTAAAAAGAAAAATCTATACGTAAAAATTATGAGAAAAAAGAGACACTTCTGAGAAAACCTTTCCACTGTATGGATACTCATGCATAGGCGTGAAAACCTAATTTCATTATTTTTTAATCTTCTGGTAGAGTTAAAAATGAAATAAAAATCAATCTTCGTGCTCTACTCCAGAATGAGATTTGACCTTGCAATTCATCTGTTCCTACTGTGCTTATGAGTTACATCTGTCCATCTTTCTTCAGGCATAATTTGACATTTCACTAAATCATGACAAAGCTTCCATGGATTTCATGCTAGCATTCTGGGGTTCAGTATCTTGTTTCAGAGAGCCTAGCCAGCAGTCCACCTTCCAACATGTTTTGCCAGCATTTGTTAGCCTAACATCACTAATGTTTGCAATGCAGAATTCACATCATGTGCAGTGCTGAGCTTTATATCACAATAAACTAATTTATATTTTCCTCACAGAAGCAAAGACAACAGCACCTTTGTGGATTATGCAGTGTAACCTGTATAAGTAGAATAAGGAAGGAGCTGGTTCTGGTTCCAAGGAAATGGATTGTGAAGTATTAAAAATACTTGCAGAATAACAGCTGTGCACCCTAAGTCTCATCAAACAAGATGTGAAAAATTGCCATTGACCTCATGGAATTTGCATGTAATCTGCAACTAGTGATTTCTGGACTTCTGAGTGTTGCAGTTGTAGCATAAAAATTTGAGGCAGGATCATGCATTTTGCAATTTTCAATCAATTCTAGGTCTCAATGCAGTCACTACAGGAGAAGTATAAAACAATCTTTATAGTTATTATTTTTTATCTTGTCAAATTTCTTTCAAGATCACTGTACTTATTACATAAGAACTAAATGTCTGGAGTGGAGTATATTCACTGCAGAGATCTCACACTCTTGAATAATAATAAACAAGAATATATGTGTTTCTCATATTTTTGTTTTGTTCAAAAGCTTCCTATGTTTCCATGTTTCCACATATTTAAGTAGCATTACAAAGAAATCTGCAATCTGACAACTGAGAATTTTGTTTCTAAATATGCTTTAGATCATTGTAAAGACCCATAAAGGACATTGGGTGTTTATGTACCCATTCTCAACACAGACTTTATGCAGAAATTGAACACCTAAATTCTGCAACATGGAGCTTCCTGGAAGGGAATTTGCAACTGCATGCTGGGACAGGCAGAATGGAACTCTTGGCATGAAGGAAAAGAACTACAGCTGCTCAATGGGACACCCAGCAGATGTATCTTTGTCTCCTAGACTTGATCATATAATCAGTTTAGACCTAAACATCTTTGTGAAAAAACCACTTAAAACTTAATTTCTCCTTTAATTTCTGAGAAAAACATATTTTGCGTTTGCTTATCTTTTCCTTTTCTTTTTTAAATGTGCATTTGAATTTTTGCCCTGCATTCTATACCCATGTTTCAAATCTGCTTTTGCTTTATCATCTTCGCACAAACATTACTAGAACTGAAATCAGGAAAAAAAAAAAAGTTCTCACACATGGAGCACCAGATTGACTTAGAATATTCCATTGAGTCATGATTCCTTGCATTTGAACTCTCTCTCTTTTCCAACTCTTGTGTTCCCTGATATGTAGAAACGACACTAGCTTCAAGGAAAGCCACTAAGTGTCTGTAATGTCAGATTATTTTCCAGTACAATTTCACCGAATAAATACAGTATACTCAAAATGTTAATTCTTCACATGCAAAGTAAAAGGATGCACACAATGATTATGCTCCTCCCTGGACAAGCCCCTGGTCTGTCCCAACAGAGTGCTGCAAAAGCTGTGTTAGAACCCCCTGCTGCAGGTCGGCTCTTCATCTGTCCACCTCCAAGCAACAAAGGCATTGGCTGGTGCTTCACACTGTACTCAGCACTGTCAATATGTGATACACATTCCTAAAATCCACCCACTGGATGATATGTCATCTCATGGAGATCATTCACAGGGATTAGCCCTTTTGTCTAAGCATATTTGAATATCACAGGTTTGACAGCAGAATGTGTAGTTCAGCCAATTTGGTTGGTGGCCCGATGCATCTGCATTGACAGACTATTAGAAATATTAACTTTAACTGAAAAAGCTTAGGAACTTATAGACTCTGCCACATTGAACCTATAAACTAATTTGGGGGTTTTGCCCTTGAATTGACATCTACAACTTAGATGATAACCTGTTTAAACATCAGTCTGTGTCTGGGAATTTGCTCTCCCACAGTTTCTATTTTTAGGTGTACCTGCAACCTTAGACAAAAGACAAATTCTCATTCAAATTCTTATTATTTTGATAAATATAAATAGTTTTCTGCATACATTAATTCTACTGCCATAAAAAAAAAAATGGAAGAAGCTGAAAAAGACACCCCAAAGGTAACTGAGGAAAGAAATCCCATGAGAAATCCCATCTCAATTTGGGATTTGTCATGTTAATGAGGGGAAAAAAATCCAAACCAAAAAAACAACTCTAAAACTCAAAGAAACACTTCTTGCTGATAATGTAATTGCTTTCAGTTGTTAACTTCTTTAGCAACAATATGGAAAAGACATGGACAGATGTAATCACAGACAACGATGAATAATTTTAATATTAATCTAATTAACTTAACCTCTTGGGCTTTCCTTAGTTAGCCTTGGCATAATTTTTGAAACAGTAGGTCACTAGCAGTTTATAGGCCACTATTTGAAAATCCTTCTCTGGCCTTATGTTCTGGAATTAATATTGAGGTAGTACAGTAAGAGATACAGAAATATGATCTAATTTACTCCTCTGGACTTTTTATTAAACTCCATCTTCACAATGAATAATGGCATATCAAAGCAATCTTCGTTTGTCTAACAACTGCCCAGCAAAAAAGTAGGTTTAGGTTCAAAACTGTAAGCTTTCAGTTTCTGGTTCCCATTTTACATTGGAAATATTCTAAATATGCTGGGAGGGCTTAAATGGTTTCTCTCTATGGACATTACTTGTGCCACTAAAGTCAGAACCAATTCTGTATTGACTTAATTCAGAGTAAGATCAAACCCCTACTCTTCCTTCAGACCTACTTTCAGCAGGACAGATTCAGCCAACTGGAATAAAATAAAAGCATGATGTAAGCGGTCCCACAAAAGAACTTTCAATGTTAGCCATACCCACAATTGAACAGCATTATCAAAAGCTGATTGCTTTTCCCACTTCCTAACCCATGGCTGCAATGAGAGACCTCCCCCAAGAAGAGAAGGACCTAAGCAGGCACCCATCACTCTCACCTTCTCCCTGCATCATGGTCTCTATTTTCTTTCCCCTCTAGTCTTGGTTTCCTGTCACTGTAATACTGTTAAAATCTGTTCTGTTACCCACTGTTTACAGTGCCTGGTTTTCAGTACCATGGACATCTGGAGGCTGGATTTACATGGTAAAATGCTTATGGGTACTATAAGGATCGCAGAAAATACCTGGTTTTTATCGAGTCTGTTGACTTCTTGAGACACTTCATCTACTTTGCTAACTGACCTCTGCATACTACCTATTACACAAGTATAAATATATATTATAATAGCTCACACATGTGGCTATATGTAAATAACATTATAGCTGAGAACTGTCTTTATTTAGTTTTGTTAAGGAAACATCCCAGTTGGACTATTCAGGAGGGACTGCTTCAGTCACATGCCCACCATTCACTGACCCTGCTGGGACCAAAGCCCCTTTTCAGCTACAGTGACTAAATAGGTCTCTCTTTTAACTCCCCGCACACCCCACTCGCACAGCCAGACCAGGTTTCCTAACCAGTTTGGTGCCAGCTTTCTCACAGCAGAGTCTCAGATGTCTCGGTCCATAAAGCCATTTATTCATGGCGGAGGAACACAGAAATAGCCTGAGTTGGTGCCTCCCAGGAGGGACCCTGAACAAAGGAATCACTAGGCTTTTATCCCCTCACTGATCAAGCTTGACAAAGTACGGAGTCTTTGGTTCCTGCTGTGTCACTGAGTGTCCAGTCACCTGGCTGTCTCTCCATGTCCCTGTGCCTTCATTGTGATAAGGGTGGTCAGTTCATGGCCTCTTGCCTTGGGCTCCCACCCAGACCTCAGTCTGCAGCTCCCACTGCAGCTTCGCCCCAAGTTACCTGGATTTAACGCGTTCCTCAGCAGTTTTTGAGTTTTATGTGTTTATTTACATAAAATTTAAATGTGTATTTATACATTTAAATGTGTATTTATGAGTTTAAATCCATTACTAAGGGGAAGGAAATTCATATCAAGTTATTTTATCTGTCCTAATTTTGTTGCTATCATTCAGTTTAACAGCCATATTAGTTCATCAAAAATATTTCGAATATTTCAAAACACAAAAAGGGTAAAGAAATTTTGTGGAAAACATGAACTGACCCACACTAATTTTGTGTGCAGTGAGTATGAATAATATATTTCTGTATGTATCCTTATCCTTTTGTGTTATATAAATTCTTCTTTGGCCTTTTACCTTCAACCAATGCTATGATTTAATCAATAGCCTGGTTTAAATCATCAGCAGTGAAGGACATCAGAGCAACAGGCATAGCAGCTGGAACACTGTCAGAAATTGTGTTCAAAAACTATTTCTGCTGTATATTTTCTTTCATTTGATATTTCTGTCACTGTAAAATTGCAGTATAAGGTAACAAGCAATGCTCTGTTCAGCACACAAATTCTCTCCTACCAGTATCAAAGCTTGACAGGATAGCACCATGTGATATGGCAAAGGTTGGAGAATGAGGAATAAGTAAAACAGAAAAACTAGACCTAGATGTCACTTTGGCACGCAATCAAAGCTGTCGACTTCTAACCACTACAGCTACCTAGGCTTTGGTTAACTTCTCATTGATTTCCCCAAATAGGATTTCATCTAAAGCACCAAATTAAAAACTGAGGCCGAGGGACAGTTCTATAAATTGAAAAGCGTACAAATTACTTGCTAGCCAATACACTTGGCAGCATTTATTTTTCTAAAGCCTCTGATTATGAACCTAACAGAAGTTGGTAGAGGTCAGGTTGAGTTTTGGGAAGAGGAGAAACAGAGAAAGCATGAAAAAAAGTGTAATAATTTCTTTTACTATATGTTAAGGAATTACTTAGTGAGGGAAGGGCAGTTATTAGTGGATACATTGTTTTTGACAATGGAAGGGTATAGTAAAAAATAAAGCACAGCAAAGATCATCTAAGTAGAAAACAAAGTAAAACAAACAAAAAGAATAAAAAACCCAAATCAACAACCCTCTCTTGCAATAAATCCCTGTGATCGGCAATACACTGCGAAGCTGAAAAACACACAGTAACAGCCATTTCACTTTGTGCTATTTCCTGATTGCGACATTCACGTACTCAGGCACATATACCCAATCCTCTAACAGAAGGTCCAGGATGTGAGGGTTTACAGTGCTGCAATATATTAGAAATATGACAGCTCAAAACAGCACTGTATTAAACCCAGAAAATTGATTTCAAAGACTCAGCAATGTTGAAACATTTCAGAATAAAATACTTTCCATTTCTTTCCTACAAAGATCAGTGACTGCTTATCCACTTTATTCCCAGCCACAAAACCTCATTAATCCTAAACCAGAAACAATTAATCTGATACATATTGCATGAAAAAAAAAGAAACCTCTTTCTTTTTCCTATTTTCAGTCCTCAGAGGCCATTAAAGTCACTACAAATGTTTTATCCCTCTCTGCTCAAATCAGGTGGATAATCACAAATGAGGAAAACTTTTTAAAGGTCTTAAGAAATGTCAATGTATCTCACCCTAATGGCAGGAAGAGTAACAAAGGTTTTACCCAGAACAGACTAAATTTCTACTGATGAGAAGAATCACTGGCACCTATTTGGCCAAATTCCAGTTTAGTCACATAGAGTGGGTAAAACACAGAAGCATTATGAAGGTCAATGGTAAAAGTCTGCTGACTTTAATCAGCATAAAGTTATCCTTATCTGTGCTACTTCAATCATTGACAAAGACGGTGTTGAATTACATTCTCTGTATCACCTCCTGTGGTCATTATATTGCAAAGGTTCCATATTGTTGTCTCTTTATTGCAAGAGTTTCATACCTCCTTGATGTTTCTCATAGGCATCTCCTCTAGGCACTGACTCTTCCTTCTTCTCACAGCAGCCAACTGACTCCAGTTTCCCCTCAACCACCCAATCCACTTATTTTATAGCACTCTTCTTCTCATTGGCCACAGCTGTGGCCTGTTAAAGTCAGGCCTGTTCCAAATGTTTGATAATTGGCTCAGCTGCAACTCCTTATGGGTAAGATTACTTTCTATACTACCTTTATTTTCTTATATTCTATCCCCCTACAACCTCTGTTTATCCTCACAAAACACTCCTGCTAGTCTATGGTGACATTTCATGTCCTGTTCAATTTCTGCATTTGAAAACGTACAGAATTCTGCCCTCAGTGACAACCACGTGGGCTGTTGTGGGCTGTTTTTTACAAGTCTTGCTGAGGACATAATCTGATGTCACATGGCACAAAAAAGATGGACAAAAACAATACATACATACACCACTTCAGCCTCTGTGAGCAGACTTTTCCCAAGCTTCTTTAACAAATTCTTGGATATGATTTGGGAAAAAACCAACAGCAACTAAACACCCAAACCACACCAAAAAGAACCCAAATGCAAATAGAACCAACAAGCCAAAACAAACAGCACAAAAAACCCCAAACAAAACAAAACCACTATGCACTTGGAGGCTGTGCAACTCTAGGCTGCAACTCTAGGCTCAGACACTCAAAGTTAAGTATCTACAATGTAGGTATTTAAACTCCAGTTTCAGGCAGTGATTGAATGCTTCAATCCATTGCCTAATCACAGGCTGTGCCCTCATTTAATACACTATAAAGCAGGTTGCATGGGTTTTAATACAGTCAATATTTAGAAGAATTTAAGAAACAACATCTCAGGTGAACATCAACAGAAAAAAAAATTCTGGCACATAATCTTCAATCAAAGGAAATGTTCCTCCCTCCCCCCCACTAAAAGATTAAAATTGTTATTATCGTGAATCACATTTGTAGTCTATTTTTATCCTACTTCACCTTTGCATTTAACACTAGGTCATAAAATCTTTGAGTTCTGGAACATAATGTTCGTTTTCATTCTCTCCTCCTCCAAGGAAAAATGCAACTGAAAAAATTTCCTTCAGCATGGAAAGTAATTTTACTTTCTTAGTCATGGGACAGGTGAAGAAAACTTGTGAAGAACTGTTCTCATGAATGCCTCCTCATCTCACCTATGTGATAATCATTGGTTTAAGAAAACAAAATAGCATAAGGAATGATATAAACTCAGGAATGTCCAAGAGATTTCTCATACCAATATACTATCAAAAATACCCACTTAAATAACTTCTGTTGCACCCCACTTACAAGAAAAGACAGATATCTTAGTAATATCAAATAATAGATATATCTTCCTTAAAATATTCAAATACATAAAAATTATCTTTTATTTTTTTCCCACCAAGAAAAATATCTTTTAAAGAAAGTAAATCTGTGGGAGTATGCAAAAATGTCTTTTTTAATGGCAGAATTTAGTACTACACGTCAAATGTGTTTAGAATACTACATGTTGATGATTTTTTTTTAATGTAATTATAGTTCTAGAAGAAAAGAATACTGAGTCTGTTTAACTACTGTGTTTTGAATCCCTATACAGGACCAGCCTTTCCAAAACATTTCACCACTTTCTTTACAAAGAAGAATAAATCATCACCATCAAATTGGCCAGGCATATGCATGACTGTTTTCTGTCTCTCATTTCAATGATGTTCAAAAAAACCAAAAACACATTGTACCATTTGAAAAAGCAGATTGAAAGATAATACCTCCAGTAAGTCATGTAGGAGATAAAAAGTTGAAGGCAATATACCAAACCAAAAAGATAATTATTCAGTACTTTAGGAAGTTTCTTACATTCTCTTCTTTCTCCTGCTGTGCACAAATGCAGAACAATATACACAGTGTCTGTTCTCTTCATGAACTTTCATACAGTATTTAAGGATGGATAGATATGAAATATGTGCATAGATATTCTGTATGTATGCATACATTAAATATATATGTCAAATATTTCTATGTCGTGATGTGTTTAATAAAGTGGGCCAAGACTCAGCCTACAAAAGAGGCTTGAAGAGAAGTGCCAATTTAGTGAAAGGCATTTCAGATATCTAGAGATGGTGAGCAAGTGATCTGAGAGAGAGAGACTTAGAGAAAGGGCAGATGAAAGTGCAAACATGTCACACACGAGCATAACGCACAGGGATCATGGTTGGTTAACACAGTGCAGCTTCACTTCAGGTTCCTGTACGCAAACACACGTGGAGTTGAAAACAATCGCAGGGAGTCCATACAGGCTCCACAGGACAAGTGGGGAGGAGAGGTTGCACTCTGTGGACATAGACAGTTTGAATTCATGGAGATTTGCACTGGAGCACATGATTAACTGGCGGAACTGACGGATCAAGATCAGGCTGGGTGCAGTGATGAGCGTCTGCTAAAGACTGATTGATCAAGAAGAGGAAATGAAACCTTCTTAATAAAACTTGGAGAAGCCTTACAATCACAAAGGTGGTTCTCAGAAGAGACAAGAAACTCCCAGCCTCTTCTGAAAGGTCAAAATGGTGGAGCACTAAAATTTGAAGAAACTTCTGGCCACCATCAAGAATTGGTTTATTTAAAAGAAGTGTACTGGTGGCTGATAAACTGACCGGGCTACCCACAGTTGAAACTATTACCAAGAAAAAAAAATTTACAAACCTAGACTTCAGAAAAGGAGATTTAAACTTGTTAGGGATCTGCTTGGTGGGATCTAATGGGACTGCCCTGGAGGGTATAGATGCTCAGGAGAGCTGACTGATCATCAGTGACAACTTCTTCAAAGCACAGGAAAAGCCCAGTGTGAAGCCCAGGAAATCTTACAGGCACAGCATAAGGTCAGTGTAGATAACAGGGAAATCCTGACTGTGCTTGGTTGAATTACAAAAGGCAATATTGCCTTAGAGGTCATACTACTGAGGACTATGATGCATAAAAAGAAAGTTATTTTATCAGGAAAAGGAGGACAAAGGGGAATGAGGGACCATCACTCAAGATATAGGGAACCTTGTGGCAAAGAACATGGAAGAACTGAGGTAATAAGTGACTTCTTTTCTTCAGTTTCTAGGGTAATGACTGTGTCAAACCTCCCAGCTCTTCTGAGCCTGTGTTAGGGTCTGGGAGACTCAAGAATTAGTCCCAGTAGAAGAATGGGGCACAAACCAATTTAGTGTATGGGACATCAGCCACTGTTTATGATCTTAAAAATGTCTGGGTCATTACAGTAGGTTTCTGGCAGCAGGAATATTTGCCCACTTTTGAAAAAAAAACAGGACTGTTATTGGAGAAACAGCAGGTCAGCCAGCCAAAGCTCAGTACTCAAAAAAAATTCCCTCCTGGAAAATACATCCAGGCACACAGAATAGGAGGAGACCCTACATGCATTTACCAAATGCAAATCATGCTTGTCCAACTTGACTGTCTTCTATGATGAGGTCATTGCCTTGGTGAAAAAGGGTCTCCTTGATCCTTGTTATGTTTTTAGAAAATATTTTATTTAATCCACACTAATAAACTGGTGGAAATATCTTTTGAGTGGGTGGACTCTCAGGTGCCTGGAAAAATTGCTGGGACTGCCAGGTTCAAACGGTTCCAACAGCATTTTGTTCATAGGGATGGTTAATGGGGCTAATGATGCCTTTGTAGCTGATGCTTTCATTAATAAACTGGATAATAAGGCAGAGGGCATCTTCTGCAAGTTTGCAGATGACACCAAGCTAGTGGAAAATGCTCTGTATGCTGCAAGTCTGTGCTCCTATTCAGAGAAAGCTTGAGAAGCTGGATAAATTGTCAACAGGTACCTCCAGTGCAGCAATGGAAAACATAGAATCCATTCAGGATAGTAACTGATAGCAACTCAGAGGGAAATCTATTTGCAAGAAATAACTAACAGCCTCAAGTTAACATTGTGAAGGAAATGCTGAGTCACAGAAAGTTTATGGAATTTTCAAAAAGAGGAAAAAGTTGAGGAATTTGAGTCAAATCCATATTGGACTCTCTTCCCTCAGAGTGGAAATCCTTGAGTGAAGGATATTTTCAGAGCACAGACTGGGAAAACACAATAAAATTTGATTGCAAGAATGTTTTTTCTAATTGGGGTTTGACATTTAAATTAACACCAACTGTTTGATTACTCAACTCTCTTCCTCCTCCATGATGGATAAATATTTAATGAGAATAATCTCTACTGTGATTGTGAGCAGAGTAAAGTTAATTCCTCCTCTATTTTTTCTCAGATCCCTGAGAAACCAGGTATTATCTGAGGAGTTAAAGAATAACTAGCTTTCCTCTAAATCTCTTTATAAGTATTCACCTCAAAGCTAATATTTATTTAGATATACCTAAACGAATTTTGCTACCGCAGGAGAAATCCTTTTAACTTTACACAGGACAACATCTTTAGGGTCAGAAGCATCACAGAATAAGTGTGATTTTTGACTTAAGATAGGTCTTCAATCTTAGTTATGGATGCAATAGCTCAAAGCTTTACTCTGCTTGACTCAGATGTGCTGATAACAGCTTGTTATCAGTAGCACTGGAAGGAACATGTGAGGCTCATTTCAAAACCAGATATGAGGAAATCCACAAAGGCATCTACTACATTATTTCAGCTAAGAAAATATGCTTCAAAATATCTTAAGAAATCCATCAGCAAACACAGTTATTATTAACCTACAACTTCTTCTTAGTTCTATATTTAATTACAGTATGCTGTGTCATAAAGAGAAGCTACATAGAATAATGCTATTAAAACTATATAACTCTCCCAAGCGTTGAAACTAGAGTAAATCTCCAACAGAGTGAAAAAGAAAAAAAACAAAAGAAACCCCACATATTTTAAAATATTAAGGTTTTACTTAATATAACATTCATGACTGGCTCTCTTTTCCCTTATAGATGAGAGAGAGAGAGAAAGGAGATATAAGATAGAGGATAAGACTTGCAAATAGCTTATTATTTTATTCACTAAGAATGAAAGCATTATATGACTAAAGAGAGGAAGAAAAACAGGAATATGTTACATATTGCTGATAGACAGCAGCATCCTGCTCCAATGGCAAATTCTTAGCAAATGTCTTCACTCAGAGACAAAAAGATGCCTTCCTTATACAAGATTATGATTTACACTAGATGCCAAAGCAAGAATGAGAGAGAACATCTAGATTTACATTCCCTTATGAGCCATTAGACCTGTCATAACAACAGTGAGACAGAAACTAGAATATTTTTCTTTAACGTCTCAGGAGAAAAGATCAGTCAAAGCAAGTATATGAGAGTCTGGAAGTACGGTTCTTCATGAGGACTGAAAGATGTGGTCCAACTGTTTCTATTAATACAGCACATATACTCCAAATGTTCTACATGTGTCTCTTAACTTACTAAAATGTAGGTGAACTAGTTGATCAAAGTATTGGAATATTGTTTAACAAAACAAGAATGAATCTATCTTCACCCCAGTAGGGCACTTACTTTTCCATATGCTGTTTCATGTGCTTCTGCTGTGCATCTGTCTCATATAAAGCATTAGATTGTTAGATTCACTATCAATTACAGACTGCAACAAGTTTGATTTCAATTACAGCAGGAGAGGAAAACAGCTTGGTTCCCTAAGGGGAGATGCAGGCACCAAAGGGGTGAATCAAAAATGAGAATCGTACATTGCATGTTACCAATTAGGGAAAGAAGTGAAGTCAAGATACACATGTAGATATTTATTTTTATATAAACCTGATAAATTCAGTTTCACTTCACGTTTGAGGCAGAAGAGCAGTGTCTCATTGACCAGAATCTGTTTAGATTAATTTGAAAGCACTGTTTCCCAAGCAATTGCAATGACAGTTCTAAAATGCAAAGAAGCTTACTTTGAAAACAAAGACATAATAAAATCTAATTACAAAAAAGATTGCTGTTTGTCCAACATTCCTGAATTATATCCAATTTAAGGTACTTCCTTTACCAGTTAATAGGCATCTAGAGTTATAATCAGAACAAAATAAAATCTGTGAAAACTTCTGACAAGATTTATAACCATATTTGTATACACAGACTGCAAAATTTAAAATGTACAGAACATTCAATTTCTCAGAATCCTGCCTCAAATAGTTGTCATCTAGCTTGAACAGGAGAGAAAAAGTGGTGGGGTTTTTTTTTCTTTTTTTTTTAATTTTTACAGGAGAAAAAAGTATCTACAATCTGCATCTGCTGTTTGGAAATCAAGTCATTTATGTGGTACACAATCAAGTGAGATATTTGAATGGTCTGTGATTCTCTCCTTTAACCTTAGCCCATTTCTTAGAATCTGCATCTCTTTCCTCTCTCAAAGAAAGATTCTGTTAATTTAGGTCAAGCTCAGTCATAAGATTCGTGCTTATAATATATCCTCCACAAACCTTCCTTCCTTCTGCTTCTGATTTTTTTTCCTCCCTCCTATACAAGCACTCCCCAGATTTGTGTATTAATGTGTGTTGGTGTGGGAAGCAGTATTTCCACGCCCAAGGAACAGATGTTAATGTTGTCAGTGCCAAAGTACCATTATATTCCTAGAAAGGATTGTTTTGATCGCATGACACAAGATAAGAATCTACCCAAAAGCACAGCTTAGACAAATTGAACCATGGCTACAACTGCCCATCTGCAAATAACAAAATTAACCTAGTGTGAGACACAAGACAAAGCTGCACTGGCTGAACTCTGTTACATAATTGTTGCTGACTTCACACTTTGTAACAGATTTGGGCTGGGAGAACAGAATGATAATAACCTCCATGACAACTGCTAGCTGGCCTTACATATGGATGATATCAGGGATGTTGGCCTGAAGCCACATGACAATGAGGCCACAGGCTCGCTGGCTTGGTTTGTAGTGGCTTACACCAACAGCATGATTTATAAATCCACAGACAGTTTAGACAATAGCTACTCATGAATGAATACATCCAAGGGCATCCAGCATCCCACAAAAGACTAAACCTGAACCACACACACAAGAATCCAGTTGACAGCTAGGGCCCAGCCAGGATGTGCAGTTGGAGTGTGTGTCCTGTAGCCCTGCATGCTGGTTTGAATTGGGCTGAAGGAAATGCAGCTTGAAATGGTGTGGGTGTGTATGTGTGTGTGTGTGTGAGTGGGAATGTGTGTCTGTTGCAAAATAGGCTGATTAAAAGACCAAGTGCTATCCACGTGTTCTCATCTCTCCCACATCCTTAATATATTAGATTATCTAAATATATTTTAGATTATTCATCACTGAGTGCTGTGTTTCCTTTCCTGCAGCGATCTCACCCCAGCCCAGTCCTCCCTCAAAACTGTGCTGTCTGCCCTGCTGCTTATGACCTACATGAGACACTTATCTAAAAGCTTCAGCATCTAGTATTTAGGACCATCTACCACAAATATTAAAGGCTGAAATGACTGAAATTGAACTTCAAGAAATAGAAAATCCATTAGGTCTGAAACTTGTTTTAAGGCTCTTTTTTTTAAATTCTATTAGATACAATGTTAATGGATATTTGCTTTGCCAAGAATCCTTTTGAAAGAGGCTGCTATTTAGATGTGCAAAGTACTCATAGGTAATTCAGCTGTTTTAGAAAAAAGCAAGAATACAAGACAACTTTATTCATACTCAATAATGCATTGCAAAATGTGCAGTCGTCATTCACTCTAGAGATCATCAACATTACTTAGATACTTCTCAGACTGTGAACATCAATATTAAAATGATAAAAATATGGTAGAACACCTAAAGTACTTTACATAAGAAACAGCTTGCAGGATTTTTTTCAAGGCCCAATTTCAAAGGCACAGAAAAGAAAGCCTTAATTAAATTGACTAGACAGGCTATTGCTGTCAGCTATCAAAACCAAAAAAAAAAAGATCCAAAGGTCCTCCATGTCCAATATCAGCTGGTAAAGAGAATAACTTTCTCCATTTTTGAAAACCTAGAACAAGAATGGAAAATAAATATTTCACACTTTTTTTTTAAATCTCTTGAAGTGTTGAACCTAGCTGAAAAAAAAAAAAAAAAGTCTGACAAAGATAATTCTTAGGGAAAAGCTGAGAGTTACATAAAATATTCCAGAAATTAGCTTGAAAGCTTAGAATTTTCTTCCTGTTTAGTTACTTTAGTACTTGCTTTCTGGCAATTAACGTCTACCTTCCTGAAATACATTTCCTTAATATCTGTAGCTCTTAAGATGCCAGCTTTTACAATGTGATGTATAGAATAATATACTTTCTCTCAAAATTGACTTGATCATGAAGCATTACATATATATTGGCCTTAGATTTAAATAAATCAGTATAGTACAACTCTTTATTTTAAAATTAATATACAATGAAATAAAATATTAGGCTTGACAGCTTCTGCTAAAACATTGTGTTCAGGACCAATACAAAAGGAGATATACCAAAGGTGAGCTAAAGACATATGTGTATGTTTAGTCTCACATGTTGTTCCATTGCCTGAGTCCACCTCAGTGAGGTCCAACCATATTTATTGCTGTAAAAAGAATTTATAAATAGCTAGATTTCTAGTGTTGGGCACTAAATTGAATGGAATAAAATATTTCAATTGGAAAGGACCTACAATGATCATCTAGCTCAACTGTGAATATCATTTATTACTGTGTTCACTTTAAATTACTTGGCTTCAACTGTGTCTTTTTTTTTTACTGAAAATTTCCTTCAAAATTCTTGTGGTAATCAATTAATTTATAATCACTGCATTCTCTATAATTAGAAAGGAGATTGATATCCAGGAGGTTTTAATCTAGTTCAATTTTATACTACACTAATAGAGATTCAACAAAGTTTATTCAGAATATTTTACACTGACAAAATTAAAGCAAGCCCCTTATCTCTGGCATGCCTAAAGTGAAGCTAATGTATCCTACTATTAAGGCTAAAAATTAAAATACCCAATAGGTAGTTAGAAAATGTAATTTTAAATTTATAATCTGATACAGGAAACTCCAGTTTCCAGGAAATTTTCTTCTGATGTAGCTTAAAGGAAGTGACAAAAAGTGTGTAGTTTTGGGGAACAAGGCCTATATTACTAAGGAAATAACATTGTTCTGTAAATTTATAGTTTAAATAGTCAACAAGTGTAATTAAATATATAATGGGATGCAACTAAATTTAAATTGCATTTATTGCTTTCAACCTTTAAAACACTAGAAAGTTCTGAGCTTCCACATGGAGTTTTCTGGTATTAGTTTTGAAGAGAATCTCCTAAAAATACATATAATGGACAGATTCTACAGTCCTTTATTTTGCACAAAAATCCAGGGTAGAAACTGACAGATTAGACTGCATTTCTGGGGAAAAAAAAAAAAAAAAAAAAAAAAAAAAAGGACATATCTGAACAGACTATGGCTCTTCCTTAATGAAGGGCTTTAGAAATCAAAATATTTGAACTCTGGTTCTTCTCTGCTTCCTGACTTTGATAGTGGATGACAGACAGCATCTGCCAGACTCATTTTCGGAGAAATCCACATGGTGCTGAAAAGGAGATTGTTACTGTCCCTCACTTACTGGGTTGGACTCCAGAAGGAAGTGTTAAACAAGACTTTCAAGAGGAGGCCTGGAGAAGGGTGCTGTTCAGTAGGTCCAGCTGTGAGCTATTAATTGCTCTGAGAGGCAGTAACTAAACACTCACTTGTCTGAGTAAAGATAAGAGAAATGGCCTTATTAAAATCTTCAGCTGAAAAATTCTCTCTTCCCCCTGTCAGATGCTACCACACAGTTTTAGTACACTACAGGCATTACTTCAACTTTGCACCGGTGTGACGATATTGAAAAGAATGCAAGCACACTTGCATACATTTGCAGTACTGCACTTCTTATGAGCCCTGCAGGAGTTCAGTCCATTGAATTCAGTGACAGAAGGGCCCAAAAACACCTATCTTAAAATTAAATGCTTATTTTATTTATTGCAGTGGATCTGATATCTTACCACCCATGGTTTGTCAGGTACCCAAATCTCCCACAAGTACTTCGGCATATCTCCAAAATTCAGTGCCTAAAAAGCAATAATATTTAAATAAAAAAGATGTGTCATTCTTACTACGGATCTTCAGATCACCCACCTCCCCAAACGGCCCAATATTGGTAGAAAGCAAAATGTGAGTAAATTTCTATGGAAGACAGATAAATAGCTTTTTATGAGGGTTCACAAACTTCACAGCCTAGTGTGCTACCAAACATATGGATGGTAACACTTAAAATGCTACATCAAACATCAGTGTGGCTTCTGAAAGCTGATTGTTGAACATTTTGTTGTAGTCAGGCAACAGAAATTCAGATGAGCTTTTATTGTTCTGTTTAGTGAACTACCAAGATGTCTCATAATAAGAAACTTTTATCCTTTTTTTAGTTTAATGCACTGTTAAGCTTTTTATTAAGATATTATTAATCAGCCTTGAGACTCAAAAAAGCAAAACCAGCAGATCTTTGAAACTGCAGTTAAAGCTGTGTTTAATGTGGGAGCATTAATGGATGTTCACGCTCTGTTACTAACTGCTGAATATAAATAGCACTATGTACTACTTCAGGTTCCCTCTTGAGTATAATACTCACACACCCCAAAATATCACATCTCCAAGGACTAGAGTCATAAAGACTGTGTGTGTATGAATGTGAGAGAACAGTGGAGGGAAAGTTCAGTAGGTTACTAAGTTGCAGAACCTTCAAATCTGCCTATTCTAAGAGGAACTGATGTTCTTATTTAACTCAAAAACAGAAAACTACCACAATAGTTCTGAACTATCTAAGCCAAAACAACACATACATTTGGAAGGACAGTCAGAAAGTTAGCAAGCAACACCACACCAGGCCTTTTCAGAAAACTGTTCTATTTTATTTGAGAAAAGAAAGCTTCCCAGAGAGAGAACATTACATTAAGAGTAATGTTTTTGGAAAGTCGGACAATTTCAAATCCTTTCTCTGTAGAGTAATATGCCCAAATTGCAAAAAAGCACTCTGTGCCCCATATTCAGAAAGAACATTAGTATTCTGTACAGAATGGTTTATCCACTCCTTTACCACTCTGTAGTGAGGAAAATCCTCAGAACACTCTACATCAAATAGTACTTTTACTTGCAATGGAAAACATATGTCTCTTCCAAAGTACTCCCAACAGGTACCTTGGATGTCTCACAAAAGTTCTGTGTTCTTGAAGAATTGTATCACAGTTCTGAAAGCTTTTTCAAGAACTCCCCTTGAAAGCAGAAAGTCATCTTAAGGATTTTATCTACCAAAAGTATTCTCCTTTCATATCTGAAGTCACATTTCCAAATAAATTCAGGAAATCCCTTTTTGTCATATAAAATTTTAACTGGGGGAAAAAAAACCTCACAAAACAACCCAACCCACAAACCCCTAAATAAAAACGCTTTACACAACCAGAAATGTTATTTGGTCTTACACAAGCAGAAATGTTACTCAATTTTACACTCTGCATGAAAAGGCACTTATGTAATCCATGGAGATTAATAGGAGAGTTTAACAATAAGGTAAAGCCACAGGGAACGCCTCATTCTAAAATCTGCCTGTACCTTCTGTGATGTTTTACATATGATTGTTTTCCTCATTTATGTGAGTACAACTGAAGAGCAATTCACCCAAAGGCAATGGAATCAAACTGGTTAAAAGGCAAAGAAGGGGTCCCTGTGGACCAAGCTCTCTCATAGAATGCATATTGACCAGTTGGGTCCACTTTGATAAAGTGATAAGTTTTTGAAAGTATACTCCAATTAACTAATACGTCCCTACTTGTTAGAAAGTCACCTTTACAGAAATGTCACCTTTGCAGAAATAATAAGTAGTTTTCTAAAAATAATTGGAAAGGAATTACAAGACAAATTTCCATCACAAATAATGAATGTTTCTCCTACCCCCTTAGCTAGCTAAAAGCTTAGGGAGACCATCAAAATAAAACAGAAATGAGCAGGTACAAAATATCATTCATGTAACAATTTTCAGACTGAAAAGACAAATTAATGGGATCATAAAATACAATGCCTTTTTTCTACAAAAAAGTAGGCTACAGCTACATCAGAAGTGAAATATGTCTCTCTCACTTTCCCGTGCTTTTGGGAATGGTTAAGATCATTACATATTGCAGGGACAGAAAAGAGAACCAGAGAAGCAACAGATTCATAATATCTTCATCCATTTTACAACTTCCCTGTTTGTACCAACACCTCATAGAAAGCTGTACAGAAAGCAATCCCTGTACAGAAAGCAATCCCCTGCTCTCAGTCTTCCAGTGGCAATTCCACTCACAATTAAACTTGGACCAATTCTTCAAATAAATAAATTACAGCGTGAGGCTGAACAAAAAAAAAAGGTTTTGATTTAGAGGAGAGGAAAAAAAGTAGTTGTAAAAAAAGAGTTAAATCTTATTTTTAAGTATTACAAAGAATGAAGTTCTAACAGGAGATGAGTCCCTTGTCCCTAAGGTCAGTGTAGAAAGTACTCCCATCAGCTGATGATCTAAATTCATGATTCCTGCAATGGTTCATGACTAACAAACATTTAAAATACAGGGTTGGGTTCAAAAGGTCTTAAGAATATATGGCTTCCCTAATGATGCCTTGTGAAGGCTGACTTAGAACAGAGGCTAGATGGAGAATATAGTAAGTATTTATTAAAAGGACTCAATGGATACACCTTGGGCAGTACAAGAGCCCAGCCAGGGCTATACCCAAGATGAACCCAAAATGGTCACAAAATGGATGATTGGTCACAAGGTCTCACACTTTTATAAGTTCTGGTCCATTAGCATACTGGAGTTAATTGTCCAATTATAGCTTTGGGTTGTGAAGTCCCATCCTTTTCTCTTTTCAGTCCACATTGTTTATGCTCTTGGGCCTGAAATTTGGATCAGTTGTCCTTGGTCCCAAGCAAGGAAAGGAATTGTTTTGCCCACCTACTCTGTGAAGAGAGCTTAACATCCCCTAATATGAAGGTCAGAACTACACACTAAAGCAGTATGGAATATGAAAAATATAAAAGCTAAAACCTAATGCATCACTAAAAGGTGTTCAAAAGTCAACATAATTTAAGGTATTATAAAACATGCAAGATTTGTTTCTGTAAAACTTAGTACAGTTTCACCTTTTTCTTTCTAACTGTTTCTCTATTTTGTGAGCTGACATCAGCAAAATCTTTCAACCAAAATGCACACTTGCTTTTTATTTCATTTATCATCCCACATTTACAAACAAAAATGTTATGGGAATACCTTGAGCTAAACGGTTTGGATGGAAGAGGGAAATGACAAAGTCAGCATCTCAAAGATGAGATTGCAATCCAACAGCAGGAAGATAACAGAAAAAAACTTCTCAATTGCTTTTTCCCAATAAAATGAACAGATAGAAGCAGAGACCTCTAAGAGTAATGAAAACAACCTACTGTGTCATCATTTTATGCAAGAAAGGGAGAGAGAAGATTAGCCTAAAACTCCTACAATAATATGGATTTTTTCAGCTGACAAAAGCAGTACTATATAAAATCTTTTCTGTGCTTTATTTCTAATTACCTTCTATCCTTTAATGAACAAGAAAGCACTTGATCTTGAAAGTCCTTGTGCAGTCAAAACTCCCACTAAAATTAATGGGACGTTTTTCCCAGCCTAAGAGCTCTGAGATCAGTCCTCATACTTAGCTCTTTCTAAGCTACTTCCATTAATCAAACTTCTTAGGCTTTTTCCTCTCCTTTTCCACTAGGATCATATATTAAAACATACAGACACTAGAAATCATAACCTTGCCTCAGGAAGAAAGCCTGCTGCACTTTGTTATCTTCAAAAATTAGCTCAATTTCACAAGTAAAACCCTGATTCTGAAGAACCTTGATTACCTGGACACCTAATACTTAATTTTGGCCTCTTTCAACAGTTCTGACAGATGTTGTGACAGTGCCTTAGGAAGTTAAGCTGCCTAAATTACACAATTGCCTTTGGAAGTCAAGCTGTCAGAATTATGCAACTGAAATGCATATACACAAAATTTATAATCCGACAAACCTCACTGAAACTAATAGAAAAAAACATAAGGGACTCTAAATAGTCTTGTGTCTCACCCCCAGCAAAACAGGAGTTTAGAGACTATGGTTCACTGCCTGTTCCTCCTATTGAGGCTCACACAACCTGCAACATATATCTGATCTGTCTAAGAGGAATAAAATTAAATCTTTACTTGTAAGCCTCAATAAACCCCTTCATTTTGCAGACTTCATTTTGCAACAAAATCTAGCAAAAAAATCTGTATTCGAGGGAATTTACTGTTATTATGGTTTTGATACAGTAGCATCGATAGCCCACCCCTCTGTTTTCTCACACTGAAATAGAATAGGAGGCTCCTGCATGAAAGTAAAAATAAGATACCCTGTAATCTGTCAAATGATGTGATACTAACATTGTCCTAAGAAAAATTATGACACTTATTTATGGCTGATCATTAATAGGTCTTAGCAAAGATAATCTCCTTTGTTGTTTTGTTTTTCTTTTCAACAGCACAGTAATGTGTATATAAATGGGAAAACTGTCAAGACACCGTGGTGTTTAATTGTTCATTTAGAGAGCCTGAGAGTGACTGTACTGCACCAACATACAGTCTAGGAATGATACAATTCCATATGGATTCTTATATAGAATTACATCCTCCTGTGAGGATACTGTAATACCTGTGAAGATTCTGTAACAATGCCTTCATTTATGAGAAATTTAAGCAAAATGAACTTCTGATCTTTTAATTATATTAAAGAAATAAAAGATCCAACAGATTACAGAAAGAAGGAGAAATTTTCTAAGGTTGATAAAGTGATTTTCACTCTTTTTAATACACACACATAAAGTACCTTCACAGTAAACACTTTGTTGAAGAAGCAGCACCAGATTAAATCACTGGCTTCCCTTCTTTTCTAGCTGGCCAGGTTTAAATTTACTTTGATGTTCTTTTGCCTACAGCTCATCTTTATGTTTAAATGCTGTAATTTACGCCACTTGAAAGCACACAGAAAAATATTAAATATATGATACCTACTGTTGATGGCTGCTCATCATGGAAGAGGAAAAAAAACAACAGAAAGAAAAAGCAGCAACTATATAATTTACAAAGATAAGAAATTTTGTATATTTTCAAAAATGAAACAAAAAAAAAACCTACACAGCAGCAGTTATTTCCTAAATGATGAAGTAAAACCCTAAAAGGCAAATTCTTTTTTTTTTAAAGAATGAAGAATAATTAAAGTAAGAATATGCCAGTGTTAGAACTAAAAGGTTCACAAGATGTGCAATTATTTTCCTGTGTGAGCAATTAAGTATGTTTTTAGAAAGACAAATGAACATTTTGTCAGGTAAAGAATTGAAGTACATTTTTCACTGCCATTTTCCTTTTTTTTCTTTTAAATCCAGTATAGAAACTGCCTATGCTGGTGTTAGGAATGAATACAGAACACATAAAATCTAGCAACACAAATGTTTTGGAGACGACAGAGAAATTCTACCTCATCAGAAGAAAGCAAAAAGAGGTTTCATAATTCAGTTTTTATTCCCAAAGCATGTGCATTCTCCACACATTTCTTTATTTGCAATACTTTACACTATCAAAAATTTTACTGGTAAGAATTACATCTCTTAATCACCATTGCCTCACAGGTCTATATCCCCAGCCTTTATCCCAGATTCCTTTTAAAATTAAGTCTCTGATACTTGACTAGTAATGGTTAAAATGAGATGTAAGGAGGAATTAACACTGCAAAGACAGTGCAAACATAAGATCAAGTTCACCTTTCATATTTTACAGTCAATTCATTTCTCTCTTCTACTTATTGTCTATGTAATGTTTAATTAATGCTGATCTCCTGATGTGAGACCACTTGACAGATGTAAAACTTTATCACATGTAAGGTACTGAATATCTAATTTCTGCAGAATCCTTTTTTTATTTTGAGCAGGCATCTAGATGCAATCCATGCATAAGGACAACATAACCCAATTAATAACTAAATACCTCTTGGCATTTCTAGTACAGTGCAAGTCTTTATGGCTCAAATGGATCTGGACTGACTGTTAATGATGAGAGTTTATAACTGGTTTCAGCCATAAAAGATTATATTATCATCCTACAAATATCAAATTATTGTGGTTGTTTGCTTCTCCGGTGTTGCCTAAATTATCATCTGTGAAGTCTTTCACCCTCATCTCAAGGGCAAAGGAAAGATAGGGTAAGTAAGACAAAGAATAATGTGTGGTTCTTGAGAAACAGATGACCACTATTTAGGCTTATGTGGATTACCTCTACATGAAATAAATTGGTGGTTTAAATTTAGCTCAACGTAGATGTGATTTATCAATGAAGAAACACAAGTAAATTACTTACTGGTAACTCTACGGCCAAAAAGATCTAAGATACAAACCACTACCTGACAAACAATGATTGGCTCTTTGCACTGCTGTTCATTGCACTGCACTTTTCTGTGGATATGTTTTGGAAAAAGTGGATGATAAGGGCCTATGTATCTCTCATGGCTGTGAAACTTTTTTCAGGTGAAAGTGCAGTAAGGTCAGTTGTATGAACACACTCCCAGCAACATTCAGGGCAAAGATTGGTTCAGGAGCTGCAGCATTAAGTTAGCAAACTATAAGTGATGGGAAAAAAAGGAAAAAAAAAGAGTAGACTTTTTGTACTCTCCAGAGATTTCTAAATGCTATGTGACAATATGCTAAAAATAAAAACAGGAAAACCAACCAATCCAAAAAAAACCACAAAAAAGAATAGAATCCTTCTCGAAAAGTGGAAATGCCCCTTCCTCATTTTCTCTCAGAGGTAGCGTATTATGATGCAAAGGAAAACCCTTTACATCTCAGAAGAAGACCCTAGTATGGTGAAAAGACTCTTAGTAGAGAAAATCTACATTTTACTGGAATCCCAAAAGTGATTCAACTTTGAAATTGGCAATGTATTTCAATATACCAATTTTTTTTTCTGCAATTTATTGCTTTGACTCCAATCCTATGAAGTCTATAAGTTCAAATCCATGCTGGGAATAAACACATACATTGAAACTGTCTGGTAAAGATTTGCACAGGCAACACATCAATTCTCTTCTATGAAGAAGGGAGCAGCAGTCCTCTCACTGAGGAAGAAGAATACAGGTAATTACTGCTGCCTTCTGACAACCGAAAGGAGGAGATCAGAAGGAGATTAACATGATCAGTTTATTTTTCTCATTATAAAGAATAGTGATAAAGTAGTCCTAACGAAGACCACCAGGATATCAAACAAACAAAGCAATTCAGAAGCTACCTTGATTACAATGCCTAGGATAACACTGACTGAGCTCACTGTTAGTAGCTTTCCCTCTCACAAACTGTAAAAATAAAGTTTGTCAAGATTTAAATAAATAACCTACATTGTTACAGACACTCCTATTCATTTCTTCTACATACCTTCTATAAAGACTAATCTTAATTTTCTTGTCTATCTGAATGATACACATCCCAGTTCTTATATTGATGTTAGTACTGGAGAGAGAGGAAGGGGTTGTGTTGGGGTTTAACCCATTACACATATAATATTACAATTAACAGATTTGCTTGACTAAGGAGTTGAAGGCTCATTCATGCCCTAAACTGTCTTATCTGTCATCCATTACCTCCATATAGAGAAAAAAAATAACCATTCTCTTTTGTGCTTCTTTGTAAACATGAATTACCGTTTTAAACAAAACATTTAATCTTCAAGCTCTTTAATTTTTTTCTGATTTTACAAAAGCCAGACCTACACTGAAAACAGAATAAAATAATGCTGTCATTGCAGCAATTTGCATAGCAAAAATGTTTCACTCACATTAAACAAGAAGAAAAACATTTTTCAACAAGATAATGCCAAACTGAACTCAAAGGTCTAAAATCTTGGCTTGTTATACCATCCCACACTAATCCTTTCATTGCCAGCAGTTGATTTATATCAGTGAGTATTACAATATAATGTAATTAGTAATGGTAATATTACCACAAATAGTATAAACAGCTCTGCTCTACTGCCTTTAGATTATTTTTGTAACCATGTTAATAACATACCATCAAGCATCAATACAAATCCTTGACAGCTTCTTGAAAAAAGATTATGCATGTCTAAGCAATTTTCTCATACACAGGTTTTCTTTAGGAAACATGCTGTCACTATTCCATTAGCTCAAAATGGAGGGTATGCATAAAAGAATCTCTGCTAAAGAAGTCTGACTGCTAGCCAGGAAAGCATATGTTCAATAGTCTGTATTTACTACTGGCTGGGTTAGGGTTGTAGGTAGCACAGCACCAAATGAATTTCATCTTTAAAAGATGTCTAGCAGTGCAGTGAATGAACCCTTTGAATGGCACAAACCCTCACTTTAAAAGTATTTCAACAGTGACTGTTGGAAAGAAAACAGAGTAGATTAACTGATATGTAGACATCTTAGGTCTGAGCCAGAGTCTCTGAAGCCCACCAGAATTTGGATGGTATCCTGAACTAGACACCTTCCTGGATCAATTAAAAAACATCCTCATACATCAGAAAAAAAAAAAAGGAGCAAAAAACAAAACCCAAGCAAACAAACAAACAAAACAACAACAAAGAAACCCCCACCAACAAAAATGACACACTATCAAACCTAAGCCTAAAGTTAAATTAATGCATTTTTGCTGAATGTCCTACCATAATTTAAGGGTACCTAACTCCCCACAGTCAAATGCTCCATAACTGGCAAAGGAAACAACAAAGTCTGTAACTCAGCATTATATATGATGTAGGTATTATATTGATGCCACTACTTTTGCTATGGATGTAGCCCAGCATAGGCATCTATCATTCTGCTGTCAAGAGGTTCAGAAAAGATCTTTGCTGATCATTGTTCAAATATATTTTCCATATTGTCAGATGGTTGCCTGATTTGATTCTTTCAATTTTGTATGGAACTATTTGCTTAATAAGGTATTCAGAATGCCAACAGGTATCATTATCACTATGATAAGATACATATGAGCCTCGAGAAAGTCAGTTTTGTCAGGTTAAATTACACAGAGATGGAAAACAGATTTTTCTCTAATATCTTTTTCCTATTTTCTTTTTTTTTTCAAAACTCATTAATTGAAGTATTTTAACTCAGTATTCTTCAAAAGTTTCTGTGTCTACAGTCAATATCTTTTATGAAATATTTCAGTCAAATTTTTAAAGTTTGTTTACTGCAAAAAAAGATACAAAGGAAATGTGGTTTTGATTTTAGTTTGTCTGGTTGTTTGTTGGGTTTTTTTGAGGAGAATGATTGGTAGTTGTTGTTGTTGTGGTTTCTGGGGTTTTCTGTGAAAGCATACACAATTGTAACTATGACTATTGATGGAAAGTTACTTTTATAAGTATACTCACAGTTTTTTCTGAAGGATCGTTATGTTACGTGATTGTATTAAATATCCTCTATGATGTTTCCACTTACCCTTACCTTCACAACCATTTTACTAAAACCATAATCTTGAGGAACAAAATCCACCTCTTCTGACTTTTAAATTTTGCCTTGCTTGGGAAACCAAGAAAATAGAAAAGATGCCTAAGTCAGCCTAAACAGAATCCTTCCTTTGACCCTCAAATAAAGAGAACTTACCATTACATGGTTGGGTCAATCACCTGTTCCCCTTCTAGGGCTGAGTGAAAATTTTACAACTTCTTCTCCTGTTTTGATTTCACTTAACACTTTTACATTTGAAATGAATGATGTTTAACAATTAGCAGTATTATGGTAAAAAAAGCAAAAATTTTTTTCCTTAATTAAGTGGTCATCATGAAGTCATTCCTCCTGTTGTGAGATACAGCTTAAGAGAAGAGGAAAGAGTCTTTCAAGATCCCCACCATCTAAGGATGTGAAGATCAGAGATCTATTACATTCATTTCTATGATAACTGACATGAAAATACAGAGAAACAATGTATAAATCCTCCTTTCCCTAGCTGTGCCTAGAATACACACATACAACCAGGACTGACCAGGACGATACAGTTCAGTAACTCCATTTCAGTTTAAGTAGCCAAGATGAGCCTCTTCATTACTCCCCAGCTATTGACAAAATTCACTTGATTAGTCTATATTAACTTTCAAAACCATCAGTTGTGCAAGTTCTGTGTTGCAATGACATTTTCAGTGTCCTATTAATCTAATATTCCCCAATTATATATATAGATAGATATATATAGTTATGCAGAATGCTCTCATAACCAGCTGATAACATAGCAACATATTTGAAGTTTTTAACTATGAAATCCAGTTTTTTAATATTTTCATAAAATTCAATATTATCATGAGAAGATATTATCATATCAATGATTTTAGAATCCATTTTACTATGATAATTAATTCTGTCCAATTTTGCAAAAGTAGACAGCAGTTAGTCCTATGATGCAATTCCAGTATTTAATTACACAGAATATTTTAAATCCTGAATTTAGGAAAATAAAATTATTTTAAAAGCCTTCAACTTAAAGTACAAATGGGTAGTTTAATGCCAAAAGAAAATAATTTTATGAAGCATAAAACAAACTGCAAAAACCATTGTAAGAAGTTAAATAGAGAGAAGGGAAATTTATAAATTAACTTTTTATGGCAAAAATTTTGTCTAGTACCTTTTACTCATAAGCATTTACTGCAGGAGTATTCAACAAAGTTCTTCAATTTGTTATATGGATCCATCAACTAATTGTTTTTACTTGCCAAAAAAATTCTAATCACCTAGTGTAACAGAAATCCTTTTTTTTTTTCCTAAACAGCTTTTATTTGAATGGGCCATCACAGCATCCTAGGTTCCCTCTCTTTTACATACATGTCTTATTTATTTGTATCTGGATAAACAGGAGGAAGAAACTGAATTCCCAGCCTACATTTGATTGAGGATTGGATAAAAACCTCAATGCTGAAAACAAACTACTTGAAAATTTGAACTAAAGTTCAACATTTAATTGCCTAAGACCTTAAATTCCTCAGTGAAGATGGGGTACTAAAGAGGAAGACCCTCTCACTTCTAAAATTTTTTAGTATGATTTTTGAGCCAGCACAACAACATTGTGTAATTTTCTATGTGCATACTCTATACAGGACTGGTCATTCTTCTAGAGAGAAAAAATATAAAAAAATAATAGTCAGTCCTTTATTTCAGAAAACAGACTCCAAACCAAGATTTACATCAAACAATTCATGCTGGTTCTAGAAAAATCAAGAGATAAGCAAGCATCCCTCAAGCTTTCTCCCAGCTTCTGATGATTTGAAAATCAGCCTGACAGCTATTTAGAAATCCACAACTGTTCTCATTATTTCATAGTTATGCAGGGTAATGCTTAAAACAACAGATAAAATGATCATATGAATAAAAAAATATAGCTAAGGCTGAACTGTCCTATAGAGGCAACTGTGAGACTTTACAGAGTGTTTTTGGTGTTTTCTAATTCTCTCTTTAATAAAGACTAGTACCTAATGACTCAAACCACACATATTTTTGACTCTTCAGTATTATTACTCTTTAAGTATCCAATAAGAGGAAAAAAAGAAAAAAAAACCCAAAATAACCCCAAAAAAAAACCCAAAACAAATCAAAACCATAAAACACCACAGAATTCCCCAAAACTAAACCAAAACAAACAAAAAACCCCAAAACAACAACAAAATAAACCAACTATGAGTTTGATACAAACAGCAGCAACATATTTATTTAGTATTCTGTCCATAAAGTGATATTCTCGCTGTTACAGAGTTCAACAGAAGATGCTACAGAATGTCTTTAGCTGAAAACACTACACTTCCCACTGTGTCTCCCATGACAACCAGGCTTCTCTGAAAACAAACTGTACCACCCTAAGGCATCAAAAGTAGTAGAAAGAATTTGCATTCTTCCTACTGTTGGTTTCACCAGAAAAAAAATTGAGCTTTGGCACACTGAGAGCTAAAGCGAAGTCTTATTTCGCCTTTGCAAAGTCCAAGATACAAATGAATCAATAATTGCATCAGCACACAAACTTATAAAGGAAAACAAACCTGGCTATCTAACTCACTTGTTCTGACAGAAATCTTGAGGTATCAATAAAACTGAAAATGCAAATAACAGAGCAGGATACAAGGACTTATACCAAGAGAATTAAGCAGCTGCCATTTGCTAAACTCCAGAGTTTAGCAAACATTCTCAAATCCCAATCAAACCTTTCCATGGTAATTTTTTATTTCTGTAAACTTGCATCAACATTTACACAGTCTCACACTTTGCAGCCCTCACTTTCTTCTCTTTTTCCAGGCATATCCTATGTCAGTACTTAAATCACATAGCTCACCAGTTATGTCAGTTCCTTGAACTGACTAAAACCTAGACCTGCCTCCCCAAATTATTATTTTTCCCAGAAGAACAGAACAATCACTAGCACTGACACAAGAGAGGTGGCAAGAACAGACAGCTGGAGGCAGGGAAAAGAGCACGACTTGCCTTTTTGGCAGTTGTGTGGTCAAAACTGGTGCTGATAGATCAAAGAGAAAGCTAGAATTTTATATGACAGGAGCTGTATCTCATTCCATATTCTTCTCCTGAACTGGAAAAGCATGAGATGAACATGAATTCCCATTAGAACTAGCTTTATTATACAGTCAGCTAACACCAATACTTTTTCACTATCTGGAACAATGATCTGATGATTTATGGTACTGGAAGCTAGGCTATCATTCCACAAGGGCCACACTTAGAAGGATCTTGACTTTTTAAAACTTAGGGAAACAAGTTCTTTAAAAGACCAAATAGTCACAGAAACAGAGCATTTGGTCAGAAGCATCTGCCAAAGTATGTGTCACTTAACTGTTCCCTTGGGAGCCATTAAATAAAAGGCACATTAGACATCTACCACAATAGAGCCTATAAAAGGTACTTCTACTGCATTTAAAGAAGGAAAGAAAGCCAAAACAAAATGCTCACAGTAAACTACAACTGCTGGCTCTTCAGATCTACCAGATGACTTCTAATTTCACATTAATAGGAAAGAAATTACAAAAAGTACACTGCAAATATGTGTCTGTGAAGAAATAAATTTAGTTTAATTAGTACTAATACAGATTAAAAAGACAAAAGGAAAAGGAAAAACAACCAAAACCATAGCAAAGAGACTTCAGGAGTAAAAGATAATGATTTTTAATATCAGTGGTTGACCCCTGACAATTATTGGAAGAGTAAACCTGGAAAATGTACTTAACTGAAACAGTGCAGATTTAAACAATTTCCCTTGATTATTTACTGAATAGTATAATGTAACCACTTCTTCAAATAAGTGTCTGGACTTGGATACATAATGTAGTCTTTCTTTCCAGAAAGATCAATTTGCGACCAAACTGTCTCAGAACTGAACTTTCTGTGTAAATAAGTTTCCATAAATCTTATAACATTTCAGATTGCACCTGAAAACAGCACTCAAAGCTTCTTCAATCTTTCTTTTTTTTTTAATTAAAATTCATATTATACAATACTAGAGATTATTTAGGGGAAGATACAAAAGCTAATTCTTTTCCAGATGCATTTCAACATCATTGTTAGTCATTCTCCCTAATTCGTGTCGGCCTTATTATATACATATAATTATTAAAATTATATTTTCATAAATGCCATAATGACAAACTTTGAATATACCCTAGAAATGCTAATCTGTACTCAATAATAAAAGTATTTGGAAAATAAACTGCTTAAAGAATGCTTTCACATTTCAGAAATCTGCACACATCTTCCCTCTCAACTAAAATAAGTATTTGACTTTACCAAGAGCATATGTGCAAATAACTTATCAAATTTAGGTCCTCAGAATAGGGATTAGAAGAGGGTAGCCAGAACATCAGCAGCAGCCTGTGAAGTAAAATCCATTACCTACAAGATCCATACATCAGCAGTTATGCCTAAGCATTGTGTGAACTATGTATATGTCACTCTTCTATAAGTAACTTTCCACTGGAAAAGGCAATATTCTCAATCACTGATAAAGGCACTATATAAATAGAGTACCTATTTTGTTTTAAAATGCAACATACTGCTTATCTTAAGACATATCACAATGGCAAAGCACTAAAGCATTCTCTACTTACTCAGCTTTGTTTTACTGTGCGAGACCTGAGCTAAACTAAATGCCACCATTTGATGAGCTGCACCAATCTGATCTGAGAGCTTCTGCTGTACAAATTCCCAATTCCCTTGCTCTGATCCCTTCTCTTACTGAAACAGATCTAGTAATCTCTGTTGTACACTGAAGCTAGCCTCAAAGGAGAAAGCCTTTTCTATGGCAGTTCTAGGGAGACTAACACCATTGATAGACATTGCTAAGGCCTCAGATATTCAATCTCTTTCAAGTCAATGAATTTTAAAAGAGTTTCTTGTAGCATAGAGTTCACTGATATTTTGCACTTGAATATGTGCCAACTCACCTTTCAGCCCCACTGGTTGCTGAGGTAAAAACATTTGTATGGAATTTGTCCATTTTTCTGAAATGGGAAGGTTATTTCTCAGAGTCTAACAACCCTGACACATTGATAGGGCTGGAGGGGCTAGCATTCCTTTCAATTAAAATGCCGTGGCTTTCAAACTGAGTGAGAAATTTGATAATGTAGACAGCACATGTAAAGCCTTTAGCTTGCTAATGACTGAGAATGTGCAATCCATCATCTAAAACAAAACCCATAAGAATTGTCCTAGCATGAATGATATCTTTCCCAGAACTATTACCATTGGCATCCTGCACCATTTCACACTGCTACACTGAGAAAATATGAAGTATTCCTGAACTGTTCAGGAATACAAATGCATTTGGTCTTTGATTAATTGCATTAAAACCACAAATGTGAAGCCTTCACACAGAGAAATGGGTGAATAGGACATTTTTTCCTCTTTTATTTTTGTCTTTTTATAAAAATGCTACTGTTTTCACTTTTAGGAAAGGTGCCAGCAAAGCTGAAATACACTGAAAATATCCAAGTGTTGGCCAGAAGGAAAGTTTTGCCATGACTGTCAAGGGTTCCTAAAAAGGAGATAGGGGTGGTCAGGAGTGGTGGTCAAGAAAGGATGAAATTGTGAGATTTTCAAGATGATTTATTACTCATAGTACTATGCACCACATTTCTTCTATTGGTTTTGTTTTAACCTTTCCCATGATCCTAGTATAACAATTCTCTTCCTGTCCCAGTGAAATTAAACAATTTTTCCACGTTTTTTCTCTTCATGCTATGTTCTGTCTTTTCAGACATCCTATTGCTTATTGTGGTTTGCCAGGCAAGTTTAATCTTGCTGCCTCACCTTGCAAATCAATCAATCCTATTTTGCTAACAGTTAGAACACTTACCCAGACTGATACCCACTCCAAAATCAGCACCTTGAGTTTGATCTGTGCACATTGGATTATTGAACTATAACAACTGACAAAAGGAATTTAAGAAGATTTTAATGTCTGTGACCATTTAATTAAATTTCTAAGGGTGACATTTATCTGGCCATATCTATACTGTGGGCCATTTGCAACTGCAGAAGCCCCAAAGTCTGTCTATCTTGTCAGTTAAAGAGAAGCAAACACCTACAATAGATAAGATGGTACAAGTCCTGATGATACTTTTTTCCCTTTAAACTTCAAGTGCAGATGTCTGTATTTCAACAGAAATGTGAAAGGCAGGAAAAGCTGGTTTGAGTTTACAAAATTCCTCATCATGAGCTTTGCAAAGCCACTGAAAAGAGGCACCACATTGAAAATATCAACTGTGTTTGGGCAACATCATTGAAAGAATTCAACATTCAGAGGTGAAAATGTATTTAATCAGATTTTTCTAAGAAATGTTAAAATAAGAGACATACCTTAAAATGTACAGATCTTTGCATATATGTGAGGCAGATGATGTATTTTGTAGCATATTTGTCCTAACAAATTATTAATTGTAATGGAGTTGGGGAACACTTCAGACTACTTCAAACTAACCAACTCTGCCCGTCATTTGACTGACTCTGAAAATAATAAGGAAATAAAATAGAGAGTATAAACAGTGAGTTTTCAGGAAATATTTATGAGAACAATGAATTAATATTCCAGGCCATTTGATCTAGTAATAGTGTTCAGGTTACTGCAGAATCTTGTGATCTGAGCCCAGATGGAAATTTTAATGCTATATGCAGGGTGACAACAGACAACAACCATGGTGGGGAGCAGGGAAGAAATACAAAATAGAGCAACAGAAGAGAACCCACACATGAAGAAACCACATAAATTATATTATCTGTACATGCAATTTGTGTTGTAGATCCAGTTGCTTGAATCTAGAACATCCACTACAGTCCTCATTGAAGGAAACAATGTGAAAATTAATCACTAGGTTCAATTTATCTCAATATTAAGAAAAAAAGCACGACAAGAAAAAAACAGTTCTATAAAATTCAAACAAAAGAGAATATCCAACATAATTAACAGAAAAATTATTTAGTATGCACACCAGAAGAAAAACTTATAAAAGCTTATGGATAATATTCACAAGTTAAATGTATCCAAATCCATACTACCTGACAGGGTTCTCCTGAGAGGGCTCTAAGACTGGGTGGTGTGACTTTAGTCCACTGTCTATTACTTGCATGGCAATTTGATGAGATCCCTGATGGATTTAAAAATGCTATCATTAAGGATCCTTAAAGAAGCAGGAAAAAGAGACACAGAGAATAATGCTATGACCCTCAGATCAGGAATTTGCAACATGACAGAGACCACAATAAAGAAGTTATCAGGAATATACAACATGGATTTACCAATGCTACGTCATGCTTGACCAGCTGATAGGAGCAACCTGACACCTCTGATGAAATGTCTGGCTGCAAAAGACAGTGGATGGAACCTATCTTGGCTTTAGCAAGACTGTAGATATTAAATCAAACACTTTCTTCATATGGAAGGTGAGAATACAGAGGCTAGAAGAAAAGGGTGAAGGTTGGTTGTATAGACATGAAACCAAAGTTGGGCACCTGACTAAGAGCTGGTGACAAGCAGATTGTCCCAGTGGTTCATTTGCAGTCCTAATTTACACACTGGATGACAATACAGACTGCACCCTCAGCAAATTTGAAAACAGAAGCAATACTGGGTAAGTGCTTGACCTGACAAGTTGAAGAGATTCAATCCAGAAGAAACTGGATAAAATTGAGGACTGGACCAACAGAAAACTTAGGAGAGTCAATAAAGAGAAATGCAAAGTTCTAAGAAACAACCCCATGCAGACTGGAAATAATTGCCCTGTAAAAGGTGTCTGAAGTTTAGGACTTGATGATAGGTAAAACATGCATCTCATGGCAAATAAGGAAAGTTGCAGACATAGGAGCACAGTAGCTGCAAATCACTATCTGTCTTTTCTCAGTATCATTGAGATTGCATCAGTAGGGATGATGAAAATTCAGGAGATTGCAGCAGGTAATATCAAGACTTATGTAGTTTTATTATCATATAATTATTATTATTGCATTTACATATTTTTATTATCACTGCATTTTCTAAAAAGGTGATTATTCAGAAAGGATAAGAATAGGTAACTGATTTTCAGTCACTGCTGTATGACAGACAAATGATAACCACACTTAAAGTTATGTTTCACATCTAAGAAAAATGCTTGTTTTATCTCTACAGCATTTCTCAACATCTAACAACACTGTCACTATTCTGCAGTGCTCTATTAGAAACTCCAGAACCTGGATCCATAAAGGTAGATAGAAAATAACTGAAAAGTACCTCCTAGTCATACTAACAAAAAGCTTGCAGCCATATACCATAATTTTTGTCCCCATAGGTTTAGGGGTTTTTTTGATAGGGGGATATTGAAGGCAAGGGGGTGAAGAAGGAGAACACAATTATAAATAAATTAATGATGACTGACAACTGTTTTAGAACTTGGAAAGCAAAAGCAGTTCTTTTAATCTAGGAATGAATTTTGCAGAGAGAGGTCAATATTTTCCAAATTTTCAGAAAAATTATGGATTGATGACAGCCTGCAAGATTATGATTTGGTTTGCTACCATCTATTGTCCTTTTCCCCATAACTTCATATTTCTTTTACACCACTTACAGTGCTTTGATGGGAAGTGAACAAGAACAGCATTTGGAGAGTGGTAAAATAGCTTCATTTGTCTAGTGCTGAACTGTTTCACGAAGTATTACCTTCTTATAACTGCTCAAATGACACTGGTGAGACTAACAATGAGCATAAGGACAAATGAGCAATTATATTTGCCAGGTTGCTTTAAATATTTTAAAATGGCATATGGGAAATTGCATTGCTACAAAGCAATGCAAACAGGGGCAACTGAAATTGTCTTAAAAAATCTAATTCTATTTTTTTTTTTTTAATGCGTACTTATTAAAATGGCAATGTCAGTAATACAGAACAAAATATGCTGGTAATAAAACAGAAGGGAACATAATACAATCAGGAGGTTATATGCCATTGTCAATATATTTAGATGCCTTGGTTTGAAGACCATTCAGTACAAATAAAAACAAACAAGTTCTGAGACTAAAGGCACAGCAGAAGCATGTGGAAATTGCAAAGATACTTTGTATTGCACAGCATCAGGAGGTGTACAATCCATGATGAGGATGAGATGATTTCTCAGGGAGTTTTGTCACACCAGAACAGAATTCTGCCACTATGTTCACTTGAAGAACTGCGAATGGGACAACTACCACAGCTGCCTATAAAAAGCTTTTGCTCTCTGAAAGTCACACAGAGAAGCATCACTTATGACAGCAATAGACTTAGAATATTTGTAGGAATTGTGGAACTACTGAACTGTCACATAATGCTGTCATGCAGCAGATTTAATTTGCCCTTGTGAAAATTACAGAAATAACAGAAAGAAGAAATGAATGCCTGGCCTATATATTAAAAAAAAAAAAACAAAAAGAAATCAATGAGAACAGGAGCGTTTAGTAAGAGGTTAAATAATAAATGAAGATGATGTTAGCATAAGGAAAATTTAAGGGTTTTGCAATTTAGCATGTGAAACTATTTTCTTGTGTAGATTATTTTCTTAAATATTCTTGAACCAAATAATTGCTTTCAGTTCTTAAGAACTTTATAATTAAAATGTATACATTTGGATTAAAATAAAGAAAAAATAATTTTTAATTGTTGCATTTTACATTTCTAGGAGTAGCTTTATATATGTCAAGTGTTCAATACAAGTTGGTGAGCACATGAGTCTTCATCCATGTCTTAATTGAAAAGAATTTCAGTAGAATCAAAGGACATATGGAATAAAGACCTAATCTGGCTCTGAAACAAATGAACTAATAAATTCTTTGATATGGTAAGAGAATTGTTCACCTTCACATTTCCACTTTAAGTTTAATCACCTTCTATTTGACTGAAACTTCCACCTACTTTTTGGCAAAGTTTTCTTGCATTTTGTTCTACTGGAAGGAGCTCTTCTTTGTTGATCCTTGGAGGAGTAGAAAAAAGACACAGTCCTAATATATATTAATATGCTATAGGTGAGAGGAAAATCCAAAATATTTGTATGAAATAGCTAGTCTTTAATTTTGTTTCCTCTTGACATGGTTTGGCCATGAAGCTTAAATGTGTTAGTGAGGTAGGACAGTGGGGGATACAATTCCTGAGCAACCTGATTGTTACTGCTCTTGAATTTGTGGATTGTAAGGAAGGAAGGCCAGCAGAAAGGAAAAAAAATGCAGTTGGGAGAGAGTTAGAAGTCTGTGAGATTGCCACTTGTGGAAGTAGTCACACACAGAATTTCTAGGCACATATCTAATGAAAGAAGCACTGTCTGTGTTTCCTTTGAGATCTAAAATTAAAAGGTTAAAATGAATTGCAGAATGTCATCCCCTTGTTTCATACTGTAGGAGATGACAAAAACTCTGCCAATAGTTTTATTAACCAATATTTACTGACTGCCCTTAATAAACCTCCAGTGATGACAAGTTTTTGTTTCTCCAGGTAATCTATTTTCAGATGATAGTTCTTTGCATCTATCACAGGAAAAACTTTTAATCTGAGTTTTCAGTGCTGCAGTTTAAGCTTAATACTTCCTGTTGAATGCACCAGGGACACAACACAGATTACAGATGATTCCATCCCTATTTACAGTAGCCTTTTATGTGCTAAACTTTCTGCATAGGGACAAATGTGATGCAGCCACATGGGGACCAATACAGTGTCTGATAAACTCAGGGCATAGACACTTCTCTAATTGTTTATTATATGTTGTGCCAGATGTCCCATAGAGCCATTGCTGTATTTTTCCCAGCAGGAAAGGAAGAAGGAGAAAAACCTTTATTGTTATCTTTACTTGTATGAAATGCTCAGACACCGCAGTGATGAAAACCATATCAGAAGGTACCTAGGCTCCCTACTTTCTTTCAAGAATAATTTACCCACTTCCAAGAATTGCAATGGCAGCTGCTATTTCCCAAAGATTTTCCAAAACAACCTGTAGAAATCTGACGTACATCTGGCTTTGAAATATATGCAGGATGAGCTGTACCAATGCAATCTACTAAAATACTATACTATATAACAAAAACTAATAATAATAATAATAATAATAATAATAATAATAATAATAATAATAATAATAATAATAATAATAATAATATTTTTATGCCTAAAAATGTTAATATTCTATGTTAGAATTGAGAGAGAAATTTTTTCCAGTAGTTTTTCCTTTAACTTTTCCTTTTTTTTCTTTTTTCCTCTTGAGTGCAAGCAAGAATTAGACTAAAGGGGGACAGGTACCTATCAGATAAAGCCCGTCCTCCCCATGTTTCCAAGCCTAATGTAACAATCAGTTTTTCTCAAACCCCAGGGTGTTTCTTTAAACAAGATGGTGATGTGCCTACTAATTTTCCAATTTTCACTGCTACCAGCCCTTACTCCTTCACATGCAAACACATTTTCTTTTTAACAGTAAGACTAGGGACCAGAAATATGAGATAGAGGAGTAGGATAGATTTCTGTATAAAGCATTAGAAAGAGCTAAAGGAGAAGCTGTACACAGTTGTTAAAAATTTCTTTAGGATCTTGAAGCATTCTCCCTACTTACTCCATGTATGTCTATATGACCAATGATTGCTTGTATAAATATAATCACTAACTGTTTCTTTCCCCTAGATTCTTGCACTACAAGCTTCAAATCAAGCTTTACAGGTTAGTGAAGGAGCAGTTGAGTTTTCAGGTTTTCCCGACTTATATCCTGATATTAGACATGCTGGCTTTGCCAGTCAACATATCTGTGAGTGTGGTCTTCTTCCCCAGCAGACCACTCAGTAAGAATGTATTTGCTTAAAACCACGTTTTCAGTGGTGAGCTATATTATAGTCTTATGTAAGAACAGAATTCATTATTAATAGAATTAAGATTACCCTCAGTAGAGGCAGTAGCCTGAAGGATAATTACTGGACTAGCTAAATTGTAAATGTTTTTTTTAGCTATTGATTTCTTAAAAATTTGTTTTCAGAAAAGCCAAGTACAAGCTGTATTTGCAGAGAAAAAGCCAATGGGGTGAGGGGAGAGTGGGGTAAAGGAAGAAGGGGAGGAAATGTTATCCTGCCATGAAGATGGTGTTGATAAAATTTATTGCTAAAAATTTAATATGTTTAGGGCCATGATGAAATGCTTATCATCAGCTTGCATTGCCTGTAGTTCTTGCTGATTCCAGCCCGCTCAGCGTATCCTGGTAATGAAATGAAATGGCATGGGCCCAGTGCCTGCAAAATAAAATTCATTTCATTACAGTATGGGAGGCTTTCTTTTTCTTTTATTCCTTAAAGGCTAAACTCAGGGACATACAGACCACAAACCTTTATGGGTTTCTTCTTTTTCTGTATTGTTTTGTTTAAAAAGTAATGGTTTAATATTTGTTACTAAAAGGAATACCAATAACTTAAATTTGAATTTACTGGCAATGAGTCTGGTACACCCTTCCCTTAAATCCAGCTATGGTCACATAACTTCTATTTTAAGTACCTATTTTAAGAAGTTCTCTTTAGAATCAATGTCACCATTGAATAGGTAATATATTGGCTTCTTCTTCCTCAATTCTCCTTATTTACCCAATTACCCTTACCAAGCCATGGTGCTTCTAGCTTTATAATCATTTAAATATTATAAAGAATCAACCAGGACTCATTGTCCCTGGACCTCTCCACTGGGGCAAAAAAAACGCCCAAAAACACAAGATTAGATTTCTGATCTGACAAAACAAGGATTTTTTTTTTGTTTGCTTTGGGTTTATGTGTGCTATATAGGGCAAGTTCTCCACAGTTATCAATCTATGGACAAGCATAAATGGCACACATTAGACAACAGCTGAAATACCACATTCTCCCAAATATTACAGCACAATTTTTTTGTAATGTTCTAATGAACTAAATCTTGTTGCAACAAAGTTTATCTATGCAAACTATTAAGCTCTAGTTTTACTGTGCTCTCCTTTCAAAACATTTATATTATTCCTCCTCCCAATAAAACTGTGTTTATTTTTACATTAAACCATACTTAACACTTCCCAGAGTTACTGCTAGTTTTATAGTCAAATTCACCTTGCATTCACCCTACAAAACCATGTGTTTTCATTAAACTGACTATATTGTTGCATCAATATTTGGCCTCTAGTATTTCATACCTCTGGCAACAAGCTGAATGAGCCAAAAGTACCCATACTTCCACCATATAGAGAGAACATTTATACAGGGATATGCATTCTATTATCAAATGTGCTAATCTTTCTTTTTTGGGATAAACCAGAACTGGATTGAGCCTGAAAGCTTTTGGCATTGATAACACAACCTACTGTTCAATTTGTATTAAATCCAGACAGGAGCAGCAGAACTCTCCACTGAGGTGTTTTGCCACTTTATAAGAAAACAGACTTTTAAAAGCAGAAGATGAAAATAGTTGCATTAATAATCTTCTTCCAAAGGATGGATAGGTACAGTGATTAAAGTGTTATCTTGGGGCTTTAATGACCTGGGTTCAAGTTTCTGTTCTATTTTCCTTATCTCTTTGAGACACAAAGGTACACGTGTTGTGTTCCCAAACTAATACAAATACCCAGATGCTCATGCTTCCCTGTCCTTGAAGATACTTTCAAAAGTTTTTTGTCAGTTTGGTTTTTTTTATTTAAGATTAACCAAAAGTAACTACTAGATACAGACTTGATCCAACTAAAAATAAATTAATTCCAAACGGACAACATGTCAACATGATAATAAGTGATCCAATGTTTAAAAAAAAAAACCCAAACAAACAAAAAAATTTCCATAACTCTTCCTTGGAGAAGCTGAAGTTCTTTAAAACCGTTTATTGGCTTTCTGGTAGTGTCAGGCAAAATATCTTGTCTTGCATATGAAACATCTACTGGATAGAAAGTTACAGTTTTGTATTCTACGTTTGAGCATAGTTACTCATATTAATAGAGCATAGCACCTAGGAATGCAATTCAGTCTTAATGGCTTAAGACATAAACCATTCTTTTTATATCTTTTCCCTCACACCAACCTATAATCCCACTTTTCTGTCATTTACCATTGTCAGACTCATTCTGAAATCCCTCATTAGGGTAAATGAAGGGATAAATGGGCTGCAAAGTTGTACAGTACCAATTTGGCCTTACCTGAATGAAAAGTTCAGCTAAATCTGACACTTTTTTTAACACTTTCAAAACAAGATTACCTTGAACAAGGTGCTAAAGATTTTAATTTTTTATACAGGAATGGGTTACTTACCTCATTAAAATCCCCAGGAACAATCAATTTTCTGATTAATTTCTTGATACATATTTGCTGCCTTCTGATAGTGAATTACCTTGTTGGTATATTTATCACAAGTCTTTTGAAACAGCAACAGACTACTTTCTTCTGTCATTTCCTAGGACCTCACAGGGCTTGTCACTTACTCATTTTTAAAGTGGACTATATTTCTGTAAATTAGGTCAACTCTTCAAAAGGTAATGCTTTATTTTAACTCATAATTCTGATACACTAAAACATCAGACATACACCAGATCATAGCTGCTACAAGGGAGACCTGGGCATTTTACCAGTCAATCTGACCTGCTTTCAGCATCATTAGAAGGATGATGACACTTAACTGCCTGCTTCCCCAACACATGACACTTCCTTTCATTTAGACTTCGGATTACCAGCACTGTTACTGAGTCTAATGAACCAAAAATACATTTTCCTGCATTGCAAAGTGCAGTCTGTCATTAGAAAAAAATGAAGTCTTCAAATTTGTTTGTAATAGATCTCTTCCACCCAGAACAAAGAAAGGGATATGAAGGGAAATAGTTTTCTAAACTCCTGCAATGAGATTGGAAAATCAGGTTTATATACTATGCATTTGAATGTAATGGCAATTATGGAGAACAAGCATTACTAACCTCTGATGCGTATTTGACAGTCTATATTTCATCAGAAGGGTGACTAGTTGTTTGTTTGGGGTCTTTTTTACAGAGCTGGAAAGTAGAGGGATCTAAGTATAGTACCAAGAGTATCAGTGGTTTGGCTAGCTGAAATACATAATAGCAAACACAATTACTAGGTGCTTAACACTGAGCAAATACAGAAAGCCATGTTGATAAGGGTCAAAGGAGCTAGAAAAAAATGGAATGGGAGGAATCAGTAAAGAAAATACCATCTGCATTCTGAAGGAGACACTAAGAATGAATAATGTGGGAAAAGATCTTTCTCCTAAAAATGTTTTCTGCTAAGGCTAGACATATATTGGAGTGTGCAAGAAAATGCACCCTTCTCCATACTGCACTAGATTCATAGATACATAATACAAAAAGACTTCTTTTTTCAGCTTCTCTATTAAAAAATAAAATATTTAATATATGTAAAAATAGTTTTTAAAAATCTGCTGAAATTTTATCTACAACCAGACTGTAAGTTGCTGCACTTATTGATGTATCAAACATTTATGATTAATAATAATCTTCTCATGACTGAGTTAATGTGCTGCAGATTTCAGAGTGAGCGAAGTCTGTCCAGGTTAAGTGATTCACTCTGCTGATTATTTTCCCTCAACATGAATTTGAGGAGATATGTTGCCTCTGGAATTAGTTATCAATAACTGCTACTACCTCCAGGCACAGCTGAGAGCTCAGAGCCATAAAGCAGGGGAGTACTGCACAAAAAAGAAGTACTGTAAACACTGCAGTGAGGTTTATTGAAGAAGTCTTGATTACTGTGACAGTAAACTCCTCTAACCACTGCCAGCACAGTGAAAGATAGTTACAGAATTTATCGACTCCTGTTCAAACCAAATATGTATCTACCCTCACTCTTCATTTTTATTTTTCTTCATCACCCAGAAGAACACAATTTTTTGGTTTATCACAAACCTTCTGTCTGTTCTGTCCTCTAAGTCATTTGTCACAATCCTCAAGGTCACAGGGGAGTCTCAGTGGGAGAGCATGTGTGTTGATTGATTGGTACTATGATGCTTATGTCTACCGTGGCTGCTAAATGAGCTTCTTTCCCTTCTCCTCTTACCCTCTTTGCCTCCAAGCAACGACTTGATTGAAGGCAGGGAGGGGGTGGAAGGAAGGAGGGAAGATCTCAAAGAAAAAAAAAATCTCACCTACAAATTCAATTAAGAATGTTCATAAAGCAGTATTGTGCCTGGTTATCAACCCTAACTTGTGTCACTGTCAGAGACTTGTACCTTAATTCAGGCAGAGGCATTTCTAATAACTTTAAAAACCAGACCATAATGGTCACTAATACCTGACCACTTTCTGGCTAAAAAAATCCCCTCATATTTTCCTTTAAAAAAAATAAGATACAGTAAGTTTGAGAGGAGTGAGAGAATAGAAGAGACAAAGACATACAGTGCACAGGAGAAAGAAAGGGAGTAAGAATTCGAGAGCATAAATGAGAAAGGGAGTGAGTGTAAGAGAGATTGTGTAAACAAGGGAAAGCAAGCAAGCAAGAGCAAGAAAGTGAATGTGCAAGGATAAGTAATAAGACATAGAGTGATAGCACCCACAAGAGAGCACATGAAAGAGACAGACCACACCTGAGAAAATGTAGGAGGCAGTGAGCAGGCACGGGAGAGTGCAGCACTGCACAGGATGAGTGTGACAGGAACAGGGAAGGAGAATGTGAAAGAGAAACTGAGAGCAAGGAAGAGTGCAAGGAATAAGAAATAAATGAGGAGAAACTAAACATGAAATTTCTCTTCCTGAAAAAAAAGAACTGAAAGATCCCCTTGTGGCTTACCAATACTTGCAATGTTATTTAGGGGAAAAAGCCCACAATTTAATGCACCTGTTAACTGCTCCCCTGATATATATTTGTATATAAAAAACTGAATATACATATGATTCTGTAGTGGATACTGACTGTATTGACATACTAGGTGAAAAGCTGTGCTTCTCTGTACAACTCTCTTTCCTGTTCATCTCGTAGAAATTCATAAACACATAAACATGCCATCAAACAGATTGTATCTGCAACACTCAGGGACTCATTTTAATTTCAGAGAGAAGAAATCTGAAAGATTATGACTGCTGAAGGTATCAGTGGCTTGTGGATTATCATAATATCTCTAATAAAAAGTTCCTAGATTAAAACAAAACTCACTACCATAAAAATGCTAAATTAAAAAAAATCAAATATCTTACTCATATATTTGTTCTTCATAAGTATATCTAATACCCAGTGTCTAGAGGAGTGTTCTGTTGTCCTTCAGTCTCAACGCAGTAAAGAAATAATAGATATTGGTGATGAAAACGGAATGAGAGAAACTGTCATTCTCCTTTCACCTCACTGATTTGTCATTTTATACAGTATTACAAGGTTAAAAATTTGCCAGAATTCCCAGCCTCTCTCCTCTTTTTGTTACTGAGTTCATAATCACATGCAGCAGGATTATTAAATATATTAACTCTTAAGGGTTTTTTCTAAATCATCTATTAATGACTGGCAAGTTGCATCCATCTTCTGGGCACAATTCTGCCTAAGCTTTAAGACAAGCATGACAGGGGTCTTAATTAAATTAAAATTCCCAGGTTTGTTTATTATCAAAAACATTGGAAATTCAGAAGAAACATGAAGATATATTCTCTCTTAAAAATCTACCAATATTGTCCTGGGTTCTCTATAATCTAAATAAAAGTGAAAGATATCATTATTTCCTGAATTAGTCATTAACAAAACTAAGTCAGATTTTGTGTCATTAATATAGCATAGAATGCAAAGGTTCAGCTGCAGCCATTCGTGAATAAGCCACAAAAAATTGTCTTATATCAGGCACTGAAAATACATGGTTATAGAGAATTTACCATTTTCCTGCTGAAAAGAAAACATATATATATATAGCCATTGCAAGAATAGATGTAAAATTAGTCCACTTTTAGTGAACTAGACTAGTAATATAAAGTTACAAAAAATCCCTTCTATGAAACTACCAATTTTATGTGCAATGACAAACTTACACTATTAAGAACACAGGAATGAAAGTGCATACAAATCTTTAGAGCTTTCTTACTACTTAAGCTGAAAAATACATAGAAACTGTTCCTAAATCTCAAGTTGTGCAATGAACACTTAAACCAGGCATGAAAAGAAATTGATATATGATTTACTATTAAAACTATTAAGCTGAGTAACCAGTTACACAGAACAGATGTCAAAATCTAAGCACTTAAAAACCACTAAGAGTATACAATTTTGAAAAATATTGCTAGGAGAAATATAAAGAGAAATATAAATGGCTTGTTGAATTCTTCAAAATTTAAAAAACATAACAAAAAGGTAAGAAATGGTGGACAAAGCCTCTAAGCACTCACTTTTTTTTTTAACTGAGCAAAATCACTTTCACAAAAAATTGATTTGGCATTTGTCGTGAGACTTCTATAAAGTCTAAGACCTCAGGTTGTGTAAGCACAATAAATATTTATGAAGAAGATCTAAAGTTTTCAGTAAAATAATTTGGATTACCTGACAAGTCAAGAATGATAATAAACAGAATGTCACCATACAGCATTGCAAGCCTCTGTAAATATAGTACAGGATACATCATGTACACTCAAATGAAAATTACAGGAACAGTCCAACTATAAATAAGAGCAAGGATTGATTAAGGAAGTCCCCAATGTATAAGTTGATCTTTTCTAAGTGTTTTGGATTTTTTTTAATATATGTATAAATTATGAAAATCATCTTTGTTATTTTTGGGGGTGGTTTTTTGATTTTTTTTCTTTTTATATTATTTATTGTTTCTTCAGTGCAAGACAAGAGCCTGGTACCAAATATTGTAAAAAAAAAAGGAAATGCTGGTGATGTGTATAAGCATATGTGTGGTTTCTTTGCTCTGACAATATAAACATCTGCTTTGGGACATTTTTGGCTACCAACTGCAGCATACTGTTAGTTACTTTGTCTGTATGTCAGTGGAGAAAAGAGAAGTTGCATGTAATAAAACCCATAAGTAATCAGCAATAAAAAGAAAAATACTTAAAAAGAATCAATTTGCAGGGACATCCCAAATCTCAATGCTATCACAAACTAACTCACTCAGTTGTAAAATTATACCAGAAGCTTTCTACAAGGAAGTTTTCAAAGCAATCTATCACTCCCTCCCTTAACCTGGGACAGATATATTCCAAGCAAAATATTTGTCTTAATCTTTCTGCTTCTATAAAACACAGAGGAAAATCAATTAATACTGTAATAACTTTTTTTTTAATGCTCAGCATTAGCTAAAATGTTTAGACTGAATTCTGGGGAGGGGAATGTTGCTGTTATCCTTATTTCACTTATTTATTCTGAACTGGTTTTTTTACCTCTTAAATGACATCAACATTTTAAAAAATTGCAAACCTACTTTAACCTTGGAAATAATTTTACAATCTATTGTCCCTCTAAAACTTAATTATAAAATGCTTGGTAAGTTTAGAACTGATAGTTTTCCTTTACAAAAGGTCCAAAATAGGACCTCACTCTGTCCATTTAAAACCAATCAATTGGAAGTAAAAGTTAATGGGAACTAACAAACATACACTAGTGAAAATGTCACTATTTCACCTGAATCTTGTGCATCATCAACACCACACCTTTATTGTCTGTAGTGCATAGTTAACGTTTAACCAAGTCAGACACGTCTTCCACAGTGACAATAGAGGACACGTTTCAGTCTCAAATAACTGTGTATCTAATCACATAAGAGCTCCTGCCTCAGCAAGGGTATGTGCTTTGAAAAAAAGCAGGAGCATTTTCTCAAACTCTCTCATTCCCCACTTATAATCATTCAGAACAAACAGCAAGTACTTTCTCTCAACTCCTTCCCTCAGCCAGGCAAGAGGCTTCACTTCCCTCCCTCCAAAGCCAACAGATCTATGGTACATCAATAAGTTATTCAGGCCCATGCTGCTCCCCACATTTGCACTTGTGGGACTTTCTGGAGCACATCCCCCATTAATATCCCTGGTCATGTGCATGAACTATAGGAAATCAAGATGGTTTGTATTTTAAACCCCTCAGCCTGCACTAATCTCAAGGACATACAGCTCCAGCTGCCTCACAAAGCCTCATGGGCCAGTCCTGTTCCCTTCCTCTCACTCTTCCTCTTTTTCATGCTTAAACTATGTTTGCATTTTATAAATTTCAATTCCCATCTTCTCCATTCCAGTGGTTTATTACAGCTCTGGACGGCTGCACTGCAAGATACCTGAGCTGCCACTTGCTCTAAATCCTCCTCCTCCTTCTCCACCTCCCACCCTCCTGCTCTGTGCTCAATTCACACTGTGAACAGCTGCATCACAGCTGTCAGGGTGAACAGCAAAGATGTCCTTTTGCAATAAGATTGTGCCTGTGGCACACAGAGTTCCTTCGAACAGCTAATTAGCAGGAGAGAGTCCACAGCAAGGTTTGGTTCTGTCCATCAAGCCTGCTGCCAATGTCAACACCATCAGCTAAGCTGTCATGTTTGGTTCCTCATTTAGGGGACTGGCAAAGCCTCTTTTTATGGCTAAGGAAAGATGGTGGCATTTGGACAGTAGAAAGTGGAGGGTTGGGCTCTGTCAGTGTTCAGTAAGAAGTGTTTCATAATGCTAAAGCCCTTTCTCTGCATATATTTTGTCTCTTCCAGCTAGCTCCTCTACTAACAACTCACAACTCTGACAGAAAAACAAGCTATAAAAAGCAGAAGTGAGACAGACTCATTTCTTTTTATTATTGTAGAAATAGAAACTAATACACCCATACTTGATGCTGTATTTGTGATAACTAGCTTGGAAAATATTTCTCTAAAAGAATTCATATCCCCCAAAATTTTTATTTCTAATAAGTAACAACCAAGAGCATACAATTTCTTGTGGGGTTTGGTTGTTTCGTTTCTTTCAAGTTCCAGACCAAGGCTTGCTAGGCATACACTGAGCACTGCAAGCACATGTGATTAGCTAAAGCTAAACTTCAATCAAAACGACATTTGGACTTCAGGAGCATTTTTTTTTCCCAAGAAGATGAAAATGTAGAAGGGAATAAGAAAGTAAATCTCTAATTAGGTGACTATAGAGCAAAAGGTTCTGGGATGCCCATGGGGAGCTGCCGTATTTAATTTCAATCGCTTTTAGACATCTGAGTTGTCAGAGCTAAAGCACAATATTAAGCTATAGCAATTATTGTGGGAAGGATGCTATCACATCAGGAAGATGCACTCTGAGCCCAGCCATTATGCCAACTTTTAAAATACAGTGCATTTTATGCCTGTAAAATAATTTACGTTGGAAGAGAACTGGTGTAATTGCCCATTCAAACCGCTTAAAGCAGAAGCTAACTTGAGAGCAAGACTGGCTTGCCCAGGGCCTTGTCTAGTCTAGTTAAGTTTGAGGAACTTCCATGGATGAAGAGTCTCCATTGCCAGTTTTTGCTTCATGCAGCTGAGTACAAAATGGATCTTCTCTCAAATCACACCTGGGAAAAGACTATGCCTGTGGCATGAAGAGTTCTTTCAAAGTCTGACCACCTACGAAGTCTTTGTTCTTCACAAAGCACAGGCATGCTGTTGCCCAAGTTCATGTAAGGAAAGGACATCTTTATCACAGATTTCTTAAGAATATCATAAGGCTGTGTGTTTTCAATGCAATATTTATTGAAAAAAAAAAAATCCCGCCTATCAAAAGAACTAAGATCCCACTTCAACAGACTATATAATCTGCTCCAAAGAAGTTTTGCAGAAATTGAAAAAATGTTTTCAGCTGGTTTTCCCCATTTTGTTCTTAATTGTATTTTTATTTCAGAATAAATATTTTAAAGGGGCAAATCTCAGGTTTAGAATTAGTAGATATGGAGCCCAGCTGTTACAATGAATAAGCTTCCAATTTATTTCTTACCTTTTGTTTTTATTACTCAGCTTTGATTTGATCCTGGTACATGAAGAAAGAGCAACTACTTTTGTTTTCACTTGAATGATTTGCCCATCATAGTTTAAAATCAGCTCCTTAAGTGACAATAAAAAATGTATGGCACAAGCACACAATTTTTAGCAAAGGAAAATTCAACTAGGTTAAACAGGAAAAAAAAACCAGTATAGAACTATTAAAAAATGGGGTTTATATTAAAAGACATGGATGCAGAAGTACTACCAATTAAAATGGTGTATTGACTGTATGACTGTAATTGATCATCAACAAAATTAACCTCAGCTCACAGAATATTTTTTGTGATGTCATGCTTAAATTAAAAAGAAAAATTAGGCTACATATCCTAATTTCTCTTGTTTGAGTCTTCTACTTGGTGGTGTCCCTAGGAAGCCTGTTTCTGAGAGATGAGATTTTTTATTTATTTTAAATAAGAAGAAATAGCTATTTGAATGGAATCAATTAAATTTTATGTGCATTACTGAGAAGTAATTGGAATGGGGTTATAAAACAGTTTCACAAAGGTACAGGCATACATCTAATTTCCTCAAAATCTGAGCTACATTTCCAGGTAAAATATGTAAAAAAGTATTTCTTCATTTCAGTCACAATTTTAGTCTTCATTTTAATTCTAACTTTTTTCTAAGCTCCTTAATTTCAAACATGTCTCCCAGATATCTACAACCAGGAATTTCATGCTTGCCCTTTCTGACAAATTTATGAAGGTAAAAATTGAAATTGGCATTCATTAAAATCTCTTTCCATCAATCCTTCAAACTTTGAGAACTTTGATTTTCATCTGACATTGATTTTTGGATTTCATCCCTACAAGGAAGAAGTCTTATCAGAGGCACCCATACAGTGCACACTGAATGACTTGGTAAAACTGCTTCAGCTGAAGCATCGAACACAGGGACAGGAACAGACACTTGCATTGAAACACTGCCTAGTCTAACTTTCAGTGGCATTTTATTTATGCCATTTAATTATATTATAATAATTAATGTTACAATATTTGGGACAAATTGAGTATTTTACCCAATGTTGTTTTTCACACTTTGAATTCAAAATGTTCGCCTAAAATGGACATATATAAAATTATTCTACATTTAATCTTCTATTTCAAAATAGTTATCAAATAACATAATTTGAAAAGCTTTGTCAAAAGCCTTATGATTGTTACTCAGTTATGCTCAGTTGTTACTTCATAGAAGTACATCAGAAAACAAATTAAGTACAAGCATTTTACCTCCCAGATGAAAATTAACAATTCAGATCTACAGAAATAGCATAGAAACAACAACTACTTTGCTTCAGCTGTCAGCTAAAATCAGTGAAATGTAAAATAAGGTTTTATGCATAGAAAATATCTAAAAGCACAGGAAAAATGAAAAAAATGCCAGTCATTTTCCCTGTATAATTGCAAAATGGAAGTCCACCAAGATCTACAGAATACAAAGATAAGCTATAGCCCCTGAGCCAGCACTCACTTAGACCACAGATTTCAGGAGCAGAAAGCAGAGAAAGAGAAACCCCCACACAAACTAAAACATGTGATATATACACAATATGTGTCCTAATCTGTGACACAATAGGCTAGGAACTCCTGAACACAGTATATTAGGACCATTCTTTTGTATACTGATATTTGAAAGAAATGGGTACTGAGATTAATTAAATTATTTTAGTTAACAAAACTATTTAGGTAACTAGTGAAATTGTTAGATTTTTACCCACTCATTCACCCACTCAGTGGAAAAAAATTGTTGTGATAGCAAGAAGTAAATAGTTTACTCATTATATTTCTGGGGCTCTCCTAAATTCAGCAGAACGAGGCAGCAGCTAAGGAAGAAGCACCACAACCATGTATTTAAAATGTCTGAAAATACAGATATTGTTGCATCATATACCAGAAGACACAAGCTAAACCAAGAAACAATTACTGCAACACCAAAGAATGCAATTGTTTGGGGGAAGAAAAAAAGAAAAATGGAGAGGAATAAATATATTATGTTCTCTGTGAACAGAACAGGGGAAAAAGTGGAAGCTTTAGGAACAGCCATTAAAGGAAAAAAAAGTAGGCCCACTAGAAGGTTGTGAGTAAATATGAGTGAAATGGTATTTTTTTCCTCCATTTTCCAGCCACTTCTACTCTGCACTCAAATTCCAGTTGCTCCCAGACATAAAGTGAACTCCATTAATTTTCCATCTGCTTCCACATGCAATTAAGCTTTCTGAAAATAAACATTTTTGCATAAATCTGCAAGGATTTCTATTTTTGAATACTTGTGATTCACCCACTTACTACAGTGATGTGACCCCCTAATTAAGAATGCATTCTTAGATAAAGAGCAGACCTCCTGACATTAAAACAAAAAAACAAACATAAAGAACTTCTGGAGCTCCCAGAATCTGAACCCTTTTGATTTTAGATTTTAATTTCATGAACTCCACACTTTTTCTGACTCACTCAATTATGCCCCTTCATAACAAACATTTATCTAGGTGCTTAGCCTTATATACAGCTCTGTCTCTTTTTATGCTGGTTTCAGTTCCTCTGAATTGTGTCTCCTACTCCTTTCAATCATTAGACTTGGTATAGCCCCCTTCAACTACAGAAGAAATTCTTGCTCATAGAGAGATTCATTTTCTGTGTTGACACTGAGTAAAATTTGTGCTGGTCTCATGGAAAACCACATGTGCAGCTACCGAGGTCCCATCCTTTGAGAGAAATGAGATATGGCAACACATTCACCCCAAGCTGGAAGTATTCCACATATATCCATTTAGACACAGCCATTTACTTCACTGTCAATACTTCTTGGGTGATTGCTTTTTCCAGAAAAAAATCTAAGTCATGTTTCTGAACAGCAATCCAAGGAGATGGAATTCAAAAAGAATTCTTAATTCAGACTAGTAAGAATTAATAATAGTCATCGATGTTTATCTGCTTGAGATAAATAACAAAGTTTTATTATAAAATTTGGGGTTTTTTAAGTTTTGGATTTTGTTTCAAAATAGAAGATCAATTCAATGCTTTTTTTACAAATGAAAAATAAAAATCTTCATGGAAGTAATTACTTTAGAAGAAAATAACTGTAATAACTGTTCACACTTTATTTGAAGGCATGGTGTTTAATGATACATACTCAACAGCAAAGTAATGAAAAACTCAGTATTAAAAAAAAGTTAAATATTTAATCTGTAATTATTTTTGCCTAGATGCCACACCAGCAAAAGGCAAATATCCTGTAACAGTTTTATTTCTCAAGAAAAGATCAAAATGTATATTAAATAGAAGACCTTTATAACTTTGAGCTAGAAGGAAAATGAGAAAGGAAATGCAAATTTTTACTACTCCTTAATACAATCTTGCATTCTACTACAGATAGGACAGATCCCCTTAGAAATAATTTTTATCCTTTATTCACTGTACAAACAAGTATGTAAGAGAGGCAAACACTGCCATCTATTAAAATAGGATCTCTGAGTATATTTCCATGAGGGGCAAGGCAGCAAACCCAATCTGAAGGTTACTAATTCACACTTCAAGATATTACATTGTGTTTGTATGCTGTTCCATACTGGTTTTTATTTGAGCATGCAGTAAAAACTGTTGCCAAACAGGGTTTGCCAAGAAGAACATTTATTGATACAATAAAAAGAAGGGGATAAAAGAACTGCACTAATGTCTTGCTATACAAAGGTAAAGAAATGCAAGGAAAAACTAGCTTCTGAAGGACAGAGAAATTTTCACAAGTTGTTCAGGGAAAGTGAGTGCATGGGCATGCGTGCTTCGTAAGCTATATTTCATAGAATGCACTTCAGGTTTGGAAGTACACAGAAACAGAGATTTAAACTTTTCTGGAAATTGCAAACCACAGAGCATTAAGCACAGTCACACTAATAAAACAAAAAACACACACAATAAGAAATCTTTTTTAGCTTCTTATCAATTACTGATATTTTACTTTAACTTCTTAAGTTTCTCCTTTTCTGTCTTAGACAAATACACCTTCAGATACAAAAAAGGGGTCTGAAGGAATGTAAGAATCCAGAAAATCCAGATCATATTCTTTTAAACATGACTAGATGAGCCAACACTTTCAACGACATCCTTCCTGCTTTATTTGCTCTAGAGGGAAGGAAAACAAGCAACAACTGCCTCTCCAAAGGGAGAGATGGGGAGAGGGAAGAACCAAATGAACCAAAGCCAACACTGAAAGGGAACTCTTTATCCATATTTACAATTTATATTCGCATTGTTCTGCCTATGCTCTAGTCCCAGGTGCTTCTGCAGTCAGACCCCAAATATAACCTTGGGCAGTGATGGAAGTGGAACTAGCTAAGGGCAACTGTTAGACCAGTGTGCCAAATCTCCCAAAAGATGAGGCATATTTCAGCCCACACTGAACACAACATTGCCATGGCTAAATTGGCATCTACTTGATCAGTAAGGTGTATACATATGCTGCAATCATGCTGATTGGGACTATGGCATAAAATCAACCTGATGTATCACTAGAGGTGTTGGGGCAGGTTTTTTCTCCTTCCTCCAACTTGGGGAGAAAAAGAAAGAGGACTAGTCTGTCTCTACGCCACTCACATTCCTATTACTGCAGTGATAACAGGCAAGCCTACTTCTCAAATTAATCTACAATCTAGGGGCTTCTTAACTCATATCAGCTGAAAGAAATGTATATTTTCATCCCATTCCTTTGCTGTCATGGCAAAGGTAACCAGGAAGATCTGTTTAGTCTTACAGTGCACAGTTAAGCATTCCTAAAGAATCCCAGATCCAGAGTTAAACTGTTTTTGGACTTCTATGGGTAAATCAACTCTAAGAAATCAAGTTAGTCCAGGAGAGTCAGAAGATATAATCTGACTGTCCTGCTGTTGCTGGAATTTTACATCTGCACGTTTCAAGGTTTTTGGCTTGAATAACTTTTGTAGACCAAGGAGGATGTACAAAGGAAATAGAACATCTTTTGTGGTAAAGCCTGCCTATAAGTATAAAACACTGAAAATGCCAAATGATAACTAAGGATGAACTACTCAATTAACTCAAAGCAAGTAAAAAAATATAAGTTAAATTAATGAGTATCTAGGTATCTTCTGAAATCTCACAGCTGCCAAAACACATTCTATTTACAATTGGACAAAGGTGTTTAACACTGATGTTTGCCATGCTAAGTATAAAATTAAGAAGTTTAATACACCAATTTTAAATCTGAGGAAATAATAAGTAAGAATGTATTTTTCAACTTTTTATATTAAGCAACCCATTAAATGAGTAGTTTATCTTATAAGGAAAAAAGCTAAGTTGAGGCACTCCCATCTTGTGTTAAGTAAACAATCTCTGGCTAGAGTTGGGAAGCACCTAAAATTCAAGGATAAGTTTTTAATCAAATGGAATGTCAATGTCAAAGAAAGGCAATCACAGTATTTGATGAGATGACCAAGTTGAATACTATTGGAAAATCTGCTAATGTTGGAAGATTTTAGGAAAGACCTATGTAGCACTTGTCAATAAACTACATACTTTAAATATTTAAAATTCTTGTGTAAATGAAGACTATCCCATCCTGCCAGTGACATTTACTATGAACTCAGTGTACTTGTGACACAATGTTTAGGATGTAATGTGGATCTGACCAGGACATGCTCAGTGTTTTTTTGTCAGAGCATTCTGAAAATCAGATTACTGAGCTAAACAGAAAAACAAAACCCCAAAACTTAATAAAATTGAATAGCACTACAAAGACTCTAGAAGAAATTTCCAAAACCAGAATCTAATAAGACTTTCCAAGTTTAAGAAGTTCTTTGAACTGCTTGACTGAAAACAGTATTTCTGCAGGATCTTTTCAGGACCATTTTACTTCATGGCATTAATGTTAAAGCTTTTTCTCCTTGTCTAATTTCATATAACTAGTATTAATAAATTAATAACCTATAGAAAGCACAGTAAAATAAAACACAAAAAAAGGGATTGAAAAACAGGCTGAAAATGGCAACAAAATTAATGAGGATACAGCAACATAAAAGAGAACCCTTGAAGTGATCAAGGAGAAAGTCAGTGACACAAACATGAAGACTCCCTAGAAACATACCTCATAATGTCTTTTTCCAGTCTTCTGCAAATGAGAAATTATCACATAGGGATTTCGTGCACAGTTGTGAGAAGAATCCTGTCAACTTCGCTAGGCTGATTTGCACCGAATTTGACTGCCAAATGATTGTGAGAAACTAGTCAGCTAGTCACAGCTCAAGGTGATTATCCATAACGAGCTCCACTGCAGAAAAAAATAACATCAAGTGCTGCAGACAGAGCAAGTCACGGAAATCACTGAAAATATCTGTAAGTCTGAAAGTCCGATAATTTTACATGGGGAAGCTGAATGGCTCATAGAAACTCAACGCCAGACTACGGATTTCTCTTAGAGCTCTGCTTAGGCCTGCATTACTCTACACTTACTATTCATGAAGTCTTCACTGACAGCTTTCTAGTAAATTGTGTGCCTTTCAAGCAGTTCAATTAGATTACTGTTTCTCACCATAAACATGGCTATATGTTACGCTTCTTCAGCTAATACAAAACGTGACTGCCCAAGAGAATAAGTGAATATTTAAATGCAAGTATCTCACATACTCTGTTCTTTCCTGATTCTATATTCATGGAAAGATAAGGCTTTGCTCCCCATCCAAAGACTATCAATACATCATGACCTATTTACATCAGTTACTGACCCCTGTTCAGATGACAGCAGTCTTAAATCCCAAAAATAATATGAATCATAAAAAGAGATAATATGTATTTGGGTCATGGACTGACACAACGAGGCCACAAGCAGGGCACAAGACCAAGATGGGAGCTGTAGTTTTGACCTTAGAGTGGTCCAAATTATTGACAGAGCAGAACTCAGCATACATCAACAGAAGTGTGTCACATCATTACAGAGAATGTACATTTACATTACATTACATTTAGGGCTTACATTCTCCCCACATTTTATAAACATTTCTTCTTCTCAGCTAGCAAGTGCAACAAGACTGAAGACTGAAAGAAAGGACACCATAAAAATCTTTGCTCGTTCAGAATAACTGAATGAATCTTTGCCAGACTTAGATCAAACTTCTCCCAAAATGGTATCTCAAACCCCAGTCCACCTACTTAAGAAATAAGTCTTTAAGGATTTTTAATCATTTTTTTCTTATGATAGAAAACATTTAGTGATGGACACATTGGGTAAGAAAATTCCATAATGACAAATATACTAAAAAATTATTTACCAACTTCAGTCCAGTATTTTTTTGCATCAAAGGTCACTGAACAGGACCCCTACATTCTACTTTCTTGACAGCAAATAGTGCAATTTTGCAGCAATATTGTAAAAATTTAAATGTTTTCTTTTGAAATACTGCTGCTTTTCTATCTCCTGAGAGAGACACGATGAATTCAGAGGTCTCAGTTGTTCAAGTAAGCTCGCTTGCTTCCTATAGCTGCTCATTTTCCAGAAGAGCATGCAATTTCTTTGAAGGATCTGCTATCTGCTGTAACAAACAGTATTTGTGAAAAGTCACAATAAAACAGGAGATTTTAAAATGCCATTAGATAGTACTTGGAACTTGTCAGATCCCACACAATTCATTCCCCCATCCATTGACGCATGATATTTGGCACACAGTGTACTTATGCTTTTTGTTTGTAAAAGAAAGACAATTTTTCCTCCTGCGTTTCTGACCTTTATTCTTATTATCAAATACTCTTTCCAATTGCACTGAATTATGCAAAACTATCCCTTGTGAGTGATGCCAAAAGGATTTTGTCCATCTCCTGGAATGAGATATTTTAATTTATGCAGTCAGCTTGTGTTTCAAACTCTACTTAAAGAAGAAGACTAGATTAAAAAACCAGTTCAATACAGGGAAAAAATTACACAGTTCTTTATTTTGTATCTCAGGATTATCTATGGTATCTAATCAGTTATTAAATATAGCCTAACACAGAAAACAGCTTCTCTAGACAAGGTCAGAGGTTTCCTTCTCAGTACCGGAACTCAGCACTTGTGGGCGAAAAAGGTGTTGATAAGTGACTGAAAAAAGGTAGGATAGCTTGAACTTCATTGTACTTTATGATGCCTGCTACAACTTTTCTGCAAGGTTTATCCAGCTTGAAATATCATTGTTATTTTAAGATCACTAATTAATTCCCTTATAAAAAAGTCACTCAATCCAGGAAGGCATTTCTTCCATTTTAATTACATAATGACTATTTTCAGTGATTGGCAAAAGTTCTTCCAAATGCTATATTCAATCTGTATTCAATCAGGGACAATCTGTGCTGCCTACATAGCATTACCTCATCTCACTAGCTTTTACAGCAGCTACACACTATCTATTGAGATTTTAGGATGTAATTTCCTATGAATGACAGAGGCTGATAACAATCCCAGTCATGAAATTGAGAACGATATTCACTTGCTTTTTAGAATATTGAAAATATTTGCTACATAAATTACACAAATAATTGAATATTTTTGTTTAAGAAGCACTCAATGCCTGTACCCTGCTGGAAAGCAATAGCAGTGTACATCGTTATTTAGCTGCACCATCTACCCTTCCTACAAGATCAACATTGTTCATGAAAGATCAATAGAGCCATTATAAAATGTGTTTTCTATAATTAAGGAGGCAGGAGTCTTATATTTATGCTGCAGGATGCATTAAAATACCAACAGACATCAGGACTGAGTTAGCACTCTCTCAGCTACACCAGTTATTCCTCAATAAAACATGTTTTACTTATTTATTTGCTTCAATTTCTACACCCTCATTAAGAACCCCATGCTCTAAATTTAAAAGCCCTGCAGGAAATACATTTTTTCACATCCTTTAGTGAGGAAAGAGTATAAAGAACATGGATTGGAAGGAATAGGTAAGGACTATACACCAAGTTCCTTAGAACACGAAGTGGGGAATTTCTTCAAAACTAAATGGAGATCAAAATAGAGGGGTCTGTGGGAGGAGGAAGGTAATCAAACAACAATTTGCTTATGATTAGATAAAAGTGCACCTACACACATCCAATACATCTATATTTATATAGTTTTACACCTGAAAAGGATATTACTACCATCACTAGCCATTTTATTCCTGCAAAGCACTTACCCGACTTACATTTTTATGGTGTTGAAACCTTAGGATGGAAAACTGTGATTTCCATTTTGCTTATTCAACAACTTGTGCCAATAACAATTCTGACAATGTTCTCAAAAAATGTGTATATCAGGAGAAGTATGTTGATTCTTATCCACTGTGCCTGACACACACTCAGTCAAGTGTGGTACAAGTTAAATACTACTGAAATATATCCCAACCAATCTGAATAAGCACTTTGTCATAAAAAATGTACCATCAAAGACTGTTGGACCACAACAGCAAATAAATAAATACAAGTAAATACCTACTGACTTGTATAGTTGCAAAGATCACAGGATAATAATACACCAAAAAGCAGAATACTTACAAAGCTGTAATTTATTTTTATATCATATATTAGTAGTTAAGTATCACAGAAGCATGGAATGGCTTGAATTGGAAGGGACCTTAAAGCTCATGTAGTTCTAAACCCCCTGCCATGGGCAGGCACACCTTTCACTCCACCAAATTGCTCCTTAAGAGCCCCTTCAAATGTGGCTTCAAAAATCTCCAGGGCTGGGGCGTCCCCAGCTTCTTGGGGCAACAAGTTCCAATGCTTCACCACCCTCACAATAAAGAATTTCTTCATAATATAAACCTCTCATTTTTCAGTTTAGAATTGCTTCTTGTCCTGTCACTAAGCCCTCTTGTAAAAAGTCCCTCCCCATCTTTCTTGTAGTCTCCTTTGAGGTACTGGAAGGCTGCAATTAGACCACCCTAAAGCCTTCTGTTCTCCAGGCTGAGCAACCCCATCTCTCTCAGCCTTTCCTCACAGGAGAGCTGCTCCATCCTTCTAATCTTCTTGTCTGGAGTCATTCCAGGGGGTTTGTATCCTTCCTGTACTGGGGACCCCAGCAGAGGGGCAGAATCACATCCCTCACTCTGCTGGTCACAAAACTATATATCACTGTACGCAGCTACATAGTTGTACAAACTATTGTTCCAATGTAGAAAAAGGCATTTTACAAGAGATGAAAGCAGAACAAGTCACAAAAGGAGCAATTTAGAAGCACTTCTAGGGCACAGAGGGCTGGTGTTAGGAGGGCAAAAACCCACCTAAAGCTGACACTTGCAACGGACATAAGAACAACAAGAATTTCTGTCGCGGTGCGGGCAGTGAAAGAGTGAACAACAAAAATGTTGTACTGTTACTGAATGGTGCAGGTATCTCAGTGACAGCAGGCACAAGCAAGGCTGAAGTACTGAATGCTTTCTTTGCCTGAGCCTTCACTGACAAGGGCCTCAAGGTCTCTGTGAAGAGGGATGGTGTTCACAGTGGAAACCAACTACCAGCAGCGGATAAGGATCGAATCAGGAATATATGTCATGTTAAGAATAACTCTCTTCCTTTAATTCTGAAACTGTGACACTAAAACTAAATTGAGACATAAAGATATCAAATAATGATAACATTTTTTTCCCACTGCATGTTTTATCCCAATTAGAGTACATTTAGAACACTTTGGCTCCATGGCATATGTTCATAATTAAACACACCTAAAAATATCAGGGAAAATTAATTTAAACCAGGTCTAATTTTAAATACCTTGTTTAAAAGTGAATTTTGAAACAGAAAAAAAGAAACTAGCATTCCTTGACAATACTTAAATTAGAACTGAAGTTTAACAGTGTATTTGTTACACATGTAACAGTCAACATACTGCAGAAACATAAATCACTATTTAGTTACCCATTCAAAATAAGGGCTTGAAAATAATACACTAAATGTACAATTACAATGGAATTGTTGGTGAATTATTTAAGAACTGAAGAACTTTTTAAAAGTAACCCAGCAGGTTCCTAGTAAATGATCTGCAATATGCAAGCCAGACTAGTTGAGCTAAAATCCAACAAAGCATTAAGTGTGCGAAAGGAAAAAAATGAAGGGAAAAAACCCCACAATTGGAGAATGGTAAACAAAAGCTCACATTTAGGAAAGTCAATCTTGTATTTCAAAATCCAACTGCAGAGATTATTCACATTCCACTACTGTCCATTTTTCCATCATACAATATTCAAAATAGAATCTTAAGTCACTATTCACAAAGCAGAAGGAATGCAGAAACATTTTGATATGGATCACATTTTTCAGATATTCTCTGCCTGTTTCTCAGGTTTCAATGGCTTATAACCATTGTATTTGAGTTTTATACCTTTGTTCTGTCCAAGTTGCCATGGATATGCATTTAAAAAAATTCTCATCAAAACATACTTTGAACAGTAATGGGATCTGCCTTGCTATTTCCTCACCTGTATTTATTTCCTTGCCAAAAATTTATTTCATAGAAGGAAAATGCAATGAAAGGCTTCAAATGGCAATAGGATAACATCTCTACAGATCTGCATCACAGATCACTATGATTTCCTTGATATTATGCTTAAAATAAATTAACGCAAGAAATGGAGGCATTTGTAACTTTAAAACTAGATTAATACAAATGCCATTTTGGTCCAAATAATGTGTTAGGAAGAAAAAAATCAGATATAACTAAAGAATTGATAGTTGATAACTAAAGAATTTCATTCCATTTGCTGCTAAATAGATTAACTCTATTAAGGAACTGAAGTGTTTTGTGTAGTGAACATACTATTTATATCGTACAATTTTATAAACTTAGATTTACACCACAGAATTAACTCCTTTTAGATATTTAATATGAAATATGACCTTATCACAGTGCTAAAATATCCCAGCGTGCTGTGCAGACTATTCCTAAAGAAATTTATTTCTGAAACAGGTGAAGTACGACACTGTAATACTGAGATCTGATTAAAATAAGTGATTGCCTATCTAAATATGGAAACTAGCTGTATTTTAGCTTAGAGTTCAAATTTACCTCTTGCTAAATAAAGCTGTAATATCTTTTTAAGCACCCCACACAATCCATAAGCAGATGCATTTCAGCAGTTGTAACAGATGTGATTGGACATGTAAAAAAACAGTTCAATTTTTTCATTGCACATGTTTAGAAATTAATGGAAAAAGAAAGCTAACAGAAATTTGATTTATTTTTGTAGATTTTAATAATGTATTAGGGTCTTATAATTAGGGATATTCTGAGAGCACACACCAAAAAAACCCAGTTCATTATCTGCACAAATACATGTGCACACCCACAGAAGTGTTCATTTTAGACATAGAGCATACTTTATTTGGACCTTAGGACAGTGAATGTGACCAAAATGCAGGTGACATTTTGAAGTAAATTGATTCCCAAACCTTCACTATGTAAGATAGGAATATAATGAATATTAAAATCATCTTTCTATACTATCTTAAGCTTTCTTTTCTGCCAACTTGGCACCACAAACAATTGCAAGCTTCAAGGGGTGAAAAGATAATAAATACAAAGACAAGAAGACATTCATTATGACTGAAAAGCTTGAGGGTTTTTTTTTACTAAGATTAGTGTTCTTTCCTTCATTTTAAATCCACAAAAATCTAGCCCACTATGAAATCTTAAAATCTATGAAGTTCAAAGGCATACCAAAGCCAAGTTCTATTCCTTCAAGAACAAATAAAATCCATCTATAAAATGGAGGGAAAAATACTACAGGAAACTAAATTGACATCCACTCTGTATTTGTTCAGAGCACAATTTTACTTTTCCTGTTCTCCTGATGGAAAAAAAATCAAATTCATCAAATCATTGATAGTCTTAGAGATTTCACTTCACTACCATTAATGATCTGGTAAATCATCAAGAGAAAAAATAATTAGTTTCAAGATTCCAAATCAAAAGTATTATATAAAAATATTAGTTATTCCATGGGCAGAAATCAATAGCCTTTGACTTTCACCAAGTGTGAGCCACTTAGTCTTTCAAAATCAAAGTACCAGAACACATCTGGAGAAAAGTTTATCTTTCCCAAAAGGAATTCCAATCTGTTTACTGGAATTTTTTTCTCTTTTGTTTTGCTTTGTTTGATTCAGAAGAAATTAGTAAATTGAACAATGGATTTAACTTTCATTGTGAACCAGAATCAAGAATTTATACAGTGTTGCACAACACAAAACTCCCCCTTATCCTCCCATGGAGCATGAGGGGGAGTTTTGGGTGAGGAATGAATTCAGAATTATGTCCTCAGGCTTTACTCACCCCTTATTTGGAGCTCCAGTGTAATTGTAACTGACTCAAAAAAGGCCAAAAACCTGCTCCTGCAGCAGTCCTTAGACTATAGAGCTTCTTATTCATGCTCTTCAAAATCATATTAATGCCAGTATATTTTCAAAGGGAGACTGAAATCTTCCTTCAATTCCACCATTGATAGGGTCCTCTCACATGACCCTGTTCAGTTCTCTTTTAAAAAGAGCAGTGATGGCTGGACTATGGCTTTGATCCTGTCACCATTTTTTTATATTCTAGCAGTTCAGAATTGATATAGTTTCAGGGGCTGCTTTGAGAGTCTTTTTGTAGTCAGGAGCTCAATAATTCCTGCATTTAGGTTGCAGGAGGATCAAACCACAGCAATCTTTCAGGCAAGATCCTTATCTTGATACAGGTACAGTCTAATTCCAGCCATGAACTCATAATAAACTCCAATACTTTGTCTTTCATCTAATTCTCCTCTAAAAGCTTCATATCTCTTAAAGAGCATACCCTAAATGTATGTGAGCCACAGTTCTTTTCACCTTTACTGAAAACTGATCTCACAGCTTGGAGGGGGGAATTTCTGAATAAGAGATACATTGTATGGGGAAGAATCTATAAACTCAGTCACAGAGGAGAAAAAAATTCTCTTTGAAATCCTTTCTTTGTTTTAGGCACAGAACCTGTACAACCTCTGCACAGCAATTTTTAGAGTTTATTCTTTAAATCCAAGGTCATGTAGCCACAGCAGCTAGTTCATGCTCAGAGGGGAGGTAATCATCCTCTGTTCTTCTCAGCAAGTGCTCTTTGCTGAGGTCAAAGAAATGGGGCAATGTAACACTAGAATCCATTACAAATTAGCATAATGTCACCACCTCTCTCTGTGACATTTAAAATGAGCACAGATGAAGGACAGCGTGGAAAACAATGCAATTGCAAGTATCTGGATCCAACAGTAGTTCTGGAAAAGGACAAGGAACTGGAATCGCCTGTAATAAATCCTTTAACAAACTCCAGCATTGCTGTCTTTCTCTGACATATCATTAAACAGATAAATAAAAACAAACAAACACAAACAAACAAATCATCAAAGCCCATCAATTCCAGTCAGACACTCACTTTTGAAGGCAGGAAATCTGAATGAAACACTACCACAAGTTTTCATCATGTTCAAGTACAAAAAGAGAGAATAGACATAAAGGTGAGAAGAACACCATCTCAGTGCCACAATACAACACCACTGTGAGGCAATCTGTGAAGATGAGACCAATCTCTGCCTATACAGTGACATCTAGTCAGACTTTAGCACTTCTGAAAATCTGAAAAAGAGGGCACAAAATATAAAGAAAAGGGAAAAGAAACATACAAACCCCAGAAAAATGTATTGCCTTTTCTTATACAGTCCAGTAGCAATTTCACAGTATTTTTTTTAATCAGCTATGCCTAAAATTATGGGGAAGGAACAGAAATACAGGACAGAGTGAAAAAACACTCAGCTCCTTATCAGTAAAAATTGGCAACTTCCATTTCATCCTACATGTCCTAAACTTTCTAGAAAAAAACCAAAAAAACAAACAACCAACCAAAAAACAAAACCAAAACCAAGTGGAAGTACCTTAAAACTTATCTTAACATATTCTGAAAACATTTTAAATTTTATGTCTTTTCTGAATCATGATAGCTAATTAGTTATTTGATTATCATAATCAGGAACACTAATCATTACAGTCTTGATGAAAATTCAATGATTATCCCAAGAGGGTTACGGTCCAGTAAATGTGTTGACAGGCTATTTGCCACTGTAACAGCAATGCATCATGATAACATACAGCAGAAAACAAAAGACAAATACAGATTAATATCCATAGTACTTCAACACAAGAGAAAATGTAATGTGACCTTCAGGTCAAACTACGTGCTTCCTAATAAAGAAAAATTTCTTGTAACATCAGCTTTGCATTCAGAAGTCCACAGTCTCCTAGTGAATGAAAATACAAATCCTACTAAAATAGCCAGCACCAGTGCCAAGCCACATCAAGATGTCTCCCTAAAATCCCCTCACACCTAATTGAAAAAAATTCATCTGTTTTATTTTGTAGAAGTACTATCAAAATATTGCAAGTGAAAATAAAATGCATGAAACAGTATCTCTTCCCTTCATAAAGTTTTCCTTCTAAATCCTTCAAACACCTAAAAAAACTATTTATTCTTTACAATCACTATTATATATCTTTACCTCTATATTATAGTAACCGCCCTTTTGAGAAATACTTAGCAGTATCAGACCTTTTCTTGTGAAAATAACAACAGAAAACTGACATTTGCTAAACCACTTTTCCCCAAGAAGTTGCAGTTTGCTGGCCCACTTGAGAATTTATTTTTAACCCCATTCCTTCAGCCTATAATTTCTTATTTCTACTTTCAGTTTAACAAGCTGCAAGTGGAACTGTTCAGAGATGAAATAGTCATTGAGTAGCTTTAAAATACTCAATTACTATTATCTGCTCCATGAGTTGGAACCCTTTTCTCTCCTTCACATTTGTGCCTTTTTATTTTTATTATTTTCAGCAGGTAATATTAAATGTCACCCAAGCTCTACAAAAATACCAATGCCATTACTTTTTTTTTTTTTTTTTTGTCTCCTTCTCCTTCAAGGCTAGCAGCTGCCAGAATTGTGGCTGTCAAAACTGGCAGCTAGGAACTTTTCCCACACTTGCCAAAGAGTTGATTTGAGATATGCAAATAACACTTCTCCAAAAATTGTCCAATGGGTCCCAAGAGGCACAACTGAGGTTAGATATTTCCTTTACTACTCTGTGAAGACACTGTATCTTCCGATCTCCCAGAAATAGAAAACAAGAATTCAAGACAAAGAAATGTCATTTTCACAGTGACTTTGCATAGAGTAGCTGTCTGTCACTCTACAGTGTAAACGTATATGGCTTCCATTGTCACAGTACCCAAGAAATCTAAATATTTCATGTACATATACTCTCACCACAACTACCGAAAAAAAGAAAGTATCATTGTATTTGAAGCATAAGGAACCGAGGCACAAAGATGCTAAATAAACCCAGTACAATAAACATAAATGTTATGGATTCATATTAATGAATGGGAAATGAGATCTCACAGAACATCTACTTCAGCTACAGAAAATAAAGGAAAGCAATTATACTTGACTCATTTGTCAGACACTTGGCAAATTTGAAGAAAACTTCAGAAAACAAAATACATGCAGGTAGTTTATTGCAGATTTACTTCCTGCTAAGCTTTTATGTTTTTTGCCCTAAACTTAATCTGTAGATTAACCTCATTTATTCTTCTCTTTCACTAAGCGGACAAGAAAAACAGTATCATCATCCTGCTTGCAACAAATTTGTGCATAATAGAGACACCATATTTTCTGAGTCATCCTTTTTGCAAAATAAATAAAACAAATTCTATCAATATATTGTACAGGTCATGTCTTCAAAATCCCTCATCATTCTTATTCTTTTCTTTTGGACTGTCTCTAGCCTCCTCAACTCTTCTTTAAAATGTGATGACCAAAACTACTCAACATACGAGATATGTCTCAAAAGCATTGACTTGAATAATTGTTTTTCAAATCTTGCACACAGTAAACACGTTCATATATTCTACAGGATCACATTGTTAACTCATGTTTCATTGCTGACTGACTATAACCTGATAAGCCAGGTATTTTCACCTTGGGGTATTTAATTTCTCCTTTTTGAGTGTAACAGTTCCCACAAATCTTGAACAAATATCAGCTTGTCACTTTGAAGATGCCTTCCAAAATTTTTATTGCCAATCCTCAACCAGCCCTTTACACATTGTTAAAACTTTGATTTCTATCTGCAGCTTTTACAAGGATACATTAGTCTATCATCAACATCATTAATGGAAACACTGAAAGTAACACTCTGCCCAACACCGACAAATGCAAGACTGTTGACATGTTTTCATAATCTGAGGGAACACTAACAGTAACTCATTGCTTCTCATGCATCACAGGACAACAATGAAACAGAGCCCAAGTTTGCCTACAGGAATATCATGTATGACAGGATGAAAGAGTGTTCTAAACCCAAGGTGTGTTACATCTACAGATTTCTATGGATCTGTTAGCCTGTCAAAAGTACTCTAGAGGTAAATTCACTTTTTTGTACATATTAAATGCTTGTTCTAGACTATTTCCAAAGATTCAGCTCAGAGTGGATATGACAACATGGGTCTGTTTTTCTTATTCTGAATCCCAGAATCATCCTAGATCCCTCCCTCCATGAGTTCTCAAAATATAAAAGATTCAGAGAAAGCTCTCAGTCGTTAATTTTTAATTTTATTAATTCATTTTTTTAAGGTCTTTCTTTTAGGCAGCCATGCTTCAGCATGCAACTCTTCTAAGGCTTATGTCTCCATGTTTCTCATGTACTCTATGTACTCATTAAAGTACTTCCATTGGATATTGTCAAATCATTCTATATCATGGAGCATGAAGACTGCACTGAACTCTGAACTGAGTCCTCCAGCTTTCTCTACACTATCCTGTATTTTCTCTCTTCTTTATATTTAAGGCCTTGAGCAACCTGGTCTAGTGGGAGGTGCCCCTGCCCATAGCAGGGCAGATTAGGACAAGATGATCTTTAAATTCCTTTCAATCTCTTAACGGTTAATGATTCTATGATTATATAATGGAAAGGTAGTATTTTCTAATTTTTATGGGCATACAAGATTGACTTAACCTTTAATGATTTCTTTCTTATAAATTTCTAATTAACATAGGGGTTCCATTTTGCACAATTTTATGTTATCTTTATTTCCAGGTTATTTCTTTATTCTTATGCCTATGTATATAGTTCTGCAGTGTATTTTGGTTTTGTTTTGGGGGGATTTTGTTTGTTTGTTTGTTTTGGGTTCACTATTTTGAAGAAACTTGACTTGCAATTTGAATTCAGGAGTCCTGGGAAGCACACTTTTTAATACTCACTAACAAATAGAAAACAATCAAATTGCTTTCCTTAAAACTATAAAGAATAGATATACAGAACAAGATGAATACTAATGTAATGGGACTGCAGAAGACTGACTTGGAAGCTAGACTACGGAATATTCTAAAATGTTACGAAAACATGGAAAGCAATCTTATTTTAAAGAAACAATGAGAACACCTAAGTACAATAGAAACCTTGCATTATTAGACAGCATATAATTTGTCTGATAAGCTGCACTTTCACTTACCAAAATTTACATCATTACCTACTTCACAGCTACCTGCATGCCTGGTCTTACTGCCTTGCAAACAGGAGGAGGGTAAAAACATTCTGTGGGGTCACAGCACACTGAATCCCGTGTCAACAAATTGTACCTTACAAATGGGAACCTAAACCTTAGATCATGTCAAAGAAACTCTTTGTGTTAACACCATCAAAACCATTCATTATGGATGCCCAGCATTCCTGCTAGGATGGCCTGAAAATATTTTGGATAAGCATTAACTCCCCTGAATTTTCAATGTTTACAGTGTATTTTGTACATGACTAAACAAGACTGGAGTGATGAATTTTGCTGTCTAACACAGGTGGTTTACCTCAGCAAATAATTTCTCACATTAATAACCTTTCTTACTGGAGTTGAGCAACCTTGTATAACCACATTTGCACCTTCTATCAAAAATTAAAACATGTAGCATGATTTGACAATCCATCATTTTCCTTCCTACAAAATAAGAGAAGGTGCAAATCCCAAAAGTTTTACATAAATTACTCATGTCTTCTATACAGAACAGAATTCTGAGAACACATGCAGATAAGATGTTTCCCACTGGGAAGGAGTTAAAATCAGACAGGCAGTCGTCCCCATGCCAGCATGACCCCAACCCACCAAGAAATCCAAAATATATGCAAAAAGATGCCATCACTTTATGAAACAGAAGAGCTTTTTTAAACTTTTCCTTGGAAGTACAGGAATTGGGTCATGTTGCATTTAAGGAAGATGGACCTCAAGGGCCTGCAACTGTAGGAAAGTCACTTACAATACAAAGTCTTATGATGAGGCTGTTACTGCATTAACAAGAAAGTGGACAGTTCTGAGGGTTTGATACGTTCAAGAGTTTGAACATAATCCCAAATATTAATGGGCAATGCATACATTTCAACGAGAGAGCAAGAACAAAGTATGAAATGAATTCCTACAGTCTAAAGTCTACTTAACCGTATGTCAGAGCTGCTTTGTAAAAGCCCTGTTCATGTCTGCTTATAACATTAAACCCTACCAAATAAAGCTAGTGAGCAGAAAATTTGGGTTCCAAGACCAATTCCAGGACCTCAAATAAAGGATCGTACACTGCTTAAAGGAAGATAGGTTGTACTTATTTTGATCAATACTAGCAGGATCACATAGTACAAGTGAAAAATCATTTATTTATTTTCTGTGAGCACAGCTAAAAAGAAAAACATTGGAAAACTGCTCCAAAAGATGACTTAAGTTGAACTATGTATTGAAAAGGAGGAAAAAAAACCCCACAAGCTTGTCATTTGAACAGTTTTTTATGTTATTGAGACCAAATTCCTATTCTTAATCTTTACCAACGTTCCTATTACAAGTTTGCTTCTGTATGTATAATATCACAATTGTAGGAACTTTCAATTTCAAGCAATCAAAACCATAATTTAAAATCTAGTATTTTATTCATGGTGGCTAACAAAATATGTGTTTGTAAAAAATCAAGTCCTTCTGGCTTAACCAGTTCTCAGAATATCACCTGGAGAATTACTAACCCTGACCTATTCCTTTGAAGAAAACACACAACACAATTCAGTATGTGAAATGTGTGAAAGCAAACGTAAAATAATAACCTGGGTCAATAAGGCTTATTTATGGCTACTTGATAATCCATGCCCAAAAAAATTCAGAACAAGTATACAGAAAAGCTTTCTTTGTCATGCCCCAGCTGTCAAGAAGCTTTAGAAACCAACCAAACACCAGTTTCTTAATATGGTACGGATATGCAACATAATCCTCTACAAAACTACTTATATACTAAATTTAGTATTCATTAACTCAACAGTGGATGCAAGAGTGTTTTCATAAAAAGCTAAAAGAGGCAAAGGAGATGGATAAATAAAGATATGATTTACAGCCAGATTTGTATGAAGACTTTAGTAAAACTGAAAAGCTTTGAAAATATGCTAAACTTTGACTAATCACAGAAACAGGTTTTAGCTCAGACTCATTGAAACATCCAGCCAAAAGCAAACAACTGCAATGAATGCATTATTGTCCTCTGTTTTGTAGCTGGAATTTCATGAAGTGGCAATCATGCAAAGAGTGGAGGAGATTCAGATCTCCTAAAAAGACAGCTAATTCCCCAGTGATTCCCTCACATGACAGGTTATGACCCATGGGGTAGAGAGAGCATAGGTCAAACTGCACAGTTCAAGAAGAGCAGCATAACCAACGTGTCTGAATTCCACACAAAGTATCCACATTTTTATTTCTGATTTCCCAGATACAAACATTAGCTAAGAGACTTTTTAAATGTTTCCAGAAATGTAAAATTGCACACACACTTTTGACTTCACCATTATGCAAAAGTCTTTCTCTTCTACTTGTTCAGCTAATTTAAAAGCACTTTAAAATTATGTCAGTGTAACAATTTTGCTCATGTTCATTCTGATCTAGGACTTAATAGGTTTTTCCTACCTATCTTCAGGCAGCTAACTACGGTATATCTATGTTAACTCAGTTTTTGTTCTAGATTCTTGGCATGATTATCCCACCTAATATCTGAACCACTTTCTGTGATTACCTCTATTTTCCTTTTAATTATCCAAGAAGTGTTAAGTTTAGTACTTCAACTGGCTACTTAATTTTAGAGGTACTCAGTATCAGTTCCCAGGCATGGCGAAATTCGGCAGATTTGTAACGAGCTAGGCTCTTCACCCTCATGCTCCTCTTATATCAGATAAACAGAGGGTTGGGGGGCAAAATTGCTTGGTAGTTTAGGAATGTAACTTAAAATGAATCACAAGCATGTCTCTATGCAGTACATCTGGAGTCAACTGACTTGGAACAGGATGGAGGCAGTGTCAGTTGGAGCACAAAGGAGACCTCTTGCAGAAGGAAGACCTTGGGCCTCTGGTCTCTTATTTCTTACTAAATTTTTTTTTTTTATTCTGCAAAACAGCAGCACAGTTCTCAACCTTGACTTTATACCAAATTTAATATTAGAGCAACTAATTGCCATATTGCAATAGTTTTCTCAAGTCATTCTGAAAATATGAAGAGACCTGGTGCTAGAGAACCTCTGGAGATTACCCAGTTTTGATTACAAAAAAAATAAATTTAGGACCTTCTCCCTAAAACCCAACAATCTCTCCTACTCAATACAGGCATGTGGATATAAGATCAATACTAACCCTGCATTACATTCTGTTACGGCTTCAGGGCTTTCTATGTGTATCAAAAAAGTAGATGGATCATCATATGGAACACCATCCCCCTCTTCTGCACCACAGCAAAATCACAAACCCTCGTCTTAGGACCAGAAGTTTCTGCTCCTGCTCTGTGCTCTCCCTGGTGCCCATGGGAACAGCCAGAAAGTACACTCATTGTAACTTTCAGTAGAGAAAAAATTGCATTTAATTCTGAAGGCTCAGTCCAATTCTGAGAGTTCATAAAATAAACTCACTAGTAGAATTTTGTCTAGACTCTTCTCTCAATTTATATCAATTTTAATACAATCTATTTGATTAGGACTTATTTAATATATTTAATAAAATATCTATTAGGCGAGGGACTGATTTCCTAACATGCAAGGTTACTTACCTTGAATAATTTACAGAAAGCTCTTTGCTCCTGAAGACAAACTAAAAACAGATTTCAAATTAAAAGCAAGCAAACAAACAAAAGAACAAGGGAAGGGGGAAAATGCTGGGAACTCAGAAGGGAGCTAGAACTATTGTGAAAGCAAAAGTGGTAATGAAGTAGAGAAGACTGGAGAGAAGTTGACATTACAGGAGGGCTCTCTCAGTCAGCAATCAAATGTGCATTTGCTGCAGTGGAAGAAGGAAGGCAGATTAGGTTTAAAGATGAATTTTGCAACAAACCAGGTTTCACGCTTTCTAACCTTTCATGGAATATATTTTTTGATAAAATTCTCTCCTTATAATGCAAACCCTTCAGACCCCCAAGAAATTCTCCTCATGCACCCACACTGTGTTTTCTGGCTTGAATAAGTTTGTTAGTAGATAAACACTGCCGCTGCCTCATGCTTGAAAAGTTTTGAATGTAATTGACTGTCAATGATATGATGATTTATAATGCAATCTGCTGCTACTTCTGCTGCTGCAGATAACTCTAATTTGCCTCTATTGTATTAGATATGATGAACTTGACAATCATTTTCAATTTTCCTATTTGGCTTTCATTCAGGTTGATGTGGCCAGTAACAGTGAATTTTCACTGTTCTTCCCCTAAAGCAATAAATGAACAGGAGCTTGTTTTATATGAAGCAGTTGGCTCTTTCCAAAAGACTTATTTATTGTGTAATGAAGCTTCTGCCAAGCAAAACATTTACTAAAAGTGTGGACTGGAACTTCTGGTTTAAATATTCATGTTTTTACTGAATCATATATTGACCAGGTTGTACTATATTAAAAAGACAGGGGGGAAAGAGCCTACAGACATAATGGACAAGGTACAAGCTGATTGAGATGACCCAGTTCCTTAATTCTGATCACACTCAGACCTGGAGGCTTTGGTTTCTCTTGGGAAGACAGGTGAAAGAGATCAAGATGTTAATGATTTTTGGTTTTTGGGAGAACTATTAAGGAATGAAAAAGAAAAGTGATAGAAGATACCTGAGTGCATATAATAATATTTTAAAGAAATGCTTGCCAGACAAGCAAGTGCCATTTGACATCTCTTCAATTTACAGTCCCACTATCTTAAAAGGCAACTACTCAGGAAGATAAAATGTTTTTATTACTAGCTATAGAGATGAGAAAATCATTTTTAAAGTGATACACATTAGACTACGAAAAACAGCCTTTGTGGCTTTGAATAACACAGCTTCCAGAGCCTCAGCTATATTTTCTCTCCATATTAAAGAAAGATAATTACACCTGCATTTGTTCTAGCTTGCTCTGGTGTGCACAGACATAATTTAAAATGTAAAAAATTGCATATTTCCAGACCACAGAACAGTTTCTATTTACAGAGTTACAGCTGTCTCCTCATCTAGTGATGAGTGTTTTCATAATAGTTGCAATGGAGTTGTAATGTCACTCCAGCTGCCACTTGGAAGGAGATGGGCCCTATTCTGCTTCATCCATCACAAAAAAGATTGACATCTAAGTTTCAGTAACTAAACTCTATTCTGTAGGTAAGATATGAGAAAAAGATTTAAGATCTCAAGTTCAGTTTGAACATCTGGCAGTTGGAAAAATGATTTTTAGACTTGCAAGCTAAACACATTTAATACAAAAATCATTGAGAAAGAAGAAATAGGGAACTCCACACTCTCACAAAATTACCTTTTTGACTGTAACCACTTTTCAAGAATTACATGATTTACAGTATCATGCTTTTTGTATATGAGAATTAATCCCAATATCATTTATTGAAAATAAACTATACCACTGTAAAAGGTAATTTCATTTGAATTAATATGAAGAAACTTTTTATAAATAAACTTTGCAGAAGCTTAGGCCAAATTCTGGGGGAAATTGACTGATTTTCCTTTTCCCTTGTTCTTACAGTATAAAAAATCACCACAAACAACATAAAGAATGATGATGTAAAATATGTAGACAGCACAAATATAAAGGTTGAGAAGAACAAATATTGCTTGCACCTGTTACAGTAATTCAGACCTAGAAAGCATTAAGTGATTGCCATTCCTCTGCAAAAATATTAAAGGAATGTATACCTAGACCTTAAGCATCCACTTTAAACAGTTTACTTATTTGTCAACAGGAAGAATTTTTAAAAGTCCAATGATATGAAATTGTTTTCTAAAGGCTTAAGAATTATTTTTGAACAATTGGTTCATAAAGCTTGTAGAAGAAACAAAGGATCTACCCACCTGTGATCAATTTAGAGAGAAAAAGCAAGCAATTCTGTAAAATGTCTTCAACGCTGTGAATTTGTATTACGTAATTAATATGTTATCATCTATCAATGAGGCAAGCAGCATCACTTCACCTTTAATAGCTAAGTTACTGAAGAAGAGATTTTGGTTGGAGACAAACAGGAAACTGATCACTGGTTCTAACAGGGAATCAGCTACAACAGTGAAGGTAATATTATAATGTGTAAAAACGCCTGCAGTTACATACAGACAGGGCATGAGGCAACAATTTAACAAGAAAAAATCTTTTGAATGTGCCCTACCTTTCAGGTAGAATTTTACTTTTACTGACGGAGTGGAATTTCAAAGGTGCTCTGCTTCTTCTGCTTTACTCACACAGAGCAACATTTATGGAGAGCAGCTCAGCAGTAACCTGTGGCTGCACACCATGAGACAGAACAGGGCTTGCGTTTCTCTACACCATGCAAAGTGTAGGCTCTGAGTGTCTATGCACATTTTCTCTGCCTTGAAACTCAAAGATCAGCTTAAACCCAAAACTATCAATTTACTTCAACAGCCCTCAGAGACCAAAGAGCAAGAATTGCAGCTGCATGTAGAGAACCACAGCTCATGTGTGCAGGAATAAGCTTTACTCTTTTTTTTTCACAATGAGATAAAAAAAGAGAAAAGATCTTTCATTCAGTGCAAAAGCAAGCCCAAATTGTTGTTTAGAAAATTTGTGGTTTGTGTCAGTAGACACTGCTTCAAAATTTAAATGCTTTTCAGTCCCTAAAAGCAGATGCAAAACAAAGTAAATAGTGACTGAGAACAGAAAATTAAATTTACAATGTAGCAACAGTGCAATAACATAGGAAAAGCTACAGGTTCCTACAAGCATGATGTCACATATGTACTTGCTATTACCTTTGGAAGTTTTGAGATGATACCTTACTTATATGTTATTAAAGTTGATGTAATAAAAACCTCCTGAGATACAGAACAGTTATGGTTGATGTACTAAATTGTAATTCATCCCCTTCTGGCCACTTGCTATTTGTAAAGAGACGAAGGAAAAATAAAGACAAGCTCTTTTTTTGGTAGCTTGTTTAATCTGCTAAAACCTATTTGAGGTAATCCCTGCTCCGCAGTGTCTCCCAGTGGGAGATGTAAGCTGGCAGCAATACAGGTATTCCCCAAAAAAGCTGCAACTGAGACATCTCTTTTAAAACATACTCTTAAAAACAGATACTTGAGCTATTTTTTATTTTAAAAAATATTCTATGAACAGTTGACAGTATGGTACCTCACATTATTTAGAAATAACCTGTGCCTTTAAGTGATAACATTTAAATGGCAAGTTGTTGAAAAAATTGCTGGAAGAAGAACCTCACATACATGAGCTGACGACATGGTCCATCTCTGGAGCTGGCCTTTGGGGTTTCAATCTTCAAACAATCTTACCTATATAAGTAAGATTTCTGCTTTCTGTACTCTAAGCAACAAAATTTTTAAGAGGTCTGCCTATCTTCATCAGGAAGTCACGTGCCCTATGTTTTATTTTCCCAGTGAGATAATGACAATGAAATTTATGAATATAAATTTTCAGACAGAAAAAGGTATTCACTCTTTAAACCAGAAATCCTATAACATCTGATGTCTCTATTCACTGTTCTATCGAACAAATAAAACAAAAAAATGCACACAATACAGCAACTGAACATGTCACAATGTATAGAGCATCTCTGAACTGCAGTAAGCACTCCCTAAATTTTTCAATGTGTACAGAGTTCAAAAAATGAAGTCATTATTAGAGCTTTTATGAACACATTAAAGCAATCTAGTGACGAAGAACTTCCTAGCATTTTACAGGGCAGCTTTGCTTCTGAAGCAGCACCATGTAGTTAAAGAATTCAGTCTTTCTACAAAGGTGCTTTCATATACACACTTTGAAGACAACATCATAACTTTATTGTGATTTAAAAAAAAGGGAAAAATAAAAAAAGTCTTCACTATTTTTCCTTGGTTTTTATCCTTTCCTTCTTCCCCTCATTGCTACAGAACACAAAAAGCATTTCCAGACCTGACACTTAACGGCTCAGCTCCTGAATCCATGTGTGGTATATTTAACTGCAATTTTTATTCAATTCACTGTGGGTGCAGACACTTAGCTTTACACACCAGATCTGAAAGCATTGGTTCTAGTTCAGACAAAATCGTATCGCTAGGTGGGAAAGCGTAATATCAGAATCAGTGAAAGACTATGTTCTTTTTAGATTGTACTACATAGCAGAAATAGAAGAAATATTCAAAAGGCATTGAAAGAGAGGAAGCATGGTGTGGGTTTTTTGAGAAACAGAACTGTAAGATTAAGAGAGAAAAAAGGAATTTAGCTGTCACGTAAAGAACTGGACTCCCTGTGTTAGAGACAGTGTTCATTTATACAGAGAACTGCAAGCAGCAGAGAACACTAGCATGCTTATTGTCAGTGAATAGCATAATTTACCTTAAAAATTGTCCCTGAAAATGACGAGAAAGTTAAAAAAGCTGAACTAATAACTGAACTAATTTTTCCAATCTCCATTCAGCTGAAAGAGAAAAATAATGTATAGGGGACTCAAAATCTAAATCTTCAGTCTCAGACATTGTGGAGGTTTCTAATCTAATTGAAATATTTACAGACATTTTGTTGTTGAACATTTTATTAAGAATAAACAGCAATAAATATATTTCCTGAGTTATACTTTTGAGGAGTGTTTCTAGTGTTGCAGTTCACCAACAATATATATTTTCTAAAACAAAAGTGGGAGTAACATTTGCCAAAGCATCTATTTTGCCAAAATGACGTTTTACCAAAAGCAAGTTTCTCCTGTTCCTAAGCCTTGTGTCCTATTGAACTTCAATTCCATATTGGCAGTCCTGTAATGCAAAACACCTGGAGCCAGGGGATCACCTAGCCTCTGGTTTTCTTGATACAGAACCAACAGTCTCAATAGTGATGGAAATTGCATGTCTGCATGAATTTAGCCATTCCTTAGGGGCCTGATTTACCAAATTATCATACAGATTAGGATGCAGCCAGAGTGCTCATCCACATTTCTTTTCTACAGGAAGAAAAGGGTCAGAAACAGGGAAAGCCTAGAATTTGAAGGTCATGTATTAGCTGGAGTGCCAGAATAAGAGCAGGTGATGTGCACATCCAGCCTGGAGCTTTGTGTAGCTAAAGCCTCAGGCTCATTTCCAGGACCCAATCTTGATTGTCTGAGTCCAGTTTTCTAATACAGTGCAAGAATGTCAATTTAAAACAAAAGAGAATGCATCTTTGGTGTCCAGTATAAAGAGGTATTTTCAGTATTTTGCTTTTGTTTTATTTTTCCATGTATTCAAAATACTCTTCTGCTTTTCTTGTTTAGCAAATTAAATTTCAAAATAGTAACCTAAAAAAAAATGCTCTGGATCAGAGCCTTCAAACTTTTCAATGGCTCTGAACTTCATAAATTACATCAGAAAAAAAAAAAATCTCTTTTTCAATCACAGGCTATTGGGTTAATGCTGTTTTGGTAAACAGAATGTGCAGGTGGGATAATGCTTTTTAATACCAGTAAACACAGTATTGGTTAAGCAGAGATAACAGCAATATCAAAAAGAATCTCAGAAGTTAATGCATGATAGCAATGGGCTGGTATTGTTGTGCAGGGAATAACAGCAAAGTAAACAGAGGGAATGATTCAGGTGCCAATACGTGAGGTTGGGTCAAATCTGGACAGGGAAGGACTGCAGTGGTTCAGCTTTTCACCCTCCACCTAACTGCTGCCTGCCACTGAAAAAGCTAATCCTAGTCCTCTTCATTGCCCAGCACTCCTGCAGCTAGGAGATAGTTGGTTCTTACTGATTAGTGGAAAATAACATTTTTTCTTTACCTTTTAAGGGATACAAGATAAGCAACAGTAAGTACAAGGCCATCCTTGGAGCCTTGTTGGCAGCAGTCTGTAATTACATAAGATTAGGTATAATGTGATACTGTGCCCAAGGCCCCCTTAGCATTGCCCATTACATTTTGGTAGACAGAGAAGGGAAGAAGGGAAAGCTCAGCTCTATACAAGAATTGCTGAACTACATATTTAGATGATGGAATTGGAGATTATAGAAGCTATTTGATAAACAAGACAGTCAGTGGACCACAAAACCCCAATCAACCCACAGGTCAAGGCTATGATTAGCAGTATCGTAAAGAAAATTGACACTTAAGCAACCTAAAATTTGTTTGATCCCCAGATTTCCTAGTGTGAGGGTATATGTATTCCAAAAAACGCTTCAGTAAATAAACTTGAATTAACTTCCAGTGTATTTCATCTACTAATCAGCCACCACTCTCCATGCTGCTATAAAAGTGAGGTTTCCAAATCATTAGCATGAATTCTTCCTTCCCACTGGTTGCCTCTACCATTATGACTTTGAAGACTCATAGATCCTGTAATATCTCTGTTTACTGGCTCAGGCAATTACTGGTTGTACCTGACCACAGATGGCTTTAGTCAGAACTACAAGAACAAAACCACCCAACTTAGCTCTCCTACTTAAAGCTCTATTCTGATCACAGGTGATACCTGGGAATTTGTCATCTCACTGATAGTAACAGAGAAAGACAGCTGAATAAAGCAACTTTTTTCTCTGATGCCTCCAAAACTTTCTGGGCATTAACCAGAAGCTGTCATAGCTATAGAGATCAGGAAAAGTGAGCACTGGCATTAGTACTTGCTGTCATAACTTCTACATTTATTCTTTGAATGAAATGGTAAACATGTTCTGGACCTCTCTCTTCTAACCACCATTTTAAAAAATGACTGTGGAAAAAAATAAAGACATATATTTTCTCATTCTCAATTAAGTTTGTGTCTTTTTAAAATTTTATTTTTATTTGTTTTCTTTTACTCCAATAGACTGGCAGATCTTTTAATCATTTTGAATCTAGCAGTCTGTTCAGTTGACAATATTGAAGGGTTGAAGATGGGGGTGTTGGGGGGAGAGGGTGAGAATAGCAGTAGATAGGTGAAGAGAAAGGAAAAAAGAAATACTCTTCCATAATACCAAAAGAAGTTCCTCCCCCACTTTAGAGTGAAATTTAGTGTGCACATCAGCTCCTACAGAGAGACTATAAATCCAAGTTACATAGCCACATACCAAATGCACCAAGGGAAGACACTTCTCTTTTTCCCTTGATAAGGTGTCCCCTTCTGCCACTACAAGATGAGTAAATTACTTCACCTGTCTAACTGATCCCCAGTATTCAGCCTGACACTGACAATGGCAGTGCACCTGTTAGTGTGATGGACAAGTGATTGGCAGCATGGCATTTGCTGCTTTCTATAATAAGTTGGTTATTATACAATGATGTTGACAATCTAGAGACTGCAAATATTAAACTGTAACTAGGCATAGGTTTGAAAAGGAAAAAAAAAAACAGGTCATAGGTGAAGTGTGACCCTGAATAAATTTTATGCCAAAGGCTTCCTTCATTTTGAAAAGAAAAATATCAAATTTTAAGTATGACATTTTTCTTAGGCGCAAATTATTCTATTTATGTATAGCCACCAAAATGTCAGTTCTGAGTTTTCCCATAAACTAAGCACAAGATTGCAAGTCACTGACTTGATGGTGTTCTAAGGCATACTGCATCTATAAATGCAAACGTGTAAGCAACTGCAGTTACACTCTTTGTAAGAATACATCTTCTGCACCCATAGTAACTACCACTTTGATGAAACTACTCTGTTTTCTCCCCTGTGGTCCTGCTGCGTAGCTCCCTTCCATACAAGCATCACTCCGGAACAAGTGTCACTGTACTGTCTCAGGACCGACAAAAGCTTCGCCATCTATTAGCAGCAGGAAGACTGAATGGCTAATACCTGTCCTCTACATAATAGAGGACACCAGTTTGTAGCTTATAAAGCTTACTGGAACAGCAGTAGAAAAAGAAAACAGGAAAACAGAATAAAGATACATTCTGGAATTTAAAAGCTGCTAAGAAAATTTCAGGAAATTTTATTTTTTTTAAACCCAGCATCTTGTTTCCAGCTCTTGCCAGGATCATGCAGAATAAACCCACTGTACAAATTACACATGTTTAGGTCAGGTGATCCTTGTCCTATTTTCATCCTAATTTTTAATAGTGAGGAACTACTTCAAACCTTTACATAGGAAATTTATCCCCAATATTATTCTTGCTAGCATTAGTTATCATCATGATTGATATCCTTGATCTTCACCTAAATGTTTACAGTGTTAAGGGACACTTCTCAGTCAGACCATTCCCGAGGCTCCCTGGTGATCACACTCCAGCCACCAGAGACTTTACTGGCACCAAAGCCCCTTTGCAGCAGGCTTGCCTCTCTTGCACCAGGCTGCCTCTCTTGACTCCCCATACACCCCACTCACACAGCCAGATGAGGTGTCCTGACCTGCTGGACCCCAGGTTTCCCATGGCAGTCTCAGATGCCTCCTTCCACAAAGCCTTATATTCATGGCAGAGTAACACAGGAATAGCCCGAGCTCCCTGTGCCTCCCAGGAGGGACTCTGGACAAAGGAACCTCTGGGTTTTTATCACAGTCCAAGATGGTGAAACTCTTGCATTTCCTACCCAGTCCTTGGCTCCTGCTGTGTCACTGAGTGTCTGGGCACCTGGCTGTGCCACATGTCCTGTCCTTTGCTATACAAAAGATGAAAAGATGGGCAATTCACAACCTCTTGCCTTGGGCTCCTGTCCAGAGCTCAACCTGCAGCTCCCACTGCAGCTGCACCCTGAGCTACCTGTACTCTATGTGTTCCACAACAACAAAGTTTCTAGAAGATTTGGTTTTTTTGTTTTTTTTTTTTTCATTTGGTTTTGGGTTTTTTTTAACTGTGTCAAGGTGTAATACATGCCAAATTGTTGATATTTTCCATGAGAGCATTTCACTGTGATGAAACAGGAAACACGTGCAAATTATGGTACCTGAAGATTACGATGTGACACCCTAAAACCTAACCTTCTAATGATATTGTTCACAAAAATACTTCTTGACTTTCCCTTTCTTTCAACCATTATATAATAGATGTAGAATTACATAGATCCTGTTCAACAAATGACATAGGATATGTATTTTACAGTGTTCTAATTAAATTGCTAATCTTGGTCCCAGTGGCTACATTTGTCCTAGTAATCTGAACAGCAGCAGGTCATAGCCTTAACCTCTGGTACATGTATCAGCATGGTCAAATTGTTCATTAGCCTGTAAACTGTCCATTGTTTGGACTGTGAGAACTTCCTACAATCCCTTAATATTGTTCAAGCTGTCAGTATGGCCTGAGATGGCTTTCCAGGCAGGCAGCCTTTTCTGAGGATGGAGGACATACAGCCAGAGAAGGTGGCCAATAAATGCGTGACTGAGATCAGTGTTGTGACTTTTGAAGAATGGAATTTGCCAGATCCTTTTGATAACCTCTAAACAAAACAAACATGTTAGAGTGAAATGGGAAACACATGAAGTTATACACTTTAAATCAACAGCAAGCCTTTAAATAATCAGTAAGCCTTAACTTTCCTCATAATGCCCAGCTCATTTTGAAAACACAGCATAAAAGAATACTGCAATCTTACTAAAAAACTTCAACATTTAATGTTGAAGTTCACTGTAGCATTGTGTGTTCTATACGGGTTTTATTGTAAAGTTGGTTATTTTTTATAAGTTAAGATTATGGTTTGGCCCTCGGTTCCCCCCATGTTCTCCCTCATAATGGTTTGTTCCTGAGTTGTTTGTCCCTTATTTTCCCGCCAGTGACCTGTCTATCATTGTAACCACCCCCCCTCCCCCCCTTTATTTCGAGAATTTTCTATGTAAATCATCCCTTACTTAAGATATGAGTTGTCTCCTGAGCCTTTTCCCTCCCCTGTGCCATACTTAGTGGTTCAGTTGCGTCCCCCGCTCCTCCCCTGAGCTTCGTGCATTGGTCCCTCATGTCTCCTTCCATTACACCCATCCCCTTTATCAGGGCCTACCTCACGGTTTTTCTCTGACACCGTCACTGGCCCTGCCCGGGTTAATAAGGCGCATTGGCAACTACACGTGTGTCCCTTCCTTCCTTCGCCTCAGCGCTTCGCAGTCCTGCTCCCGCCTGCCTCACCACGCTGCAGACAGAGCCCCTACTCGGGGTTCTCTCAGAGGACCTGGGAGTGGCGGGATTCGTGGTCTCCACCGGTCACTGCGGGAGCGGCTAGCCAGCCCCGCCAGCTCCTGTGGCCGCGGGACGAGATTGCAGTTCACAGCTTTAAGGTTTGCTGCAAACAGAAGGCTTACTCACGATTCATGATGTTACAACTAGAAAAAAAAATACAACATTCTAGTAATAAGGACCTCCTTAAAGGAAAAAATAGCAAAGCTTAGAAATTGTCATATTGTGTGCTCACAAAAACACTATTGACAATTCATGTATTTATTAATAACTGATAAAATATTAATCTGTCAATAAATTTCATCCGTAATAGTTTATTATTTAGAAATCTTATTTCAGCCTTTAGGTTTATAGCCATAGATTGTAACTGCATATTGCAAGTCTATTGATCTGTATAAAACCATACGTAACACATGGTATGCACATCTGCAATGTGCTCAGAAAAATGCAGCTGACTATCTTCTAAACATTTTCAAACATTAGGAGGTATTTTAAATAATTATTTCTTAGACATAGCAGTTACTAATACATTCAGGCACACACAGATTAGTATATACACATATATATATATACAGAAATAATTTTCTGTTCTAAGTTTAGTGGGATAAAAGTCACTGAATTAAAAGAATGCTGAAACAAGCAGTCGCACACTCTAAATGACTGCTGCAATGCAAAATTCAGTCTCACAAAGCTTGCACAGTGACTTGAAATAATCATTTTTTTCCAATCCAAATGCTATTTTTCAATTCAGTGGGCCTCAAGCTTTTCAACAAACTGGATCAATTTGAAGCTACTCATTCAAAAGGGTTTCCTAAATGCCAGTCTTAGAATTCAACATGACAGAAGAGACAAAGAGTCATCTTCATTTCCAGTCACAATCAGCTGTGTGCACAGGCCCACATCAGCATATGGACCGTAGATTATGCTGGGGGTGCAAGCTGCTCAGGAAAGACAGCCTTCTATTTTTTTTCCATACTGCAGACAGGGCAAGAAAATTAAATAGTTCTTAAAATATAAAGTGGTATTTTTTAATATCACTTCTGTTGGACAGCTGAGAACTATTATACCAGGAAATGAATAGAAAAAGTGATTGCGTTTTAGCTAAGCGAATGGATAGTGAGCCCTTCCCATGTACAGGAAGACTACTCAGTTTCAGTTTCTTCATAAGTGCTAAATTCAGTCCTCAGCACAAGGCACTTCAGCCTGCATAAGCCTTAACCACACTCAGTTGCAGTTACACAGCACAAGCACATGCCTGAAGTGCTGCACTAAAAGTCTGGTAACAGTTTGGGAGAGAATGCATTCTCTAACAACTGTGAAAAACTGCTGCCATGACACCATGCTTGGGAATGGGGAAGTGGTAAGTGAAAGTTCAAAAGACTCTGGAGCATCTGTTCTGTCTCCAATGCACACCTTTACTCATGTTACCTAACTCTTTGATCTCTTGTAGAAATTCGGCTGCCTTATGCTGTTTGCAAGCAGAAGGCACATCAGTGCAGATCTATTCATATGCAGCTGATTTGTTCCTATACACAAATGCTTCAAAAATACAAGAGCTAGCTGTGCTGGTGAGTAGTACAGAAAGAATACACTAAGTGTACAAAGCACAGCTTATGTTTCAATAAAGACCACAAAGCCAGGAAAGTACATTGTGCTTTTTATAGGAATAGTAAGAAAAACACAAAAATGGAAGACATTCTCAGACTTTTGGAGGACTGAGAAAGTTCTTTCTGTAGCAGTTTGGACATTTACAGGTAGAACATACAGGACCAAACACAGAGAGTAGGACAACAAAAGTAAAGGTCTATTTAAAGCCCTTTCTTATCTTTAAAGACTGCCCATTTAAAGATTTGAGATTCAGAACATAAAAGGTATACTTATATTTGATGGATGTAGCTACAGAGTCTAGCTTTTTTTTTTTCATTTGGTCATCATCTCCTCATTTGCTGTAACACAAGCTAGCAGCAAAACTGATATGCCAGCTGGACAGAAAGCCCCACCTTCAACTCTTAGCTCCTCTGAAGCCCAGCAGAATGTTGTCTCTCATGAGATGGCACCCCATCTGTCCAGGTTTTTGAAGTGCTGAGCTATGTCAGCCAAGCAGACAGCAGCATCCTGGCACATCTCTCAGGGAAGGCTCTTCACTCTGCTGTAGTGCAACTCAGGTATGGAAGGTTAACAGTACAAAAAATATTATGAAATACTTTTGTTTCCAGAGAAGGTAAAGATACATTGAGCTGGCCCAAAAATGTGTTCTGTTCTCACATTTAGCTGCAAGTTTATGAACTGTGTCACAAAATAAATTAAGATGCCTGAAAACAGCACATCTGTCTTGCCCTTTTGAAGTTCAACTGCATCCAAACAAATGAGGGCATTCTGATGAGTGTCCAAGCCACAGTACAAAAAAGGCCATAAGTTTTGTTCACAGCCAGTCCCACTGTGTTGTTTTGTCTGCTTTTCATTTTCCCTTTTACAATGATTTTGATTGATAGTTCTATCAAACCTGTGGTAGCAACCAACTGGCAAACAATACTCCAGTGGAAAAATACAACAGAATTTAATACAGATAAAAACAGAGTTCTACAGAAGTGTTTCTAAAAAAATGCACAAAGCCACCATGGGCATCTTTTAAACCTACTTGCTTAACTATCTAACAGTATTATATGGTAAGACAATACACTGAAAGTGGTAGGTCTGGTACTCGGGTATTATTTCCCCTAGAAAATACTCAGTTCAACAGAGCAAGCCATTAAAATTATTATCCATTACTGTCCCTGCATGAGCATTCAACAAATACAAAATTTAGGTGTATGTAGTAAGCAATCTGAATGTGGCTCATAATAGTCTAGATTGTTTAAAATCTTCAGCAGCAAATTATTTAAAAAATCTTAAATTCCAGTAACTCCACAGAGCTTTATTTTGGAAGGTCTATTGGGAACTGCCACAATATGGAGAAGACTGAATCACCAACTATTACCACCTTATCTTCTCTTTATATTGACTATTTTTTGGTTCTTTGTGAAAGCTACCCACTCTTGTAATGCATTTTTGAAAAAAATACCTTTTTTCAGAGAAGACGACATAATAATTTTACTTTCTTACAAGCATCTTTTTGTTGTATTTTTTTTTTCCCTCACAGCCTGTTTAAGAGACTCAGGTTACATTAGTAATACAACTAGGCTACATCAGTAATTTTATAGACCCAGAATCTCCCAAGATTTCAGTCAAGAAATCCATTAAATCTACTGAAAAATGAATCTTTTGACAAGACATGGTAGACTCCTAGTAATGGTTTTACTCTTTTTGTCATAATAGGTCTCTTAGTACTGTCACACAATTGCAAAATCATTAAGACACAGCCTCTGTCTTTTAAAGGGTAAGAAAAGTTATAAAAAAACTCCTTTCCCAGTAGAGGACTATATGCTACTGACTGAATTCTAAATAAAGTAACGTTGTACAAAAAGCACACTCTATAGTTGGGAAATGTCCTTCAATTGGCTGATGCTGTAATGTACAGCAAAGAATTGAAGTGAGCATATATTATGTCCATTGACTCTTTCCTTTACCCTGAATCAGAAGGTTTTTCCCCCCCTCTTTACTGAGTATCTGAACGCCGATGGTAATTAACTGTAAGCTGCAATAGCTGCTAGACTGCAAGAAATCTCTTCTCAGGTTAAGGGCTCTCTGGATATTTTTGAAATCTGAGTATAAAGGCTTTAAAAATTAACCCTAGAAGAAATAGTAAAATCAGAGTATACCAATTAAAAAGTCTGCTGAACAAAGAAGAAAGTATTTTACTGACTCCACTGGAGTTTGAATCTGGACCTTGAAGACTGGTATGAAAAACCATGACCAATGGAAGTGGCATTACATAAATCCCTAAAGACTGCATTACTCAAAACCTTTCTCTGCACGGGGGTCATTCTAACATGTTCTGTGATGCAGCACACTAAGAACAATCTTTAAAAATAGTGTTAATGTTTGTAAGAGAAAAAGTTAAGGAAATCTTACTGTACAGGATCTTCGAGTAAGCATCTAACAATTCCTGCAGACATTATGACCCTGAATAGCATTATTAAGCTAAGTCTACTGTGATACCCTGGTGATGTCAGTTTGTTGCATCTAAATTCCTGTGATGATTTGTTTCCACAGTCCCATTCAAAAAATTCCATAAGTGGAAAATGACAATATTAAAAAGGTTTGGGTTTTTTCATAATGATAAGTAAATATTACAGATAAAATTACTACAAAATTTTAAAAATCAAGCAAAGAAACAAATTTTAAAACAAACAAATATACAAACCAACCAACCAAAAAATAAACTAAAAGTAAATATAATAGACAAGAAGAAAGAAGCATGCTTTCTACGCGTTTCTTAGTGAAACCAGTTGTCCTGGTCTGTCCCTTCAACTGTACATCTTCTCACTGGAAGAAAAGGTGAAGTGATGGATTTTGCATTCAGAAGCACAGATACATTGTATTCTTTTACTTTTCTTATAAATGCCTACAATGAGGCAGAGAAAGAATGACAAGGAAAGGCTTATCATTAATCGTGGGCATTGTGCTGGTTGACTCCCTCCACACAATGCCTTCTCAGAATCTGAGAAAAATTAAATACGTAAAAGAGAATATCGGAAAGCCAAGCAAATTTTCATGCAAGTAATAAAATGAGAGGCAAATCAGATGAGTGTATGTTTTTAAGAAATTCTGCCCCACACAAAGAATAGGAAATTAATTAATTACCTAAGAAATACTGTGTGCACACATTAAGCTTTTCTTCCACTGAGAAAACAAATATAGACAGAAACATTTTTACATTGCAAATCTACTTCCTAGGTCTGGCTGAACATACACTTTTTTTAATATATATACATATATATAAGTGCCTCAGTGTCTGGGTTATGATCAGATATTTAAGCTAGAAACAACTAGATTTTTTGCCTGTTGTGCATGTCAAAATATCTAAATTTTAATACAAATTTAATATTTCATGTTAAAAGACTGGTTGCTGTTCTCACATTTTCAACATTCTTAGCATGCTAGTAAAACCAGAACTGTCACTCCTATTTAAAAAATAACCAAAACATCACAGTCACAGGGGATCAATCTGCTTTAAATATTTGAGGTATTATTTATGTGAACAAACGTTTTTATCCAGTAAGATCTCTTGGCACACTTTAAATGAGCAGCTCAGTATGACAGAGGAAACATAACAATCAGAACAAGTCATTCACATGTGACAATAAAAATGATTCCTTCTAATGTGTTGATGAAAAACAGATTTCTAGTTGTTCAAGGTATCACACATCACAGTAGAGAATCCTTTAGACTGAGTCCATTCATCAAAGCCAGCCGAATATGTTAGCAGATGAGTTACTGGAACACTACACAGTTCTTTTTCAGCAGCAAAATTGACTATATTCACAGGTTAAAATGTAAATAGTAGAAACTGAATTGTGACATGAATAGTATCATTGCAATATAATAGAAATAAAAGGAATAAATGAATAATCATGTAGCCTTTCTCCTAAATAGTCTCCTATTGAAAGTTCCCAACAAAACTTCAGAGTAGAACAAAACTTCTCACATCTGTGCACATTCACTTGCTTCCCAGCTGAATCCAACACATTATCAGAGAAAGTCAGAATTCATGATTTTAGAAAAAAAATCTTGTGGGTTTTTTAACAGGAAAACAACTCTCAATTAACACCAACCCTAATTTAATCCTTAATGTAAGACATTCACAATCTCTTATAATAAAAACACGATTTAAAAGGGAAAAAAAACAACAAACAACAAAAAAATCAAGACTAAGCAGCTGTATGCACTTTGAATCTTCAGAAAAGCATGTGTTCTGAGAACTCTGCTTGTTTTTAAAACATCTGTAGATATTATATAGAAAATTACATTCTGCAAAAAACAACATATTGCAATTACAGATCACACACACTGATGTTCTCATCTTATGCCTACCATACCAATACTTCATCTAATACTGATATAATGAGCATGTGCACCACCTACAAGTTATTATTGCAATAAGAATACACTTTTTTATTTGAAAACACTTATTTGTAGGAAGAAATAAGATTTTAGCTAAATCCTTATTTTGTACCAATCCTACTCTAAAAAACAAAACTTGCAAATAGGAACAGAAAGTAGAAAGCTGCATAATGCCCATTTGAACAGAAGGTGTGAGTGATGTGTATTTACAAAAAAAAAATCTTTAAAAGAGATCACCTTTTTCCCTTTCTATCCTAGCTCCAGTATAACAGTCCCTAATGCTATTGGCAGATGCACCTGTCAATTGATCAATGTCTATTGAGTTACGTAGCCAAGTGTGAGAAGAGCATGTGATAATCAAATCTCTATCTAAAGGTATATTTGAAACTTTCTGCTATCTTCTGAACTCTCATATTCTTCGGCTTTCAGCTTAATTACCCAGATGTTTCCACAGATGAGCACTGACTCCATCAGCTACTCTTGCGTGGAGGAGCAGGCTGCTGACAGGTGGCTGTACCACATTCACCATTCTCACAGAGAGAGTAAAGCACAGTGCATTTCACAGGGAAGCTGGTGATACAAATCCCTCATTTGCGCTCTGACGTGACTTTTTGCTCTCTACAGTAGCGCTGCTGGCAAACGAGACAGGAGCTCCCTCCCCACACTCCAGAACACATCAGTAATGCTCCACAATTCATGCACTGCTTCCAACAGAGGAGCAGCCGGCTTCCACTGACTCACCTTGCAAGTGGTTGCTCACATGCCAGTGGGAAATGAAAATTGATTCCTGCAGATACACTGCACCAGGTGGTTCAAGTATTTTTTCCTGGATATGATGGAGGTGGAAAGGGAAATGGGAATCGGGGTCTGCAATAGAGAAGGGTCTGCACTGGAGAGATAGGAACAGCATCACCTAAGGCAGAACGTCTATTTTTGCTGTTACAGTTCCCAACTAGAATCACAGAACTCAATCACATCCAATGGTAAACACAAGTTGTTTCTTTACATGTCAAGTAAGGCACACAGCTCTTGTACAGTAATGAGTAATCTATTATTTCTGTGCCTCCCTCAGAAAGTCTGTCCCTTAACTATGCTTCAGAGCAACCCTGAGTTGTTACTGATACCACAGACCATAAATCAAATCACAAAAAGATCAAAGCACAGAATGGAAAATCATTTTGGGCATTTAAAAATCCAAAAACTTAACAATCACGCGTGTGCATCTACAGGCCTGATACAAGTACCCACATTTCTTAGGCCTTCTCAAGTGCAAAATAAAGTATTCCCAAATTGTATATTTCTTAAATTAGAAGCATTGCAAAAGCATACAATGCCAAATCCCATTCCATCTCTATAGATTGTCATTTATTATAACACTCTTAGAAAAAAGAGAGCTGGCCTCCTAATCCAGATATGTCTAACAAATGTTCAAAGGTTTCTGTCAAGATGGGTTAGTTTTAGAATTTTATCTCTCTGCTGGTTATTAAACCTGACTATAAAAATATTAGGATGTTTTTCCTGGAGCAGAAGTTAAAAGACAGCACACACAAGTGACAACATCAAGTTGTGTGAGATGAAGACAATGAATGTATACACAATACAGATTCCCAGTGAGTGAGAACAGACATTCAGAAGTGGTTCAATGAGAAATCTAAAACACATCCCTCCCATTATGGACAAAAAATAGAGTCTCATCCTCACTTGAGTAAGGAAGAGTAAACACCTGGATGGTATATGACAGCTACTCAAACCCAATCGTGTCTCTTTGTCATCTAATCAGCATGATAATGTATGCAACTCCTCAAGCAGTAAATATGTGATTCAATGACTACAATGACAAGTTATGAAGTCACATAGAAAATGTATGCAAGAAAAGCTAATTTCTCTTTCCTCTATTTTTTTTATACCTTACACGCTCCTTTAGCATGTACAAAGCAACAATGTTGGTCAAAACACAAAAGTTGAATGTGAATTCATGTGATTAAGACAATTCATTTCTCCTCCTTACCCAAAATATGAAAATATTTCAAGCCTCACTAACAATTATTAAAAAATAATAATTCCAAGAGTATAGATTCACTGCCCAGAGTCACTACATCTGTTGTACGAGTGCCTTAAGCTTTGTTATGCAGTTGCAGAGCCAGATTGAGCATGCCCAGCAACATGTTCAGCAAGTGATGTATTTCAGCTGGTTTTTGTCCTTATAGATACACACACATGTTTTGACAATGCTCTCATATGAAGGATATCGCTGTCAGGAGCAATCTCTTTGCAGCTATAATGCATAGTCTTTCAGAAAACCATGCAGAAGGGCTAGAAAAGTTACTGTATTTAGGAAACATTGTCTTATCAAATCTTTACCTGTATTTACCATGAGAACAGTAAATCTTTTCTAACAACTCCCATCCACTACTTAATGTGCAAAGGGAATGTATGGGTTTATAGACATAGCCATTTGCTTTATTAGAAAACATTACTGACAGCCCTTTGGGAACATTAATACCTGGTGGTTATTTTCTGCTTTTTAATACTAAAATGAAGACCTCAGTTCTTATATGTGCAATAATATTGTTGTTTCCATAAAAACAGATTTCTGTTACTCAGACCTTAGACTGTTTTCACAGTAGGTCTGGTTACATGAATTCTAATTATCTTCAGCAGAAAAAAAAATGTGGAAAACTCTTGGAGTCATGAATCTCTAATGTATAACAGTTTATTCTCTGTAAATAACTTACAGAGATTATGCAGAGGATAGTGTTTTCCCTTCCAGAAAGAAAAGAATTATTTTCATAGAATTTACTGCAATAAATACTAGTGTGAAAGACCTTAGTAGTTAACACCAAATGAATCTTTCAGTCTGAAAAAAAAAAAAAACAGATGAAGTCCTCAGAAAGCAGCTAACAGCTAAAGAGGGAAGAAGATATTTTAGATGAAGATTCATAAGAACATACAGTTCATCTCCAAAAGCAGTTGGAGCTAAGACAGCAATAGCTCAGTGACATATTTTAACTTTTTTATCTGCAAGGAATTGAGGTGATTATTTGCAGCTTCTGAAACAAAGCATACAGTTTTGCTAAGGATTAGGTTAACAATCCTGATTTTATTTTCTTTTTTTTTATAGAGAATAACCCTATTCCATTATCTGAAAAAATGGTCGAGAGATATTTTCTACAGCTCCCATCTCTGTGAATTTGATTACAACACTATGGTTGAAGTGAAGCTGTTCCAAAAAGAATCTTCCTTTATACTTAAGCCTCTCAATCTACTAACCATAAATTTCTAGAAATGAATTGCTCTGACTTCCTACCCTAAGAATAGAGACTAACAGATGAGGTAACACCACAATATAAAAACTTTCCTCACTTTTCTTTCACAGAACTTATGGCTTTTCTACCCACTTAGGCTCCTTTTTTGTCAAGTTTTCATACTAGTCTTTCTCGTGTGTAATCATTTACATGAATATTCACTATTACCTCTTACTGTCTGGATTGTTGCATCAGGAACAGGACTCCAGATGAGGAAGAAAGCTAAGAGGGTTGGGGATTTTTTGTTGGTTGGTTAGGTGCTTGGGTGTTTTTTGGTTTTTGTTTTGTCTATTTTAGTGGTTTTGTCATTGTTCTGTTGGGTTTTATTATTATTTTGAGGGACAGGGTTCCTTTCTTTGTTTTAATTTTGGCTTGTTTGATTTTAAATCACAGTAAATGAAATATCAGCTATTACTTTAAAAGCAACCTTGGCAATGCAAGATACATTTTGGAAACCAAAATACAGTAGATTACTAACATTCTAATTGCACATTACTAAACTTTCCTAAGGAAGACTAAAGTAAGATTTCTAGCTTTCACATGTCAGAACCACAATACATTTCCTATTTAATATTCAGTACTTCCTCAGCTTCTGATTTCCACAGACAATTAAAACACACCTATCTTTGAAGATGTGTTTCAAAATGTACATTAAGTAGTTAATGAAACAAGTTGCAACTTGAAAAAAGAAGTTTTAAAAGTTACTGTACTTAAAGAAGAGATAAAATTGTCAAGAAGAAATTAAAGTATACATTGAACGTGTAAGCACCTCATCATAGCGGTGCATTTATGGTACTTAGATAGCTACAGTCCTAACTCCTATTTCCTACCTCACTGGAGTTTCTACTAACAGCAGAAAACTACTCAAGCTTTCATGACTTTTGTCTTTAAGATACTGCATCTGTGTCACATTATGAATTTGAGCAAGCTAATGAATCCACATTCCCAGATTTTTACACATTGAGAGCTGCTTTTACAGAAAAGCTGTAAAAGACAACATGATGATTAATCTATTTGTAATATGTTCTATCTGTTCTGTTTCTTGTGGCTTCTCTGCATTCTCTCTCAAATAAAGTTTTACTCTTCTATTTTCTCCATCTTCTTCAAAGACTTCCTGAAACACCACAGGATAAACTAAGACAAGCATGATTGGAGAGAAAATAATTTTCACTACTCTCCAGGAAGCCCCCAAACCACACACTAGGCACCTATGTTTACACAACTGAAATAGCACAATGGGTGGATTTTGTAGAAGTGATGGATTCCAGTAAAACCAAACACATACATCCATTTTCTTCACTTTCAATTCCACAGCAGAACACCTATCTCTAAAAATGGAAGAAATTTTAAAAGAATTACAAATACTATTCTCTTCAGAAAAAATATTACCTTTAAGAGTGACTATACTATAATGACAAAGCAATGAATTGATACAATGAAATATTGTATCAGTTTAATCTAAAATTAACACCTTTTAGATTATTTGATGGAGAGATGAGAGCCTGCATCCTCCTTTCACTTAAAGAAACTGAACAATTTAGGACATTTTTTCATACACCTGTGCCTTCATACATCTCATGTTAAACTCATTATCCAATAACAATATCAGTCAGTTAATTACAGCATGTTTGAATGCTGTTGGTGTAAGATTTACAGCATAGAATCTTGGAGTTCTACATTTAAGGCAGAAGAGAGAGTTTTGTTCCACTGTTCAGTCCTGTAGATCTAATTGTTCATAAAAAAACATTAAACAGTGGCAACTGCTGATGTTTAACTACTTCACCTTCCACTCAGTAAGGGAAAACAGAAGCTGACATGAGCTTGCAAGCAAAGTAGTCTCCTACTTTTGTCAAATCAAATAAAAATGAACTTTAAAGATACTTTGGTGCTCCAGTTACAAAATGAGTTGTTACTGTCTTTTGTACACTTCTAGAATAAAAGAGACACACATTCTTCTCAACATTCATCCTTAGAATTTGAAATTCCAGGTAGGTGTCTCTTCATTTAACCCATAATATTAATCTGTTTCCTTTTATGTAAAATGTAATTCTGATCCAGAAATAAGCATAAACATGTCAAACCAGAGTTTAGTAAGGAATGGACTAGGTACATTATCCCGCTCTTTAAAGAAAATTCTCATTGCCAAGATACAGGCACAACACTTGCAAGGGTTGTAAACAACAACTTCCATAGCAGGGAATTTAATTTATCCTCTGAGAAATAAGGTCAGGTATATTTAAATAAAAAATAGCAACAGCAACAAAATTAAAACAAAATAAAACAACAAAAACAGGTGCTTGAACTATTCAGCACTTTACAGTTGATGACCTATTGGTCTTAAAAATATACAGAATTCCTTCTAATCAGCACTTGAGATTATCTACCTATTAAAAAAACCATAGCAAAAAAGGCTCACTGAAATAGAGGGAGCAGATCAAGAATTAGAGACAGGAGACTGCTTTCAAAAAGCATTCTAGGATAACCTTCTTCTTGTCTAGACATTTTTAACCCTTAGCTAGTGTAGATTCTAAGTTTCACTGCTGCAGATGGTTCACTTATGCAGACCATGTGAAAATATCATAATTAGGCAGTTTTCCCTGATGGGCTGCTGAACCCTGTACACTTTCAGAATCAAAATCAAGGTGTTTAACTCCCTGGGCAGAAATTCTGTCACCATGTTCTACAACATATCTATGACATGAGAGAAGGACCAGGGATGGTCTCTGTGTGGTAAAACTCTTACACGTCTGCTGAAGGTGGCATTTATGGGAGGCTTGGGTGACAGATAGTAGATGCTGCAATTTTGCAAATTCAGTAATAGTTGGTGCTGCTTTGGTAGGTGGGTGGCTGCATTTCAAATTTAAGTTTAATCTAAACACTGTTTGCTATACATGCCGCCTAGATATGCAAAGACAGAGGAAAATATGGGTTTTTTGCTTGTTTCTTTACATGCAACATATTTTTCCTAGTATGAGGTAACTGAAGTGTTTAGATAGTAACACCTATTCCCCATTTAAAAAGTGATATTTTTCAGATTAAAAAATTAAGAACAGTTTGAGCAGAACTTTTTCTCAAGAGATATAAAGTACAAGTGAAATAATTTTATGCTAAAATTAAAAAATACTTGTGATGGTCATTAAATAAAAAAACCACTGTGGATATATTTTAGAGACAAAATTTGATGGAAAATCATCTTGAATTACTAAGATGATAAAGTTATAAATGCTCTGATGTTTTTAAGATTTAGGAATAAATCTTAACTGACATCTTAATGAAAAGTTCTTATACTGTGCAGTACACCTGCTTGTTCAAAAGGAACTCAGTATCTGAGGATAAGAAAAGCAATAAAGAAGGTTGAGATATTAAAGCCCACCACTTTACAGGTCTGGAATATTTATCTACTTATTCTATTTTTAATTCATCTGACCATCTTCCCTCTGTCTGGTCCATTTGGCATACACTTTTTGTCTGCCCTTACTGTCTGGAGATCATCTCAAAATGACAACAGAAACACAGCATGATATGCAGTATGCATCTCCTAGCTTACCACACTTAGAAGAAAACAAAATAAATTAACAGTCATGTGAGTCAAAATCCCCTCCCAATCACTTTTAAAGAAGGAAAGAATAAAAGAGTGACATTTTCTATGTCTGATTAGAGAACCCCATATTTAAAAAAAATAGGTACTCATGTCACATCAATACACAACTATTTCACTTTCTTATAAATGAACTGCATGCCTCAGGATAAGATTCTCTGCTAGGAACATGCACAGACCATTACACCTCTACAAAGCCAAGAAATATGGTTTGGTTTTTTTTAAATCCAGTATATCTACAATATAGTTCTACTAACACATACTTTCTTATGGAGATGTTAATAACTGCCTGTAATAATTTCACTGATATTAATTTATAATCTGCTTCCACCTATTAGCAAAAAAAAAAAAACAAAAAAAACAACTAAAACCTTTCAGCATTGGTATTATCTGAAAGTGTATTTTTTATCAATAAAAGTTAAAAAGGCATTCTTGGAAAAAATTACTACCCTTGCCTGTTTTACTGCTGTCTATAGTTGCTATTTCCTTTACAAAACAGAATTCTCCTCTACAGCAAGAGGGATGCTGTGATTACTCATGAGTTGCAGCACACTGCTTAGAAAAGAAATACATATTTCAACATGGAAGCAAGAGAAATTCACTATTTGTTTAGAGATTGCTGATGCTTGAGTGAGGACATTGTTTGGTTTAGCTTTACTATTTCAATAGCAATTTCAATATCTATTATGGATTAGCTCACCTTCCTATAACTGACTTAATTTCCTCTTTTAAGTTGGTTATTTTTTTATACAGACACACTGTTTATTTTAAATAGGTATCTTTTAATTTCCTTTTTTTTTTCCTCATAAACAAGTAAAGCTCATCTTGGTCATATCTCTCAGACTTTCTTAAAAAGAAAAACAAAACAAAGGAAGAGAATTCACTCATGTATTAGTTTAACACAATTAAACATACAACATTAGAATACCAATTGAATTTGTACACATAGATCTTAATTGTTCTAGCAGATTCTCAAACTGTTCCTTCACAGCTGTTGAAGAAATAAAGTAAATTAGCCAGTAAGCTTCATCTGAACAGCCACAATACATTTTCCCTCTCTCTCCTGCCTCCTATTTTAAGTCATTCTCTTTTTTAAGGTCTGATCTTCCCAGCCAGAGAGCATGCAGAGATTATCAAACATGGAACCAGGTGATTTCTAAAACATCCCTGTAGCTACTGACAACCACCTCCCATCAGAGGACTTTTCACTATCCAAATTTTCCATTTCCTCAGGAACAAATTTTCCTAATCAACTCTTACATCCCTATTTAAACTTGCCATCTCACTGTATGCAACTAAAAAGCTGTACTGTTCCAACCCAGGCAGTAATACTGGGTCATAGGTAAGTGAAAATATGGAGTCACACACTCTTCTCATACAAAGGCAGAAAGCTTCACTGATGAACTCAAAATCTGACTCCAACTTTCTCTGGAGTTTTACCACTGTTCTAGAGAGTGAGGTGATCCATGAAACATCTCCTTAAATATTGCATTGTACCTTTTTAAGCATTGCACTTTGCAAAAACTGGGTTTTTTCTTTTTCTCTCCATGCCAAAATTCAAAACTGGTTATTCTGCCATTTGTAGCTTTGTAAAGACACAAAAAACTTGCCTGCACTTACAACCCTTAAACACAATTTTCAAGAACATGCTTACAAAATATGCATAACTTGGCACTGATGACTGTGGTGGGGTAACCTTGGCTGTACACCAGGTACCTAGCCAAACTCTATTGTCATCTTATTGCAAAAGTCCCATACCTTTTCACTGATTTCTCATGGGCAACTCCTCACAGCACAACCAACTCCAACTCTCTCCTCAACTAGCGAGCCCACTCTTTTGTAGCACTCTTCTTCTTATTGGACACAGCTATACCCTATTAAGGGCAAGGCTGTTCCTAATCTTTGGTGATTAGTACAGCTGTAACTCCTCAGGTGTGAGACTACCTTCTGCACTGTTTTCTTACATTCTATCCCTCTACAAAACTCTACCACTCTGCTTCTCAGCAGGATGAGGGGAGAAAATAAGAAACTCAATCTTAGCCAAGTCCAATATAATGACTCTTGAGGAAAATGAGAATGTGTTGTTATGCTGCTTCAAAGAGCTTAATAAAACTAAGCCTGCCCATTTATGCAAGTAACATGCTATATTGCCAAATATCATGCAAATTGAGATTTAAAAAAAAAAGGAAACATTTCAGCAAACTACCCAAGCACAGTTTGACTAAAACAAGAGTTATTCTACAGCACAGTCAGAGATCAGAGACGTGAAAGCAGTTTTCTTTTGATCAATACTGATATGGTTCACAGAATCACAGCAGAAAGCAGTCAACCAGAGTTCACCGTTGGCAAAAGAAATCTGACCTCCAGGGCTGGGATCCTATCATGTTTGAGACCCAGACAGGACAAAAATATTATTCATACACAAATTAATCATTGCCATTCTCAAAGCTGCCTTCTAAGGAATGGGGTGAATGAATTAAAAAGAGGACTAACTTGAAATGGTCCCTTACAGAGAAGCCACATGTAAATAGCAGTGCTTTGAACAACAGCAGTGCCCATCACCTGCCTTTCTCCCAACACAGATCTCCTATTTGTCAATAAAACTATGAAAAATTACAGAAAAGGCATCTGCTCTATATATTGGTCATTGGGTTGAAATACAGCTGGGTAAGGTTTTGAAATTTGCATTATCTAAAGAGTGCACTATGACTTTAGGCTGAGACACATTTTGTCTTTAACAAGATCTTACATTGAGGGAGCTTTATGGGAATTAGTCTGTCTTATTTTTTTAAAATACAGATGCTAATGACACCAAAGAGTTAAAATTTCACAACATAGGCAATTTCCCACATATCTGGAGTCATTCCTTCACCATTTATAGAAAAAAGAGATCACTACATATAGACAATATGTTATAATCAGGAAAAAAAAAAACCCAAACCAAACCAAAACCCAAAGCCCCCAAACAGTCAATCATCCAGCCACTTCACTGGAGTCCAACTTGACTTAAGGATTCTAGCTGATAAGAGAATGCAAATAGTTAACTCCTACATCATTATGCAAGGTGATGTTCAGTGAAGGGAATACAGGAAGGCACTGCCTCTTCTGTCAGGCCACATTTTCAGAGGCATGTCACATAGAAAAAAAGTTGAAAGTTGAAAAGTTGAAAGTCTTGAGTTCTGCAAGCAGTAGAAAGCTCAGGTTTACTGCTCAACAAAAGATAGCACAGTCCATCTAACTTTTATTGCCACCAGGTAACCCAAGAAGAGGCAATAAATCAGATCAACAACTGATGCTAATTTGGGCAGGATTATCTCAGCAATTATGCCATATTCTCCTACTCCACTTTCAAAATGAAGTCTCAAGCCATTATTGAGGTAAACTGTGCAAACAGAGAAAGGTTATTTCTGATTGCTTTCCCATGAGAAATGTCTTCTTCAAGGAAAAGAGGGTTCTCAAGGCAATTTGTGAGCATAGTACCATACTATGTCTAGTATGGGTACCCTGTATCTACCAGGAAAGCCTGACTTACTTACAGTCTTGATCATTGTGTAGTGATCCATACCTGGAAAAATAAGCATAAAATTATGGTTTCTTCTAGTTCAGTAGCATTTTTACACTTACATTACACCACGGTAAACAATTACACACTTTGCAAGACAGAGAAAGGTGTGAAAGGCGTTACTTTTTACCTTCCCTTCACTGTTTCTCAGCAGAATGCAAGTATAAAAATGATGCCAACTGCCTGCAGTAAGAGTCACTTATCTCCATCAAAGAATTTCAAGCATTTTTCAAACAACCAATTTCCTCTACCTTCACTCAAAACAAAAAAAACCCCACCCCATATTAGGATTTAGTTAAGCAAAGCAAGCCACCAAAGAAGTTCCCTAAGGTCAAAGATAAGTCAACTGAAGAAACTCTTATGTTTCCAACAGACCTTATTCCCAATCCCCTGCCCAAGCCTTTATGTCACATCCACACTTTGTAAGGGCATTATCCATAAAGGCCCTAATTTCTTTTTTCTATCTATTGTGGTTGCTCCATATCTCCTTTTCCTTTACTGCAGGCCATAGAAAGGACTCACTAATCCTCCTCTCATACACATGCCTGTTTTTCTGACATGCTGATGTTCATGTAGATGTGAGTTTGCACTTCTTCCCTTTTCCTCACAGTGGGTGAAGCTTAAGTTATCTTTATGTTGAATGATAGGATAAACACAAAAGCAGAAAGAAATGAAAACCAGATAAAAAAGAACAAGATAAGCAACAGCAAGAAGTTTCACAAATCTCCTCAACTGATGATGCTGGGCTGTGACAAATCAGGCTTGTACAGATTCTGTCATAAGCTGGCAAAAAGACAATACAACTTTTAAAGGTCACATCCCTATTTTCAAAACTCAGCACTAAAACAAGATATTGCCTTTAATTGTATTTTACTGGCTAATAACTGTGTTGATCTTCCCTTTTTCAAGTGCTGACATGAGTTACGTGCTTGTGAAACACAGTTGCCACTCTTAGGTTAGCTAAATTTCATAAAAATACAAATATCAGTTAAGAAAGCAGCAGCACTTCCATTATGAGATGGTGCCATTTATCTCTTCTTACAAGGACCATGCTTTCTCTAAGAAACCAGTCAAAATCTCCAGTCCTTTCCAGAGAAAAGGTCATGCTCAGCTTTCAGACATGCTTTTATTCAGCTACATGTTAATTAAGAACTTATCAATGCACATTTACCTGTAGATGCCTCACCAGCAGGTACTTCATTTTAAATCACATTAATTGTTACGCTGAAGTATGGCACTGACTAATCATATCACAGGTTATGTAATTTCATCATAAAAGTCCTCTCTAAGTACATGGTATACATGCTTACAAAGTGATTTTAAAAATGTAATTCCAATGTTGAAGCATTAAGTGCAGACTAAAAAAGTTTTAAGTATTTCCTGTATGTCCCATGGTAGGTCATCTTAGAATTTACTCCTCTAAGACACTTAAGCAGACAACCATTTTTCTTTTCTCAGTGCCATTTATTGCAGTAAACTAGCACTTGCTTATCATAACTGTTCCATGTGCATCATGAAGATGTGATGATCTATGTCCTTAAGTCCCATTTCTCACTTCCTCTTTCACCAGCCTGTCAGCATCAGGAAATTCAAAGCATAACAATTATGACAATTAGCATCAAAACCATTTGGCCATGACCCTACTATTTTTTTCAGAAACAATGAACATTACCAAGTCAACACTTTGTGAGAGAGAAAGCTGAGCTGGATGTTGGGATAGCACAATAAAAGTACTGTGGTGAGATGTGTGTGCAATCAGCCATACAGGGACTTAAACTAGAAGTGGTCTTATTATGCAAACAGCAGTCTCTGGTATGCAAATAAACACAAACAAAGCACAACACGGGACTCTTGAATAATACCAGCTGCTGCTGGCAGTCAAGAAATCATTTCTTACAATCACTTAAAAATAAACAAGACACACACACCCATTCTAAACATGATTTTCATATATACGCCTTAAGTGATCACAGGATATGACAGGAATGTTTTTAAAATTCAAAAGTCTTCAACAACTTTTGGCCCTCTAATAGCACATGTTCTAGTTTACCTACTTGTCTTGCCCCTGGGCCATCACCACTGACACAGCTATGTAGGGTTTCAGGCTTTCATTGGGGTTGCAGAATTTAATTGCGTAAACCAGTTTATAAAAGTAGAGTAACCTAATATACATAGGAGTAAACTGGAAGCAAAGGACAGACCCAAAGGACAGACAAAAGATGGAAAGTGTGGGTTTGAAGCACTATTAGCAGCCTTCATCTACTTTTGCCCCTGACCCCCTACTAAAATAAAGGAGAAGAATACATGTAGTTTTGAGAACAGCCAGAAGCAAGTACCAAAGAAGAGACTCTTAAGTCCCCTTTTGTTTTAGAGTTCTTGAAGCAGCAATACTGAATCTGCATTACAATGCTTTGCCTCTGGGCAGCAGCAATACCATAGTATACTACTTTAACTATAAATGTTTAATCACTGCCTATGATCTCAGCACAGTCCACCAGTTTCATTTTGTGAGCATGGGCCAAGCTGTGCAGAAATATCCTAAATCAAGGTTTAACAGCATCAGTTAGAAATTATTCTGGCTGTGAATCCTCTTATCTCCTCTTATTCATACTCCCCAGCTCTGAAGGCAGATTGCTTTTCCAGCACAACTGTTTTACCTAAAGATGCACCCCACAATGCAGAGCACGTAGACAAGCAAATTAACTCCCAGTCACATTAATGTTATCTAGACTTCAGTGATATCCATACTCCTACAAGCTACAAAGCCAGCTGTCTGTTTTCTCTGAAGTTTAAAAGTCATAGTAGGACCCAGAAAAACTGAGAAAATGAGACTGATCAATTTCATTTCAATAATGCTGGTTTGCATAAAAAAAGGGACTTTCTGCTAAGTAAAAAAGAGATTCCCTTATCCACTGGAAGAAAAGGAAAAACTGGAAACAAGGTAGGATATAATGGGAAGGTCCATTATGTGATATATTAAACTAAATATTCAGACCCCTGGGGCATAAATATGTAACAAACTGACATTCAACATCCTGTAGGGTAATTATGAGCAACTGCACTAGAAATCCTGAGTGAACTATTCACCTTCTGCATTGACAGAAATGCACTGGCATAACCTGACTTTAATAAAGGATTGATATCTCCACCATTGTGTTTTAATGAATTCTGATTTGATATTAGTAACAGCTTGCCCCATATTAGTGTACTGGTGATGGCCTCCTACAGTGTCTCTTTGAAAATGAAATTAAATTAGCATCATAGAACAACAGATTTTGTAAACTCTAGTGAATAATCTAAAAAACTGGTCATTTGTAAACTGATCTAAAAGAAGTCTATAGGACATTAACACAAGGAAAATTCTGTGAAATCATTTACTTAGAAGGTAAATAATTAGCTCTGAGCCTGTGAAATTTGTGCTAGGGATTAATGTGTGTCTATATTTTAGACAGTTAACTGGATTTGCAAAATATAACAAAACTACATAACCCTTCACAAGGTAATGTTATTTTCTTGGTACTTCAGTGGATGATTCTCCTGTGCATGTGTGCATTTTGTGCAGCTCTTTTTGTAGTCATGTAGTTGTTTTACCTGAGTTTGGATAACATACCTCTGAGCAACCATTGCATGATATTTGGAAAATTACTGCATTGGGAAGCCCCATTGCTTCAACTGAGGCTACAATCTACTTTTCAGGAGAATCCTTTTAGTTGCTCCCACAAACATGTACCACAGATCTGATCAGCTGCTTTCCCACAAGAAACTGCTTCATTCTAATGAATAGTTTGTGATTCTTTGCTATGTTTTCCACTCTAGCAAAATGGAGCTGCAAGAGGTTGAATCAGTAGAGGGTACAATTATCCCTTCTCCAAAGCAACAAGTGAAAGACCCTTGGATGTCTTGTATGCAGGATTGCTATCTTTATTTAAACATTTCCAATACATCACAAGCTTTGTATTGGTTTATTCCACTAATTTTTTATCTTATGCAGTTTGAGATTTATATATTGCCCTTTGTCCATTGCTTTAGTCATATCTATCTTCCCTTTAAAAATAATTAAAAAAAAAACCACAAAAAAAGAAACAATAAAAAAACACCCATCCCCTGAATAGATACAGGCCTTCTTACCTCTTATTTTCAACAATAAAAAAAAACCCAAATCTTTTGGGAGTCAGTAAGAAAACCTTGCAGGGTTTGTCTGCCTTCAAACATCATGCATCTTGTATAACAGATCAAGCTTTTAACTTAATATGCTCTGCTTACTGTAACAAGACAAAATGACAGGGGTCCAGATTCCAGCTCCAAAAAAGACATGTGATGCATTTTGGAAGCCCACTCTTCTCACCTCTCCCCTCCACTGAAAGCAAGGGGCATACCTGTTTTGATATTGTTGTTGTAAAGTGCTCATTAAATTAAGGCTCATAGCAGGGGGCAAGAATACTTTTGACTAAATCTGTTAGCCAGCCTCCTGCAGTGACTCTCCTCTGGATTCCCCAGCAGGCATCTCTTTGATGTGCTTATAATAAATGGAATACAACTGGGAGAAATCAGAAAGGGCAATGTTGACAACTGTCATAACAGGTTACAGCTTGAATGGCAACAGAGCAGAAGGTCTCTCTGTCTCTCTGTTGCTCTCCTACCTCAGATCTCCTTAGCATCATTTCTGGTAGGCATCCAATCTCCATTAGCAAGAGTTTCTGGAAAATTTCATTTCTCCCTAAATTCTCTCTCTCTCTCTCTCTCTCTCTCTGCTGTAAATATAATGCACTGTTGCAGTCCGCCAGGTCTTCTAGATTAAATGGTTTTGCAACTCTCACAGCATATCCACCATGATAGGCTAAGTGCCAAGATATAATTGGTGATACATAACAGAAATTACAAGCAATATTAATAGAGGATATATTTCAAGAAAAGAACTATTTTCATTCCAGAAGCATTTTTACGCCATTAGGTAAAGGGCAAAAAATGTTAATGCTACTAAATATGGTATAATTCCTCAGCAACCATTTTTATCTGATGAATGCTATATATTTATGTCATACTGCAAATTGCCACATAAATTATCTCATTTTGTCAGCACTAGAAAATTTGGAATATATGACAACTTTAAAATATTGACTAATGGCTGATAATTTTGCATACTGCTTCATATATTGTGAAAACATACGTTTTTTTAAAATAAAACATTATATGCATTAAAATACACATGCAGACTAATTTAATTGGTAATAGTAACTGTAAATTCCCATGAAGACAGGAAAATTATATCTCATCCCTGTTCTAAGCATTTCAATATCTAATAATGTTTTCAGCTCTTATTAACATGTTCCTTTGCAATATTAACCATTAAGATGAAGGCCTAAAACCCTTAAAGGCTTAAAACTTAAAAAAATTAAGCCACATAATAAAAGCTGTTTGAAGGCTAAATACAAAATCAAGGAAATCAAAGAAAAAAAGTTAAAGAAAAACAAATTTCACACACAACTGCCCCCCCTGCCACAGTCTAATGAGATGAAAGGCAGAAGGTGCTTGATTTGAGATTTCACTTTTTCAAATCAATCTAGAAAATTCCTGTTACAACTGAGGCTGATGATATGCAATCCAACTGGCTTTTAGGAATCCTAATTTCTATTATCCTGCAAAAAATAGCCTCCATGTTAGTAGGAATTAAAGCTTTTCCAACTGAAGGATGCCAAAACGTAAGCTAATACTGAGCAATAGTGGATCATCATCGTGTTCTTGTTCTGAATGACAATTTGGTGAATATGTGAGACAAGCCTGAGGCCTAACCATGACTTCCCACAGAGAGAGGAGGAGCAGGCAGCATGGTATAAGCCTCACAGCAACACTTTCAAGTGCTGTATTTCAAAAATAAATCTCAGACTGTATATGGCAGAGAGGACACAGGGACAGAAGGTATTAACCCTCCAAAGAACAATGTTTTAAGTTTTCACATTTCAAAATCTTTCTGAAATTCATCATTTATAGAGGAAGCAAAGAACAAGGATAAAGTATTGATAAACAAAAACATACCAGTGATGAAATCACAGCACTGTTAAACTGAATAAGGGCTTATGCCAAACTTGAAGAGTAAGAGCAGTTTCAATAATTTCCACAAGAATGAATAATGACAAACTATCTAGGGATTCCGTTTTACTCAACATATGCAAACATAGAGAAGATTATATTCTTGGACATTGAAGAAATTATTTGAAATGAGATGTCACATATTCTTTGAAGTCACTCTTGTTAATACACCATTGGGTTATTGTCACTGGCCTTAAAAGTTTGCTGTCATACTATTTAATTGGAAATTCCAAGCTAATCTAAGTTCTCCTATCATGTTCCTGTCCATCAAACCAGTGTAATAGCTATTTTAAGCTTTTCCATGTGTGGGAGATCAATGATACTGAAAAAATCACTTCATTGAAATATTTGTGTAATTAATTCTCAAAACCAACTGAAACAACACAAAAAAAGAGGTGCAAAATACAATTTTAAAGCAATGGTATTTCTCATCTTGACTAGGGACCAGGGATTAGAACTTCTATAAGCTTGTGTAAGGTTCTCAGTATGCACCAAAAGACCTCTCCTCCATGCCCACAATTCCATCTCCAGCTTTCTGTACTAAACAGAGATGCTGAATTACATTCTAACCAGACCAGCACTTGGAGTCATACCTCAAAATATTCCACTTGTTTTTAACACAATATTATGTTACCTCAAAAGTTGCCAGAGATAAAAGACTCAGTAATCAAATCTGTAGAAGTTATTATAAGGAAGAGGAATTGAAAGTCAAAAGATCTCCGACTTGGCATGCAGGTGATATCAGACTCATATACGTCTTTCCAAAATCTGATGCAACATGATGGCCTCCAGCTTCCTTAGAGCAACAAAGATATCCTGTTTCTCTACCTGCACAGCAAAGAATTCCATAAGCATCACTAAGAAAAAAGGCTCAAATTATTTACTTCAGAAAGACACTAGTCAGGTGAGACACCGCCTATCCACACTGTCTCAATGTATCGCCTTGAAAGGCTCTACAAGAAAATAGCCTGCTGAAAAGCTGTTGACTTACAGTGATATTTGTTTTCTAAGCATCTCCTTAAATCTCCTGTTCTGTTCCATTCTCCCTAAATCTCCTAGTCTGTTCTGAAGAAAACAAACAAACAAAAAAAATTAATAAGATACTCCTATTTTAACTCACCATGAAAAGCAAAACCATACTAGGACTTAGCTGATTTCAAATCCAGCTTCTCTTTTTTTACTTATTCCAGAAGAAAAATAAAAAAGAAGAAAACAATTTGTATTTTACTAAAAGTGATTCAAATATGACATGAACTGTAGCTTTTCAAAATTCTAAATTTTAGTGATTCTTCTTTTATATAAAAATGTAGATAGCACTGAAGCAGAATCTCAGAACCTAAAATCAGCTACAGCATAATCTTAGATTAAAAAATTAGAAAAAAGTCAGCACAAAAGAAATTAAAATAATTTCTATAAATGGCACTAAACTTTAAAAACCTCATATGATTATGCTTTTAATTTTTTGCATTGCATAGGTATAGTTACAGTTACTTTCTTAAGAGCTTCAATGGCTTAAGTTTTCAGCATTATACAGAAATTCTAGCAGAATTGCTAGCAGAAAGGATTGTCTGAATGCTTCTCTATCAATTTAAGAAGAAAACCTTCCAAAACACCTCCACTGGTCTTTTAAATTAAGGTTGTTTGCTTTCTACTGTAGAATCATAGAATCACAAAATGGTTTGGGTTGGAAGGGGCCTTGGAGATCGTGTAATTCCAACCCCACAGCCGTGGGCAGGTACACCTCCCACTAGACCACGCCAGCCTGGCCTCAAACACTTTCAGGGATGGGGCATCCACAGCTTCTCTGGCAACCTGTTCCAATTCCTCACCACTCCCACAGAAAATAATTTCTTTCTAACATTCAGTCTAAGCTTACTGTCTTCCAGTGGCACTCAGAATCACAGAAATTCCTGTAAGTGAAAGAATAAACTCTCAACATGTGTGTGGTAACAAAGACAAAAATAACAGCATTTTAAGGGGGAAAGTGGGAGAGGAGAGAAAAGAGTAAGGTTGCTTTTTATGGCACAATGATTTGGAAGGTTGTGACTTGCATGAAAATCGAAACAGTTTCTCTAAAGTAAGCCAAGGATTCATCTTCTATAACAAACACTAGGAATTTTTATAAGCTGTTATTCAACCAAAACTCCCCAAAACTTCAAAATAACAAATCTAACTTTAGCTTTCAAAATCTTGTCTAATTTTAGGAAATCTTTATATCAGCATGTACCAAAAAATATTTCAGTGCCTTTAGCTGAGTAACTTTGTGATTCATGCAAGGTAATGAGTTTGCTGTTGGTATTGTTCTTTTCCAATTAGCTAAAAAATGTTTCTGCAATTTCACCTTGCCAGTAGGTAAGGCCTAATTGCCTGAGTTTTGAGTTAGTATGAAATTCATCTCTTGCAAATTCTATCTGTGGATACATGACCGCTATCATTTTATGAATATTTACCTCTTAGAGAATGATTTTACCTATTTTAAGTATTTAAGTTCTCTCAAATTAAGTATTAAAGTTCAGCCAAACTTATATCAGAAAGATAAATCCAACATTAGATTGCCCTTGTGGGTCCCTTTCAACTGAACCATTCTATTCTGTTTATTTTAGAATGATAGCGGCATTAATAACCATTATTGCATTAATAGCACTGATCACTGAGCATACACAATAGGTGCTTATCATAAGACAATCAAGCCCAAATTTTGCATGCCCCAAAACTTAGAAATTACAGCACACATATATATGATTTTCAAATAGGAAGAAATATCTTTGGAAGTTTAGCTCTGGTATTTTTATTAGGTTCTCAGAATAATATCAAGAATTTATATAATAATCCAAATCCTACTTCAAAGTATTTCCATTAGTTAAAGTCACTGAAACCACTTTTGTTCACATTCAGAGGCAAAAGAAAATATATGTTGAAAATTAAACGTTATTTTTGCAGCTACACTGGAAGTTGAAGTGGTTTTTGCACTTTAATAGGTAAAGAAAATACATTTTTATGGTAAAAAGTAAGTGTCCTGGTATAAAACTACAGTTTTAAAAACATCTTCTCAGCTACTGTCAAGCCCTAAAAGTATCCACTTTACACAGCTGGGGCAGCACCTTCATTTTAGAAATCAGTTGTTTCCAGATCTCACCTCAGTATTTGATTATTCAGAAACTTACCAGGTTTTGGGACAACTTTGCTAGAACTTTGCTTTTCTCTTACTCATTTCTAAGCTGCCTGAATACTCATTCTAGTAACAATATGCACCAACACTGAATAAAATGCACTATTGTATATCAAGCCCCGTGAAGACAGATTAGTGATTTAAAGGTAATACTGCTGTTCTGAAAGGTACAACATTGTTGTTAGATGTGCTGTTAGATGTTTATTTGCTTTGCCAGACTTTAGAGACTGAATCACTCACTGGATGAAATGGCATGAGTTTTGTAGTAAGGAGAGCTCTAAAAATAGTCTAAGCTATAATTTAAATGCAAGGCATTAAAAATGTATATGTTGCTCTATATAATGCAAATACACCTTAATATCATTATGTTTTTATGTATAAACCCCAAATTGATCAATAGGACACAAATGGAAAAGTGAATATCATTTTGGAAAAGGGGGAAAAAAAAAAGGATTTGTCCTCATACTTATGCAAGAATAAAGCTCTCTGTTTAAAAAAAAAATGTAATAATGATTCCTATTTTCATTATAGTTAAAAAGACTTTATTTCTCCTTACTGTTTTACAACAGTGAAAAAGGACTTTTTTACTTTTAATAATCTCATTTGAGTAAATTAGAGGATTAACTGAAAACCCAGATAAGATACAGCAAGCTCAATTTGTTAAATAGAAATATTCTTTTTAAAGAATCTTTCTCTCATCTATTTAACAGTGATATATATAAGGAAGAGAAAAAGTAAGAATCACTTTTACTTCACAGATGTGAAATTAATTACAGAGATAAGTGAGCTACCAAGGGTTATTCAAAATCTTTAAAGAAGTTAAGAGACTGAGCACCAGATCTTGGCTCAGTGCTTTATCACAGCATATCATTTTTAAGTAGCACAGCATCATATCTATTATACAATTAAAAATGTACATACTTATAGCCATCTCTAAATATACAACTTTTTTTTGGAAGCAAACAAAAAACCCAACCCACAAGCAAATATCAGCAGAAAGAAGAATAATTTTTCTGTGTAAGTCATGAACACATAATCTTTCTTCTCTTGAGAAATTTATGGGCTATCAACACAGTTTTGACCACAGTACCATGCATGAAAATTCTTACAAATGAAGTACTATTCAAGAAATCCTACTTGCTTATTCAAAATACTGGATGTAAGCTCTCACTGAGCTTATGGGATGCATTTTAGACACACTGATAGAATCCAAGGGATTAGATACGAAACCTACACTGGCATGGGGGATACAGAAAGGAAATACTATGCTATGAAAAGTATACCAATTCATAAAGTATGAAGCTCACAAAGAATGGCAAGGCTTCTTTGTCACTCACATTTACGGGAGCTTGAGACATATTTAACTCTGCATCACACGAGTCAGATGCAGCTCCTGTACTGATCCTCATCACTGGACACACATTCCCTTGGTTGTCCAAGACAGGCAGGCCTTTTGCTTTCAGCAGCACTGTGCATTTGATCTCAGTTTCATAATGGATAAAAAAGACCATGCTAGAATAAGCAAACAAGGTCAGTGGTTTCTATTTGAGCCTTTTATGTGTACACATTGTCTAAGCCCACCAGCTATATAGCAACACAGTATGCTTTCAGATGGATCAAGGGAGAGAGCATCCGTTGTGCTCCAGGATCCCTGTAGATTGGGATGAAATCCATAGGTCAAGGAAAACAAACCTTGGCTGTTCAGAGGCATCAGAGGGGAGTATGCTGTTCCCAGGGGAGCTATGCCTAGCAGGCTCTAGCAAGCAAAGCCTGGTGAAGTATTACTGCTCAGCTACAGTCAAATTCTCTTATCAAGTGAAAATACAATAAAAACCAGTCCCCAAATCCAACCATAAAAATGTCTCACATGGCTAACATTGGGCCTGCATTTAGAAATAGTTTCACCCTGCCCTTCCTCAGGGTTTTGATTAGCATGGTCCCTTGCCATGGGATAGGAGGTGTTCAGTGCAGGAACTCCTGAATAGGTTTCAGTCTTTGACCAGAGCCTCTGGACCCATTTTCAATTACTGCAATTCAGTGTATGACAAGGGGAAAATTGTTAAGAAATTATACCATGTCTTCTTATTAGTAGCTACTCCAAAGCATGAAGCTGTAAATTTGAACTTAAATCTTACATGTGGAAGCATCCTGCCTTATCACCAAATCAGTACTTTAGCTTCCCTTCTAATGAATTCACTTCTGAGACTTTGAGAATAAAGATACACATATCGGATACACTGTTCTCTCTTTATTAAGCAAAAGAGATCTTGTTTCAGCCTTAATTGTATTTCCCTCAAACAGGAGGAAGGAATAATTCAAACTAAACTTAATCCAAATATCCTTTAACTCTGATATTAAGAGTTCAAAATCAAGGCAAAATATTTTAGTGTTGATTGGTGATCTACTACAACAGCAACCAAAATCTGCCTTCACAAAGACACAGGGAGAAAAAATCCAAACTAATATACAGCAGTTAAAATGCAGCTGAAGAATACTAAAATAAACTAAAATAAAGATTAAGAAAAAAATCGATTTGTTTATCCACTTCAAGCCTTTCTTAATCAAACTTGCTCTTATTATGAAAAAGAATGCATTGTAACATAAACCCATGCAGTACTTCCACTGTATGATAGTACAAGTAAAGCATTAGAAATCATTAGAAAGGAATTATTTTCCTGAAAGGAACAAAATAGGGTATAGTTTGCATTTTAAGAATGGGTACATCTTTGTTCTGAGGGAGAATGAAGCCGAAGGGAAAATCAAAAGAAACACAACACCCCCAAAAAAACAACCAATCAACCAAACAACCCCCCAAAAGCCAAACAAACCAAAACCAATCCCTTCCCCCTCCGAAAAAAAGAAGTCATGCCTAGCTCTCAGTGTATTGTGAGGTGCAAATCCCCAGGAGGTCTGTTACCTCTGTGGTGTAAACTGTACAACAGTTCCTACCACTCACATTTGATGTGAGAGTGTATCCATTGTATCAGTCCATTAAGGACTGCCCAATCCAGGAAATTCTGAGTAATTACTTCAGCAAAGAGCTGCCACCACGCTTCCCATGCCTACACTACTAGCAAAAGCAAAGCTGGCTCACTTCAAGCTAAATTGGGAATTAAGCCGCAGTACTGTCCCCGGAGTGGCCTGCCAAAGTACACAGCTGCTAGACAGGCACTAAGTGGGCAGACAGCTCTGGGGTCCAACACAGTTAGTGGAAGAAAGGAATGAATGCTGCCTTGGCTCTGAAGAGGACAGAAGGATAGTCACACCAGAAGAGGCTCCATATCCCTAATACTGACATCTGATTTCCCTGTGAAACTTAGAAAGCCACAAGTTTTGTAGTCAATGTTTTCCACCAATTCTGTGTGCAGCCTGCTCACAAATGAAGAGTGTAGGCTGGAAAAGCCTACAATGAATTTTTATGACTATTTGAATTACTCTGTCTTCTCCCATTCTCCCCTGCTTCCACAAGAGCATCTGAAAGAAAGTGTGGTGTAGGACCATGGTCCTCTCACCAAAAGAGTAGATGATGGATTTATTCTAGTTAGAGAGAACAAACATACCTTACCATAAGTGGTTGCTTTTTGTCAGCTCCTACATGAATGAATAGCTTATTTGAAGGAATATATGCTTTAAAACCCCTGCCAGCCTCTGCTATACTGTAAAAATACATTAAGTTTCACTGAAGCCAATGAACATCCCATTTACTCAGTGGAAGCTTTAGTTTCTACCACCTTCCTGGAACATTTTCAACCTGAGATTCCAAAGTGTAGAGAACCATTCCCATCACCACTGACTCAGCCAGGATGAGAGACAGTGTCAGTACACATCCTTTAACAAATGGTTTCTGACTGCTTAAAAAAAATAAGCAAGTAGGCACTTCTATAGCTGTTTATCTTCTTTTCTCTCTCAGGCCTCATAGATATAAAAGCAGCAGAAGAAAGTGGCAAGATGTCAACACTGTTTGAACACCAAGCAGAAATAAAGCAGAAAATACAACTTTTTGGTATACTCATCAGTTTGAATGAAAAGCTGAACATTATTTATGAGACGTGTGAGAAACAATCCATTGTACTGAAAAGCGATAGTCAATCCCAGATATAAATTCTCTGCTGGTCGATAACTACTATACCCATTCCCTTAGACATGAGAATGACCTGACAGAGCCATAAATTCACAGGTTGTCCATTTTTCACAGAGAAGTTCCCCGCCCCAGACAGTCTGCAGTGCACCAGGCATGACATTGGCGTAAACATTTACTCATTTATTATTTTATGCTGACTGCTTTTCAGCTCCCCAGCAACAGACAGGCAAGTAACAATGGTGATACAACCTGGGCCAGGTTCAAGGACAGGCTAAATTTAGGTTTCAGAAATGGCACAGTGTGATAGCCCTTCCTATCCCAGCAATACTCTGGAACTCACTAAATATGCATCTTCTTTTAACACAAAACCTCACATAAATCCATAGGGTTTCAATCTACACATGCATGAAACAAATGCTCTACCTACAAGTTTCTTTGAAGGAACCAAACAAAAAACTCAGTCTAAACTTACTGAAAATGTTAAAAATGGCTGGCATTGACCCAAAGTCTTTCTGAAGAGCCTGACCAATAATTAGTACATTTCAGTGATTTGCCCCTTTTGGGGCCTGTGTTCTAATGGGTTTTAGAGCTCACAAATCAGTGCTTGGATTTGTTCTGTGCATTAACGTGCACAGAGTGCTAAGCTACTTATTTGTAATGATACTGTTCCTGTAGGAAAGCCTGCCTTGATTGTTAATGATACTTGAGGCTCTTAATCTTAAAACAAGGGGGGAGACAAACTGCAGGGTGTGGCATAGTCTGCTACACAGTTTATCATTTCCTGAAAATAAAAACCTCACTTAATTCTATTGATAGCACTCAGAATATTATAATAGGCATTTAATTTCCTAAACAAATTGCGTTTTAAGAAGCTGAAGCAATCTCTTAAATTACACTATTTTCATTGTTTATCTTTGTTGTTGTTTTTTTTTTTAAAGCTTGGTTCTATTCAAAAGTGATTTATTTGAAAGAATAATTTGAAGAAACTTGCTCTTACTTTCCATTACTCTCACATAAATTTTTAAGCACAAATAAAAAAAGGAGAGTAATACCTTATTCCTCTTCAAGATTAAAGACTGTTGTATGATCAGCATTGCACCACTACCTAATAGTGTACACTGTTAACACATTAATTGGTTTATTGACTAAAGTTTTACAACTTTTCATTCAGCCCAAAGTGCCCTTGCTGTGAACTCACCCAAAGAATTATCAGGTTCAATAATCTAAATTATATTCATTAATACAATAATAGATATATATAATAAAAAAAGAACAACAATTATCCTCAAACAAAGTGGAGCTAATGACTGATTTTCAAGAAGACTGATTTTACATACCAAAAAAATGCATAGACAATCAAAACTTTGCTTAATAGTAAATAAAATAAAATTTTCCTTTGAACATCACAAGCTATAGTAAAATAAACTGGAAGAATAAGTGTAATGCATATTCATATGGTAAAAAATGTTATGACATACAGAGAAAAAAAAATGAAATGTAGGCTGACTGGTAAAGTATGATAAAAAAATGTCATGACAGATTTCCCTGTTGCTGTCAACCTTTTATAAATTTCATTCCCATCTTTCAAAATATTTTTAAAATACAAATTTCAGGAAAAAAAATAGTTCGGTATGACCGATCCAATTTGGAATTCAAATAGAAAGTCAATTTGACAAATTCTCTGTAAAACATGAATTTCAAGTTTGCCACAATTCATTTACAGACTTGAGGCTTCATGGAAGTTGCAGGAAAGGCTCTGGCTCCCTTCTAAGTACGAAGTAATACAGATGTATACACACACCTGTGTGACCTGAGCTCAGCTCTTCCATGGGATGAATTATCTTTACCTTCTGGAAACAAAATGTCAGTTAATGTAGAAAGTATTATACCAAAAGGATCTGATGTTTGTAAACAGAAAGATATATTTATAGACATACACACATACATACATATAAAAGGGAGTATCATTGACTAAAAAAAACCAAAAAGTAGTGGAAAAGCCTCTACACATACACAGAACAAAGATATGAACTCATGATGGGACAAAAGATAGAAAAGACAGAATTTAGTGTAGCAAAAAGACACTGAAAAGAGTTTTTTTTAGTGAATCAGCTGCTGACCTCATATCAAACTCAGTCCTAATCATAGTGAATGAAAACTGCTGTTTGTAGATGGCTGGAAAAGGCTTTGAGCCACAAACTAATTCTAATATGCTGAACAAAAAAACTGGACAAGATATTATCATCCCCTAGCCAACTCATTGAATTGTCTAGCTGCAAATCTTATAAAATCATCCTGCATTCTCATTCATATTAATTGCCAGTCTATATCTAAATGAAGATGTAATTACATTTCAAAGAAAATACATAATATCCATTCTTAATTTAATGGTTTAGATGTCATGTATCTAAGGTATCTAAGGTAAATAACCTTGTTACTTCAAATACCTGTCAGAGACATGCCTGCCCTTATGAAGTTACTGGAGGTTCTGCACAGGGAGGTATAAGAATTTGGAATTTTAGGTATGTTTCAGACTTTAAAAAGGTCAGATCCAGTGAGACCATAACTCTGTGAAAATCTCCCTAAATCCAGCATTTATGGAAGGAGAGATATCCATATGCATTCAGACTCTACAGTCCTATTCTTAGAATATTCATCTACCCCATGCACTGTGATATGTTAGGTTCTGTGAGATGCATTTTTGGACCCAGTTACTCACCTGTATGTGTCATTATCCTAGATATTTCTTCACTAAGTGAGTTCCTCACTGTTCCCACAGTGTATTATGTAAGATACTTCAAAATGGTTGCATGTGCACTGTTAAAATATCTAAATGCCACATGGTGAAAACACCTTCCAAGTTATCATGTTTATTATTGTGCTTGTCAGACATGCCTGGTTGCTCCTGATTAACTCATTCATTGTACGTAGGACCAAACTGGCTAACACAGAATTTGAATTTTGGAGGATAGATGCCAAGATAATACCCTTACACCCATTCCAAACTTTCAGGTGAAAATCCATTTATCAAAGAAGAAAAATTCCTTCAGTAGTCAGTTCCCTGTGGGAAACCTGAAATGCCCCAAATCACTGGCCTTGGCGGTAAGTCTGTGTTCTCCATTAGCATCTACAACAAACCCACCTGATGATAAGGAAAGGTCACCAAACGTGGTGGCTGCTGTCTTGGTAACCATCAGAGTCCTTTATTCATACTGCTTGTAATCAGGCTAAAAGTTCCTGAGGCTTTGCCATCTGGAAAATTTTGCATAGCATCTCTAATAACTTCTTTTATTTTATTTCTTTTATGACTATGACAAGACTTGATTCAGCAACAGTTTGGAAGCAAACCAGCCAATTTTCTTTCTTTCAGGCACTCTTTTCAGGCAATTAAAAATATTTCTTTTTTTTTTCCTTTTTTTAATATCTAATTTTCTTTTTTTTTTCTCCAGACTGAGCTGTATTAGGGATTAATTTGGAAAACCAGATACATAACATGGAAAAAACCTCTGAATCTACCAGACATGAGAAAATAAGAAAAGACTAGAGACAAATCTCTCTCTGGCTTGCTGTGTCTCTTCCTCATGCTTTCTCTCAGATCAGCTAGCTTACAATAGCTTGCCTATTACAAACAACATCATAGAAGGGACTGTCCCTTTGGGAAGAAAAAGAACAGGCAAAAAAAAGAGCAACCTTTTCCTCCATCCTTCCTACAATTGGTTGCACCTCTGTTCCCTGTTCTGCCCAGCAAATTCCAACTCTCATAATTTGTCACATATTCCCTCATCCCGCTCTCCTCCTATCCAATGTCAAGCTGCTCCCAGAAGAGGGGTAAATGCTCTCTTTGCAGATATACACTTGAGAAAAAATGCAATTTTTCTTAGCATAGTAAGTTTGGCTCAATTCATAACTTTTATTGCATAGTATGTCTAAAAAGTGCCCTTTAGTGGGCAATATACTAAAATAATTGTCGGGTGTTGGTGTTGCTGCTGATTTAATATGTACCATTTCCCATTAAATACTATAGCTAGCAAACAGTTTCTAAAATTCAGATTTCATTATCCAAATTGTATTTACATACGTGTGACCTCCTTTAGAAATTATGCAATTCATCCTCCAACTAATTTTTAATAGTGATGAATGCATATGAAAATGGAAGTAGCACTATACAAAATTAGCCCATATTCCTCTGAAGCTCCTTCACACTGCCACATTCCTGCAGACTTGGCTGAGTTTTTCTCTTCTTGTGCAACTTCCTCAAGAATACTAAGCCAGGGAACACATGCACTACTACTGATACTTAAAATATCATCTGAATTTATGTTGTTCCTGCAAGCGACAGGGTTCTGTCTCAAACCTTAGATTTACCAGATATTGCTATGAACTTCTTCATGACCTGAATTCTTTGACCTGTTTCTAAAAACAAATCAAGAAAAAAACAACAGCACAAAAAGTACCTTTCCTCTCTAAAAAACCCCAAAAAAACCCCAAAAAACCAAAAAACCCTGAAGCCACCACTCCAAAACTCATCAGTTAAATATTAAGATATTTAACTGTTCACCATAGGCAGCCTCTCTTTAATGTCAATATGACTTAACTCCAGATTTGAAATGTAACTACACTGCTGCAGGAGAGCCAATGTTTTGTTAGGAGGAACAAATAATAGTTTTCCAGCAAAACACTCATGGAAATCTTTTGTTATTCTTATTCTTCCAAAACAACTTAGTTGAATAAATAAAGCAGCTCTCATTCAAAATTTGCTGCATTTGAGAAGGAAAATAAGAACATGCAGGTTTGGAAAGACAACAAACTTGATAATGTTTATTAGTGTTTCATGACAGTCAATTTCTGTATACATTGCCTTGCAAAGATTTGATGGTACCTTAACTGAATCTACAAAACATCAGAGACTCTCAAAGCTAGTCAGAAAAAATACATCTAGAAATATCATAACACATTTCTCAGCAAAATGTTCATTTTCATTCTTCTCTGGAGATAAGGAAATTTAGATAAATTCAAATAAAAAAGATTGAGTTTAAGGAATGAACACCAAATGCTTATCCATTCTATCTTCCCTATCAGTAATCAGGAGCAGCATTTTGGAAGATCAAAAAAGCCCTCCTTTCTCTCCTTCTCTCACATCTTCCCCCCTGCACACCACATTGTCACATATGCACTCCTCTGGTATCTGAAGCAAGCAAAAATCTCCAGCTAAAAACAATGACACAATTTCAAATGTTTGTGGAGCTGAGGTTACACTTCATTACTAAACAAAAATTTCCAGAGTTTATTCAGAACTTCTGCATAAAAATAGGATTTTCATCCAAAGTATAATCCTATTCTGTTAATTGCATTCATACAGTACAGAACACTTTTGCATTTTGAGTACACCACAGGATTCACTATCAAATTTCCTGAATTTACAAGTCAATAGACAGTCTTTCAATCTATCTGGTCTTTGCAGACTCAGCATGCTACTTGTAAGCCAAGCTGTTGTCCTTCTGGCTTTGCATATTGCTGCCAGCACTAAAGATTAGGCAGACCAAACTCCTTGCTCAGTAGACACAGCACAGAGAACTGGGGTGTGCTGACTGTTCCCAGATGAGCAGATAACTCAGGTGGTAAGTTAAGTGAAGCTTCCTACTGCTCTACAGAGCACCAAGTCAACTTACTGTGCCTTTCTACCATGTTCCTCAATGTTCTAGAAACATAGTCCGTCTATATCGATCCCACAAACACACACAGCACACCCCCTATCACCAAATTTTAATGGACAACTTCCTCCCTTTCTCAAATGAAAGATGAAATAATGATCATAAAAGAAACCAGAGGGCAGCATGTGATAAAATTTCTATTCAATCTGTTTTTCAGAGTAATGCTGTATGTGCTTAAAATACCATCCTGCCTCAACCAACCACTTTTTGTTTCTAAGAAAAAATTTGAATGGCATGATAAGATGTCATTGCTTGCAACAGTAAAAAGGAACTGAACACAGAAACTCCAGAAGGTCTTCTGCAGTCTTAAGTTCCCCACATGCTCTAAATATGCATGTTGTCTTTATCTATATTCTGAACTTGCCCCTCAAACCAACTGTCATCCCGGATGCCTGCAGCTCTATTACCAGGAGAAAATACCAACATCATCACTAAGGATTTGCTACTGGATCAATTCTGTAGGTGTTATAAATCAGCAGAGCTTCAGTAACTTCAGCTAAGTGATGATGATTTACAACGCCCTGAGGATCTGGCCCTCTGTCCTAATTACTTCATTAATCTGCATATTCCTGAAAGGAACACTAATCTTTTTTCTAAATTACTTTTACTTCAACCCACCTGTTATAAGTCTGATGTGGATTTATACAGAGTTCAGATCATACTTTCTTACTTATTTTTGAAGAAGCATTTCCCTGAGGCTGCCCATGGTCCATAAATGATCTATATGGCTGATTGAATCAAGCCTGGGCTGGTGCTTTCAGCAGGTATGAATTCAATTCCTCAAGACCAACCCATTAGAATCTAAACACTATTAATAAAATGGAGAGGAAGAAACACATTTTTTCTGTCCCAGGGAATAAGAAGCTGGCCACTCTGATAGTAAGTTATGTGATCAGGTCTATCAGAGCCAGAGGAACACAATGACTACCTTCTCATAATAACAAGTAGTTTATTCCCAGGAAAGGAGAAAGTTGGTGTTGGAAAGCATGTTTTATCATATTCCCTCAAGATATCACTGAAGCTAAGAGCCCAGCCAGAGTCTAAGGAGATTTAGGTATTTATATGAATAATAAGACCACTGACTGCTACACTGGACTGTGTGTGCATATATATATATATATATATATTTATTCTTTTTTTTTCTTTTTTTCCTTTTTTTTTTTTTAATAAAATAAGCTTTCCTGTGCATAACTTAGCAACTAGAAATATGGGATAAAAACAGGGTTCCATGGAAATGATGCAATGTTTCCATTTTGGAGCTTTTCATTGTTCACCGAATTTCCCTCTGATGCTGTCTATTGTTAAAAAAGGACCCTGAGGGAAAACCACTCTGATCCTCCATGGCATGGCCTGAAAATGAAGAAATTCAGTCAGTAAGCAAAAACCTAAAAACTGCATTTTATTTGGAAACTCATTCAAAAAAAAACAAAACCAAAAACAAAACGGTGTTGTGTTGATCCCAAGTTTAAAGTGAGGCACACACATCAAATTGATTATGTGGACATTTAAACACTTCTAGAGTCCTCTGAAAGTAGCAATATAACAAAAGAAATAATTTAGATGGAGTTGAAAGAGTTATTTTGTCTGCCTAAAACTTAATATTTTTGTAAAAGTAAATGTCTTCACAGCATTTTCTGCAGAAATATGTAGTGATTGTCTTTAAGTCAACATTTTTCAAATGTTACAATATTGTAGAACTAAAATGGTATTTTTCATAAACCTAAAATAGAATTAACTGATACCTCACATACCATACTTTATTAACAAGCCCAGGCTTTTAAATAGCATGTTCAACCGTAAGAGGTATTTAAGGAGTGACATAAGATTCCGTACCCTAAATGAACGAATAGTAACACCAAGGTTAGGTGAGTAACCCCAAGAAGGTGACAATTATATCAGGCTGAAAGCACTACAGAAAATAAAAAATGTAATTTGGACAGGCTAAAGAAAGATTCTCAGTACACAGCAGCAAAGGTTTCCTGCTCAGATCTTTGCACTCTGTCCAAACCAAAGAACTGTTAGAGAGAGTGCAAGGAACAGGATTTTTCATTCCCAAATTCATAGAAATAACTAGCTTCCAGAGAAAAGGAGTTAAAGGTGATGACATTGTATCTGAGATAATGTTGATTTTATATTTGAGTTACGTACCTACAGAATAGGAATGAACTGTGTGTACAATTTAAATAAAACTCACACCTTGCTGATTTCTTAAGAGTTATTTCATTGCACTTCTAACAGGTAAGGAAATACAATTTCTTATATTTCTAGTCATTCTCTCTTCAAAATTTATTTTAGGCTACAAAAGGATATTTTACACAGCAAGTTAAAATCTCCTCAATAGTAAGGACTACTGTAATAAATGCTTGCCTGGCTTCTGTAGTACCAGGATGCATTTTAAAGGGCCACTAATTCATGCTAACATTTGCACATTATCATTCTGCATCACTGCAGTATTTGCAGTGCTATTGCTAGCCTCATAAAATAAATACTAAACAAATTACTATACTCTCCCGCTTGCCTATATGGAGCCATCAGTAAGGTACTACTTTTAATAAATTATCCTACTCTTTCTATGAGGAAGAATAGTTGCTACATGTTCTGATTTCCCCTTATATATTTCCAGCTTCAGAGGTTTGCTGTTGCTATTCTTTCTGTGCACTTATTGTACATCAAGGACAAATCTCATTATCATATCTATTCTTAATACTTATCTTCAGTCAAGCCACCCACCAATGCTCCTCCCACCCTTTAGAAAATAGCATTCCTTGGGATTTAGTGACTGATCTGTAGGCCCATATGAACTAAGTTTGAATCTCCCATTATGTTTCAGGAATGACTTCACTGAAATTGCATGGGTATTCAGAGAGCAAATATTAAGTGGATTTCAGCCACAGCAATATCAAGACATTTGTTAGACTAAAGGAGAGTGCATGAGGAAAAGGAAGGGCCATTTAAAATTTCCATCTAAAATTTTCATTTTGTAAACCCTCTTCCTATGTCTTTTCTTCTATCCTTCAAAAACCTGTATGTTACATCTTCTGTATTAGCAAAAAAAAAAAAAAAAATTGCTACCTGATCCTCCCTTCTAGTTACAATAATCCCATTTTCCTACTACGCTTCCTATCTTCTCCCTCCTCAGCCCCAGGCTTTTTATCTGAAGTCACTACAAACTTCACTAGTAAACTATCACTGTCCATCACCTGCTGTGAATCACAAACTCATTGCAGAAACTACTTATGGACCTATAGCTGGCAGGAAGCAGTAACAGCTTTCTGCATCTCCTTGCCCCAAAATAAGAGCTAACACAGACTACACCCTGCTGGTGAGCTGCTATGCAGTTAGGTGCAATTTGCATTCACTTGTCAGTGCCCATTGCTTCTCAGTGATGACTGTTCACCAATGGGAAAAGTGGTCACTGCCAGCCACTGAAATGGTGTGCAGAAATTGGCCACCAATGGCTCCTCTCACAAGATAAGTGGTCACAGATTGCCCAGAGAGGTGATATATGTCTCATCCCTGGAAACAGTCAAGGTCAGCGTGGACAGGACTCTGAGCAACCTGTTCTAGTTGAAGATGTCCCTTCTCATTGCAGGGTGTTAGACTGGATGACCTTTTAAGGTTCCTTCCAACCCAATCTACTGTATGATTCTATTATTGTGAATTTGAAAATGGCAAATACTGCAATAACAGCAGGTGATACTGATGGGTTCCAGCATGGCAAATCCAGCCTGCAGCACCTGGTCAGCTTACAGCAGTGAAATAACTACTTTTGTTAAGGATAGACATCAACATCAATAGTAGTTATTAGTCAGGAACTGCCTAGCCTGGAAACAGGCTATTACCAGTTAATGATAGGTTGTACCTGTTCTAAGCACATGTAGTCTTCACTAATCAGGCTAAATAATTAATTCTTGTAGCAATGGAGGTTTACCAGCTTTTCTTCTCTTTTTATCATCTTGTGATACCCTCATTGTCAAATTTTTCTCTTATACTTTGCTATAATATCCTCCCACCTTCTCTCTAGAGTTTAGTAGTACAACATAATATTGCAGGTTCATTTTCCTTCTACCTGAAGTAGCCAACACAACTGATTTTCCCAAGCCCTTCTCTTCTTTTCTCCCTTTTCATATGGGTACACAGCCTATGCTCCCTCTAGAAGTTGTTCTGAGAAAAAAATCCATAGCTAACTACTGCCCAGGCAATGTTTACTTGCTCCATCACTGTCTGCAAGCTTGAGAGGTGGTAGTCTTGGTTTCTGTCAAGAATAAGGAAGGTTAAGGAAATACCTTGATGTCTTACATGCAGTATTGGTTACCTGAGGTTGGTTTAGATTTGTAGTCTTACCCAAGGTTGTATTCTCTAGATTACAAGAGATGTGGTTGTTGTGCAGAGTTTTCCCTCCCCCACCACTTGTTTTCAAGGTTATATCAATTTTTTTTGATAATGTCCTGTCTAACCAGAATTCCTTTAAAAAAGAACTGGTAAGAAAAGATCTTAAATCATATGCCAAAGCTCTAGAAAAATGAATGCCCCAATTTCTTACTGTTGTGAATCTCACATACTATTTTCTTATCCAGCATTTTTAATTCATACTTTTTACTGAGGTCATCAACTTGGTTTGTATTTTGCAAATGTACAAAATGGGTAATGAAGTCAATGGATGTTCAGTAAGATAATTTCAGAGCCAGGAATAACAGTACTTTGTATCTCTTTCCAGTGTGTGCAATAATAAAGAGTTGTGGAAATGGCTGTGAAATGACAGAATCACCCCAGTCCAAGTGATCATACAAAAAAGTTTGAAAAAAAGTGAACAATCAGGCTCTGGGTGAGACATAATGCAAGAAGATAAACCAAATGTACCTCCCTCCTTTATTAACTTTCTTAATCAGGTTACCTCTGAATACCATGAACTCTAATGAGACCAAGAACCATCTATTTTAAATGCCAAGCAAACCCCTGTTAAGCAATACACTCTTTCTTTGTAGGGCTAATGCTCTCAAATCCTCATAGTAACTGGCAAGGCTTCCCTATCTGAACCTTTTTTTTACTTAGTATTTTGATTATGTGATAAAGGCCAATGAAAAGTTTTGCCTTTACAAGCAGAGGTATGTGTTGTTTTATTATTATTTTTAATTGATAAACAGCATTGCACTAACATATGTGGAAAGATCAAGATACACTTTTTTTTTATTATTCCTATTATTGCATTCCCCTACACAACGGTACCCTCTTTGGAGACATCATTTGCAACATAATATTGATTTAATGTGCCACTTCATATGCATTCCACATCCTCAGATTAAAGATTTAAATTAACATGGCAACAAATTCAACAAATCATCAGATAGAGTAATCCACACAGGTTATATTTTATAGGAAAAAAAAATCCACAATCAAACACGCAAACAAACAAGAAAACCACTTCAGCAGCCACAGCCTAGGCCAGATTTAATTTGCTTGATTGATCTTGAGATCTTTGAGCTCAAATTCATTATTCTCCTATTAACTATTATCATTGTTGGAATTTATAAGGGACCTGTAAACCTATTAAACTGGTCTTAAATGTTGCAATCCATTTATTGAACAGACTAGCAATGAAAAATTAATTATTAAATAACCACCACAGAAAACATCAGTGGCCTTGTCACCTCAGAGCTAGATTGATAGCACGTTACCTTCTGGAAAGGTGGGGCCCTGCAACGTTCAAATATAAACCTTGGAAGGATAATGCTGAGTATGTCACTGCAGAAGTCACATTTTTAATTTAATGTTTTATTAAATGTTAGATAGAATAAATTTATCCGGGCCTCGCAGACTCAGTCTTAATAAATGAATTGGCACTCTTTCAGATGTAAAAAATGATCACAGCTTCTCAAGGGCATCGGAAACCCTGAAGCATAAGACACCAGTAAATACAAAAAGCAAAGGCAGCATGGACAGTGATATATTTGCAAGCACTGCGGGTGAGCCAACACTTTCAAACTGCTGAGGCTAACAAAACAAGGGCAGTGAACTCCCAAAATGGTAAAAGCACCTGCAGTAAGAAGCTGTGCTTGAGTGCTGTTGCACAAACATGTCCACTACTGGAAAAAAGTGGAAAGGGTGTGGGTTTATCACCCTCCTGCTACTATATTTCAAGATATGTTTGTACGTTTAAAATTTCATGAGCAGTATTAATAATTTATTTTCCTCCTGTCCTTTACTTTTCTAAGACTAGACTTTGAAAACAACAGGCATGGAGAAGATATATTCTCTCCCCCCTGTACAGTTATCTACAGAATGTTCTCTTGTGTTTCCCTGTAGAACTGCTGTCATTAGTAATATTTAATCTGGCTAGGAAAAACGGTTACAAGTTCTTAAGTCAAAACCAATATGCCCCTGTCCTGGCACATCTCTCCAGAGACAAGATTTCAGCAAGTGGCTCCATTTCGAAAACATTTGGCTTACATAAATCAGGACAGCTCAACACTAACACTGAAAGGCTTTCACAGCATAGTTGAGCTGCACTATGTATTTGCACAGACACTAAACAAAGTGATTGCAAATGGCTGTTAAAGTGGCCCGAAAAATGCCCTTCCTCACATTGTCAAACAAAGGAAAAATGCATGGCATGCTTTTTTCCCAGAATCCTAAAATGTTGGTGTTCAATAGCTGTCCATCTCACACTGCCACGTGTTCCAATGTTAGTCAGCACATGAACAACAGGTTCCAATAAGCAATACTACAGAAAGCAGTGAGTTGTGCTAAAATTGTCTTCTCCTGCACTCTCTGCTCTTTGAATTCATGCAGCTGGCATCCTCTTGCTGAATACACAAGAGCATTTGAATAAGAAGGTAAAAAGGAAGAGGAAGAGAAACTTCCTTGGAGTCTGGCATTCTTCCAGAAAGCCAGGAAGAAAATTCTCAGCAAGTAAACACTATAAAAGAAAGTAAATGACAAAACAAAACACGCAATTGGGCTGATAAGTTCTGAATAATGAAACAAAACATAATTATGCTGATAAGTTCTAAATATATGATATTCTTGGTCTAACTACATGACACTTGCACCTCACTTATGAGTCCTACAACTGATGTGAGAGGAAATTAGAAGGACTTTATTCATCAAAAAGTGAAACGTGACTTCACATAAACATATGGTTGCATGGAAACACAAGCAGTGAGATGAACTTACTACCAGTAAAAAATGAAAAAAAACCAAAGCTGAGCTATGCTATATCTAATCCTATCTTTCTTTAAATGACCCAAGAAAATAGATTATAGCCTCAGACAAGCAGTCACATTTTATAACAGAAACCACATATTTATATGGAAATTTAATTTTTTTATTCAAAATGTGAAGAAAAAAAAAATGAAACAAAAATGATTTTTCTTTCATTCCATGACAATAACATAGACAGTGGTCTGTCCTGAAGTGTACATTACTGGATCCAAGAACAGAAACTGGTTTTGGAAATATCATGCTATGTATTTATATGAAGAATACATTGGGTTCAAGAAATAAATGAGATAATTAAAATAAAATCCTGAATTTAATTTTGAATATGTTTTGGCTAGGATAGAGTTAATTGTCTTCACAGTAGACTGTATGGTGCTATGTTCTGGATTTCTGACCAAAACAGTGTTGACAACATCCACGTGTCTTACATATTTCTAAGCAGTGCTTGCACAGCCTCAAGACCTCTGCTTCTCCTGCCGCCCCACCAGTGAGGCTGGAGGTACAGGAAAAGCTGAGAGGTGGGACAGCTGGGACAGCTGACCCCAAACTGACAGAAGGCATCTTCCATACAACATGATGTCACGCTCAGCACATAAAGCTGGGGGTAGAAGAAGGAAATGGGGACATTCAGAGTGATGGCATTTGTTTTTCCAAGTCCCACGTGACACATGATGGAGCCCTGCTTGCCTGGAGATGGCCAAACACCTGCCCACACACAGGACATGGTAAATTATCTCCTTAGTTTTTTTTTTAATTTTGTAGATGTTTAAATTTTTAAAATATGATTAAAATGTTTCATTTTGTAAATGTTTTTTGTAAATTTTTAAATGAAACTGAATTTGTCCCAATCTATGAGTTTTCTCACTTTAACCCTTCTGATTCACTTCTCCCATCCCACTGTGGGGGAGTGATCAAGTGACTGTGTGGGGCTGAGCTGCCAGCTGGGGTTAAACCACAACCAGCTTTTAATTATTCTGGTAACAGGCAAACCACTTTTTTTTCTTTCATTATAATACAACAACCACTTTTGTTTCATAAGTGATTTTCTTGTTAATTTTCAAATCACCTTTGGTGTTGGGAAGAAGAAAAGATTCAGATTTAAAGAGAGATTTGACACAGTTTCAGCTACTAAGTGAAGCCTATTGCTTTAGTGATTTTTGAGGTATATACCCTGTTTTGTAATTCAGACATACAAAAGTATTAACATTTTTAAGCAATAATATGTACATAAGCAAGCAAAATAAATGTGGTTAGTGTGGATGTTGTAAGAGAGCAGAAAATCAAGATCATCATAAATAGCTCAGAATGTTCCAGCTGAATTAAGTTAACAAAGTTAACTTAAGTTAACTTTTTTCCAGCTGAAAAAAGTTAACACTCTTAGAACATGACTCCATGTGCTGCCTGGTCCATGTGCCCTATTTCCTGTCTAGGTTTATCAGGACACCATCAAGAGGAGTATAGGAAGTGTCTTTCTGTTGCCAAAATACAAAATTTGCATCGTGTTGGGGATGTGCTCCGTGATAATTGCAGGGTTATGTCCTATGCTAGAGATATATTCAGTGTCTGGCTCCTGCTCCACAGTAAAGAGAAATTTGACAGTGGTCAAATGAAAGGGCTTATCTCTTTGCTCAAGAACAAATAAAGTCATGTCTGATTGCAGTAGATTGCAGTAGATTGCAGGATTGCAGTATCCTTGTTACCCAAGGATACATTCTTAATCCAATATATCTGAACAATCTATTGAAATGACCCAAGAAAGTATGGAAAGTTAGACAAAGGAAGAACTATAAAGTGATAGGTACAATAAGAAGTAAATATTTTTTTCTAATTCTTTAACATTTAGGATTTTTTCTAGACCTGTAAATACCTCAATAATTAGTACTTATGAAGCTAACATAGCTAAATTTGTGACACTGCAACAGTTCACTTTCTCTCTATTAGGAGACAAAATTTATGAGCCTATCTAAAGAAAACTATAGCCATTAGGAATCGATTACAGACTGAGATTTTCTGTAGCTAATCAAAAACTGACATATTCTTGTTGAATAGGATAAATGGCCATATAAATTAATTTCAGTATTTTCAGGCAGAAGGCAACATGCCTAAGTACTTCTCTTGAATGTTAGCAAATAAAAGAATGCATGCTGAAATTAGCACTTCTCTGCTAATAAACAGGGATTCAGCTGAAGCCTTCTATACAGTAGGATCAAACAGATTTCTAATAACTGGCATTGGATGCTAAATTGCATCCACAATATAAGATATACAGTAACATATTTATAATGTCTTCAACAGATGGGCCAGGTCAAATCTAACCCCAAATCTAAAATACCATACAATTTAGGAAATCCACATATGATCAAGAAATATTGCTCTAGACCAATATAGTGTACTTTTGTAAAAAGAGCCACTGGAAATAGATTGATATCAGACCATCTGTACAGTTTGTTACTACAACTGGGAAGCCTGAATCCACAGCTGATGACTCACATATTAGCTTTACCAAAACTAAGCATGTGAACTTTCAAAACTGTATCAACAGAGTCAATTTACAATGAGTCAGCAAACTGCAAGTCCATCAAAGAGAACAGCAAGGGAAATAACAGCTTTACTGATTTTAACAGAAGAATTTGCTTCCCATTTCTTCACAAACAATGATACTTATTTTTTTATTGTGCACTTACTTTAACATGCCAAATAATGACAGTTTCTAATGGAAAATTTCTCAGAGGTACCTAGATCTTGACAGATGATTACATGCCAAATGTTTTTATCCTACACAAAACAGGGTAATGGATGATAAGGATAGGTGCAAAGGTAAAAGGATAGGTGCAAAGCATTAGTATGTGTGTGCATATATATGTCCATACATGACATGAAACTTTTGTAGCAATCCCATTAAATGCCAAAAAGTCTTCTAATCAGATGTTAAACACCAATTAAAAAAAAAGAAAGTCTGGGATACGTAGGATGTTGTTCTTTAGGAAACTTTGATTCTGAGGATGAAAAATTGAGATTTGTCATCCTCTTGTACAGTGACTAATGAGCTAATAAATTTACAGACAGATGAATGCAGAATTCTTGATTTCTCTTTAAAAAGGTAGCTACAGCCTAAGGAATTATTTTAATAAAATAGGGAATACAATAAAACACAATAAACCCCATAAATACTGTGAAAGGACTATGTTTTCAAGAGCTCTACCCAACCCTCATAAATGTAAATGAGACTGTTTACCGTGGTACCATTACTCATGAGTATTCTCTTTTAGTAAAGGCAATTTTTTTTAAAAAAAGTAATTTCTAAAAGCTGTGTACTATAAATCCTTTCACACATGGAAATTGTAAGGGATTATAGATTGCAGTCCATGTTATAGTAAGACAGAATTATTATCCTTCGTTACTTTGAGCAGGTAATTCCATTTCTTTCATCTCCCCTTTCCCTTCTTATTCTTCACCTATGAATCCTATTTTTTTTGTAAGCTCTTTGAAGAAGGAATTATTTATATATGTAGTTTAATCCTCCAGCACTGACTGGGGACTGCAGAAACAATTGCAATGTAGATACAACAAATGGATGCTGAGGTAGTCACAGCTGAAAGTGTCATACCTACACTATTGTTTCAGTTACCCATGAAGATGCTTCTTGGTTTGGAGCTTGTGCTCTAAAGAAAACTGATCTTCCTTTTGTCAAAGAATTCCTAATGATTTCAAATAGTTTCTAGAGTTCACTACAGACTTACTTCATTTATTGTCCTTATCACTCCATTTCTGTCTTCACTTGCCTGCTTTCTGTCCTTCTTCAACATATTGTTACTGTAGGAGGTATTCACACTGTCTAACTTTAGTCAACTAATTTAGGACTCTGAATCACCCTCTTTGAGTGCCTACATCTCATAAAATATGACTATATATGGAATAGACATTTTTAAACTCAGGTATTCTAATATGTACTTTTTTCAAACACCCAAAGTAACTTGGCCTAGGTGGTGTTAATATTCCACTGCATAAAGCAGTTCCTGTCAACAGTAAGCAAATTTATTAAGTGACTGGTTTACAGGTATTTTTGCACTAGCTTGGCATCTCACTTTCCTTTTTTCTCACCTAGATTTAATGCAGTAATCACACTATCTGTAGCAAAGCATAAAAGAAAAAAAATCAAGAAGATTAAATGCAAATAGTATCTACTAATGGAATTTACTAAAATATCCGTAGAATTTAAAAAGCAAATGCCTGCTCAATAAATTGCTGCATTCAGCCAAGGAGGCTGCAGCTGTGAGTAAGACAGTACATCAGTCCCACGCCTAACCACATCTTGACCTTTCTTTTGAGACTGTCAACAAAGGTGCCAATTAGAGCAATGATTTAGAGCAACACATTTTGCGTTCTGCTAAACACAACTGTTACCAAGGGGACAAAGATCATGCATTTTGCTTAATACTGGATGCCTGATTGGCTCAATACAGATCTTCCGCTGACAACCACTTTGGTAAGCCTCAAGATGAGAAGTAGGTAAGTGCACCACCCACATACTTTTCTTTTGATCTCCTGGGACACAGAAAAGCTTATACTGTAAATATCTGAAGGATTTCCTGGCATATTGTTGATTTTGCTTAGTTTATCATCTCTCACACACAAACTCAATCATCTAAGAAATTACTAAATTCTTTTTGTATCAGAACAATATTAAACTATTTGTTTCCATATATCACAACTAATATATGGCCATAAATTATGCATCCTAATTCAACATAATGAGAGCTGCAATCCAGGTATTCAAACTTAGCTTCTGAAAGCCTCTCCTTCAACCAAGCCATAATAAAGGGCTTAAGCAAAATATGAATCAACTATCAATTATTTATTTAAAGAATGGTAAATGAGATAAGCTGGTGAGAGACAGAAAAAGAAGAAATTATTTTTCTGTCTCAGTTGAAATGTGAATGCATGCAATTTTGATAAAACTTAGAGAGGCAAGATGAAAACCATGTATAGTTGAATACAAACTGCCCATAGCATAAAAAAGTGAGTGAGTTATGTACCAAGAGTAGGGAAAAGACTATGATACAGTCTTAAATATAAGATTAAATTTTATCTTGGAATTCCATTAGCAGGATACATATTGATGATCTCAAAAACAACATAACAAAAAGACCACAAATCTATTTTAAGTGTACAAGAAAATCTTTAGCTGACACAGGCGTTCAAAGAATTACTTTGAAAGAAGTCAGGCATTTCTATATGTGGTTCACTAAAATTAAAAAACCCTATATGTATAACAATTACTATTAATTCATATATATCTAAAGTTCAATTCAAATAAGTTTTACTCAGTACAACATTGTTTGTCCATCCCAATCAGATCTGCTTCCCACACAGCAATTGCTATGAACTGATCATCTAAGGAGAAGCACAGGACATGGAATGACAGAAGACATGTGCAAGTAGGTTTTCAGTACAAGTATTTCAAACTGAATCTGTATTAAGGCATACTGACTGACATTCATGATAGGCCTACTTACTTGGATCTACCAAATCCTGGGAGGTGGGAAGAACTTATATAACATACACTACTTTAAATCTCATATTTCTCAGTAAATGTTATGAAAAAAACTTCAAACATTGGGCTAAAATTTACCAGGCAGTTCAGAGATGTTTGCATGCAAACTAGCTACTGCTACATTAAAATTCTTTTACAGTTAGGCACAGGATTAACAAGTTTCTTTACCAGTTGTCTCTTTTTTAAAATAAGTACTATGTCTTTTGGGGGATGGGGGTGGTGATTTGGGTTTTTTTGGTCTTATGGTGAGAAAAAGTGTATTGTGTAACAGCAAACTATGATGTAACTACAATCAACACTTCTGTCTGTACTTTAAATCTTTAATTGCTTCCCTAAAACTAGCCTAGGGAAAAAAAAATCAGTACCTTGAAAATACACATAGTTTTGAAGAAGCTAATTGAACTGATATATTTTTTAAATTTTAAAGTATAAAATTTATTGCTTTTCTCTTTGGGGATTTTCTTCTCCCCCTGCCTCCTGCAGCTCTAACTTACTATTGCATGAAGAGAACTATGTTATACCTGATTAATGGAATATGAATTGGAACCTACAAGTTAAAGGCCAATCTGATTTCACTGTTCAAAATCAATAAAATCTGAAATTTAACAAAAACCAGATGAACAACTAAAAACAAGTCAATGAGTAAAGCTATCACAGCTACCATTTATTTTAAGTGACAAGGTAGGTAACTTGTATTAAGTTTCCTACTAAAGACTTGCCTTTAAAATAAAAATATTATTCATTCAGTAGAATAGGGCTTTTACGGAACTATGGAGATAAATACAACTATGAAATCTTCAGGCTAGAGAACATTTTGAATTTTATTTCTTTTTTGGTATGGTTTTACAATAAATGGTCAGTAAGAGCTTGAGAATACAACACAAAAGTTTGCAATACTGTATTTAATTTTGATAGGAAGGAAAAGATTAAGTATTTCCACTGATTCAGCCTTGGGTTCCATACCAGTTGGGAAAATTCAAAGGATGCACTCTGAGAGTTATGTTTTCAAAAGTCAAGTTCTATGAATGGACAGCATTCACATACCTGCTGATGTTTACAGGTTGTTAATGATACACTAATATTCTTAAAAGAATACTTAATATGGAAGGATATAATGTAGACATCTTGTGCATAGGCACGATCCAAGTATTTTGTGAAATCTTTCTTAGTATGAAGACAGAAGTTTCTTTTATTAAGATTCAGCTAGAAGAGCATTTTCTTGTCTAACAGATAAATGACATGATACCTTATATGTTACCTGTCAAATACTTAATTTGATAGATTCTCCATTTCTCCAAGTCACATTGGTATGGAAAAAAATATTTGAAGTTAATGTAATAATTAATGTATCTGTCCATCTAGCTTTAATGTTTTCAGCTGTTTTCTTCTGGGAATCATATATATTTCTGCTTGGAGAGATTTGACTGGATGGTTTAAGGATCATGGTTTGTCTTACATAAAAAAGTTTAATTATAAGTGTCAGGAAAAATTCAATGTCTTTGAAAAATAGAGTGCTGTCATAGAGAAAACAAACAAAAAAAAAAAACTGAAACAAAACAAGATAAAAAAGCAAAATACCAAGTAATTTGAGAGTGTTCATAAAAAAAAGCTTTTCAACAGTATTTTTGTCATACTTGGATGAAATCTGAGCTCCACTTTAATAAAAACAGAATTCCTATTGGTTTTTGCTGTTATGATTTTTAACTTTAAGTGATATTGTAAGATCTAAATAGAAAAATTGCATATATTTATGTCTCTGTGATTGTGTATATGTGGAAAATCCCCAGTAAAGACAGCACCAAATTGTCCCTTAATCAAGTTCTTGATCAAGCATAGGACAGCTGAGTATCATACAGATATACTTCTATGGCTGTAAACTTCAGGTAAAAAAAAAGAAAAAAAAAGAAAAACAACCCTAAATTCAGAAAGATTACCTTTTGTGACTCATATTTCTATTAGTTTACTTAGCCCAAAGGAAAAAATATCATAATTGCATTTTGTTTTATATGAAATTGAAATGTAGAGGTACCAAAAACACACCACCCAATCCTTCTACCAGTAGTTACATAAACTCCTGTGATTCAAACTTGATGTTTTTCTTGTCACAGATTTCATGATGAAACTGGACCTTTCAAATAAGCAGGTATTTTAGCCAATATCATCCTTGACAGTTTATTCCCATTGTGATATTTCACTTACTATCTTGTACATTAAAGTAATAACTATTGATACCACTCCCCAGAAAGAAGTCATTACTTGGGACTGGCAACATGGAAGGATGGAAAGTATTAAAACATTCTATTTGGAAAATGCAGTGTCCCTTATGGGTTCTGATATCCTGCTACACTGGGGAACGTAGGAAGATGCACAGCCTTTTAAGGAAAGTAGAGAAACAAGAAGCTTGTCTGAAAATGGGAAAATCTAAATATATTCAAACCAATTCTTATATAGGTTCTAGAGAAAAAAGAAAAAAAATCCCGAAAAGAAAGAAGTACAGATTCTTCCCTGAATTGTTACAGTGATACAGGTTTATTTCAGACAGCATTTAAATAGTTATTTGTTGATATATTTTATCATTATGGGTTTACACGAAATATAGTGGGATACAGGCTTTGCATAGTGAGTAACAGCTTCCTAGAGGTGCTGAAAAGTATTCTGTGACATTCTCCCAAATGAAAAAGCACCATTGAAAAGGCATATATTTATCTCTTAATACTACTTAAATGTACACACATTTCAAGAGATATATTACTCCACAGCAACTGCAAAGCACAGATATTTTCAGTATGAAGCCAGCACGAGGCACAGTATTGTCACTGTTTTCCATGTGCATTGTTTCCACAAAACTCTGCCGCCAATCATTTAATGCTATTTTCTTAGGTTTGGTGGGCAAACTGTAAAAACTGACATAACTTTTTATTAGGTGGCTGCTTATTTTGCAAATCTATTGTGAAAAGCATTCAGCTTTGAATTGTTGCAGTGAACTCATATTTTTGCTATAATTTTTTCCCTCTAAAATAACTGAATTTCTATTCTTATATTTGATGCAGAAGTGCCATTAATATAACAATATGTTCACTAATAGGTGTGACTATACATTTTGTGGTCCATCTCTGTCACTGTCTTATTTTGCACAAGCCCTGTGGTATTTTAGAGCTTCAACAATTTAGTGAGAGCACTGAGTTTTCTTCCTATTCTTCCTTCAAATGAGAAACTAAATTTTCGATTGTGCTATATTTTAATGATAATTTTTGTGTTGCTATGAATTAACAAAAAGGTCACGGTGGCAAATTTTACTGTTATTCTCCTATATTTCTGCATCCTATATTTTACTGTATCAAAGCAGCTTGCTAAAGGAAAAAGAATATATGTAGTATAAATACTCTTATACACAGAGATATATATGTGTGCATATATATATATATAGATATGTATGTATAATTGGTCCATAGATAGACATAGATTATATTTTATGTTCTGTCCTCTCAGCCTATCAGGCACCAGCACTAGTTATTGAGGAGTTACTAGCATTTTCATAGGCTTGTTCACAAATTAAATACTTGATCCCTGTTGTCACCTGTTAACTGGTATCAACCTCTGCTCCACCCAAAATAGTCTGGATTAGGGTTGGGTGGACTTCAGTATGGAAAATACAGGATTTATGTCAGATAAAACTATGGGAATATCACAAGAAGTGCTAGCTTTCCTTATAGTTCCTTTACCAAACAGGTAGGGTCTGAGTTGCAGGTGTCTGATCATATTTCCCACCAATATGTTCAGGATCTCTTTTAGTGTCCATTCTGAGTTCAAGGCAGTGGCATGCATCTGTGCAAGGTGTCCCAAGCAGTCTCAGGAGCCTTCTCTGTGCAAGCAATCTTCTTGGTGAAGAAAGGTGGTGAGGTCTGTTGCATACTGTAGGCAGTCAGGGTTGGTGAAGCACACATAGACTCTCTCAGGGAGAGGATGGAGAACACTTGAGAGAAAGAGAGAGAGATACCAGGAAATAAGCAGGCCTAGGGGAGGTCAGGACGTATAAAGCCTCAAAATAAGTTTGCCCTTCCCCTTTCCAACAAGAACTTTAAATATTTCAAATCTTAAAATATCTTGGTTCATATCAGATTGTGAAATAAAGCCTTGAAAATTAACAGCTGTCTAGACCATACCACTAGTTTGCTTTTTCCTTATTTTCACACAAAGTCTGAGGTGTAAGAAGTAGACTCATATATTCCTGCCTATTTGGACTGATTAAATTCCTGGTTTTTAGGATTATCACCAAGACAATTCTAAGAACTGCTGTGTTAAAAGCTTGCTCCCATCTTGATTTTGAACGTGTCTGCCCAACATGATGAATTAATTACTTTTCCATTTTCTGTCCTTAATTTCTATACTTGTGGTTGCAAACAGGATAGTTGTGTCTCAAATATTTAGTTTTAATTATGAAGGCAACTTGGCCCTTAACCTTGTTAGTGTAATTGAATAAATGTGGTGAGAACAATGTTCCTCTCAAGAGATTCAGTCTCCATCTCAAGTCAGAGACTAAGTAATTTTGGGATAGGATGCAAAATGAAGCAAAACTTTTCTCAAAGATTAAAAAAACAAAACATAAATACTGTCAATATTCACTATAGCAAAACCTCAATGGCAGGGTGCTTCAAGGCACCATACAAGGACCAAGTGTTCAAAATGTATTAAGTAATGTCAAAAAAAAGTGAACAGAAATTTGGCAAAATTTACAAATAACAAGGAAATCATGTTAACCAAGTCTAAATAAGACAGGAAATCTGAGAGAAAATTGACTCAGGGAGATGGGTGGCCATCTTAAAAGATGTGACAATAATTTATTTAAATGTTAAATAAGGCCTGTTGAAAAAACAAACAAAAAAGCCCACCAAAAAAGACAACAAACCACCAAACAAACAAACAAAAAAACCCCAAAAACCAAAAACAAAGCAAAGCAATCTAAATGTGTAACAGATTATTTGTTTTATCAGAGATCTCACTTACTAGCACTATCTTAGGAAAAACACCTGGGTCTCATGCAGACAGCTCAATGAAGAGCCCTGCTTGATGAGCAGCTGCAGTCAAAAAAGCACATAAAATTTTCAGCTACAGAAGAAAATGAGGTGAAGAATAAGAAAGAAAGAAAATATGTCATTATATGAATCAATAATTTTCCCTTCTCTGGAATAGTGTGAAGTACTGGTCACCCCATCACAAAAAGATATTACTGAATTAGAAGGTATTCAGAAAAGACTGATTGTGATAATTAGGCATATAGACAAGACTTCATATGAAAAGACTGAAAAAACTGGAATTGTTAACCTTAAGAAAAAAAAAATAAAAGATGAATAAGGAGGCATATGATGAAAGTATAAAAATGGTAAGTGGCAAAGAGAAAATAGATCAGGAGCTTCTGTAGTCCTGGGTCTCTTAATTCAAGAACAAAAGGACACTAAGTGAAAGTGAAAAGCAGCAGCTCCAAATCTGATAAAAGAACATACTTTTTAATGCAGCACATAATTAGATTATGGAATTCAATGCCACAGGATGTCACTGATGTCAAGACCTTACCAAGACTCAAAGAAGGACTTGGCAGATACAACTCTTGATATTCTTGGGAATTTTATGCTAACTAACTGTTAAAAGGTTTTGAAAGAGAGGTTATGTGCCATATTTCATGATTTAAAAGAAAATAATTTAAAAAAGAATTTGGAGAAAAGTTCCCTCTAAGTGGATATTCCCATCTCTGGCTGTCTGATTATTTTGTTCTTTTCTTTGCTTCGTATGTTGGCATTTTCTCCTGAGACATCTGGGCAGCCTTGGTGGGAGGCTGTGTAATAATGAATAACTATTCTGTTCTAATTACTATTATCCCAGTCCTACCCCACTATCTTAGTATCTCCTATAAAATCTTAGTATTAGGACTTTGGCCTTCCCTTTTGCAGAATAATTGTCTTGTGCTCTATTGTATTCCATTCCATTCCAGTTAGCCAGCTAGATTTCTCACCCATTGTCAATTAGTATAACCATTGTTGGAAGTTATATAGCATTGTGCATTTGTTTGGAGCAACTGTGAAACTTCTAGATGCAGAACTAAATACATTTTTGCTGTGACAGCTATACAATTAATTCTGTGTGCCCCAATTGTCTTCCAGCCCTATCTTACCCTCCAGCCATGCTACTGACATCTTGCTTCCCATCCTGCAGCTGGAAAACATATGCAGTGTCTCTAAAATAGAGGCACTTTAGTTTTTAAACTTCCTATTCTCCACAGCTTACTTACCACATTTTTCTCCTTTCTGCCTGCCTGGCTGCTCAGAGAGATAAAGTATTCTTGTTCCCATTTTTGTTATTATACTATTTCTTTTCTAATTCATTAGCTTTTTCTTTACCTAGTTTTTTCTATGTGAAGGCTTTCAGTGCAGGTAAACAATGGCAGGCATAAGCATAAAAGAACTTCTCAGATCAGATCTGTTAAGTGAAAACTGAACCAAAAACAGGGTGTGAGAAATACTTGATAGAAGCAGGATCACAGATTTTGAACAACTTTCTTAAACAGGTATTCCTCCCTCTGTTATAAATTTCATGACATTCTCAAAGCTGGAAGGGATTGAGGCAGGAAGAAAACCTTTAAGTACCTACCTATGTAGCCAGCAAAATACCTGCTAAATTCTGTGAGGTTTTGGGAGGAACTACAAAGTAAGTGAAGATATTGGGGGTGGGGGCACAGAGAGCAGCTGTGCTCATAGGGCCAGCTGGGGGGCTGTACATGCCTTGAAAAGAAGTTGAATTCAGACGGTGCTTACAAACTGGACACCATAGGGAGACTGTGAAGATACCAAGGGATAACACCTGAAAGAAGAAAGGCAGCCCCAACTGAGCTAAGATACGACTAGCTACCACACAGAGACATGTGGTATGTTTTGTCTCCTTCTCTTCCCCAACAAGTTCCATCACAGAAGGTTTTCAAGATTCAATGTGGCAGGTTGCCAGATAATCTCATCAAAGTTCTCCCTCCCACAAAAGGCTAGACCTTTGAAGGTCCCTTCCAACCTGGGCTGCTGTGTGATTCTATGAATTGGGACTGTATATATTAGTACACTGCTTTGGCACTCACTATTTTCCTGAACTTTCATATGCATGCTTCACTAACAAAACATAGTCCATCATTATTTTCTCTTTTTTCTATTTTAGGATAAAAATGCTAAAGTAGCAAAAAATGGGTAATGTTCTACCTCTCACAAATTGAGCTGGTATATCACACACAATGCTAAAATCACCATGCAGATTACCTATTTGTGTTGTCTTTGGGACATCCACATTGCACTCACCATATGGTTTAGATATGCCTGGGAGTTTAAGTTAGTTTGCAAGACTGGTTTTAGGCTGAGTTCAATCCACAGGACATGTAACAAAGACACTCAGGCATAAATATGCTATTGTAGTACAACATTCAATAGCAAAAGAGGAGGAGCTGGATAGCAACAGAAAGGAATTTAATTTTAAAAGTCTAGAAGAAATGGATCCTATATTATGTGGGATAATAAAAAGAATGAATACTTTCTAGTCTACAGGAATAGGAGAGTTTTTTTCCAATCTTTGAAAATTTACAAACACCAACTCCGAATAATTAGTATGTTTATAGTTCTTCACCTTTTAAATTTTTAATACTTAATTCTCATTGATTACAATTCCTTCACCATGAAACAAGGAAATGCCTTTAATTTGAAAGGCACCTACAAGCAAAATAGTGCATTGTATTTTTTAAGTACTACCTAAATAAAAGAAATACCCAAATTATGCACAAATACTGTGTTTTCAGCCATATTTTGCCAATTTTATTTTACTAAAACTCACCTAGTTTTAAATTATCTTCCTTCTTGAAAATTCATATTCTGAAAAGAAGTAGGAGACCACCTGATCAGAAAGAGCAGTTTTACCTAAATGATCATTATTTTGCAACAAAAAGTTACAAAAAGTTTTCACCTAGATGTTTATGCTCCCTTTTCAAGTCTGCCAGTCTTCCTTTTGAAGTCCTCTGTTCTGAATATTGTCACCACTTAAAAAGCATGCCCTGAAGTCAAGAAACATTTTCATATGAACAACTAATACATTTACTGAAAACCATTCTAACAAATATGCTTTCCCCTTCTTAGCAAAGAAAAATAAATGTCACCTATCTATTAAAACAAAAGATAAAATGTCTCATTATGGTTATGCAAAACTAGGTTTCCCATATTACCTCAATCATGTTACACAATGCATGCTATCTTCCTGTTTTGCATAGTGAAGCTAAACAACATATTATACCTTTTTTCCCCTATATCTCATATTAGGTCTGTGTTTTTTTGTTATGAATTGTGTCTGATATAGACAAATACACATCTTTTACCATTTAAACAATTTTATCTTGAAAATTTAAGTCAATTAGATTAGACAGAAATGTTCATGGTATGAAATATGGATGGGATAGATTTCAGCATTTTAGTTAAAGGGGCATTTTGTTTTGTTTTGTGTCACTGTAGGGCACTTGTTTTTGTTTTCTGACACTGTATACTTGATAATGAGCTTTGGAAGAAGTACCAGTGAATACCATTCCATCAGCTTCCATTATGGTAAATGTCTTTTAAAAACAGAAAAGAGAATTTGTGCCTATTTTAAAAGACAAAAATTAATGTGCAGAATGTTATAAGACCCATTCAGCTCTTCTAAAAAGTGAACCTTCTAAACCTGGACTTTCACTTACCCAATTGCAAGTCAGGTTTCAGGAGTAAAGGTGAAACTAAGAGACCTTCTTAAAATAAAGGCCTATGGAGTTTTATGCTCTCCAATCTATTACGTCTTTATCTATTTAACAAAGAAAATCATATTCAGTCCTATGCAGAGCTCACAGGCTTGCATGTAGCTTTCTCAACACCTTATTTGGTGTTTATTTGGGATTTGGCATACACGACACTTTATCCTCAATCCAAAAGTGATTTTTTTTCTGTTCAGTGCAGAGATTGAGCTATGCTTAATGGTTTTGAATTGGTTTCCCTAAGGCTGAAAAGCTCCTTTTTTTCTTAAACATTTCAATCAGGAATGCTGTGGTTGGAAGACACCAACGGCAAAGTACAGCTTTTTTTATTCTGTAGTTTTCATGAGAATACAAGCCACATTTCCATGAAAATAGTTAAGCAATCAGAAAAGCTTAAACATACTTAATATTAAGTCTAAACATAACTAATACCTAACTATAGTTATAAATGTAACTTTCACTTAACATTTGTATATGGTATGGTTTATGCACCTATGCCTTTAAAAAATAAATCCTAAAATAAACCACAGAGTCCTAGCATTAGCAAAGATAATAACACATTCTCTGCTTCTATTGTCCTAGCATAAATTTACCTCTGGGCATTGCTGCACAGAACAGAAGCTGTTACTATTCCCTTTGTCCACATTAAAATTTTCCAGTATTAAAATATAGGTAATATCAGATTTGTAATGGCTTCCACAAAACCACTCGTGTATCAAAATCAGCCTCTATTCAGGATTCCAATGAGAACAAGGGTCCAGATGTGCAACCGTCATCCATATAATTAATCCAATGATATTCACTACTTAAATATAAGCAAGCAATTACTTAAGTAAGGTGTTTGTAGGATGAGGCCTGAAATTGTTGATTTTTGTTCTTAGCCAGTAGTTTATGCATGTATACCTTTCAATTTTTTTAATTATTTTAAATTTAAAATTCTAAACCCTTTTGCATTTATCTAGGATGGTCAGTTTGGAAGTTTTAGGTTTATAAGGGGACGTTCTAATATTATAAGGGGTATTACAGAGTGGTCATCTTATGCTATGCAGTGGACAATTACTACATAAAATATCTTGGGTTTTTGTTTCCCCTGAGATTAAAATTGCTAGTAAAAGGAATTACGAAAATGCAAAGCAATTTCTGAGCCAATAAGACTTTTATAAACCCCTGTGGGATCACTCTTTTCCTTAGTTCACGAAATTCAGTGGATTTTTAGTTCATGGTAACTGGAGTTCTCACTTGAACTATTCTTCTTCATTTCCCTTCTAATCTCCCAAACTGTCAGTGTTCAGACATAAGAACATTTTTTTTTCCAGCTCATTCATTTCTTCCAAAAGATCTCAAAGTACAAAGCAGAAAATTATTTATCCAGAGATAGATGAAAGTGGACACTATTGTCACATTTTTAGTACGTTTGCAGACAATACTAAGTTGGTGGGACTGTTTCCTGTTGGAGGGTAGGAAGACTCAGCAGAGGGATGTAGAAAGGTTGGATCCATGGGTTTAGGTGAGTTGCATGAGGTTAAATATGGCAAAGTGATGGGTTCTGCACTTGGTTCACAATAATCTCATTCAGCCCTACTGTTTTGTGGGTGGATGGCTGGAAATCTGCCCAACAAAAAAGGACCTGAGGAGCTGGTTGTGCCCAGGTGGCCAAGAGGGCCAATGGCACCCTGGCCTGTATCAGCAACAGTGCGACCAGCAGGACCAGGGCAGTGATTTTCCTCCAGTACTTGGCACTGGTGAGGCCACACCTCAAATCTTGTGTTTGGTTTTGGGCCTCTCACCACAAGGACATTGAGGTGCTGGAGGGTGTCCAGAGAAGGGCAATTAATCTGCTGCAGAGTCTGAAGCCCAAATCTTACAGGGAGCAGCTGAGGGTACCAAGGTTGTTTAGACTATTAAAAAGGAGGTTCAGGGGTGAACTTGTACTCTCTACAAGTACCTGAGAAGATGCTGTAGCCGAGTAGGGGCTGTTCTCTTCTCCCAGGTAAAATGCAATAGGATAAGAGAAAATGGCCTCAAATTGTGCTGGGGGAGGATACCAGGAAAATATCTCAGAGAAAAGGTTGTCAAGCATTTAAATGGGCTGCCCAGGAAAGTTGTTGAGTCACCATTCCTGGAGGTATTTAAGACATGCAGTTGTGGCCCTTACAGACATGGCTCAGTGATGGACTTGGCAGTGCTGGGTTAACAGTTGGACTCAATGATCTTAAAGAATCTTTCACTCCTAAATTATTCTCATTCTGCAAAGTTCTAACACGGGATGAAGGAATAGAGAGTCCTAAGCATGTTACAGTCTGATTTTTTTCAACATTTGGAGGGAAGGTATATTTGGGGTATAGATATTCTGTCCTCTACTCAAGCTCTAAAAGAACTGAGACTCAGAATCATGTAGTCATAAACATTCCAAGTGAATTAATCTGTTGGAATTGTAGCTATTTGTGTAAAATTATATAATTCTGATTAGTTATTAAGTTCTGCAATTCCCAAGTGCTAACACAGGCTGCAATTCCTACATAGTAAGTCAAAAGCAAAAGGATAAGCTGTCTGCTGTAAATGAGACAATGGCTGAAGACCTGAGAGCTGGCATTTGGCCAAATTGAAGATTTGTATAGGACAAACGGGGCTGAGAAATAATTTTAATCAGTAGTAGACAAGTTTTGACAGAGAAAATAAAAAGATGTTATCGATCTTGTCAACCTTATCTTCCATTCTCCTTAATTACTATGGCCAAATTAGAAGTAGTATGTTCTACTAAATTGTTCATGCCAACCAAATTCCCATACAGTTAACTCCAAATAATGAATAGCCTACAGGACAACCTTTATTCGTAACTTCATACATTTTTAACAATCTTTTCTAAAACAGTGGTTAGGATTGTGACTCTCGGCCTTAACAGAAATCAGGTGTATGTTGTCCAAAAGAAAATATTAGCATTTAGTTGATTGGTTATTTTGCTGTGTGCTACTTCTCTACCAATGTCTTCTAATGTCTTGGGCAGTTTACGGATTTGGTTTTCATTCAAGTGAGGCATCTGAAGTGTTAGGCTGGTCCCAACATTCTGAAAATAATCTATAGCTGTTCCAAGCTACTTCTCTAATGTCCTAATGGGCAGTATTTTAGCTTTGCAACAGCTGTTGGTCTATTTAGACTATATGTAGTGATCCCCTGAAAAACATGTGGCTTTATAAACGAATCAGTGAGGCACCTATAACAGCTCTTTTTTCAACAGGTCTAAATACAACATTGAAACGCTTCTACAATAAAACAATCATCATTCACTCTGGGTTTTTTTATATATTCACCAACTTGTAATTTGGAAAATTCTGTCTTTTTGTTGTATTGGGAATTTAAATTTAGCCTATTGCCAAAGAGAAATTAACCAGATTTTCACAAGAATATGAAGTAGACAGAAAAAATCTCTGAGTGAAAGTATAGAAAGATTAATGAAATGCATACATCAGAGAAAACAGCATGCAAAAAGGCAAACCCTGTTAAGAATTTATCTCTTTAGCATGAAAAATATTTATACTTCTCTCCTCTAACCTGTAAGCAAGTTATTACTGATAAAAATACCCACTGATACTCACAAACTTAAAAAAATTATAATACAAAAACAATTATAAGGAATGATTTTAAGGAATAGAATTACAATTCAAGCATTGTTTGGGAAGGCCATTATTTGCTATTTTTAAAAGCAGTTTAACTGTACCCAAATATCTATGGCAATATATTAAACATCCCCCAAGTGACACCATACACATTCAATCTGTCATTCTCAAGGTGTTCTGCTGCCCTCAAAGAAAGTAAAAGCATTTTAATAAATAATCGAGGTACAAAATCACATTTCACTTTGAGGAGACTTTTCCTACCACTTTACTCTCAGCATAGAAGAAGAAGAAGAATGGCCCCTTCAAGTAGGGGCCATTTCCTATGTGCCTGTAGAACAAAGGGCTCTATTGGAAATAGTAGCAAGAGCTCTCTCTCTGCCCTCCCCATTCAACAGAAAATTTGTACTGTGTAACCTTCCATAGGGTAGAGGAAAGGATTCATGAGACTGAATCCTCTCAGCTTGAGCATGTAAAACTTATTATTACCATGACAGAAATCTCATTTTCCAAGCATACTTTCTCCATTGCAGAATACACAAGTTTTAAATGCAGATGCAGTCAAAATCTCATTAATGACTCAGATCAAGAGCTGCCATTGATCATTAAAACATAAATGCAGTGACTTCTAAATCTTAAAATGACACAGTAGCTGTGCATTTTGGGAAATGAGAGGAACTATGACTATAATGTAGAAATCCATGAATATTTTCTTCCTGCTGTCTAGGCATTGCTGAGATTTTTCTAATATGAAAAGAATAACATAGCCTTTATATGACATTTTCAAACTATCTGTTAAAAAATAGAGAAATAGTACGTGTTTTTCTTAATGTCTATCATACTCTCCTTTCTTGATGTGCATGTGGTTTGCTTTCACTCTGAAAAGAGTTGCTTTAAAAAAAACTTTCAAAGCTTCTCCCTTCATTTTTAAAACACAAGATTTTGTCAGTCTTATTCTAAACAGTCTCTAAAGAAGCATATCTTACTAGAATACAAAGTTTGAAATACAATGGCAATTTTACATAAATGAACACAAGCCACCACTTGCTAGAATGGATTAGAATGTGGACTGGGCACCAGCTGTAGGTAGTGGCCACTAGTGGGACTCACTGTCTTCATCACTTATCATCACAAAAAATGCTATCTGGCAATTAAAGATATGGATTTAAATAAAAGAAAAACCTAAAAAAATTATGTAACAGAAAAGAAATCTGGTTGTCATCATCTGAGATTCCCTAATATTGATAAAAAAGAAAATAATCTCTATTTTAAATTTATATTTAAATCCTATGTATTTGATGAGAATTGAGAATGATTCCAACAAAGAGTCCCATCTCATAAAAAAAAGAAGAGATAAAAAAGAAGAAACACAAAAAAGAAAGAAATAAAACCACAAAAAAAAAAAAAAACCACAAAAAAAGAAAACAAAAAATTCATGGTTAAAAGTATTTTCATTCTAAATTTCACCCATAAAGCCACAATTTGGAACAGGTGTTTATGAAACCTTTTCAATTTCCTGTGATATGCAATATGTGATCTGGTTGAAATAATAACCAATCAAATAATTGTAATTGTACCTAGAATGACTCTGTATTGCAAATGAGTTCTTTGGGAAGTCAATGAGAATTACCAAGTGACAATGCAAAATCTCTGTGACAAAAACCTGCAACTGGAGTTTTGCACAGCAGTAATGCTATTGGTCTAAGTGGGCAGAATTTAGAGGAAAGCCAAGCACTTCCAAATCAAAAAAATGTGAGCATGTGGTGGGTTGACACTGTCTGGACACCAGGTACCCACAGAAGCTGCTCTATCACTCACCTCTTCATCTGGACAGGTGAAAGAAAATATAATGAAAAGCTCATGGGTTAAGATAAGGACAGCAAGAGATCGCTCAACAAATACTGTCACAGGCAGGACAGACTAGAGTTGGGGAAATCAACCAAATTCATCACCAGTTAAATGACAGCTGGATAATGAGAAGTAAACCCAAATCTTAGTGACATCTTCCTTCCACACCTCCTTCCTTAATACCCTAATCTCTATGTCCTCCTAATGGGGGCTGAGGTCAGTGCTTCTCCCTCAGAGGGAGAGGACCTCACACTCTTCCCCTACTCCACATGGTCCTCCATGAAATTCTCCTGTGGGAACAACTCTCACAAGATGCAGCTCTTCAGCATCTGCTCCACCATGGTTCATTTCCACAGGGTGAAGTCCCTCAGAACAGGTTGCCAGCGCAGGACCCCCTTGGGACAGGCCACAAGTCCTGCCAGCAAACCTGCTCCAGCAAGGGGCTCTGTCTCTCCGTGGGTCCACAGGAGCCAGGAGCCTCCTCCAGCACAGGGTCACAGCTTCCTTGGGGCATTTGCCTGCTCTGGCATTCTGGGTTCTCCATGGGCTGCAGGGGCACAGCTGCCTCAACTTGGTCTTCACCATGTACTGCAACACAGTAACTTTTTACTCTTCTTAAATAGTTATCATAGAGATGTTTTCACCATCACTAATGTGTTTGGCCTTTGATCAGCAGGGACTCCATCCTGGACCTGGATGGCATTGGCTCCATGGGACACAGGGAAAGTTTCTTGAAGCTTTTCACTGAAGCCGCCACTGTAGCTGCCCCCACTATCAAAACTTTGGCCCATAAACCCAATACAGGGAGCAAACAGCACCCCTCTCACAGGTGTCAGCCATCCACCTCAGAAAGCTCACCAATTCTCCTGCCAGATGTGTTGAAATGTCATTTTAAGGAATAATCTACGGTAAACTCCCTCCAGCACAAGTCCCAGTTTCTACAACAGGCATCTCTCTTAATAAATGACCAGTTTGGGGTTTTTTAACACTTTACACTTTGGCAATGTAAATTTTGCCATTATTTTTGTATTACTCTGTATTAAAGAAAGACAGGAGGAAATCAGGCCTCAAAAGTTGCTCTTCATAAACTCCCTGCAATGTAATTGGCTTTATCTGGTTTTAAATGAAAAGCAGAACACAAAGTGTAGGACCTTGGCCGGGGGGGGGGGCAGGGGCGGAATATCTTTGAAAGGAGCAAATAAATGTAAAGTCATGAACAGTACTTATCTAGCCACTCCAAATTAGAAGTCCCTCCCTTTCTATTTACCTCAAACTGAATCACAGTTATTATTTCAATATATTTCCAAGAACAAGTAGTGTGTGTATGCTCGAGGGCTCTGTACCGGAAGACTAAGGAAAAACCGACAACAAGCTGCAGATTTATGATGCATGAATAAGGCAAATGTTTGTCACATGGCCGAAAAAGCCTCTCGTCTCCTACTGCTAAACTTGTTTAGCTGTTATTCGGTATTTATCCTTTTTCCTTGCAATCCAGAAAAAACAGGAAGATCCTTGAACATCCTCTCAATTTCTTCTTGACTTGTAGGTCTTTACATACCTATCAATAAGCCACAGCCTCAGGAAGCTTTCTGTCTCTGTACACCAAGGAATATTGGCATGACTAGCATAGTAATTCTGTTTCAGGCATTTGGCTTAACCATCTTCATTGCAAACAAATTGCTTAATGGCTTTGGGTAGCAAACACATGCAGAGCTGTGCCAACAGATAGAGAAATAGCTGAGTAGGTATGGCTTGTGATCATATTTATTGGCATTGCTTTTAAAACCTCTTCTGAATCATCATTTGCATCATCATATAAGTCTGATCTCTTTTGTTCAGAAACTCAATGCTTCTAACCTGTTTGTTCTAAAACCAAAAAGAAATCAAAAGTCAGGACTCGCTTCCTCCATTCAAAAGCTTGATAGTCAACAAAGCCATGTAGGAAGAGGTTCCTTACTTTCATTAACAATATAAATGAAAGGAGCAAAGCTCCATAGAAGTAGAGGAAGACAGGGAGCAGTTGATCTATCAAGAACATAAATACATAAAATGACAAAATCTGGCAGCACACACAGGCACCACAAGACCAAATCCCTTTGGGCTAAAGTGCTTCAAATATTTCTATAAAGTAGCAGAAATTGGACAGGAACTCAGGCAAAACTCTCTGTGTATGGCAAGGGCTGAATGAATATGCATGGAATTTATAACAAAATGATGCATTAAATACAATGCAAGAAAAAATCACGCCTTTGAAACATGGCACAAGTACAACAGTCCACCTACTTTTTCATGCACTGCAACAATTAATGCCATTGTGCATATTTTATCTCAAACATCTTGCCATTGGTGGAGAACTTACTTGTTTCTGTTAGGATAAACAAAGGAATCATAGAAAATTTCCTTCATATATTCTTGTTTACTTACAGTAAATGTCAGGACATCTGACTTTGCCTGAAAATTGGACACAAAATACAGCTTTCATGGTCAGAAATAAAACACTAACTGCAATAAAAACTCAACCCTAGAACACAGCAAAATCTTGATGGGTTTTTTTGTATTTTTTATATATTGGTGGATTTTTTTGGCATCTTCACAGCTGAATGGCCGTGACTACTGCTCGTGCTTTTAGCCACTCACCTTCACAGCTGCAGCCAAAATATCCACTGGCCTCTGAATTTATATTTTAGAAATAGGTTTTATTTCTTCGGGTGGGTAGGTACAAGTTCTGCCATACAGCCAAACACTTTGTAGCACAGTTTCTACTGTTTCCAGCAGTGACTACAAGAAAAAGTATTTAATGGCTCCTTCTGTGCAGCCCTAAGGAAGTATGGTGAGCCATCCTAGATATCAATTTAACTAGGTCTGTGAGCAAACTTAGAGATCAAGGTCAAATAAAAATAAATTAATTTAACCCTGTTTAACAGACCAGTCAGTTCCACTGTCAAGGTCTTCCCCTAACTACCACTTTTTTCTCTTTTTAACTGCCTTCTGCATTTGATCCACCACTGAAAAGTAAGCTTGCTTTTTCTTTTTTTATTTTTTTCCCTCACTGATCTTTCTTTTTTTTATTTTTTTATTTGCTTTTTTGGTTTTTTGGGGTATTTTTCCCCCCAAAATGAAAAAGATCCAGTAAATCCCTATCATTACATATGGACTTTAATATATATATATATATATATATATATATATATATATATAAAATACATATATTGCATGGAAATACAAATTTTTAAGAAAAATTTTCTCGAATATTTTGAATATTTTTGGGGACTAACTTATAATATGAATGTCTCACGTTAGATATAGGGCAAGGATACATGTCTTGAAAAATTTATCCCAGAATACTTGGGGATACATATTCCAAACTAAACATATGCTTCTGACCACTGACTTTTAACTCCTGTCTATACTAGGAAGGAGACCTTCTTTGACTGAGTCATCAAAAAGTCAGCATAGTTTTCATCCTGACAACAAACATCCCTCCAGTGTAAAGAAATTATCTATTGAAGAAGGCTACAGCAGCTCCAAATATTTTAAGTTCACATGGTAAAAATACAAAAAAAAAAAAAATAGAATCACATTTCTGTTAAATGTGTAGTAACTGCTGATTTTTCAGTCTTGAAATTTGCCTAGACCATTAACAATAATTAAACAAGTTGCTCATGTTTACTCTGTTTTAATATTGGTTTAGGTGTCCAGAGGAAAATAGCTATGTTTAACATTCAAATATCAAACGCTTTGATTAAACATTAGTGTGTTAAACTAATATTAAGGAAAAATGAAAAAGAGTTCACAGAACTGACCATAAGTCTTTTGGGTTGCAAGTGCGAAACCCACTTTAAAATTTGGCATGTAGGCATTTTTTCAAAAAGTAGTTTGACCCCAAGGTCACAAACAAGAATTGTAATTAAGAAGCGATATTTCTAAGTCTGTACTTAGTGCTGGGCTGTGCAAAAATATGTATGTTTACCATCAGAAAGAATCTGCAGGATTCTGACTAAAATCAGGTACGAACATAGCAGCTTGAAGAGTCAGGACAAAGGGTACTTATCATCAAACCACTACACTTTCTCAAACAAATTATTAATTTACAGTCTTTGTATTCTCCTAGAAATCAGTGGAATTCCCTGAGAGAAAATATTGAACTAGGCTTCTCAGTCAAGTCTGCCATTTTATAAATACATGACAAGTTTCCTTAGAATCTACTAGGTGGGGTCTAAAACAACTTCTGCACCTTGGAGCCATTATACTTTCTCTTAATATTAATCCTTCCTCTTTCTTCAGAAATAATATTCTCTATCAATAATTTATAATAGTTCAGTTCTATTTCTCCTGCAAAACCCCATCACAGTAGTTTGAACTCCAAAAAGAAAAAAAAATCTGCAGAGATTTTCCTAACTCAAAAAAACCCCAAAATCAACCACCACCAAAACAAATAAACAACAACAACAACAAAAACAACAACAGCAAAAACGAAAACCCCAAAGTACCCACCAAATACGTACAATTCAGATTTTGAATTATTTGGTCATTGCAAAACAAATCCAAAGAGTTTTGGATCCCCCCCATCCCCTAAAAAAAATCAAAACAAAGCAAAACCCAAAACTACTTGAAAAGCACTCCCTAGAAACCAGCTGTTTTCCATTCTGCAATGCTACAGAGATTACAGACAAGGATAAACATCAGTGGATGGGGTGCAAATGTAAAAGCCTACACATTTGTTCATTTTGTATCATAGTTGCAAATTATCTAAATGCAATTTCCACTGTATTAAGGAGACAGCGTATTATGCTTCTAGCTTTCAGTCAGGTTTAATAAAGAGAAACCCTTCCACTGAATGAACAGTACCCCTTGGCTACTTTTAAAATAATCCATTGAGAATAGTGCAATATTCCATATATTTATTAAAAGTATTATGTTTCCTTAAGGAAATACCCCAAAGAAACATTGCTCCCTTTTTTCACATATATGGAACAAAAATGCAAATACTCCAAGTTTAGAGGTCAGGTGTTTTTGGTGGGGTGCTTTGAGGTTTTTTTGGCTTTCATTATTGACAACAGTAAAAAGATTGTTTAAGACTAGCTGTGTCAGAATTTTGGATACCAAATGTGACAGGCTCTGCAGGTGTACAGTGCTTTCCTTATTGATACAAATTGAATCTGAACATAGCAATTTATTCAGCAAATCAAACCAATCACTGCACTGCAGTTTTCTCTTTCAGCTCTCATTTCCCAACCAAGTACTCTTAACCACTTTGCTACAGTTGCTTTACAGCAAGGTTTCAACTGCCATTAGATGCTGTTTTACGGTCAGAGTATGGGGGTTTAAAAAATTTCCAAAGACTGTTATGTTGCCATTAAGTGCTGCACCATTCACACCTATTCCATACTCCTTGCTTGTCTCCAAACACACTTCCATTAAACGTATTTCTCTTCATGTTACCCTAGAAAAAACCTCACCATTGTTATCCCATGCAAAGTATATAAAGAGCTTGCAAGTAATTTTTTTTCAAATACACTGTAAATATTTTTCCTAAGAACAAGATGACCTCAAATCCTTATTTTTAATCATGAATTATAGTTTAAAAAGAGGTTCTTTAATGCAATTGTGTTGTATGTTATTTTGTTAAAAGATATTTAAGCTGACCAGTCCTCCAAAATAATAAAAAATATTAAAAAATGAAAATTAACATCAGATTGCCGAAAAGATACATTAGGAAAGAGAAGGAAGCAACTCAAGAAAAGATGAGTAAGACAGACAGTTAAAGAGGGAGAAAACAATCTTACTGTGTTGAGCCAATATATAACCCTGGATTAAAAGCTAGCCTTGGCAAGGCTCAATGTGAAGATGCTCACATTGGGCAACCCAGACCTGCTGCTACCAGAGGTTGTTGCTATGGTGACCAGTGACAGTCAGCCAACAGTAAAATGAATTTACAAAAAATAGTTAGGAAATACTGAAAGGAAGAAGGAAAAAGGAAAGGAAAAGTTTTGTGTCTCTAAGCAGATGCACAGTTCCATTGTCCACTGCTTGCCCTACTGCAGTGGAGGAATACATCACCAAAATGGAGCCGAACTTCCACTTTACCTCCATGATAGCTGAAGTATATTCCTGCCTCCATGGGTTTCTAATTGAAAGAAATTATTGTTTCATTCATGCTACAGCTTTTCAGTGACTCAGCAATCCAGCAAATTCAGCTGCCTCTGAAACCTGCATGGAACTGTTAGCTCATTGTTCTCATCTAAACTATTTAGAGGAAGCCTGGAGTGGCCCATTTCTGTCTTCTGCCTTTAAATCAGCCTGGGGATGGTTCCATCCTGACATGTAAAAGGTTTCTACAGATGAAATATTTGTCACTGAAACAAAAGGTTTTGGAACTTTACAAATCTAGTGGAAAACTCAGTTGATTTCTTTTTTCAAACAAAGAATAAAGCAGAGACTGGCTGTTTTAAAAGCAAAATCTGCTTCAGAGAAGGCTAGCTGAAGCTGCAGTCAGTGGACCATAAATCACAGTGCCCATGCCCAGCTGTGCAGCACTGCATGGAAGAAAAGGTTTTGGATGGCAGTGTCCCTTGGTGATAGCTGCGGATGCTTGTGCCAGAGAGGTAGTTATTGTTGTTTACTTGCTGTGCTATCAACGTGGTATGCTAGAGAGCACACTTTTAGGAATCAGCATGTGTGCACTGTATTATCTTATCTTGCACAAAACATTGTCCCAGACCCCTGGAAAACTCCTGCTAGAGTACTGTCAGAAAGAGATAAAAATGAAGTACTACATCTGTTAAAGCTGAAGTGCTGAACTAGACTTCCCTAAAACACTTTTTCCTAAGATTGACAGTACACCATGATCAAGAGGAGGAACAAGAGAACCTCGTACTGAGCCCTCAAAATCTACACAGATATCTGTGTGCATGTGTTTCTCAAGCCTATAAATGGCATGAAGATGGGTAGACTAAGATAAAACAAACATGGAAGAAATTGTTATTTTCAGCGAATAAATATAGAGAGAAGCATTTTCACAAAATATGCTTTTACAGAAATAGCAGGCACAGCCACAGTTGAAGAAATTGGCCAAATTGGTGTCCCCTTTCAGCCCAAGGAACATGAGGGTTCAAGCCACTTCACTCGCCCTTTTGAGGTCATGACTGGGGAGAGTCACTTAGCTGTGCCCTGATTTGTTTCCTCCATAGATAAAATGGAAAAATACAGACTAAATCAGCCTTTTAAAAGTGCTTTCATATTTAAAGAAATGAAAAGTGCTAAGTGAGTGGTAAATGTTGCTTGAGCAGATTAATACTTGGATGATCAATATACATTATGAGACTGCTCTTATTCATCATATTTCCCACAGCTGAAGGAATTCAAGAAATAATAATATAAAGATGACAGCTGGTAGAAATGCCCTTAGTGAAAGCTACCAAATTTTCTTGAATGTAGGGGGAGCTGTGTTCTCATTTGCTTACACTTCAGTGCAACTCATACAACATGAAATCAAAATGATGCCTTTCATCTGAATCATACTGGCTTTTTATACTGATGTGTTGTGTTGACTTAATTTCAATATTTCAGTGCAATTGTTTTTTTATTGTTCTTGAAAAGGACACAATTTAAACCCAAGTCATTTAGCTACTACTCATAATGGGAATTCTTCTGGTACTTTCTTTGAAGAGCTTCATGAAGGCTTTGACCTACAACCTGGTATTAAGCAAAGAAAGAGAACTGAGATCACAGAGTTCTCTTTTGCTAGATCCATGAAAACAAGTCCAAACAGATTTCATCAAGTTACAAGTTTCAAAAGGTTATATGCATTCAAAAATAGGGCATATCTTTTTTTTTCTTTTTTTTTAAGGAAGCAGACTTCAGCTACAAGTATATTAAACATTCCTACAAGCACAAACAAGAAAAATAATATTCTAATTATTTGGAAAGCAACTAAGCAACTTGAACAGCTTCAAAATATTTTGTATTTTCAAATTTTAGATTTTAAACACTTGATCACAACCCTTTCCACAAATACTATTTAAAAATATAATTATCTAGCTGATTTTTATAAAAAGTAGGCATTTGGTGGAAGTTCTTGCAGTTTCTTCATATTCAGAAAGGATGGAAGATATTTTTAGTAGGTAAGAGCAACTTGCTATTTTTCACTAAGTACCTGATAATACTCACTGAGATGATTACTATCCATATAAAAAGCTAGATCATAAAGTACATCAAAAGACAAAAAAGCAAACAGAAATCTTTCATGCAAAATCCCCTGTTTATTTATTTCTAATGCACTTGAATCCGTAGGAATAAGATCAGTGGTCTGAAACAATGCCAGAAGCAGGCCCTCAAAGAAGAGCAGCAGTTACTCTAAAGCTTCTCCAACCTGCCATCCTCCTTTCTCAGAGGGCCTATTGAAGACAAGGGGGGACAAAGATGAAGCTGTGGAGATTTTCACACAGACAAATCAGTTCCTCCTTTCACAAATGGCTGCATCACAGTTCTTTTTGCCATTCACCTCCTCTTTTGAGAATTTCAAGAGAATTGTAAAAGTGTGAGTGTCTCCAGCAAAAGTAGAAACACACTTATAAAAAAATTAGGAAAGAAATAGACCCTTGTAGCTCAGAATATAAACTTGTTCATAGAGGACAGTTAATTTTTTTTTTTTTTTTAACATCAACATATCTTTGCTTGTGAGTCATTTCAAAACATTTTGTCATTGTTAAACTAGACCTTCCCTGAAGTAAATTGTGGCTTCAGTTACTAAAAATCTTGGGACAATCCAATATTCTATGAAATCAAAGTTAGCCTGACCAGAGATAAGCAAAAGTGCCCTCATTTATAAAAGAAAGAGAAGATAAACCAACCACTGAAATAAACATTTTTAGCTCCTAAGGGAAATGAAATCATGGTGATAATAAGTACACTTGCTAGTTAGCCACCTGATCTAAAGCCAATGATTCTTTAAAAAATAAGAAAAAAATCCAGAAGTGACATTTATACAATACCCACTACTGGCTAGGAGCTACAATACCTACTAGCAATGAACATTACTTCTCAATTAGAAAAATCTTTTTTCTTTTTTTGCTCCTTTATTTCATTAAGTAATGGAAACACCTGCTTCTTTTAAGTATCTTTGAAGTGTTTGGCACTAGTACTAATGCTTTACAGGAAAAAAGTCCCCCTTTTTACTTTTAAATCAAGAACAGCTAGATACCAGTCTTGGGGTAAAATTGGGTTTGCCTTTTCTGAATTCATTATTCATTGAAGTCCACCTACCACTAAAATAGCTCACATTATGCATGAAACATGAGAACAGAAGTACTTTTTTACCTGCAGGAGATCTGGTTTTGTCTTTATCCTTATTCATTTAAGGAACAATTACATGGGCTAGAAACTTTTGGTTATAGATCTTACCTCTCTTTAGGGGCAAACTAGTGAATCTAAAGTTTTCAACAGGCTGTGAATCCAAATTGTTACATTCTTATTATTTCTTCTGGGGGAACTAGATCTTAATACAAAAGGTGCAGAGAAGCTCAGAAAGACTCTGTCTTCAGTAGGAGTGAAGTGTAATTTCTGCATACTGGCTAGCTTAAGCCAGTAAGAAAAAATAAAAGGTGTTACCACTTCAGAAAACACCTCAAATTCACCTTTTTCATGTATTTCCTAGTTAACCCAGAGTAGGTATTTTATAAATATTTCCTATATATTTTTAAAAATTAATTAATTCTGTAATCTTCTTTCTCTAATTTCTTTTTATTTCTAACTGAAAAGGAAACCATACATACACAAGTACAATATTAAGAAAAAGCAAAATAAAACCACAACAAGGAGAAACTTATTTCTTGTGAGGTTTCGCTAATAACAAATTAAAATATTTTGGCCAATAAATGGCACTTTTTTTTTCTTTTTTTTTTTTCTAATGGAAACTTCTTCATTGTCATACCCGCAGAATTCTCTGCTTAGTTATAGGCCTGCCTGTGTCTATCTGCATCGGTGCTAGAAAGCACAAATGGTTCAGCCTCAAAACCTACTGATCTGGCAGTCTGACCCCTAAAATATCAATGTGATAATCTATAGCTTGCTGCCTCTTGCTTTAGCTGTCCGTTGCATGCTTTGATGAATATCTGCCGTGCAGGAAAAACATATGAAAATCACATCATGTGCAACTGGTTTGAACTGTTGTGCAACCATGGGACACTGAGCCACTCTGGGGAAAAAGTTAAAATGAACTACAGTAGATAAATGTCAATTTCACGGGTTTTGACATTTTATTATATTATATTTAAATTAAAGTGAATTCAATCTTGGTTTCTTTCTGCTCTGAGCCTGCTGGTTTTTTTCCTTTCAGAAGATTCCGATAAAATGCATGATCGTCCTCTGCTATGGCTCTCAATTCCTCTTTGGTGAAGACAGCAGGGTTTACATGATGAAATTTTAATGACCATGGCCCTGCATGGCAATGTGAGGTATCAATGCATTTTCAATAACACTAGGCATCTTTGAGAACTGGCATCAGGTGACATTCCCACTGCTGAATGCTGCGTGTCCTAAAAGGCAGGCGTCGTGGAGATAGAGGCAGCACCAGGGAAAGCACCATTATAATGCAGCAGTCGTTCGGGTGAAATGGAGATTTATGAATCTCTGCCAGAGAAACTATATTATGGACTGTAAATTAAAATGGGGGCTTAATACAGGGTGAACTACATGCTAGAGAGGCTGATTTTTAGATTGGCCTGTCTATTCAGGTTCAGGCAGCTGTAGAGACCACCCCTCGCTAGGCAATCCCAAGCTCTCCATGAAACCCAGACATTCTAGGTTTGAAAAGGCAATTGCCAAAGCTTTCGTAGTCACAGCAAAAACTAAGTACTCCTCAGTTGCTCCAGCAGGCATTTTACTCTCAGCTTACTGTTGTAGTATGGTGACTGGGATGTGGTGGCTTCATTCTCAGATGTAATTCCAATGCCTTCCACAGAGAGACTTTAGTTTTAACCCTCTGCAAGTCATAGTGCCTTAAAAGCTCAAAGGACCACATTTTGGTCTCTGAATTACTGCTGCTGTTCATGAATCAATCTTCTTAGATCTGCCACTGTACACTGGGAATACTTCCAACTAAATCAAACCCAAATAATTCAAATTGTTTACTATGTTTTGGTGAGCATTTTCTGGAAGCCTCCTCAGGGATGAAAAAAGCCCCCAGTTTTGAATTAAAATAACTAGATCATAAGATGAGAAAAAGTTTTTAAAAACTCATGGGAACAGCACACATGCCCCAAAACCTGTATGGTAAAGTGATAAATTTCACACTGCACTATCCTTCTGCATATGACAGTGTTTCAAGTAGGATGCAATACAACCTGTAAGACTGATCTTGAAATATATTCAAATATGCAACTGGTATGTCCAATATCTAGTGTTTCCCCAGAAAAAAAGAAATGCACAGCACTTTTTCTTATAGACCACAAACCCAACACAATTATTTCCTTTCCAGCCATCTACATTAGGTGCAACAAAGAGTTGCACATAATAAAGCACAAAATAAATGTACCCATCATATATCTCAATTCATCTGAGAGGCTCACTCCCTGCATTCTTTATTGTATTTTATATTCCTTTGAAAACTGGCTTACATCCTCACAAAAGGGTAATTTGTCTTAGCCCTCCTAAAAAAAAAAAAAAAATTCCCCTTGATTGCCCTGAAACAGGAAAAAGAATACAAATTAACTTTGCTTTCTGCTTATTTGTACAATTTAAAATGATAAAATTGACTTCACACTTCAAAACTCTACAAGGACACTTTGCCTCAAGTGAAAGTAGCTCCACATGGACCTCTTTGTGCTTGTCTAATGTGTAAATGTGGTGTTTTATGTTGAAGAAAGTTTAAGCAAGTATACCGTGCATATACAGTAACTCAGCTCTCACTTGAGCCCCACAAGTGCCATGCCCTAAGGCGTGCTACGGGCCATGATTCACATGGCAAACAAAGTATTTCCAGTGGACTATCTGCAGTGGTGCTGCAGAGAACAGAACATATATTCTAGACCTGCCAAAGCAATATGTTCCAGAAAACACAGCTTTTTTTTTTTTTTTGGAAGACACAAGGGTAACACGCTGTGAAGTTTTAGGGTTTTTTTGTTTTTTGTTTTTTTGGGTTTTTTGAGTGTTTCGGTCGCATTTCAAAGCACACAAAGTTCTGCTACAAAGTTCCAAGTAAGGGATCTGTTCCTTGATTTATTCGCACTTTTCCACAAACACTCTCTCTGTTGGCTTTCCCAGAATAGGGATATTAATGACAGCACACCACCATCTCCCCACGAGGGGTGAAGCAGTGCTGACAAACCACATATGGGCATGACACTATGAATAAGGCTCCACAAAGACTAGTACCAGGCAGCACATGGCACTACTAATACTCAGTGTAACAATGACAGCCTGAACTGCATCTCCTCAAGGAAAAGCAAGACAACAGCAATTTTCTGACTTCTGGAGGTGGCAAAAAGGTATCAGATCATTTCATGGCAGCTGGAACTGATCATCCCACTGTCTCTTGATTTAGTTACACACAACTTCAATTTCAGTGGTGTGTGCCACTGTGCAGGAAAGGGAACACAAGTGAAACCGCACGGTGCGAAAAGGAGATGCCACCTACTCATAACCACCTTTGGCATCAACAGCCATCCCATACCCAGCTCTCCTACCACTAGTCCAGGCCTTGGGATGATGCCCAGCCTGGTCCCATCCAGCCTCCAGGGAGGGCTTGATTCCCAGTGCTCAGGCTGCTCCTGCCACCTCCCAGCTGCTCTGCTCCTGGCTGGGGCAACAGGCACTCTGTGCCCCCTGAGAGGATAACTCCAGCTGCCAGCCCCAGCCCACAGGAAGCGACTGTCCCAAATAGCACCCAGGCAGCAACCAAGTCCAGAGTACAAGAGATGAGGTGACCACAAATATTTATTTTAAAAAGTAAGAAAATTATCAAGAGTTGGGCAATAAACCAAAAAAGCTCTTCTTATACATTATGACAGATTTTCATATCTAGATTTCCAAGTCAAACCCTTCAGCTTCTAAATGCCCAGAGTAATGCTAGGTAAATCCAAGTGTGATTTTTTTGGTTTTTTTTGGGTTTTTTTTAAGTGTTCTGGTTGATTTGTTTCCCAGAGTAAAGCTCCTCACTGAGATGAAGGTTCCTTGTACACAAGCACCTACACCTTGCATCTGTAATCATATCCTGTAAATGGCATCAGCAAAAGAAAGGAGTGACATTTTTTCCTCTTGATCACAACAGAATAAACAACATTTTAAAGGTTAAATTATTCAAATTCTACAGTTGCCACTAAAAAAAAAAAAGACATCTCTTCTGTACCTTCAGATTTCTTACATCCAATTATTTTGATTTTTTTTTATCCTGTTCCAGGCTTCCTGACTATTGCTGATTAAGGGGCAAAAAAAAATTGTGTTGTAACTAGAGGCAACTCATTTACTTCCACTGATAGCTACAGCTCCAAATACAAGTCTTTCAGCTCAACTCAGAGAAGTTAGATGAACAACACAACAAGTTAGTAAAACGGAAACAGACAACACCTAAATGCATATCACAAAGATTTGTGCACTAAAAAAAGGCCTACTTGGGTGTCAGCTTTAACTATTTAAGGTCAGACAAATGCCAGGGGAAGAAATATGCAATTGTACTTAAAACAGTTTCTGAACAGCTTAAGAAAAAGTGAAAATAAAATTAGGGAATTCAGTTTGAAAACCAGTTTTAGTTGTCATAAATCCCTGCAAACCTGCTGTTGTTGATGCAGCCACAGACCTGATGGAATCATACTGTGCCAAAGCAACAAAACATTTGACCTTCAATTACAGAAGAGACTATGGTGCTCAAAAAGCATCATATAATTTTAAGATTTTAATGATTTTTCTTTTTCTGATGTTGTATTTATGTATAAGAAAAGTAAAACAAAATTAAACAATGGGTTCTGTGAAGCATCTTTGTGTAATTGTGCAAGAACTGAACACAATGACTCCCCTTTCCTTAGAATATTTCCCACTAATCCCTTACAGGCCAATTCCTTTGCCTCCCCAAAGCACGCCTGTTGATTATCTTCCTGCCTCAAGGTTTCCTTTTGCATAGATTATCCAAAATGAAGGTTTATGCATGAAAAACATCTGTTATCTTAAAAAAAAAAGGAGTTTGAGAACTGAAAAGCAGCAGAGTATGACAATCCCAATCATTCTGTCTATTTCTTTTTGACCAATGAAAGCTGCACATTTACATCCAAGCCTTTTAATCCAGATTATTCATTTATCCCATTTTCTGATGCTGCTCCATCTCTAAGGTAGTAACACCACTAATTCTTCCATGGTTATGAAAAATAACTAAAAGGAAATTGGTGAAAAAGACATACATATGCTATGTAAAGTAACATTGTGACTGAGCTCATAAAAGAAATGCTGACTGAGGAATTTAAAGTTTTTCCAAACTTTTTATCTTATACATGTGAAGGTTTGATGTGAAAGTTAGATGTCAACTGTAAAGGGAAACATCTCTCAAGACAAAAAAAAGACCTCCCATTGAAACATAGCCAGTGATAACCTACAATTTTCTGATATTGAAGAGAAGATCTTGCAAGTACCTTGCATGTAATATTATCTTATGCCAAGCAGCCCTACTTTTTCTTATCATTATATTTTTGTCATAGATAAGTGTTTGGTTTCACAAATTTGACAAAAAAAGAAAGTTGCTGGAATAGATGTTCAGTAAGTCTTATTAGAACAACTACCCTGTTATATTTGCATTGCCCACGGGTCCTGAGAAAACATTCTGTTTTGTGAGGACAGATTTGCAATTTATATATAACAATTACTCTTTTCATTTCGGATAATCATAGTTATTAGTAAGCAGATCCCTAATAACCCCTTTGTATTTAACTTTGAGCTGTTAGCTAAGGAAAATTTGAGCCTGTAATTTCAAATATTTCTAGATATAATTTGTTATCTGTATTGATTACTTTTAACCTTGGTTGCAAAGGACAAGTAGGAAAAAAAAATTAGCATTATATGCACAAAAGAATCTTAATGCAAATTCCTAGAGTTTTTGCTTCTTGTGATGGTACAGATGCATGAACCAAGATCTAGTATCTAACTGTATTCGTTAAAAAGTGAATAACCTTATTTTTTGCTATTATCCTGGTGATAATAGAAAAATGATATTTGAAACAAATCACCATTAAAAAGATGCTGGAAATCTTTGTTTATAGCAAAATAACCTTTATATGTATGCAAAATTGCATCAAATAAGATACAGTATCAATTCTATATAATAAAAGAATGACTTGTGTATATCATTCTAGTGGTGACAGAAAGGGCTTTGAAAATGGCATATAATTATGGAATTGTTCTGGTTTGTGGGCTTGAGGAGGGGGTGGGGAAGAGGTTGTTCTTATTTTTAAAGAGAAATCCAGAGACAGTCTAGATATGCCACATGTGAACAAAAATTGTTGTTCAAATGTCACTCATGACCTGACAGAAGGGAAAGATTGACATAAATTTTAATGCATAGAGAAAGCATACAGAAGTATATTTTGCTTTCAACTAGTTTATTAGTATTTTGTTCATGCAGAGAGGTTAAAAATGAACTCCTATCCACCTGTCAGTGGGTTCCTATTGAACACTTCATCCATAGCAAGTAGTGGAAGAGATTCATTATACTTGCACAAGGTAACACAAAACAAATGTTCAAAAATCAGAAAATATTACAGGACAATTTATTCCTATTTGCAATGTTAGCATTCTGACTTTGGCTAGACATTCAAATAAATTTGATTATGTGTTTTTAAAACATCACTACCAGATAAAAACAAAGTATGGCACTACATTAGCAGCAGAGTATTTTTAAGATCTAATGAGTTTCTATACTCAGAGATATATTAACCTCATGTGTGAATCATCCATTATAGGGAAATAAGGTGAGAAACCTTCTGTAAAAATGTAAAAAATGTTAGTGATAATAAACTAAATGTAGAAGCTCTTTAATGCCAATGAACAAAAAAAATAGTGGAGAGTGCAAAAAAAAATTGGCATAAGGAAAAATGACATGGAAAATCAGAATATTCCTGACTGTGCTGAGAAAACACAGTTTTCCAGTGAAGGTAATTAACTATATTATGTATTTGTCTAGAATATTCTTTGTTTTTCAGATTTCTTGAATTCAACGGGCTGTCTCTAAAGACTTCATAAAAGGGAGGAGTTTTGAAGAGTTATTTGATTGAAGACAAAAGATAGGGATTTAACTCTGTAGAAGTGTACAGAAGTTAACGGTGAGATCCAGGATAAAAGCCCAGAAGGAGAAAGGTATTAGGGCAAAATAGAGAAAAAGATATCAGTTCTAGACACCCTTAGTAGAAGAGTTAGAGAAAATATAACCTATAAAAATAAGCAGCTACAGTGCTTAGAAGAACTTTGAGGGAGATAGTTTTCAGTCTAATATAAGGTCCATTTGCATTAACAGGAGTTTTTTGGGGTTTTTTTTCATTGACTCCAAGGGATTTCTGATCAGACCATATGAATTTCACCTTCTGATCTGAAGGCATTTTTTTTTTTTTAAGTCATGCTGACAGAAACACAGCCTATGTCAAAATATAACTCTATATCATCTAAATTGTGAATCTGTGGTTGCATTTTCCAGCCCACAGTCCATATTGTCCATCAAAGGTTACAGAAAGTGATAAATGAATGCCCTGGAAACTTTAAAATTAGTATGTACTAAGTGCAGAATTATTCTTTTCTTTTCCAAACACAGATCAGCAAGCAGAGCTTGCTGAAAGTCACTGGGGCTGCTGCAATTTCAATCTGCTAAAGTTGCCTCACAGGAATTCAGTGAATCACAAATTAACATAAAGAACAAAGACTCTCTACGTAATCCAGACTGTATTTTCTGTGTATCCAGATAGTTAAATCCTATTTAAATTGACAGCATTTATGACACACAACATTATACAGTCAAATGAACTGCCCATGTACTAAAAAGTGAATGTAGCTCTTTTTCCTGAGAGTTGTGTAGGTAGCGTCCCATCCAAATTTAGGTTGGGTATACTAGGATTCTAATAGCCGGTAATCTGAAGTGCTCATTAGGGATATGCAAGAATTCATTACCTAAGTGTGTCTAATTTAACCATATTTTCTCCTTGAATGAAGCCTGCCTTAGTGGAAATTAGTGATCTAGCCCACACACTTCCAATACTGTTGGCACTTGCAGTTTACATTTGATATTTTTTTTTTAGAATTCTAAAAATTACTTTCTCTGTCTTCTCTTCTGATCTCCACTGGGTATTTATATGCAGCAAGCATAATTATGCTTTTGGCAAGCTAGTGAAAATTAAACCCTTATGAGCAAAGAAAGGAGGGTAAGGAAGCAAGGAACAGGAAGAAAATCTGGTTTAAAGTGAACTTATCACAAGCTTACTGGAGTATAAGCAGAAGGCAGCTACATATTGGAATCTTGCAGTGCACTTTTAGGAGGTGGTGATATTTGGCTTATGCTTAATGAAAGCTGAGAATGGGTATTTTATTGAGTTGAACAAGGAGTGCATCTACTGGAAGATACTAAAGTGATGACTTTGGCAAGCTGTCTTGTTTCAAATATCAAATAATCTGATCTTAAAAATCCAGTGTCACTGACAAGGAGAGATGATCTTGTGTGGTAGGTCTCACAATACTAATACCCTATATACCCTGAGCTCTGATTTTCACATACATCACATCTACATTGGTTTCCTCACCAACAAAATAACAACTACTAGTATACTACCCTTCTGTCTACTTTTATTGAAAGCTTCCCAAGGTTTTGTTCCTTCAAGAACTGTAAACACTGAACTCAAAGTGAAGCAAATAGAAGATAGGATATTTAAGGGAAATCCAGCAATGTAACATTTTCCTTTCTTCATACAGTCACAATACCCAGGGTCTGAGAGCTAGCAAATCCTGCTGAGTGATGTACAGATGCACTGCTCCAACAAAGGAAGGGGCCATGAAGAGCCTTTTCCCACAAACCTCAGAAAAGCACTAAAAAGAAGCCTATTCCAGTAAATGACCAAATATGGTCTGTGAAGCATGACCTCCCAATGGCCACGAAAATTTCTACAGAGCCACCAAAGTCATCCCCTGACTGCTGTACCCACAGGACAAGCCCAGGATGCATACAATTAATTTTTTGAAAAAGATTCTGTGAAATCGCCTGTCCTGTGCCAGTGTGTCTTTAACAGCTCTCACACTCTCAAACACAATCTGAATAGTTTTCATAGTGGCAAGTTTTCCTACTCAGATTTGTCCTTTCACAGTTAATACCTCTTGAAGAAGAGGCCACTATAAATCTCATAAAAATTTCACTCCACAGAAAAAGCTGACAGTCTCAGCTGTCTAATTAGAGCAAAGAAAGACTACTTTCAATAGCTGAAATGTCAGCAGCAACATTCCAAAAGAGTTTTAGCAGACAAAGGTATTCTGTATGAGTGAAGCTTCCTGTAACTGTTTTTTAGTGTCTGTGATCAGTGGTTTGTTGGGCAGATATATAGTGAAACTTGTGCACCACAGATGAGAAAGATGACAGGCACAAACAGTTAATGGATTCTTTCATCTATCAATACTCTTTTGTCATTATAATACACTTCTGCCTACAATAGGAGTCTAACACAATTTGTAACCTGTTGTTAGAGCATGAAGAGAATGCTTCATGGTACTTCTCTTCAAACCCCCTTGCCCCTGAAATGGAATAAACAAAAGGTTGATTATTGTAAGAGTGTGTGTTTTGCACATAGAAGCCACAGAAAGCAGCATTATTGCAAGCCTGATGGGGAGTACAATAAAAACAAATCAGAATGAAATAAAACACTGTGGTTAATACATAAAGGTGGAAACCAGAGTGAAAGGTTAAGAGAAGGGAGCTTAATGGTAATTGCCCTATCATATTTTAAGAGCCTGATCTTCATTTTGCCAAGATAAATTAGTGCCAATAAAGACAGGTCTGTATTTCTAACCTTGATACTTATGAATATGTTGTGTGTTAGTCATTTGGCAGAACGAGCTTCAAAATAACAAAGCCTGTTTTGTAAGAACATCGTGTAAAGTGAAGGTTATTTATTTTACAGATTTCCTGCTTGTCAGCAAATGGTGCAACAGAGATCCAAGTGGAAGCTGAGTAGTAAACTGCTAAACAGATACAATCACATCATGTGATAAGAAATGGGCAAATAATTTAACTGGAGAGAAGGGGAGGGGAGGGGGAGGTATCATTTAACAGCAGTAAATCAGTAATTAAGTTGGGTGTCTTTAATCACCACTTTGGAAAGTTGCAGGCAGAAAAAATGTCCTGCCAAGAAAAAAAAAATTAAAAATGAGAGAGAGAGAAAGAGAGAGAAAGGATTTGAATAAATATGAAGATGCTACAACATATCACAGACAGAAAAGTTTATTTTACTGAATAAATGTTGGATTTGGCAGTCAAAATCATTTCAGTATAAATGAAAGTTTGAATAGCTTTGGAATAGGTGTGAAGCTTTGTCAAGCAAAGAAGATACCACTACAAAACAAAAAAAAAAATGACAGGAAAGTCACTGAAAAGTGACATTTTCCTTATTACTGCAAGTTCTATTCATCTTCCCTGATGAGTTCCTCTGAGTGTGTATTCATTGACCCCAACAAATATTTGGTTTTATGTTTGCTGCATAGATGAACTGCTGATGATTCCAAAAGAGTGTTTTAAGAACTCCCATAAGGGCAGTTAGTCATGCCAGGGGTGCTCTGTCAAGGAGCCTAGAGACTGGAAGTGCTGAGAGACCCAATTCTCCCTGTACTCGCCTCTCATTCTGTAGTGGGGACCGCCTGAAGCATCTCAATTCCTATCAGAGCCACAGATCCTAAAAACCCGAAGTAGCTGATCACTAAACTGAACTTGCTGGCCTGTCAAGAATGCCAGCTTCACTGAGCAACTGCAGGGAGCCCATTTAAATTCAGAACAATATGTGCCAGCACTCTTTAAACTCTTTTTCCTTTTTTCCATTTTTGATTCAGTGAATTGCAAAAGGGTTGGGTTTTTTCCCATCCATCTTATCATTTGAGAAAACTGAATGTTTTCTCAAATGATAAGACTCCAAAATCTAGATTCATTTTTCTTTTAATAGCCTCCAGTGTTACAGTCTATTTAAATCAAATGACAGAGCTTTCAGTTCTACCTTTTGCTACTCTTAGTTTCCTTCACACATTTAGTCCATCCTTGGTGTGCATTATTTGCATTTTTAGATCCTAGTTATTCCCCATTTTCTATAAAAAAAGAAATCGATCCTGCCATCTGAAAGTTAGAGTACCAGTTGGTTGCTTTGCTAGTTTTTATACAGCACATGCAGCTCTGTGAGAGGCTTAACTGATGAAGCTCAGTTTAATATGGCTTTATGTCTGGCATTTCAATTATCCCACGCAAGCTCTGTTTTTCAAAGCTTAGGGGGCTCATCAGCTCTCTCTTGTGAGGATTCAGATGTCTAAAAGTATAGTTTATATATGGCATAAAGTACGTACATCTAATCTCTGACAAGTTTGTCGTACCTATCAGACGACAGACAAAACATGCTCAGTGGCTGGGAGATCTGTGCATTAGCAATTACAGAAGTCACAAAGAGATTATAAATGCCAACTAAAGGTTTTTTCTTATTAGTACATTCTTATCAAACAATTCTATTCCTGCCAACTTAATCTTCAGATTCCCAAATATGCTCTCATGACTGTTTCTCTTTATACTATCATGTTTTACCCTAAGTCCTTGAAGCAAAGACTAGTTTCTGATTTCTGTCTAAGTGAAGCTTTCACCTTTCCTTCACTGCAAGAAATTATTACTTCTCATTCTATTAAAATGCATTTTATGTATTTTTCAGGCAGGATTATTGGCTGTAAGATTAATATGCACCTCCAGTTTCAGAGGTCATTCTGGCTCTTTAAAAAGAGACAATTTCTCTTCTGGTCATTTATCAAGAATAATGCAAGGTAATACATCTAACCTGAAATAAACAGTGGAAAGAAAATCTGTAAGACTGTAATTGTCTACTAATATAGTCTCATCTTTACAAATCTGTATTTTTTCCCTGAATTTAATATTATTACTAAATGCAGTGGTCGTGCAATCTGTAATCCACAAAGCATTAAAAGGTATACACAAATCTAAAACAATGTTTAAAAAACAAGTTGCCTTTAGTTATGTGAGTTTTGTTAGCCTGAACAATAAAATCATATTTCATAGGACATTTTGTATCTTTTGATTGTCAAAAAGTATATGAAAATCCATTTTCCACTGTGTTGGAAGTGACAACTCTAAGAAACAAATATTTCTTTCTGACCATAAAAATGAAAAAAAAAAAAAAAGAAAATCATATAGATTTAGGGCTTTCTTGAAGGTTGAAAAAAATGGGTATCTATGGTACAGCACACATAAACCACAGAGTGAAAATCTGCAGTGAGGACTGGCAAGCTGAAGTGTTTCTTACACACTATGCATGCACATTCCCTGTCTTACTGCAATGACCTTATGATCCCTGGTGCCAAGTGCTCAAGTCCCAGCTGTGGATTTAAACTCAATCTCGTTTTGAGTTTCCATTCTGTTGGCAGCAGAGTCATTCTTCACTGCACTGCTCAAGCCAGAAAAGGCTTCCTGACTCGGAGGCAGACTCAGATAAGCAATGGCTATAAGAGAAGTTGTAATTGCACAAGCTCTTTCTTTCCCCAGCAGGTATAACTACAAATGAGCGTCACTGAAAATTCTTCTGAGCTTTAACAGGGTAGATAACTTCATAGGCAATTGTAAATCTAACACAGTGTCCAGATTAGCAAAGTAGACAGAAAAAGGGCCTGTTATTTAACTCCTTCCTAGCAAGCATGAATTTTTGTGGTGGGTAGGCTGTTTTTTTTGGGTCAGCTTTTTTTGAGTGCTTGTTTTTTTAAGAAAGCCTTCTGGAGTAGGGAAGGTGAGTAGCAGGCCTAGCCTAAACTTAAGTGAAAGCTTCACTGCTGAAATTTTACAGCAGTTAACACCACAAAATCAGGTAACCAGAAATTAAGGAATATCATAATAACAAATGTTCTGTTTTGTTTTTCCCTCTCTGTACATAAACATTGCAAATGACATCTGCAATTTCTTCTCAGTGAGTGCACAGATGACACACTTCTTGTTAAACAGCAGCTTGTCTGTGCTTACTTTATCCTCATTATTCAGTGAATATACCACACACCCTTTCCAGCATGCTGTTCTTGATACGGAGATATTAACTTCCTCAGGGGCTCCTGATTCTCCTGCTATAGCTTTTATTTCTTTCTAAATATTAACAGATTTATCCACATGTCATCACGGTGCAGTACGTGGTAGCATTGCTGGGCATGTTTCACAAAAGAAGGCTGATGTGCATCTGTTGAAACTGAAAGAGAGGTGCAAAATAAATTTCAGAGCTTCAGGGTGTCACTTCTCTCAGCAGTTGGCACTTCACAGCCTCGAATAGGGTCTGAACAGATACCCCTTGGCCTCAGCTGCTGGGGCAAGTGCAAAGGCATTCTGCACCTCAGAATTACTGCATGTAGTAATACTGCATTACAGGCTGTCACACAGGGAGTGAGAAACACAATGAGAAACACAAGTCTTTGCTGAAATGAGAGCTGAAATTCAGTCATGTGTCTCCAGGATGACTTCAGGCATAAAAAGGTACTCTTTCTTTAATTCCCTTTCCAGGCAATGAAGAGGATGACAGCATATCTGGCAGAGGCAGCTGACCTGGCTTTCTCACTTTCAGTATCAGAGCAATCCTACAAAAGGAAGCTTCCACCATTCCAATTAGCCCTCATGAATATTTTCTCACTCAGAATTTCCAGTTCATAATTATTGTCCAGTGCTGAGCTTCTCATTAACATATTCCTCAGTGACCATTCCTATCCAGTCTGCTTCTGCTCCTCCAGATTCTTAAGCCCTGTTTAACATGCCAATATAATTTGCTACCTTTTCTTTTACCTCCTGTTTTAACATTCCTGCCTAGCTGCAGCTGCAGTTGGCACAATCCATGAGCCACACTGATGCTCAGGTGGCTCCTGCTGACCGAGGTATCTCTTCCACACAAATTCCCTGTTTTCTACTCCACATGTACTCCTCACCTCACTGCAACAAAGCCAGACTGCAATTCTCATTTCTTTTTTGGACATCAACCGGACAACTACTGAAAACGCAGAAGAGAATCTCCCTCTGGAGACCAAGAGCCCTCACAAGTACCATACTGGAAGAACCGCTCACCCTCATATCCATGGATATTTCTATTTAGGGATGGTTCATGTGCAGTCAGGTCACACCAGTGATTTCAGAGAGATAAAGAGATCTCAATTCAGGCACAAATCACAGACTTCAGCTGCCAAATGCAAATGTTGCTACTGAGCCAGGGCAAACTGAGGTATTTTTAAATGTGAATGAGTGGACTAAATATGTAAGGTTTTCCCAAAGAAAGAGCGAAAGATGCATTCTTACCAATTCCAGGTTCATATTTTTTCAAAGCACGGAGGGGCTAAATTTGGTGTAGTAAAGAGATACAAGAGTTTTTAAAATTTTATTTAATAACGTATTTTGTCTCTAGCCATTTTAAAAACTTGAGGCTAGGCAAATCTTGGCAAGGGAAAATGTCAGATAAGCTAGTTTTGGCAAAGTTATAAAGAACTGAAGACAGTCTCCTAGTAAAGGTTCTGTATTTTAGAAATTTATTTTCACTGTACCTAGGAGAGTTTACTCACATGTTGAAAATTTCTATAGTTGCTTAACACTATTGAATCTGTGTGCTGATACATTCACTCATACTGGAACCTTTCAAACAGCCTTTACAGGCAAAATTATTGAACTTGGTAGCCCTAACTAAAGATTCCTAATACATCCCAATTTCTGTTTTACTTTAATGGATTTTTGCCAAGTAAAGCATAAACTCTTGTTCTTTGTTCTGACAGAGGATTAGTTAGACCTCCCAAGCTAGCAGTCCATCTGCTCTGCCAGCTAATGCTATTGTCCCAGAGACACCACCTCCTTCATTGTTCCACTGAACAATCCATGCCATCTCTTTTCTCAGCTGACACTGACAAGTACATGTCAACCCGCTTGCATTCTCCTGCACACATCTGTGACATTGAATATTGGCTTTCACAGTTTCAGGCAGTTCAAAGCCTAGTAAGAGCAAGGAAACACAATACTATAAAATACTAACATACAAAAGCTTTTAATTATACCATATTAGTTTATCCTATCAATAAAATGTCCAGATTTGCATGTTTACATTGCTCCTTTCCACCCTTCTCAAGACATGATTTTAACTTTGGTGAGTGAAACAAAATGTTTTAAAGCATTCAGAAAATTTAGAAGTACTTGTATATAAAGAAAATTGGATTCCCTGGCATAACATGTTCTGGTAATTTTTAAAATGGATATAAGAGTAGAACCTCTTTTACTGAAGACTGGGTTTTGGGTTAAATCCGCAAAATGGAAGGAAAGCAATTCTGCCAGTAGGTCTCTGAAAAGCTCCAGCTAAATGAGCTGATGCAATCTCAGTACAAGACTTATAGTCAGCAATGACAACAAAATTCTCATTACTGCCAGCATTTCAAGGAAAAAGCAAGAGACACAGTGAAACTATAGTTGTTGCAGGTGGAAGAAATCCAAGATTATTGATAAGACATGGATCAAATTCAGTGCTCTATCCCCTGCCATGTCAAACACAGCTTTACTCAAACCTCAAGTGACCTTCATGTGATCCAAAATAATAGTCTCATATGCCAATGCCAATTACTTAGTGACAGAAAACAATGTAGATGTTATAAAACCTTTGTATTTTAAAACAGCAAGGTAAAATTGAAGTTGCTGCCTACAACAGGTAAGTAGTTAAACACAGAAGGAAACAATATATCTATTTGTTGTCTCGCTGTCTGTAAAACATACTAACACATAAAACATCTACTTTTGCTGATTCATCTGGGGCTTATTTACTGGATACTCCAAAAATGAGCCAACACTTCAAATCAGAAAGGTAAATAGCATCTCTGTCATGACAGACCGCATTCGCGATGTGTCGCTCAAATGGTTCCTATGCTGGCTCAGCCTTGGATGTGGAACCACCATGACCACAGTTCTTGGACTAGGAAAACAGGTGATAGGTGCTAGTTTTAAAGCCTTAAAATAAGGGGGAAATCCAATGCATTCTCTACAGATAGTGTGCACTCTTTTAAAATCTTAATTTCATTTACGTCAGTGTAAACCCGTCTCCAGAGATTTCTCTAGAGTGAATTCTGCCTCCAAATAGGAGGCATCTGACAATTATCCACCAGTGTCCCAGTTTAGCTAAATTGGTTTTAAATTGGAACAACTTGTTACATGGAAGGGGGAGTTAAAGGGGGATGTAGTTTTGCCTGAGACACATGATTAGATTTAAGCATTGAAATTCAAGGTCCCATCCTCTGGACACAGGCTGTCAGGCCCACAGAGTTGCCTTTTTGTTTTTGTCTTCTCCCTCCTCCTTTTTTTTTTTCCTTTTGCTGAAAAGCATTTCAGCAGATGAAAAATCTTAATTATATTTTATACAAAGAGGGCAAGAACACTCATAATTTGTTTTAACACAAGCAAGCACAGCAAGGTGACATATAATCAAGCATTCCCAGACTGATGTATTAAAATGCTTTTCTACCAACTCATGCCCTCCATCTGTGATGTAAGAATTCTCCTTCATTATTCCTTTTTATTATTTTCCCATGCAGATCACTGTGACCCATGCCAATCTTTGTGAATGTAGATGGTAGTAGAAAGTCCTTTTCATCACAGCAAATCTTTTCCTTAAGCATATAAAAGGTTTGTTCATTAAACAACCAAACAGAAAACATTCCTCAGTGAAGAAACTGCAACTTCTGTGATTTATCTATAACGACCCAAAAAACATTGGTAAAAATGTGCAAGGAAGCCAGTGAATCAACAGTACTTCTTTCTTCCAACAAGAGGAATAGTAATTGGATGTCAGGGAGCAGAGAGTGAAATAGGAATATTTTCACATAAATTATTGTATGAGAAAAAGAAATCTATGTGTACCTATACACTGGCTGAACCTTACACTCTCAGCATGAATGGCTTTGCCAGCTCTGGTGTTAACTGAAGAAAAAAGGTCCATCCAGTCCTGACTGCTAAAGTACAGGAGACCTCTCTTCAACTGCAATCAACTTCTTCCAAATTGCAAAGCATTCCAGCTCCTCTAGGTTAGGAAACAGCAGACTGGAAAATTGTAGGAGATTGGTTTCTACAGACTCTCTGTTTACAGCTGCAGTCTGTAACAAGACAGGCAGGGCTCGTTCTGCAAAGGAGCTCACCTGTAGCAAGTGTCCTGGAGCCAAGTGAGGATCTTCTATTTGTTCCAACAGTAGCTCCCTAGTAAAAATCTGTGTGAAGTCTGGAATTCTGTCTCCCTCTGTGTCCTCCTCCAATTTTTAGCGCTATTATTGTTTTTGCTTAGGCAATCAGCCTTAATATCATTAAGGAGACTAGAATCTTGGCTATTTTTAATAAAAATATTAAGTGTAGAGGAAAAAAAATGTCCAAGAAGTAATGAAATAACAAGGAATTACTATAAAAAACCCCTCATAATCAGATACTGCTTTTATCACATCATATGCATTAAACTTCTCTGAACTGATGTCCTTTTCATCCTAATGTACTAAATTAAATATCTGCTCCTTGTAGAATTTGATTCATTTAAACTAGATTAAAATCAAATCATGAACAAAATCAATTTCACTTAAAGTACAATAATCCCAGCCCACTAAGGCCCCCTTCCAGTAATCACAATAAATGCTGTCTCTATCACCATTGCCATCCCTTATTTTTCCCCCCAGCCTTTCACTGAATGTATAATTTTCATATCACATTATAAATTAGGACCTTGTATATCTTATTCACGTCTTATTAGAATAAGTTGGCCATGAAGCCAGAGGCAAGACAACCTCATTCAAACATTCCTCCAGGGTTTTCAGGTCAAGTCATTTTTTAAATTGGGATTGGTATAAACCCCAAGGGATTTCTTGATTTAAGAAAGAACTACAAATATTTAAGCTGTCTTGGGGGGATTATTCTGACATTGGATCGTGGGATTACCTTCTACATAAGACTCAAAGGATTTGGACTGGTTCAGCATCTCGTCAGAAAACTGGGCAAAAATGCTTCTTATGTGAAGTTAATCAGATATTCAATCATTCCTCGCTTTAAGCATGTCAAGAGGTGGCAAACAAAGGGAGAGGAAAGCAGTTGCTTTGAGATGCACAGGAAACAAAAGCCATCCTCAGATATACTGGAGCATTTTAGCTTTTTCACAAAGGAGAGCTATTCCTTCTGACAATGGGCCAAAATCTTGAAAATAAAGCTACAGATTCCTTACTTACATACCAGCCATCTCAGAGTTTGCCCCTTGAATTTGCAGCTGATCACTACCAGCACAGTGGTATTTAATGAAATATTTTATTAATAATTAATAACACTTGGCACTTCTATGACAGACCCCCATTTGTCTTAGAGCACTTTAGTCTAATAACAAAGTCTGACAACAATCTACAAAAACAGGAAGCTCTGATCATCGCTGATGTAGTTGGAACTGTGAGAAGGTTTTAGGCAAACCCCCTTTGTCGTAGTCAGATCCTGGCTTTGACTCAGATCTGAGGCCAGGCTTGAATTGCAGTTGAAACCATCCTGTCAAGAACAGCACTTCAATAAATTCTCTGACCATCAAAAGTAAGTGTGAAAAATGTCACTCTCCCTTTAGTGATTTCCTTTTCTCTTTTCTTTTTTTCTCTTCCTAAAGCAGAAGTTAGAGGGGGAAAATGACAGGAATGAGACTTGTTCACTACTGCAACAATAAGAGGAACAATAGCCAGAAACATCGAGAAAAAATGGCTATTTGAGAACTGTATCTTCTTACCTGGATCTGGCAAATATAAAGGGTCAATGCCAGACCATCATACTGAGAAAAATATTGCAAAGAAAAATGGATTTTTTAAAAGATGCAATGTTGAAAGGAATTCAGTCACTCTCAGAAATGGGGCAATTGTGCCTTTTCAAACATGGATCCAATCCCCTCAACTGAACTGTTGTTCCTTATAAATTTATTCAACAAATAAAGAGCATACCACAACTCAGTGGCAATTAATACCATTAATTGCCCAGTGTGGAAAACTGAAGGGCAGGTATTTTTGTTTCCCTTCAGTTCATTCACTGGAGTGAAGAAAATATCCTTCCTAAAGGGTATAGTCTTCATTCCTTCATCCAATCACAGCATATTCACACACCTGTACTCTCTACCTGTGTAGCCTCATGTATCTCCTGTCCAACATACTGAGCAAAGACAGAATCAAGCTTAGTTTAAAACTCCAGAGGTAGAAGATAAAGGTGACCAGACTTTAATAGTCTCTCCATTTTAAACACGGGGTTTCTTCTTTGTATATTTAAGACAGCACAGGACTCACACTGTACATTAAAAAGAGATTGTCTATGCTGGAGATAAAAAAAAAAAAAAAAAAGAGAAAACCCCAATCCTAACTAAACTTGACAGGAAACTACTTGCCAGTCACTGATGAAGAGATTCCAGCAGCACTAACAACAAGCCCTGCTGATTAGGGTCAGTCACTTCTCAAGCCCAAGGGAACAGTCTTTTCCAACTTCAATCACAATCTCATAACTCCCCTATGAATAAACATACCAAGGAATAAATAAAAAAAAGCAAAGGGAACTAGCAGTAACAATCCACACACAACATTAAACTGCAGTAATAATGTTTGTATTCTAGGAAGTCTGGAGAGAAGGAATTACTCTTCTTCACACAGATAAAACAGGCTTTATTTGAAGTATGCTTATAACTTCAAATGGCTAAGTAATTTTCCATTATAAACACTAAACACCATAAGAAACTTCTAACTTTTTATACTTACAAAAGAAAAACTGAAATAGAATGTCTCAGATGCTTAACTAACACAAAATTTAAAGTTCATTTTTAATGCTGAGTTGGGGTAATATTTTGGGGCTCAGGACCCCAAGGACCCATTTTTCATTGAATCTGCCACTGAGTTTTTGAGCAACTTTCTTTCCGTAAAACAGGAAAACACAACTCATGATGGTTAACCAACAAGGGTAACTTACTTCATGTTAGTCATTTCCCAAAATACTAATAATTTTGCAGGGGAGAACAACACTGTTAATTCCTAGCACTGTGCATCCTGAGGCAATCCTATATGAAGTGCTGGAGTGTGTGGAGGGGTCAGGAAGAAGATCTAAGATATTAGCATTAAGAGATTTTGATGTATGAATCAGAAACAGTTGTATTGAATACTTATGAACACAAATGTCTATGTGTCTTTTTCTTGTAAAGAATCTGTCAACTATTTTATCTTCTTAAGTATCTTATATGAATAGGAAATATTCCTTTGGGCATCCTTAAATCATCAAAGAAAAATGCATACATATATTTCTGAACTTTTTTTTTTTTTGCTATTTAAAAATTTATCTGCATCCACAGCTATAGATCAGTTTCTAGATATAAAGTCTCAGTATCAAAATACCTGAAGGAATCTCTTGTAATAGAATTTCTGAGATTAAAAAAAAAAAATTAAAAATCACTTGGAATTCCATCTTGGAATTCCATCCCACGGAGCACAAAAAAAAACCCAAACACAGAAACTGTTTAGTTAGCTCAAGAGACACTTACAATTTTTTTCCACAAATGCCATAACTGCCGAAAAGGAAACACCCTGTGACATTATAGAAAGCAGCCACTGGTAGAGAATGAGGATAACAGCCAATTTATCATCCAAATGTGATGCAGGATTTAGTATGCCTAACTTAGACTTGCAGGAAAAGGCATTTCACAGACTTCTGCATGACCTCTCAATGCTTGGAGAAGTCCTTTTAGTTAGAACTATGGTATAATTTTGTCTAACATTTATGTGGGCAACCAGTGAATTAAGTTCTGTGTACAGAACAAGTACTTAGCTATTCCTTTAGTATTAACTCTTGTGGTGGTCGTATGACATCTGCCACAGGCTGCCTCTATAGTTAGAATATAAAACACACAGGGTCAAGCAATGGCACACAATTATCAATACTCACTTGTTTAGTTGTGCCAAATAGCATCTCCCAAGTAGTGTTTATGTATTGCATGTGAAATAGGAGGACCCAGTTGCAATTTCCACTTTGTGGTACAAAGGCAGGCAATCCTCTTTTGGAGGACAGTTAAAGAACAGGGGGAAGTTTAGCCATAGGGATGCAAACTGTGCTGCATTATCTGTGGGTCAAAGAATGGGCCTGAATGGGGTTTTTACTAATGTAGTCCTAGCCAAAGGGAGAGAACATGTTTCTTTTAGAAAATTGTCAAACTAATTAATGCTATTCTGTTTTTCTGCCAAGGTAGAAGCATAAAATTAGCATTCTGTAAACATTTAAGATGAGATTATGTTTGCTCTGTGAAATCACATTCCTAATCTCTTCCAAACAAAAGCATACACCAACTCCTTGAAAGCAGAAAAACTTTCACCCTATTGAGTTTCTAATTTATTTAATAAAAAAATCAATCAAAAATTAATATTGTTATAGATGAAACTTAAGCCTTTTTCCTAGTGCTTTCTTCTTCTGGGAATCAAACTTGAAAGGTTTAACCATTTCCTTATACCTGGATAGTCGTATAAAGCAGCTGCCCCAAGAAATCTCATTGAATGCTTTCTCAGCAGTTTCCTTATCTGATACAACATTGCCAGAATGACACCCAGTGCTGTTCCATGAAAAGGGACACTGCTTATATTATCACATGCCAGCAGAAGCTGCCTTTTTCACAGGAGGCTTAAGACATACTTCCTCTGGTACTGGTCTAACTTCACTGCTGCACGTCATAGTCTGCAGGCACTCTTCTAATCATAGTGCTAATTATCTAAGGTAAAGTACTCAGTGTGACATATCTATCTGCAACCCAGTTGCAGGACTGTGTGTAGATCTTGTTAGGATGTCAGGTTCTTCTCACACTTTGACATACCAGAGAATAGCCTTGTAAAAGCCAGCAGCTGAACACAGTTGCAGAAAGTAATCACTGGAAGATGATGAGTGGATGCATATCCCACCCCTTGGATTGTGCCTCACCTAACTAACCTCAGGCTGTGGAGCCTTCCAGCACACTGCCTCCCATTCTTCAGACAAGCGCTCCAAAAGGAGTAGTAGTCATACAATTTCTTTAATTCTTAAGCAAAATTCAGGAACAGGAAATGTTACCTGTCCTTGCTACTCCTCCTTCATACAAGCATGCATACTGGGTCCTGGGTGTGATTTTTAAGTGATAGGCTCTCTGCCCAGGTGAGAGGTTTTCTTTATCCCAAGAAAACTGTCAAGAAAGGGTCCCAAAAGGAAGAACATTTTCTTTGAAGATGCAAAAGGCAGGGCTTTTAGCAAACTAGAAGATTCAGTATATGAACTTCCATATGCATATACTGATGCAGCAGCGGTGGAGGTTTTACCAGCAGATATTTTGGCACATGAGAACTTTGACATACTGGTATACACCAAGAGTTTCCAGATTTCATTCCCATCTAAATGCTGAGCATACCCACATAATCTATAATTTAATGATTAAAGACTTACAGACTAAAATGCTCAATGTATTTGTGGGGTATTTAAGCTATGGCTGAAAGGCACCAAAGCCTTAGGAACTCAGTTTGCAAAAGCTCACAAGGATATTCCAAAATTCACTTGTGTATGACATGAATCAATTATGAAGACATTTCGAAATACAGCAATCATTTTCCATTGCTGGCAAAGTAATGTATTGATAGGTACTCTGAGATTCTGCCAGGTATTTGAAAGGTGTTGTATCATGTTGAAGTATCTGACATTTCACATTTTTTTTAGCAATTAATCTAAATTTAATAAAGGCACCAAAGCAAATATTTTCATAATATAGTACAATATATAAATATATATATTATATATTTTATATATATTTTTATATATTTATATATTTAAATATATATTATATATATAAATAAATATATATAGTACATATTTTAAAAATTTATAAAATTAATTCTAATCACCTACAGTACAACCTTAAGATAATTTTACAAGTACTCTCTTACCCTTTTTTAGTTTTAAATTTATTTGATGTCTCCCTTTTATGAACACCATATGAAGCTGCTGGTTTCACACATTATATTCACATTTTAACACACATAATCATGGTAACTGGCAGTTAATTTGTTTTTAAATGTTAGAATTACATTTTCAAAGAACTTTTAATCATTCTGAAAGTGTTTTCTCCAGCCCATTTACAAGACAAAGGTTTTGATCTCTGCAATTGGAGATTGAATGAAATTGATTAATTTAATGAAATTTTTATTATCCCATTTAAAGGTAGCAACTTTATCTGCCACAACCTGCACAAGAACACAAATCACAAAAAATTTAACATGATGCAAAAGGAAAAATATAAATTGTCTAGGAAGACCCTGCTTGAGCAGGGAGACTGAAGTAGATGACACATTATGGTCCCTTATCCATTCTGTGATTCTGTTAAATGTATTAAAATCCAAAGAGATTCTTAGAGTAATAATGTTGCTATAGTAGGGAAATTTAATGCAATCCTTTGCACTTGACTCCTTGCAAACCTCCTTTATGTGCACATGATTTTTCTTTTTCAAGATGAAACTCAGTTTTTCTGAGTTTCAGATGAGAACTTCCATTTTGAAGGAATGTGGGAAGGGGCAACCCAAGCCTCTTCCCCTATATCTGGTGTTAGAGAGCACCTGAATCACCAGGTGAGCCACTACCAAACCACACATCCACACTTTCTGACAGCCATTTGGACAGAACCTCTTCAAGCAAACAAATGTTTGATTCTTTTGTAACCAGCCTAGCTGGAAATTTCAGAAAGGCCACAATGGCTTGTGTTAAGATATGTTTTGAACTTGTCAATTTTAACCATAGCAACAAACATCCAGAAGCATCCACTTTTGCTGTGTTACTGCTTGGATTTTCTCTGCTCTCACTGCCCTCCTCCAACCAGGCACAGCTGCCATGTGGATGACAGCTACAACTTAAATAAACAGAAAAAGGGAAAAGGGAAACAAAAAGGCAAAGAAACCTCAGCTTATAGCCTTGCCAGGCTTGCTCCCTTGCCTTTTGCTTTTCTCAGGCTGGATAAAACTAGTAACTAATGGAGCCTGCAGAAAAAAGAGGAGTGCAGGAAAAGTGGGGACACACTGATCACTTAGGCCACCAGATACTGCTCTGTATAAAAATAAAAAAAAATCCACTGATGTTAAAATGCATCGTAATTCATAAATTACAGCCCAAAATTAACTGCTTTTGCTGCAGTCTGCTGGTACTGTGTTAGCTGTCAAGACAAAAACAACTATGTGCTCAAAGGATGCAAGACACTAGCTGTAGATTTAATGCTAACTCCAATTTGTTCCTACTCTGTCACATCTGAAGATGAGAATCTCCTCAAATTCCCTGTAAAGAATAACCGCAGCATCCGACCCGGGCAGTGTCTCCCCAGAAAAACTGGCTCTAAAATGCAGGGCTGTCCTTAGGATGCCATTAAGCATAAGGCAGTGTCTTCATTTGCCTTCATGCATCAGTAGCTAACTCATTATTCTTTTGAGTAATTCCTCATATACGAAAAAAAAATATAAAGTGTAAATCCACATCACTGTGCAGCTGTGCTAGCAGTTCTTAGTGACTTAAAAAGAAGCATCATTGACAGGCTTTTAGAGGCAGCTGCATCCTGTCCTCTCAGCCTTAAGGCATTGCTCTGGGTAGGGCTAGCTCGTGGGAAGGAAAAAGGCTGCTGCTGAAAAAGCTGGGGATATAAAGTAACTAAATTACACAAGAAGTTTAGGAGGGGAAAGGGAATGAAAATTCAAAGAATGTGAAGCTCTACTGAGCAGATGAAATTGTTTAAATAGAAGAAGCCAGTTGTAGTATTTGGAAAAAGAGGAATAAGAAAAATTATTTTGGAGCACTGTGTTATATCTCAAAATTGGAATTTCCACAAAAAACTTGGCTTATTATCTAAGATACCACTTGGTAACTTAAAACTCACTTTAGTTCATCTATCTTAGCTATGTAAATCCAGCTCTTTATAGGAATCATAGAATGGTTGGGCTGGAAGGGACCATCTAGTTCCAGCCTCACTGTTGTGAGCAGGGAACCTTCCACTAGATCAGGTTACTGAAAATCCCATTCAGATAGGAATGGCTTTAAATAGAAATAAAAGTCTACCAAATAATGTATTTAGTCTCTACCTGTTGCTACGTATTTCTGTGTTTACAGTAACTTGTGAATATTTATGCTAGGGAAAAAAAATCTATTCCAACAGTCAGCTAAAAGTTGTCATTAAGCATTTGAAATTGGTAACCTTGCTAGAGATATACTCATAAAACATGACCTTTTATTTTTAGGTGAGTCTAACAACAAATCATTGAATTAGGAATAAATACAGCGTTGATATTTCCAACCTTTTTCCAACCCTTCTAGGCTAGATTTATTTCAGTGACTGTTATAACATTACATTATTTGTTTACAGTAATTGAACTGAGCAATCAACACAAAAACAATGTGTTTGAGAGCTTCTCCTGTTGCGTTACAACAGTCATTTATTAAATTACACACAGATGTCATTCAACTCCTTAATAGGACTGCCCTCAGGTTCAAGTCTGGATTACACGTATACATTGGCATTCTATTATTAATCTTTCAGCCCTTTTTATTTCCTCTTACAATATCAAAATGGATTTTGAAAGAACATTTCAAGAGAATTAATGTGGTTTTCTTTGGGGTGGGGACTTGGGTGGTAAAACTGAATCACGATTAGAGAGCAAAGCATATTTCTGCTTCTAATTCAAAATCAGTCAGGGAATTTGACATCATAACCTCATTTTCTGATTTCTCCCTTTCATTTTGTACTGCTTCAATCCATCTCAGCATGACACAGTTACAATACTAAATTTACTTTCTGACACATGAAAGTTTATCCTCCTAACTACGATCACCTACCAAAACAGGAAGCTAAACTGAACAGACATGTCCAGACTGTAGCAACTTTAACTCAGAAGCAACTTGAGAAAATCAAAGACATTCCTCTTCTGTATTTCAGCTACCAGCAATCTATGTCAGTGAAGTTGCACTAACTAAAAAGCAATTGTCAAGGTTAGAAAAGACCTCCAAGACCCTAGAGTCCAACTATTAACCTAGCCCTGCCATGTTCACCACTAAACTTAAGCCCAAGCACTCATACCCATGATTTTAACATTTTCAGGGATGATGTTTCCTCTGCTTGCCTGAGCAGCTTGTTTCAATGCATGACCACCATCTCTATGAATAAATTTTTTCCTAATAGCTAAGCTAAAACTCCACAGTGTAACCTGAGACCGTGTACCCTTGTCCTATCACTTATTAACTAAGAGAGAAGACTGACACCTACATGGCTACAAACTCCTTTTAGGTAGTTGTAGAGAGCAATAAGGTCCTCCCTAAGCCTCCTTTTCTTTTCCAAACTAAACAACCCCAGCTTCCATCAGCCACTCCTCATAAGACTTGTGCTCTAATACTTTCACCAGCTCTGCTGGCCTTCTTTGGGCACACACCATCACCTACACTCATGAAGATCTGGAAATGTGAAGAAACTGTTTTAGTAAAAAATCCAACTGGAGTTTTCAAAAAGTTCTGGAAAGGTTCCTATTGTACTGTTTAAGGAGTTCATCAGTGGTTACATGTACAGATAGAAAACTTCAAGGGTAGTTCTTTCTATTTTGAGTTCTACTTCCCTTGAATGATTCACTCTATGCCAAAAGTTACTATTATAGCCTGACATCGCCTGGTTTGGCCAGTGGTTGGTTGCCATTTAAGGATAAGGTGGTACATGATAGTAGCAGAACTCTTACAAAAAAACTGGCAAGTCCAATCTCTTTTATTGCAATGTTGGATGGACAATCTGCCTCTGATGGTAGAATGCCTCAATTATTTTTCCCTCCATAAGTCTGCCATGAAGTTCTAGCTTGACCCTAAAACGCAAACAGAATTTAGACATAATCTGACCCATACTGAGTAGTGGGACTCTAAGATAAGGTAGGATTGGAATCCATTTTTATGGCTGAGAAATCAGTGGCTTCCAGTTCTGAAATGCTCATTGAGGATCTGTCCTAATATCAGGAAACAAATCCCTGATGACTTTTAATGGCTAAAAACATAGAATAGAATATAGAATCCAATTTTTATTAAACAAATAAAAAAAAATAAAAGGCCTTACACTGCCCCCTTACACTCTAGAGGAAAGACATTTGTACAGGGTTATGGACTAGGCTCTAAAGGAAGAAGGAGATAACACCTCATGTTTCCTTCGGTAACCTAGGGTGACCTGAGGGACTTGTATCTCCTTGGGTGGCAGCATCACCACAGCCTGGGGATTAGTAAGCAGTCTGAAATACTGCAAAAGTATTCAAACACTTGCCAGAAGGAGAAGAGAAATCTCTGCCAGGGCATAAAGACCCTCCTCACTGAGATATGATGCCTATTCCAAGCTTAAGTCATTGCAATGCTTTCAGCAACTGTAGCTCAAGCAGTTCATGTCCTCCACTCTCTTTAGAAGACATTGAGTCACTTGTTTGTAAACCAATGTGTATGGACAGTATGGGACTAGGATGTATACTTAACAGCAGGTATTTTTTTTTTTTCTTTAGGTAGATTAAATCTCATTCCTTTTTTTCACTAGGATAAATTACATAGGTTTAGAGAAGTTAGAAGTGTTATGGATGCTGCAGCAGGTATTCAGCCATTTAAAAATAAAGCACCATTTCAACATTTCAAATTTGTTGTCCCAGTGTGCATTGGCCCAGCCCTATGATTTAACAGTGAGGGCTTTATTTTATTCTAGGCATTACTCTAAAAAGAGTTTCTATGTTTTAAATGAGTTTCTATGTTTTAAATATACATTTACTCTCTTTGTCACTCTCCTTGTAAGAGTGTCCTGGCATTGAGGTAATGATTCATACAGTGCAAAGGTGCTACTCTGGAAAACAAAATCAAGCCTTACTGCATGTTAAGAAATAGGGCTTCAAAGCAAAAAAATTAGAAAAATTTATTGGACAACTTTTAATAGTAACAAAACCAGGAGACACCTGATTGATAAGATCAACTGACTTTTCTGTGTCCAATACCAGGGATTATACAAAGAGCCAGTTTTACTGACCAGAGTATTTATGGCTGTCAGGCAGCTCAGGAGTACATTCCATAGCAAGTGATGCCAAATGGAAGTGCTCTTACCCTTTCAGCCTGACCAGCAAATCCATACCTGCACACAGCCACCACCTTGATCTTGGGGATATCATTATAAGGAAGAGGTAGCTTCAATTTACTTGGTTTGACTTGAGAGTAGACAACAAGTCAGAACTATACAGGTCACTGCAACAGTCTCTTCAAGGACCACTGGAAAAGCTTTGTACCTTAGCAGGCTCTGCCATAGATGTTTTCCCATGGAATCAGCCTTTTGCTTCATTGCCATATGCACTCCAGCTCTCCCAAACGGGGTCCTTATCTCAAACTGTAAGCCTAGAGGTATTATCAATCACATGCCTTATGGTCTTTTTCAGTCCTTGCATTTAAGGTATGCATTGAATCTGCCCCAGGGCATGTGCAAAGAGAACTAGATTTCTGGTATTTCCCAGCTGGCACACTATTATAATGTTAAACCACTCTATTCCTGACTCTACCTATGAAGCACAGAGGGAGTATAAAGCTTAATTAATTCATGTTTGTAGAGTGTGAGCTTCTCAATAGAAAGAGACTGTGTAAGTAGAAATTAATACTATTAAATCAGGTATTGGGGGAAATGATCCCACTTTGTGCACTGAAACTTGTTCCTCTGTTCTTTAAATAGCAAGAACGCAGGCAGCAACGTCAACGGAGACTGCATTCCTCATCATACCTTAGTTTGTTCATAAAGTTCAAGCCAAAATGAATTCTCCTGACACCTGTTCTGGCACTTTGTACTGAAACCTGAGCTGGGGACAGCATCCATTCTTTGGAAGTGCAGACATTTCCTAGGCACTACGTGTGGTCTCTGTGGAGGATGAATCAGTTATCCTGGGTATTTTCTGTTTGCAGTCCCACCGACTGGAACTGGCATCTGCTACAAAATGACAGTCTCTTGTTGAAAGCAAAATACTTCAGAGCAGGTCCTGGATAGGGGGATAAAAGTACTTTGAGGGGGGATAAAAACAAGGCCAAAGGGAATGAAGAGAAGAAACCAGAAAAAGAAATCTCAGTATTAGCAGGATGATAATTACAACTTTCATACAGATAGGTGCTTATGTAAAGAATTCTAAAATTAGTTAACACAGTCTGGTAATTTGCCTCAGTGCCAAATATGCAGTTATTTTTCATGTTTGTTAATGTTTTAGTGATATTTCAAATAAACTGAGTATGGAAAAATATATGAGTTCCCCATCATAATTTCTGAGTTCTTGTTTGTGCTGAAACAAGTCACTTAATGTTCCTCACATGGGAAATAATAAGATGTGTCTGTTTAGAGCGACAAGAACAACCTGATATATTTTACAGTGCTTTAGCAGAGACTGCTACTTTTCAATTATGGCACTACCACAGGAAGCACAAAGGTGAGATCCTAAGTGTAAGTCTTATTAGTTACACTGTTAATGGTGTGAAAGTGCAGTGAGGGTGAGGACAATGACCACTTTATGCATTGTCATAGTGCTACTTCATGTATCACTACTTCCTTTATCAGAGTCTATCTAACTCATAAAAGGAGTTCCATCAAACACAAAAGGCAGTGAGCAAGAATAGAAAATCAAAAAGGAGTTTTACACTGTTGGGTTTTTTCCCAGTTTCTAGCACCATTCAATAACATTGAGTTCACTTCAGCATTATATTGTCATTTTTTTTTCACCCCTTTCCTTTTCACTACAGACTCCATTTGTATCCGGGGCCCGAGGTGCAATGCCTTGGCATGTTGTTAAAAACATTAGTCTGAAGAAATCCCAAGGCAGTACTTCACTTGTATAGCATTTTTATAATTTCATCAACTGGACATCTCTTCTGTGTTTGTTTGTCAGAGAAAGCAGGTGTGTGCATGTGTGTCTGCACCTATATGTGTGTATGTGTACATGTGATGAAGATGCTCAGTCAAAAATATCTATACTTTATCAGCTGCTTAAAATCTAGAAGCCATAGATGTTATATATAAAGCAAGCTAGGGCTTTCTTGGCTGCAATGATAGGAAAGGAAGGCAAGAACCATTCCAAATCTTCATGAAACTATATTCTTGAAGTTCATATTCCACATATGTCCACCACCCAACATTTAACTCCTGAAGATCATGTTGCTGCTCTTTATTACAAAAAGGTATCAGACAATTCAGACCAATGCATATGGTAGGAAGCCTGTCAAATCCCCATTAACCTTTCTCTAGCTTCACAAACAATTTTTACTTAGTCTTTCCAGATCCTGCAAATTACTTTGCAGACTTCCTTTCAGCTGTCATCTGAGCAAATGAGAGATGCCACAGAACTTCCCAAAAGAGAATTTTGAAATAATTTATCGAGGTTGCGCTGTCTTGAGATAGAACTGGAATACTTTCTATTTGGAATTAGAGACAGGTTTCAAGTGTGATTGAGACACATGGTTTTCCACTGCTCATCTCCCCATACCCTAAAATGCCTGTATATATAGGAGGTATTTCTTGGAGAAATGCCAGAGCAACAATGTCATTTAAGTAAATTTCCCTGTCCCTGGAACTAAAGGAGTGTTATAAAGACCCTGGGAAGTGACGCCAACTTCCTCTCCCCAGCCAAGAAATCCACTACAGGGTTTTTTTTCTCCATGGTTTACCAACCTTGATGAATGAGTACAGCATAACCAAAAACTTAGAGAAAAAATTGGGAGGGGTTTAATTACAAAAATAAACATTACCAAAGTAGGCAAAAAAGCAAAAAGTTAGTTTAAACATAGAAAGCATCTATGTATCAGTGTGGAAAGAAAGGGATAACCCTTCTGACATTGCTATTTTGTGCCCTGTTGGTTACACCACCATTAGTGCATATGCAGAACTTAAGAAGGCCTAGTGCTTTAAACAGAAGAATTTGCATGCATTTAGGAGAATACAGAACTGCCAAAGCATCCCTTCAAAGTAACTGAAAGAATGCACTGTTGCTATGTAAGTTTAGTAAACAGCAGGACATGCATTTGTGAAAAAAGGAAGATAATAAAGAAGAGGAAAAAAATACAAACAGGTAATGCACGACAACTCCTTCTACCAAGGTTCCCTAAAGCAGCTAAAGTATTCAGGAGCCACCCAGACCGTTTCATTTCCTCTCCCATAAATCACTCCAGGGTTTTTACAAAATAAAGAAAAAAGTGAATATATAATTTTGCAATATTGTTTTTAAATTAAGGGAATTCAACAGTACAATAGCTGAACAATTACAATAGCAATTAGGGATTTTGTCACCTTTTTTTTTGTTTATGAACTAGTATTCACCAATATTCATGTGTTTTCATCTCTCTTACTGGGGGGGTTCATACTGTCAGGAACAGAATGGTTTTAACAAGGAAGAAGATAGGCACATTTTCAAGGAAAAAAGTAAAATGTTCCCCGAATGTTCTCATGAAAGTGATGGGAAAATTTGCATATAATAAGAAAAGAACAAATAGATTCACTCCTTGGTAAACTCTATTGTCAAGATTTTCCACACATAACATCATCAAGAATTTTTCAATATATCAACAGTTGCTGTAAAAGGGAAAGTGGAGAGGACACTATGGACTTAGAAAAAAGGAAATGCAGGTTAGACACTAAGGGAAAAAAACATCTTGCTAAGAATAAGGATAATGATGCACTGAAAAGATTGCATAAAAAGAGACTGCTATTTTCCACCACTGGAAATTTGGGTTTTTTTAGAAGTATATAAAAAATTTATCAGGAAGTCTTTATAGATAGGTGAATCTGCTTTTTGGCAGACAGCTTTCTTGAATGGGTGATCTTTTCTGTCTTCTCCCAGAGGAATCTAGGAAGATATTAAAATACAAGACAGGAGAGACAGGAAAAGAGAAAGCCATTTTAGTTCAGTAAACATTCCCATATTGTTCTAAATCATGACTCTTGAAGATGACTTGTCCATGATACATCATTCAGAACCTTCTTCAGAATTTATGGGGGAAAAAATTTAACCTATGTGCAAAAGCATAGATGATGTTACATTGAACAGAGTTATACTGTGGGATTTAAAAGGTCTGCATTCTACTCCTGATGCTGCCTGTGACCTAAAAGGTGATTCTGGTCATGAATCCACTTGACTCTGACTTTCACAGTACATAAAATAATATTGATATTCTTATTCATGTCCTTCTAGATCTCTTGGTGCAAATCCCAAGAGAGAGTTACATATTATTCATTATATTGTTTGTTCATTATACTGTTGTCATGTTGCTATCACTAATATTAACAGTAATTATGTTAGCCTGTGTTGGCTGACACAACTTTTAAATCAAGATAATAAAACATCTTCTAAGAATGGACACCCATGATGAAAATTTATACTTATCATTGTTCAATATTAAGATAATTTGAAAATACAACCATAACATTGCTGTCAGTTTAAGGATTCTATGTGTGTTTTTAACTTAACCTCAACAGCAGTGAAGTTTCCCCTTCGTATGCATCATTCCATTCTAAATCTAAAAATTCTGAGCAATACAGAAGTCATATACATGCCATTTAATGATGAAACTAAAATCTTCCACAAAAACACGTCTTTGGACAACTTCATCATACTGGTCATTCACTCAACAACACTACCACTGCCAAGAGAATAATCACTGCTAGCAAATGAACCAAGAGACTGAAAGACAAACCCCTGTTAACTTTCGTAAATAGTCCATGGATTAGTTTTATTCCTGGACAACTAGGACTAGGCCCATCCCAAACTATATTTTAAACAAACTTTAGGAGTTAGAATTATTCTCTAGAGGCATTTTTTCTGCACTCACCTTCTTTGTAAACTAGGAAATTTTAATAATATAGACATGGGTCAATCTATGACAGTTAGCTTCTTTGGCATCAGTAATCCCTGGCACATTTAATTTCCTAGTGCAAATCTTGCCAAGCAGCTCTTTCATTAAATAATCTAATTTTTATTCTATCTTGAGCCAAAAAGAAAGCAAATGGTTTTATTTAGTAAAAGTTTGCTGCAGCTAATTGGCTCCTGTTTTACTTCCTGATCTACTGATTCTGTCCTTTAACTGAAAGACAGTTTGATGTGTGAAGATTCAGACACCCCTTGGATACTACCTAGTAAGGGTAACATCTTCACATCTAACATATCCACACACCTTGCAATAATCTCTTAAGGCAATCCAATTTAATGATGTACTTTACAAGGCCTACTGCTTTTTAAATGCATGTCTGCAACACTTTTCAAGTCCATAAGCTGTAGCTGGCTTCCCTTTAGTATAAAAGTTCCCTTCCTAGCTGAAAAAGGAATCTCAGAAAAAAAAAAGGTCAGAATCAATCTTGTTGCTTCAGAAAGGTGTCTACCACTTTTAATGATTAAAAGTTTACTCTACATGGCCCAGTCTTGTGGTAAATGTGCTTTATTATGTTACCATTCTATCTCACAGTCAGGTAAAATTTGTAGCTTTTTAATATAACAGTTTTGGCTTGGGACTACTCATTTATAATACATGGTGACTTTGTGCTGTCATTATACCACAAAGGTTTCATATTGTTGTCTCCTTAGTGCAACAGTTTCATATCTCCTTGATGTTTCTCATTGGCAGCTCCTTCAAGGACTGACTCTTTCTTCTTCTTGCAGCAGCCAACTGACTCCAGACCCCCCTCAGCCAACCAATCCACTCTTTTATAACACTCTTCTTATTGGCTACAGCTGTGGCCTGTTAACATCAGGCCTGCCCCTAATCCTTAATAATTAACCCAGCTGCAACTCTTTAGGGGGTGAGATTTATTTACTTTATTTACACCTTTATTTACTTATACTCTATCCTCCTACAACTTTGAACAAAAAGTTATCCTTCCACGGTATAGAGATGTAAGTGGACTTATAAAACAGGTAGCGGTGGTCTTCATGAACTGAAGAGGCAGTAGTTTGCATCTCATTGAAATGACAAGTACACAGATTAATAACTAATGTTTTATTAATACATATTTATTTCCTCTGCTGTATTCAGTTTTATAGCAGGATGCATAATTAATATACTATTTTAATCATGTTATAATAACAGAAGTCTCACAAAAGCAATACACAACTGGTTTTGTGCATTTAGTGATGTCTAGTGGGAAGCATTTTCATGTCAACTATAAATAAATAATTAGAAAGATAAACAAAATGCATGTCACTGACATTATTAAGGCAAAAGGTCTTTCTATAGTTTTGTTAAATACCAACAAGAGACACTGTGAGGTTTTGTTTCTGCTGTTTGTTTTTAAACAAGCCACTTGAAAGAGAATGGATTGGAAAGACTCAGCCACTGAATTACTGCCCTGGCCTTCTTATAAGGTTTGATGTGCCTCAGTGGTTTATTTCTCATAAGCTGCTCACCCAGCAATGGGGAAAGCAAACTGACAAGAAAAATGGTTGGCAAAGGAAAAAAAAGGGAGGGTGGATGAAAGCATTGATTTCTCTAAATAGAGAATGCAAGTCTACACACTTGAACAACAAAATGCATGGGTAAACAAGAAAAAGCACTAGCCCAAGGACTGGCAGCCCACTGTAATTCATGATAAAGCAAATGCAAGCTTTTGGCATCATTCTATGAAGACTGCTGTGCTTCTGCCCTTGTAACAGGACACCTCTGTAAAGATCTGAACTGAAGAGCTAATGTATCTCCAAACTGAAATGCTGTATGCTTTCAACTGTTACTTCCCATTGTCCTACTGTTACTATTTAATTAAATATTAAAAAAAAAGGACCAGATTATATAAATACATCTACTTAGCGTCAACTGTATCATTGCTACATGATAACAAATCTCTCTAGACAACAACAGATTTGAATTTTTTAGTCTTATTTATTATATAGGTCAGTATTAAAGAAAAAAAACCAAAACAATTGCATTGTAATATATTAAAGTGACATTAGCAAGGTCCTTTAAAAGCTCAAATCAGCAATAACCAACCAGCAGATCTTTTGTTCTTCCCAAAAGTAGTAACTCTTAGAAAGAAGCAGAGCATTTTCTAGTTCTATGTGAGTTGTTGATATCTCTGTTTCTTACTGTATTACTGTATTCTGTCTTCATTATGGCTGTTTGGACTTTTACCTAAGTGCATGACACAGCATAACACAAAAAGGAGTGTTGATTCCAGTGGACTGATGTAGCAATGTTCATGTCCATGATGCAACCTCAGTAAGAGTGAAGAGGATGCAGAGTTGCTATACTTGTGATTGACAAAAACTTCGATCGATTATAATGTGGACAGTTCATCTGGCAGTTGTATCTATTCCTTTACAAAGAGATGGTGATTCTGGTTAAGGGACAATAAAATGACAACCAAGCAGCCAAGCTGAATCCCTACTAAATCAGTAAAGCCTGAAAAGACAACACAGAAATAAAGAAGAGAAAGACTGTTTTGGGAACAATCATGAAGTAACAGGATAAATCCCCACTTTGGCATAGCACAGCTTCATGCATTTCTTTACAATCAGCTGTGCCAAACACACAAACATCTGTATTTTTCACTTCAATCATAAATTGTCAGGTTTGAACATTCAGTTTCAGTGGCCAGGTATGTAATGTCTTTTACTGTTATCTTGGTCTTTATTTTCTGTTCTCCATGATTTTCCACTGTGTCCATGATTCATGAACTTTTAAATTCCCCTCAAGCCTTTAATCTCTACTTGTAAAATATGATTTTTCTTTCAACTTATTTATTTCTTTTAAAATGGTAAATTTTCTCGTTTTCACGGTCATGTCTGCTACCATAATCAGTTGACAACAGAATGCATATTACTATTAAATTTTTTGTTCATTTTTTAAACAAGAATTTTTCTTGGATTACCTGCATGGAATGGGATAGAAGGATATAAAGTTTTAAAGAAAAAACTTCCAAAGGTATGCTTTTAAGAAAACATAGTATCACTTGGGACTGCCTGAATTTGGGATGGTTAAAAAGAATCAACTAAAAGTATAAGTTAATGGAAAGAAATTAAAACACATTAAGCTATATGTAGATTCTCTCATTCTGAATTAAAATGCCTTTATATTTTTTATAGTTTAATCCTCCCTTAAGCACTCCACTTTTCAATAAGTTTCTATATAGGGGCTTAATGGTCCCTAATTTTGCTGCATTAACTTCATACTTTTAGCTGTTCTCCTATATAGAATTGCTATAAGATATCTAACTACCACATCTGCTTGGTGAGTGCGCAGTCAGAAACATAGAAACCACATCTAAGTGCTGCCATTTATAACAGCATTAATTTGAACCTCAAAACTATTAACACAGAAATATTAATTCAAAATAGGGACTCTTCAAGGCTTCTTTCAAAAGCTATACAACTTTTTGAAACATTTCTTTTTAAGAGACAATCTCAAAACATTCTGCAAAATATGAAAATATCAATTCTTCTGAGGGAAGCAACAAAAATTCAGGGTGAAACCTACAAAGGAACTTTGCACCATTCAGATCTTCCCAAGTTTGTCACTTCCTGGGCAAATGCTCCAAAAGAAAGATACACCACTTTTATATTCTAAATGTATTTTGAGTGAAACTGGCTGTGGTCACAATTACTAGCACCTAAACTTACTGCTGCTTCTGTATTCAGCGCCTTTGCAGAGCACCAGTTCAGACCAGCTACTCATGGGATTTCAGCACAGGGATGCTTACTCTGTAAATCTAAATAGGATAAATTGCAAGTTAAACTGCTTTTCCAAGATAGAAATGCTTAAAAAAAAAAGTCCTGACAAAATTCCTCTAGGCTCATTTGGAAATTTGAAAAACGGAAACCTGCACCACCAAATGTCTAATTAAAATGAAAACCATGAAATATGTTAACAAGTGTGAGTAAAATGACTGCTGAACTGTTGAGAAGTTTATGATGGTATAGAGATGCTTTCCAGGCTTATTGAAAGCCAGTCCAGATTGGAAGAACAGTTCATTCTGGCATAGTTAGATCTCTCTCAGATTTTCTTTCAGGGAAAAGAAAAGAAATAAGGTGTTCAGTTCCACAAACCGATGACAAGAACTAGCAGATATAATTGGCAGTGTCACCAGCGATTTCAGACCCACGATCTGGCTGATTTGGGAATTGTGAGGCAGAGATTAGATAGGAGAAAATTCAGTCAAAAAAAAAAAAAGAAAGAACAGGAAGCAAACGCATTAAAGAAATACGGGTTTGTTTTGGGGGGGTGGGGGGGTTAGAGAATATTGAAGGAAAAAAAAAAAGAAAAGATTGCCTTAGATATGCAGAGGGCAGCAAAAAAGAAGAAAGATTACAGTAAGGTTATGGTCCCAGTAGGCAGGAGGGATAGTGAAGTTGTAAATGGAGACAGAAGGGAGGCAGAGGAGAGGGACTGAGGGGAGAGATAAGAAATGGTTTATGTTACAACAAATATAAATGTCATGCACTTCTCTTCCCCCCTTTCAGCTTAACAAGTGTTCTGAACTACAAGAAACATGGATGATATCAGGAAGGTAAGGTCTTCCCAAGAGACTACTGACATAGTAGGATTATTTCTTTTACCTCTCCAGCAATGACAAGTGCACTTCTGTAAACAATGTTCTGCTCTTAAATCATCTAATTTATGCTTTAATAATTCAGAGGTTTCAGAAGATATTTACCCAAGAAATATTTACTATGATGCTAAACTAAAAAATAAAAAACACAAAACCCCATGAAAAAACAAAGAAAGAAGCATTTTCACCTCCAAAGTTATGAATGGGAAGTAAACAGATACGTCATTTCAGATGTACTGCATGAGCATATAAGAATGATACAAATATGTACCTATACAGACAACAAACATTTTTGTATTTGTTGAACATTTATGAACTGAATGTTCAAGTATATGCAAAAGCAGTTTTATCTGCCCTTTTCCCCTTCCTCTTTCACTCTAGGCTCAGTTCACTCTCCTCCTGACCTGCAGGTACTGGAGTTCATCTGAGCCCACAGCATATTTAGCTTGCTCAGCCAGAAGAAGAGTACTAACTGCTTTTTAGTATGGCTTGTTATCTGTGGACCTGGCAAGCAGCAACAGCTCACAGAAGAGCAGAGGATGGGGACCTGAACCAGGGGGTGAGGGAGAAGGTACTGCTAGGCAGATTGTGCTGGTTTATCCTGCCAGGGACCCTCAGCAGAGGGAATTCTTTTCTGCAAGTATCAAATGTGTGTTTTCAGTTCTGTGCTTACACAGTTTAACTCTGTTTTTCCCCATTATAATTTTTTTCAGTTACTCCAGAGTTGATCCGTATGTGTAAAGTAGTATATTTGTTCACCAGTAATAAATACCATCATGGTTCTGTGCTGTGTTTCAAATAAAGGTGAAATGTGAAGGATATTACCAGGTAGTTCTCAGTTCTCAAAACTGTTCTGTTGCTTTCCTTTTATTATTGTTTCACAGTTTCTTTTTCCTTTCTCTTCTTTCAAAATCCAATAGCACAATCAGTGTATAAAGTTAGTATTGTTGAAATGAACATTTCTGTGATGCTTTTTGTTATAGTGATAGTTTTCCCTTCAATGATGTTTTCTACTAAGCAAGCAGAGAAAAACAAACCCAGTTTTTAAACTGCACCATGTAAAAATCAATCAAGAAGACAATCATGTTTCCAATGTTTTGAAAATGAAATCACCTATATCAGGAATTATTGTGTACTTACTGTATACACAGAACCATCAGTCTTTCTCTTAACTTTCTGGAGTTTCCCCCTCCCCAGTCCTTGCAACAGTTTTACCTTGGAGTAGTTAACATCCTTGATGTACTGGGAAATTTATCAAAGTAAGATCATAGACAAGCATCATTCATTATGTTGCTTTAAATAAGCAGATATCATCTACCACTCAAAGTATTTTTTCCTCAAATAATGCTGGTTCCTAAGTGTCATGTGAAAAAATGCAATCCACTACAACTGAAGGGAAAGTACTGGAATCATGCAACATCATGCAAAAGTGGCAGAGAAAAAGTGGGACAGGAGGAAGTTACTTTGAATACTCTAATGACTGTCATCATTTGCAACGCAAGTCTCTCCTGCCCATAGGAGACTTCATTTTTAAATACTAAGAAGCTCACTCATGGGAGAGATCTCTTCATTTCAACCATGCCTCTATGTTCCTCCAAGATTCCATGTTCATTCAAGCACAGCACAACTGTTTTCCTTTAGGAATCTGTCTGGTCCTATGCCTGCCTAAAGTCATCTGTCACTCACAAACCTATGTGGTGATACTCTAAATTTTTGAAAGAAAAGCCATCCTTTAAAAAAAAGAACCTCATGAATACTTTATTGGTCATTCAGGATTATTACCGGAATATATCCAAATAGAAATTTCAGAATAAGGAAACTATCATGTTCTAAATAAATGACAAATAATTCTAATTACCAGCCAAGTTCCAACCTCCTACTGCACACAGAGGATGATCCTATCCAATGTATTCCTTCCCAGGGGACGGGGTCACGAGCACCTCAACAAAAGTTAGCCTTAAAGACTAGAATTCTCCCACAGTTAATGGAAGCAGGTACCAAGATATTACATCCCTGGAATCCTAAATTCCTACCTGTGGAAGAGTTTATATGTCTGTATCCTGACCTCTCCTAAAATATCACTTCCAAATTCAAATAAATTTACTATCTTTTGCAAGACTTCAGACTACCTATTAAATTTAGTTATTGTCTACACCTATGCTGACATCTGAGAGTCAGATTTCTCCCAGACACATTGTATACACCAAAGCATGCAGCAAAATTATTCTGTATTTAGTTCTTAAAGTTGATTATTTAAACTATATTAAATCCCTGAGAGTCGTAATTCATTTGGAAGAGAGTTAAGTTAAACCAAATCAAGGCAATTTTTATTTTGAATGAACATCAATATAAGGACTTAATTAGGTTTAAATAATCCACTTCATATTCATTTTTACAGATTAATTCTCCTGAACATGACCATGTAAATAAGCTTCCAGTGAACTAAATCTAGTTTCAGTAAATTATTACTAAAAAACTAATTCAGTTGCAAACAGGGACTGTGTTTTGGTGTGTATTTTCTTGTTAAACTTTGACTATCAGGAAACATCATACAGAAGACATGGCACTAATCCATTTAAATGTCACTAGTAAACTGACTGGCTTTTTTTTTAATGAAGTGAGGTTTTTTTGAAAGTATTTTTTATTTAAAATAATATTTCAGAAGAACTGTCACAACAAAAGAAGGTGTGTAAGTTTTTGCAGCTGATATAAATTTTTTTTTTCTTTTTGTGCTGTCAAATGCTATCTAGGCAGTAAATGAATAACATTATTGGACAACCCTGCACAGCAAAGGCCCTATTCCTTGTTAAAGTAGGAAAAAGCCAGACCCAAAACAAAGTTACACCTGGCTATTCTCAAGTAGAGATATTTTGAATATGATGCTTTAATTTAAATTAATTTAATTTAAACTGATTGTGCTAATATTTGCAGAAATTAATCTATTTTTTTTAATTCACAGTTAATTTCCTTAGAAATAAGCAATGTATCCAACTGAGGGGAAAAAAAAAATTAAAAAAAAGCCCCAAAGGTAAAGGAATAAAGCAACGAGATTGAAAGGTTCCTCATGCATTAGAATTGTTTCTTTGTATGCATGGGAGTATGATAACCTCACTCTTTTGGAAGCAGAAGAGGGTAATGAATGTGGCCTCAATGTCCAGTTCTAGTGTAGCTTTCTAAGTTTAATTCAAGGCAATTCCTTTACCTCCCTTTCCCAACATGTAAACTTTACTAACTACTGAATTTCTTTACAAAGTACACTCAGATTTGTGATTGAAAAGCATTTAAGAAAGAGAGAATATTGTATTAATATTTTAGTAATAAGGATGAAACACTGACACAATGATATAACCAACAGATACATGTTCAAACTTCTAGCACAGGAAAAATCATGTAGAATGATAAAAAGTGCAAACTGATATATTTAAAACAGAAACCTAAAATCATAAAACCTCTTACCTGTCTGAAAAGCAACGAACCTAATACTTCTTCAAGATATCAGCAAAATGCATTACAGAAAAGCTTAAAATGGAGAGGGACCAGGGAGTTAAGGAAATTATGTTCCCATCACATGAATGGATGATAAATATATCAATACTACAGCATTCACCTCCAACTGACTGCTTGGAAACTGATGAAACATTATAAACACAAAGGTCATTGCAGCCAAGAAATGAGGTGGATTCCCAAGACGGAGTCACTAAACACAAAAAAACCCTCAGTAGTGAAATAAAGAGCTGTAACATAAAACTTCTCTCCAAATAATTGTCTTTGTTGCTGAGCTGGCTTTATTCAGATCTAACGACAGGCAGAATTACGTGTATGGGGCAAAGGCTAGGACACTTAATGACATCAGTGTCTGTGAAGAGACAGTTCAGCACTTTCCATCCTTCACCACCCTAAAACAACTGGCAGACAAGGAAAATAAAATAATTAACCTGAAGTCAAGAACCTGGGCTTGAATTAAGCAGTTGCCTGTAGTATAATGCGTATTATCACAGGTTTAGTGCTATGAGCACCTTCAGTGGTTTCTAATGACAAAGTCATATAAGATGATCTTATATATATATTTTTACCCAAGAGAACAGAGGTCTCCTTGGCTTACAACAATGGATTTTTGGAGCTTCTTCCTTAAATCTTAAAGCTGCTAAAAAAATTTTTTTTGCTAAAAAAACTTTCCACATTATTTTATTCTACATTATTCTATTTTTTTTTCTTTATTTTTAAGAGACACTAACATCCTTACATTAATACTGCAAAACACAAATTTCTCTGGGAAGAAAGAAAGGCTATCATCACCGTGGCCCCTAGCCCATCAGCATCCATCATTACTTTTTACATTACTTGATGACTGAAGACTTTGAGGGCAGGGGATGCAGGCAGGAAAGTGGGAGTAAATACAGAGCTATGGTTTTATTCTAAATTTATAGTAAAATTAATTTCCCTGATCTCCTGGCCCACAGCCACATGTCTTCTCTAGATCACAGGTGTGATTTGGCCTGGTTTGCCCTCTGTCTGACCTACACAAACAGTTTATGTCTGAAGCTCAGTAAGGAACCAGCTTTAACAGCATTGCAATTACTGACAAACACCCATAATATTTCTGCAATAAAAGCATATTCTGCCATTTCCTCCTCCAGTATTTTAAAACAGTCTATTCCTCTTCCTAAGCATGTGTGCCACAATCTTTTGTCTGATTTGTGACCTGTGTACATTTCAAAAAAATATGCCAGTTTCGTCCTTTTTTCATGTCACTCAAAAGTGAAATATTTCCTTTTTTATTTTTTCACATCCTTCCCCCCTAAGCAGAAATCACTGAAGTTAACTGACACAACCTATAGCTTGTCACAGAAAGTAGAGGAAAAAGCATAAAGGGACTTTTTGTGAAAACAACAGGTCTATGTGGAACACAATATAAGAGGCTGACACTGAATACTAGATAACATTCATGCCTGCTGGTTGCAAACAGAGAAGGAGAGAGACAAGTCTAAGGATGATAACCTAAAATACACTTAAACCTTTAATTTAGCTTCTTCTAAGACCAAAGGTTAAAAGTAAGTTTGACACGTTGTTCTATTGCCTGTTCTCACCCTCGGGCAATAAACGAACCAATGAAATATAATAATGGGTCCCTCTGAGCCATGACACTGCATCCCATCAATTGCATATCTCAGGAATATCAGATGTACTCTTATAGGGAATTTAAAATCACTAACTCATTTTCAAAAATACAGCAAACATTATATTTTAAAGTGGGTTTATTTATTCTTATACATTTTTTTCTTTAAAGATTTATTTGATTATCTGTATACCATGAAGTATTTATTTTCTTTCTAAAAAATGCCTGTATGAAAATGTCTAAGTAAAAATATCTAGTATTCTCACAGCTGCTCTTATACTGTGTTCATAGTTTTTTTTCACTTCACTGCTTTCCTTAGTTCACAGGTCCTGCTGGAAATGAACTGTATATTGCTTTATAGTTTTGACTGTGAATATCTCACACTCACTTTGTATAAGAGCAAATAAAAATTCACTAAAGGACCACTTGAAAGTAAACTCCATGTGATTTCTGTGTTAAGGAGATGAACTTGACTCTGATATTGATTTAATGACAATACAGTCTTTCCTTTAAAATTTTCAGTTGTATAATGCCAAGAAAATTTAGATGTATATCTCTTCTTTGAACTACATACACAACAATTCCTATGAATGCTAATAAAAACAGTAAGGAATCACAATTCTTTCATGTTAGAGTGGTGTAGAAACACCCTGAATTAAGCTACTAAACACACATAGGAATTAAGCATTGTTTTTCCTGGCGTACAAATAAGGGAACAGGCACTGCAAGATTGGTTTGCAGAGTTTAATACGCCAGTTTCATTCCAGAATAGTGTTACAGCAAGTAGTGGGATTTAAACATGTGCTTAAAATTTAACATGCCCTAAACACCTTCCCTAACTGAGTTCTAGGTGTGTGTCGGTGACAAAGCTCTAACACTAAATTTTGGCTGCCAGCCTTGAACTCCCAGCCATTTGTGCAATGAAGGTAAAGCACTGGCTTAGTGTCTGCGAATGGTAAGCACAGATATTGTTCAGGAGGCAGCAAAAAGCATGAAAGGATAAAGTGCGGCTTATAAAAGTAAGCACCATAGTTTCTCCTTGGTTTTGAAAAACAGTAATTCAGATTTCATCCAAAATCGTGTTCTCTCCCTCTGTTCTACATTTGTCTCCCTATTCTTCCTCCTTCCTTTTATTCTCTTTAAAAGCTGCTAACATCAGCTGCTTCTTTGTGGATTTTTCTTTTTGCTTCATTGCCTACAAATTGCTCTAAGCTCTTCATTCCCTAAGAACCTGTTCAGCTGGAGGAGAACAGCTGTACAGCAGGCTGTTCCTAGTACACCTCTGGAAGATGTATAGCAAAATGTTAACAAGACATACATATTGAAGTTTCTTGCCTTCTGAAGATTTGAGGGGGGATAGATATTTGCATATATTTAAACACATGTGCATCTAAGCAAATGTACAGTTGGGAAAAATAAATAATCTTTAAAATACTAGGTACATGTCTCCAGAGAACAAAAAGTCTAAAATTCTCAGTCTCTGATTTACACCCCTGAGGGTGTCAGAGGATGTCTAACCATGTCAACTGGAGTGGAAAAACACTGCATGTCAGCACAAGAAGGCCTGATTGCTATAAAACAAATGTCTTTTTAGTTCCTTGCTCCCTTAATCCTCTCCCCCTCACAAGAGAAACATTCATTCAACTGACTCTCATTCTTCAACTTCTTACTTAGGTTCCAAAGATAATGAGCTCCAGTATACATTTTACCTCAAAAGATAGATCTATTTTCAAAAAAAGCATGGTTGCTTTGTTTTTCTGGGTTTATTGAAGCAATCAGAAATACTAAGATGAGAGTCTTGATTACAAGTCTCTAAATAAAGGACAGACATCTGCAGAGTATGAGAGAGAATGTGTGAAGAGGAATAGTTTTGAGTTTGTTTGTAATTCTCCAAAAGGATGCTTCTATCTGAAGAGAATTGACCCTGAGTTTCTGATAAAATACTCAAAGAAGGAGCTGGAAAATTTGCTACTGACTCCTAAGTGTTATGTGTAAAGAATGGGATTCCTTTTCCCCAGACAGAGACCTGCTACTTCAAACACATAACACGCACAAGATCAATCATCATTTCTAATGGTGATGTTCCTGCTATGCTTTACGGGTCTACATGAAAATTCTGGATAAAACAAACTACATTAAAGGTGTAACACCAATGACTGTGGTGGTGCTCTTAGGTTGCTTTAGAGCAGGTGGTTTCATGTTTGCCAGATATTTAAATATCTTCTTATATACTTCCTTAATGGAAGTTTAGTTAGAACAGTGGAAGCTTAAGCTAGCACAATATCATGATGGCCCTAGAAGATTTGGTAGAAGAAGAAGCATCTTGGTTTTGGTGGGTTTTTTTTTTTTAAAACTTTGTCTTGGAAAAACAAACATGAGAATAGTTACAATGAAAGATCCCAACTGACATAAAAATTATTCAATTCTGATCCTCCAGCAATATCATAATACGATTTTTTGAGCCCTTTTCTTCCCTTTCTTCTTGTTTTTCATTTGCTTCTCTAGTTTTGAGGCAGTGCTCCCCCACTGGCCTCTCCAGGCTGCCAAGGATAAGGGGAAGGAAGTGGAGATATTTACATATAAATATACTCCCCATACTAACCAGTTGACCTTCATCCTGACATCAAAACACCTCAAAAAGGACACTTCTGTGACACGCATGAGACATAAGTTAGCCTGGAGGCTCTGAAGAAAATGAAGCATTATTTATCCTGCACTACAAAATAGAATATTTGGAGGTCCTTATACGCCCAGCAGATCCTAGTGCGACAGACTTTACCCTGGCCAAAGTGTTCTTGGGTCTCTGAAGAACTCCACAAAGCCCTGCTGATTCTTGTCTGAAATGTTTAATGATGTTAGGATACTTGGAGAATCACAAAAGTCTCAAAGAGCATTAAAAGATTTTGGTATAGCCCATCAGTACTGGAAAACACAGCATTTCTAAGTTGATGTTGTCCAACACTCACAAATAGGAGATTACACTACAATCTGAAAATCAAATAAAAGCCCAGAGCAAACCCCTGATAAAACACAAAATAATAACTATGGGATAACTCATTAACCTCCAAAGTTCCTAAGAGGTTGGAGATCTCTGAAATGTCTGTCCTTCTGCAGTGCCTGCAAGCCCAATATGAGATTTAATGAGTCCTTAGTATCAACACACAAAGAAAGAAATGTTCTCTCATTTAGGATTCATCTAGCTGTCTTTTTACCACTCTAAAATTACAGTTATACCAGAGACTTAACTGCAACTTTACCGAAGTGTTCACTTTCAGTAAAATTAATAAGACCATCAACTTTTTAACAGTTGAAAAATGGATGCTTTTATGCAGTATAGAGAAAAACTTACAAATTAAATTTATTCTAGGACCCATTTTTATCACTATTTTTCCAAGAAAAATAAAATCAATAAGAAGAAGGATTTTTTAATGTGATCAGCAGATCTTAACACTTCAAAGGGCTAAGGTCTACTTCACTGAATTCTAGCTCATGACAAGAAAATCTTCTTAAGATGATGATTTATGCACTAATAATTCCAGACATAGCATGTTAAAGGTCTACTGTAATAGTAATTGTTCATACAATTTGGTTTATTTTATTTCTTTCTCGGAATTATATAGGAAAGTTACAATATCAAACTGAAACAAAAAAATGCAAAAGACACTAAAAGGAAAAAAAAAACAATTTTTCACATAAAAAAAAATCTATTGGAAAGTAACTGCTGTGGGAATGGATGTTAGATGAACACCCTGTGAATGTAGGTGGACAAGGACTGTAATCATTTCAGTCCTTCTCAAATACACCAAGCAAATGTTGTAGTCCTGATACTGTGGTCTAGATGGGCTTTTTCTAATTTCCAGGCTCAAGCTAAACCACTAAGCTGCCTCTCTCTAAATATGGCCAAAAAGATCCAAAGAACTGGTTGGGTTTATTTCATTTTCTTTGTAAAAATCAGTCTACAACAATTGTTCTCAATATTACGTTATCAAGAACATATTACTGCACAAAACAAAATGGAAGATTTGTGTTGTAGTTTTTCATAAGTTTTTTAAAAGGAAATTGTTGAAGACTAAAAGTGAAAAATTTGAAATCAGAAGTTACTTGATATATTTGTGCATACAAAATTATTATTAATACCTAGAGCTTAAGGTGGATAAACAGGTAGAGTAAGACAGGAAAATGTAATTTTATTATAGAGGAAAATTGGTTATTGAAATTAATGTTTTTGAGTCAGAAAACAATGTTTACACATGTACTATGGCACATACTGGATACTTACCCCTTTAAAATCTTAGGTTTTATTTTGATTGCCAAGTAATTTTTGCTCAAGTTCCACTGCAAGAACTAGGCTGACTCCAAAGCATGCTCTCTGCAGCAAGTTTCAGAACTAGCTAAATTATACCTATTTGCACAAACCTGCAATTTAATCATCAGATAACTGCAACAGAGTTTCATGGGTAATGACACACAGCCTAGTAAAGACACATGTGACATTTAAGAAGAATGGAGGACATGCAAAAAGTCGTCTTCTGCTACACTGCCCCAAATAACCAATGAAATCTGCGATCTTATTTAGTAGGCTATTTTCAATTATCACAAGGCAGATAGGACTCTTGTCTCCACTCAATTCTAAGATTTAGTGGGAAAATATACAATGTCTAGAAGACTGTAAAACAATTTTGTAAGTATGGCAACAATGGAAGGCTTAATTCAGTATGCTTTCTGGAATACAAAGTCATAAAATGAAATAGTTACTTGTTGCTTGAGGTTTGGGGTTTTTTTGGTGGTTTATTTTACTTTTTTTTTTGCTTTGTTTGTCTGTAATTGTATGCTAGTCAAAGCAGTATTTAATCAATAGAATGATGAAAGCTACAGCTTACATACTCTAGCATATGTTGTCAGCTCTTTCAGATTTAGCTTGGGGAGACCGATTTCATCCTTGTGCTATGTGGGGCTGTGATAAGTTACTATTATCTACGCTCAGAATTATCTGTCTGATGATGCTAACAAATACCACGGATTTTAGGTACCCAAGGCTATAATATTTCATTGGTTTCACTTGCTGTGCTGCCTACAGCAAGTTACCACCTGACATGCCCAACCAAGCAAGAGCAAGCAGTTCATGGGATTCAAACAACAAAATTTAAAAAACAAATAAAAAAGCTCTGTCTGCTGGCAATAACCTTATGCTATTTTGATATTGCTAACTTGAAGGTATTTTTCATGTCTTGGACTACATTTACAGTCACCCTAAAGTCTCACATTTTCTATCCCTTAGAAAATACTGTATCTACACTTTAATCTGTTGAAATCTCACAAATAATTCAGATATCTTTGCCATAATGCTTAGTTATCACAGGTTTAGCAAAATGTCTGACAGTGCTTACAGTACACTAACATCACTGACAATCTGTATTACAACAAGTAAATTTTTCTTTTAAGTTTTCTGGTTATAAGACATATAGCAGAGTATTTTACAAGAGCATCTGATGCTCTATGTCCTTTTACTTCTAAATCCAACAGAAGTGTTGATAAAGTCATCCTAAAGAATATATATTGTAAGTTGAAAGATTCAACTTAACTCAACCATATTCTTTCACATTGTTTCCTTGCTATACACACACAGCAAAGCCAAATTTCTCCTCCAGCTCTGGAGCCTTCCTTCAAGTTCCTTAATGCAGGACTAATACATTTTCAGCACCGTAAATCTCAGTCTCCTGCAGCCAGATCGCTTCTCCTCCCTGTGACTAATAGTAAATATGACTAGTAGTAGATAGTATTTACCATCACATTCAACACTCTTGTCCCACCTGAAGACAAAAGTATATCCAGAACCATATTCTCTTGGCTGTCAACATTCCCAATCTTCGGCTCATAGGCACCCTGAAAATTGCACATAAAATGGTAAAACCTTATTCAGCTTCAGACACATGAGAAAATTTTAAAGACTCAGTGAAAATTCCCAATCTGACCGCTCTCTTAAGTGCTTTAAACTATCTTCAGCCATTCCCATGTGTCCTGTCCCAGGGAGAATATCTGCTAAGCATTTATTTTTTAAAATTGCACCAGGAGTAGACCTAAAGAGATTATATTAAAGAAAAACAGTTATGGGATTTAAGCAAGTCAAAGAGAATAAGTCCAAGTTAATGCTGAAAGAGCTTAGATTGTGATATTAATGTTCTTCTTGTTAGATTAATTTTAACACATCCATGTTAATATCATGCTTCATGATGCTTTCATGTCTCACAGTAGAACAGGCAAGACTGAAAATTTCTAAATGCAATAAAGCTATTCCAGAATATAAAAGGTCCCCTTTTAGTAGGCTAGAGAATCAGAAACATTCACACCATCAAATCTTCTGACTGACAGATGATGCCAAAGTGATTTCCAGTTGCTGAAGTGTTCACTTCCATTGTGTGTGAATAATGAGGGGCTGAATGTGTCACTCCGCAAACAAAACTGTCAAGTCTCTTCAGTTTGACTTTCCTTGGTTTAGGCTTGAATGCTTTTTTCTTTCTTTCTTTTTTTTTTTTCTTCAGTTTAAATAATGTGTATTTATTGGTATAAGAGTTTTCAGGAATATCAGCAATTCAATTTTAGGCGTGAACACAAATACAGGAAGATCAATGAAAAAAAAAATCCCTTCTGTGGAAATTTAAACTGGCCTACTGGGAGGACAAATCATAATTAAAATATCTGCACCCTGCACTAATCAAACTGAATCTATTCAAAGTGACTAAGAGGAGGACAAAGAAAAGTGTTGTTCTGCTATCCAACAGAGGAAAAAAAGTTACTAACAGATGTGAAGGCCAAAGCACTTAACGTCTTCTTTGCATTAGTTTTAATTAGAAAGGTCAACAATGAGAAGAGTACTAGGATAATTAATACAAAAAACAAAATAATTCTGTCAATTAAAAAATACAGACAGATAAGATTACAGAGTACTTAAGTAAATTAGTTTTCAGACCAGATTTGCCCAATGAACTTCCTCCTAGGGTACTTAGAGAATTGGTATAGCCATCTCAGAACCATCAGGAAAGCAATCTGGGAAGCACACATGAGGTATCAATAAAACCAAAAAAGCAAAAACATAATATTCATCTTTCAAAAAAGTGGAAACTTGGAAATAACAATTTTTTCTGTCACCTAATAAGTCCTAGAAAAGCTCTGGAACAAATAAACCACATGATTTTTAAGTAGCTCTCAATGTGAAAAGGACATAAGAAGGGTCCAAAATCAGTTAAGAATTAGTCAATCATTTAAGAACAAATCTAGTCAGAATTCAATGTCTCCACAAAATAGTAACAGACCTTGTGGAGAGTTGAGTTGTGAGCAAGGTCATTTATGTTTGTACCCTTTGCCTCATAGAAAACCCTCCTGCATGTAAAAAAATGGAAAATTTGTCTAAGTGCTAATAATATTGTGTGGGTTCAAAACTGATTAGGCAACTGTATACAAAGTGTAATCATGATTATGCCGTTGCTTTAAAGTTATCTTTTACATTTTTTTCCCCTCTAACAGGCTTGCTTAAAGTTTTAACAAAAAAGCTGCGAAGAGAGTGCTTATTGCACTTTAAGACTACATGCAAATACTGGACCCTCCACTGTGTTGAAAGGTCAGCCAGAATGCAAATTTCTGAGGGGCTTGAGCAAATCTAGATATCACAACTGTGTAGGCAGAGGTTTCTCAGAGAAGGATCTAGAGATCCAATCTCAATCCAATCTGGAAATAAATCAAAAGTGTTCTGTTGCAAGAAACACACCTTGGATATGTAAAACTGAAAAATACCTGCACAATACAAAAGAGAAATCTTCGCTCCAGCTTTTGGGAAAACTCAAGATGAATTGTTTCTATCCTGTTTGGGGCAGTTCAAAGAGATGGAAATGAATAGGAAAAAGTCAAAAGGAAAACCCTCATGAGTCTCACCAAGAAGGAAACATTTGAGATTTAATAACATGTGATTGTTAAAGCTTTAAGAAGACAAGGCTGAAGATAAAGATGATAGCAATCTTTTAATGTATAAAAGGTAGACCTAAAGAGGAATGTCTTGTCTGTGATAAAAAACAAGCGAAATTTAGTTGTGCCAAGATGCTGAAAAGATTTCTAACAGTTAGAAATTACTGCAACACTAAAACAGATTATTAAGAAAGCCTTGGAATTCCCACAGTTGGGTGTCTTTAAGAAAAAAACCTATCAGGAACAACCTAAGTATCCTAATCCTGCTTTGGAAGGGACTGGATCATCAACCATATTATTTTCCCCATTATTTTTTTTTTCAGTTCAAACAGAAGAGAATTTTAAAAGAGAAATTCCTGTATTTTTTTACACACAGTCTATCAGAAATACTGTACTTTTAAGAACTACTATAAATCATTTCTGCAGAGTCAAGCTTTCACCTCTGTAATGCCAGAGGTAGCTATCTATATCTGAAATTATAGAACTCTAGAATTCTTTGCTACTTTCTCAACCATTACTTGATCAGACCATTTGTTTCCAGACTGGACAATAAATCAGGTTCAGACAGATTCAAATTTCACTGAAAAATTGCAAGAGTGATTTGAATATGGTATTTTAAAGCTCATGCATACAGTTTGAATAGAAAACTCAAAAATGAATATACGAAATTCAGCTATGAAAGTAGAAATGTCTGCAAAAACTGATGTTATAAAAATACTTGTGCATAGAATGATGTGATAATGAGCCATACATTGGAAAAAAATTATAGGAGACAACATGAATAGAAAACATACTTAAACTCAAAAGGACACCTGTGCCAGTGTTAAAAATGATTTATTACATGAATTGCAGGTCAGAGCAGACAATACTCGCCTACAAGATTAAAACAAGAAAGGGTCTCTTTCCACTCAAAATTGGACTATTACAAGCATTTCTAAATCAGTGTCTCATCTAGTGCAGTACAATTAACTCAAATTAGCATACTATAAACAGCACTATTAAGAAATTTAAAGGCTTTGACTAAATGAAGGAAAATTCAGCTACAGTCATCACACTAATCTTAATTAAGGCTGCTTTCTCTGACATAAAAAAAGAAAACAAAAACACAACTCTTGGACAAGTTGCTGCTATTCTCAGGCGAGTCAATCTCAAAACATGCCATAGCTTTGCTGGCAACTCTAGGTCAACAGTTATGTCAATGGGGTCAACTGCAAAATAACCTTTTGTGCGTATGTGCAACCTACCCTTTCTGGCTTCACGTTCTCATCGTTAGCCCACTATCACAATAACTGCATGACTAATGGACACACATTTGTGCAGGCATATAAATGTGTGGCACAGCACACCATTTCAGAACGCTGACTGCAAACAGCAAAATTTATGTTCTTTTTTAGTTTTCCAATTGAGTCTGTTATTTTTTATCATAGGTTACCAACACATTCTTAATTTTTAATTTAAGTGCATAATATCTATTTTCAGACTATTTCTACCATTTCACAAGTAGACAACAGTATTTTATTGATATACTCCATCATTTTTATTACAATGTCATCCCTGATAAGAAAGGCTTGAAAAAAGTCAATTTCTGTCCTGTAATTTTCTATCTTCATATGTTACATATTTGAAACATTTGGAGGGGAGTACCATGCAAATCTCACATTAAAGAAAAATTGTTGTAAGGAAAGGGATACTGTAGAGCCATATCTAGCAATAGCATAGCCATATCTAAAACAGGCTTGACTATTCATTATTCCAAAATTAGATATTCAGGAAAAATATAACTATAAATCTGATGAATGTGACATGGAGACTTGCAACATAGGTAGGAACATACACTGGATTCCAGATTTCTCACTGTCCCCAGATTCCTATCAGATATACTGAGCCTTAATGAGGAAGCAATGCTCCATCAGGGATGGAAAAATGCTGGGGCATTTCCTAAATGGGGCAAAATGTTTCATTTTTAACCCAGGTAAAAGAAAGTTTAATGCCACATTAAGGATTGCTTCCACTCAGGATTGAAGAACCTGCAGTAGCAGACGATTGAATGGCATCCCTAATTCTCAGAGTTGCATCAAAGCACCCACTATAATCATAAAGGCTGGACACTGCAAATTAATTCTGTGTGGCCAGTTGCAAACTCCTTCACTGGGTTTTTTGTTAAGAGCATTTTCTTAATGACTTTAAAAGCTGAAACTTCCCTGGAAATCTTTTATTTGTGAGAGCAAAACAACTGAAGAAATAATGTGTCTGCATAGCTGTATTATCCTATGCAGAGGAACTGGTCTTTTACTGTCTAGATCAGAGAGAATGTGAAGATATGCTCTAAAACACTCAGTTTTTAATATTCTGCCACAAAACAGTGAATAGCTCTTATTGTGTCCTTGATGAAAATCATACAAGAAAATTCAGAGCAATCTCTTTCCTTTATTTCTGTATATCTACAATTTCCTTATATTTATCATTATAAATTACTATGCTCTAAGACTGTGACAGAAAGATCATATTCAACAGGTAGCAAATCCTATTAAGAAAATACCTGATATTTAAGATACACTGATATTCAGCTCTGCTGTATAGCCAAGCCTATGAAATTCAACATACTTTGTTCTGCTCTGATCTACATCAATACAATGTTATACTGAGTTCCTCCTAGTCAAATACCTGATAAATGGATCAGTTACAAGAAGCAATTGACTATAAAGCAAGCCTCTGAACACATTTTCATTGCATTTGTCACTGCAATAAATGAATAAATCTTTCAAATCACTACTCTGATGCCTTCCCAAAACCCATGAAACCTGAACTGCAGTATTCTGCGCCATAGGTTGTCTCTTTGACAAAACCCAAGCATGTTAATTGTCTTGATTTGTCTTTCATCCTCAGTAATTACTTTTGCTCCATATGGTCACAAGTTAAGTGCCTTCTATTTGAATGCAAAAAAGCAGCATTTTTTGTGTGGGCTTGGAAATATCATGATGACTTTTGACAAAAGTTTCCTTTGTCACCATTACAGGTAAAAATAATGGAACAGACAGTATTAAAAAAAAGTTTCTCAACTTTTTAAAGGATTCTTGGGAGGCTCATTTCTTTGTGCCCTGCTTAAACAGGGCAACAGGTGCTGATCATTCAGTAAATTAGGATCCATGCAAGATCAATTCAGTCTCTTGCCTGTGGTAGGTGCAAAGGCAAGACCAAAAAGAGATGGAATATTAAGCCATTTCATAAAAAAACAGTTCCCCCTACTCCTTCAGTTTCACCCTGTGTTTATGGCACTTTAAGCTTGTCTTGCTGCAAAGACAAATTTATCTGTTTCTTGTTTTACTTGATGTCACAGAAAATAGAACTAAAATAGCGAGAATAAGAAAATTTGGGGAAAAATCCTGGTGTATACAATAACCAATGCAAAACCATTTTATGCTTGCTGTAGTGTTTTATAAACAAGGGATGGAAGCTGCCACTTTTGGCCCTTTCAGTGGAAAATAAAAAAATTTAAAAAAGCCTTCTACAAGTCTTACAACACAGTTTTCTGAACATTTAAAACTCTGGTCACTATTATTTCAGCTAATTCCTAGAGCAAATAAATTTCACCCAAATCATTTGCTGCCAGTCTGGAATACAGACAGGCTGTCCCAAAGTTTAAATTAATTTTCCCCAATTTAACTCACTTACTAAAACCTACACAAATTTCAACAAGGATTTCTGGAAACAAATCACTAAAGCACCAAAGAGCTTTGTAATCATGCCCAGCACTTAAGTAGAAAGAACATTCAGGAGTATGCCAATGGCTTGCTATTAAAATAGAGTTAAACTAATAAACTTGGAACACTGTTTGTACCAGCTTTTCTTTTAAAAAAAAGATATCACAGAGTTTTGGGGTTTTTAAATTTTGAATTCAAAGTTTAGATATAAACACCTTAGATAGATTGAGCTAAAGAAAGCAGATAGTAATTTAAAGTAACTAGAATGTGTGTCATGATAAGCAAAAAGGGATTAAACACAGTGAAATACTGAAGAATAAATTTAATCTTTACTTTCTTTGTAATACATCAATTTGAGGCGTAAAAATAATGTGCTACGGTTATGTACTTCAGCAATTATGCCATAATTAAACCAAACCCATTTCATACTCACCCTGTATCTCAGTTTACAGATCACCACATTAGTAGGTATTATACCAACTTTCCCTTGAGTTAACTTGAGGACATTTTTCGCTCTGCAATACAGATACAGCCTCTCACTATTATCTTCTATTAGCAGCTTTGCTCTCTCCCATCCAAGTGTGTAGCTCTGTCAAACACACTCACACACTAAAGGAACTTCTTAAGCTTTGGAAATAATGAAAGGATCAGACAGCTACTGTGGTGTTTTGAGACCCTCAGAGCAAATTCCTTGAGTGAAAAGGCGAGCAGAACATACTCTGAGCACTGCAACAGAGAATTAAAAAGACGAAAAAAAATCTATTATTTTTCTGTCTTCATCTTATAAAACTACATTATTCAATTACACCTCTCAGAAAAAGAGAAATTACCTAAAATGAGACATCTGCCAGCATTTACCAGAACTCTTGAAAATCATCATAGGCTTCTCCTAAACAAAGGGTAAAACAGGAGCTGCCATATTCTGAACTTAGTGCTAATGGTTTTCATCTTTTCTACTGTAGGGCTAAAATGAATATTTTATGGAGAATCAGTGCAGGAAACTCTTTGGGGAAAGTAGTCTAAGATTCTTAGAAATCAATGTTTCCTTATGCATATTTATTTTCCCTCACAATCCTCTCAAAAATAGCAGAGTTTTTTTGTTTTAAATCAAACCTTCACTTCTTCCCTTAAATAAAAGGTCAAAGCAAGAACAGATTGTGAAGCCATTATATTCATGAAGAGAAAAAGAGAGGTTAATTCAAAATTCTATGGTCTGTTGAACCCAATATCCACACGTTCCCCAAAGCAACAACAAACGCACCACGGAAACTCAATCAAGGCATCAAACCCACTCCAGCAAATGTGTTGTGCCAACCCATTATTAATGTTGCCTCTCAGGGAAATTCCGTATCAGCATGAACTTGCTGAAAATATTTTTCACAAATTCGCATTATACTATTTCCTTGACATTAAATGCCAAAGACGGCAAATTAGGAGAGGCCTGGGAGACAGAAGACATTCAAGGATGTGTCCTGCTCACAGAACCGAACTGATGAACAAATTGCACAAGTACACTCAGAAAGGGTTTAATTCACTGACATTAGCTTTTAGCGAATTTGACAGGTTGTAGATAAGAAAGTTGTCCTTCTGAAGAGAGCGTCTATGGACTCATTCTCCTGTATTCCTCCCCATGCCAATCACAGGAACAGGAATGAAATATCAGTGAACCAACATAGCTGAATCAAGCCATTCAGCACAAGCGTATGGAGCTTAATTGTGTTCCCTCACATCTTTTCCTACTGCCAAATAAAAACACCATTGTTCCTGTTGAAGAATTCCCTTTCATGTCTCAAGGATCTCGGCCAACTTAGTTGTGAGAGTCACGCTGCATGCCTAAGTGGAAGTGAGGGGATCTCACGTCTTCAAATTCATCCTCTCACCCTCTTTATGGCAATACAATTTGAATGCATTAAGCACTGCTGAGCACACTGAGAAAGTTCATTCAGCAGGTGCTTACACAAAAAAATCCCCTAAACACGTCACGTTACAATTTGTATGCAAGCTACATGGATGCTATCTAAAAGTGCATGCTAACTGCAGCCTCACCATTTGAGAGCACCCATCTTAGGTGATAATGCAAACATCCACTTTCATAGATGAACAGCTGCAGTAGGTGGGAGAAGGAAGAAGAAGGGAAATACTTTCCATAATGTGACCTAATTAAAACTGTACATAATAAAGGAAATTGATGGCAGAGACGTACAGATCTTAAACACATTTTTTTAAAATTCAAAACCACATTGGGATGTGAGTATTCATTAGCAGGCTCTTTGAGATGAGAGTACATAAGAAGAAATTTCATAAGAATTTTCTGTAATACCATAATTTCTGAATCATTCTGAAATTCCACTTTTTTTTTTTTAGAAAATATGTCACTTGATAAAGCATCAACAATGATAAATCACATATGAAGCTTTTAGCTTTATAAGTTATAAGCTATCACTGATGAATCAGTTAAAGACAGTTTAATCTGTCTGATAAAGGTTATTTAGTTATCAAACTCATGTTTTATATAGGTTGTCTTTTTTTAATTTTAAGACCACATTAAAATAAAACAGGACATTTAAAACCATTTTCACTGAGGTGAAGGGAAAACAGGACTTTGCTGAAACACTAAATAGCATGTGGAAGTATGAAAAACACAATAAGGATAATTCATTCAGTAGAAGAACAAATGGAATTCTGTATTCATTTCTTTAAATGTTTGCACTGAAAAACCAGCTCTTGGCATGTGTCACGCAGCTGGGACAAAACGAGTCTGTAATTTCATTCGGTGCTCCGGTTGGATTTGATTTCCTAACACCTCCTGCAATAACGACAAACTGTTGTTTTTGCAGAAGTCTGGGCAACTAACCCTAGAGAAAGCCTCTAAAAACACACTGGTTGGGAATGGAGGAAACTGTGAAATGCACAAGCCAACAGTTTTATTTGGTAATAAATTCTATCTTTTGGCATAATTGCCATATGGCATATTAATTTTTATGTTTAGCAGTTTTTCATTAGAAATTAGTGTTTTTCTTCTGTTTCAAAAAATCCCTTTATTAGGGCAAACATCTTTTCTTACTCTCCTTTAAATCCCAAAAGCCTGTCTAAGGTAACTACATATTCACAATATCCTATTAGGCTGCTCTGTATTTTGTTCCAAATCCTGAAGAAGAAAGCAATATTCAGATGAAGATGGACCAGAATCAGAACTGTAAATTAAATCAAGCACATTTAAATATGAGATTTATAGCACATTTGCTTCTTCAATCTACAACTCATTTATTCTAAATACCTCTTCCTAATGAGTAATTTTCTGGATGTCACCACAATTTTTGAGAGTCAGTATTCAAGTGTAGTACAAGCAACATATTTATATCAGTTTATTTGGTCAGGAAATAGGAATATAACCTGGCACATATCAAGAGATTGGTAATTTATCTGTATTCTGGGACAAAAACATTGCAACTGTAATACAGGAGTGTCAAACGGCACATAAAGTACCCTTTTTGATCACATAAATGAGATTCTTAAAATAATGAATAAATATGGATCTAAAGTCATTCTTCCAGGGAGGGTAGTAGGATTCTAGCTGCTAAATAAATATAAGTGTTGGATTCAGACTGTGAGAAGCATGGACCTAGATCCAGGCTAATCTGCATGCATCAGGCAGCCTGAGTCCACAAAGAGAGAAATCCTGTCCCTCAGTCCTTACTCCCTCTTTCCACCCAAGACATTTAACAGCCTTTATCAAATTATTTCCATGTGGTCCAAAAAGGCAGAACAAAGACAGGATAATGAGACAGTTTAGAGTTTCTGACCCTCCCCCTCTGCAGACCAAAACCAGAAAAAATATCTTAGGCTTAATACTGTTCATTTCGTTACTAGTTTCCTCATGGTGTATTATGACTGTACCATTTATGTAGGCTCCTAGGTTTTCCCCACACTGGAGAGAAAGGATAATTAAAACTCTTTTAATTAGAAAACTATCCTGTTAGTGTAAGAAGGATAAAATCTTAGACTGATGAATTGAAGAAAAGTATCATATTCACTACAATGTGCAGAATATTAACAGTAAGGAAGCTCTATCTTTAAAAGAAAGCATGAAAATAGATAAAACAATAACTACCCTAATTTCTCAATTCAGTGGGAGCTTTGGTATGTGCTAAACTTGCAGTAAAAATGAGTTATGAAAACAACTGTCATAAAGGCCATTTTTAAAACATGAATAATTCAAAGAAGTTCCTGGGTTTTTTTTCTCAAAAAATATTACATTCTGTACCTTGTACAATTAATGCACTTGAAATAGTCAGACTTTTAAAGCAACCACTTTTTCTATACAATAATATTTCATTGGAATTTTTATTGTGTTTGTTTTCATGGATCTCAATAGACAATACATCCTGTGAAAGGAAAAAATCTAATTCATTTTACCAACCATGCACAGTCAAAAGAGAGATGGAATTGGCATGTTGCATGTTGTGAATGAAAATTGAGAATATATGTAATAAGCATCTCTAAACCTTAATGAGTTATTGAGCTGTATGTCTCCTAGTGTGTCAGTGATTCTTTTAATTTATTTTCTACTTTCAATACAACTTTTCTGTAGGAAAAGAAAGCCCAAATGAAATGAAAGTGAAAATATACAATGAAGCAAAATTAATAAAACCCAAATACTATTGAAACTAACACTGTATCTGCCCCAGGGTGAATGCATGGTAAGAATCAAACCAGTAGTGACTATGGCACTGAAGCTGCAGTTAGAATCATCCCTGGGACTTCATAGTTTCTCTCCAGAGGCACATGAGCATACAGAGGCAGGAATGATAGCTGCTGCTTAAAATACTGAACATTTTTAAACATCAAAGGCAAATAATTTTATTTCCCCTCAAGATTAAATGAAGGAACTCAAACAAAATACATATCATGTTCTTGCAGTTTTTTTCCAGCAACAACAATTTTAGACAAACCATACTAGCTCAGAATTTGATGTAAAACATCTAAATAACAAATAACAATCAGGGGCAAGCTGCTGATGTGCAAAGTAACCTCCCAGGTGCAGAGGGGAACCACAGCACACACCTCAGGCTACAGCTGGTGTTGAACCAGAAGAGGACAGAGGCAAATCCTGCAAGGCAAAGTACTGTTTCTTTGTCCTTATTCAAGTGACTCAGCTGTGATAACTCCCCGGTCAGGTAAGTACCTGGACATTAACAGGTGTCCAACCCTGTTGACAGGCTAAGATGGGCCATAACTGACCCAACTCTGCTGACTTAACACTGCAGCTGCAACATTTTAGAAGGTGTCAAAAACTCCTGACATGTCCCATGATCCAGTATTACATCACCCAGTGTAGTACTCCCAGCCCAAGGGGAGGTTCTGGGGCATTTTCCCCTAGAACATGCATAATATAAATCCAATGGACTTTGTGTTTGGGGGACTTTCCTCCCACACCCCACCCCTGATGAATCCAGTCTGCAACCACCACTTTGACCACTAGACATCAAATTTGCAACAACCAAGTCTAGCCATGAAATCCACAGGTGTTGGTATCTAATCTTATCCTTTCTTCCTTTCTTTTCCTTACACATTTCCTTAAGTGTTACTTTCATGCTTTTACATTGCTATGTTACTATAGGCAAAAATAACCAAAACCATCACAACCAAATTGTTCTAAAATAAACCCTATATACATATATTTATGAGCAGCAATCGTTCAGTGTTGTTTCATTCTACCCCACCCCAAAGGGATCGATCAACAAGAACTTGGGTTACGGTGTTCTTTAGGGGTGGGTCATAACACAGGCTTACAATGTAACTTCTGCTAAATGGCTAAGGGCAAGTGGAGTCCTTTGTGGGCCTTTCAGTCCTCCTACTGCAAGTCACCTCTACCCGTAAGAAAAGAATTAGTATGTTTACAAGTTCATGTCCTCCAGATCTGCAGTGACAGCAATATCACAAAACAGCAATACCACAAAATATCACAAAGTTGATCTGCTTAATCAACTTTGCCACTCAAAACGTTTTCTTTACACCTAACCCAAAAAACCCACATTTTTTTCTATTTAAAATTAGTATTTTTTGCTTATCTAAATTGGCTTATTCACACAAGCAAATGACCTGAGACATAGCACAGCTGAGCTGCATCAACAGATCGTGTCTAATTACATTTCAATTAAGACCACCTAAGAGTACTCACAAAATCTGCTGTTGAAGCTTGGAGGTTGTGCAGCGACCATGAAGCTTCTCTAACTCAGTCACACACCTGATGCAGGCACGAAATCAATTTCCTTGCCTTCTCAGGACTGAGTACCTCCTCTAGTCCATCCAAATCCATGAAAAAGGCTTGCTAGATCAGTTTCCACAGTAAGCACTCTTGGATCACATCTAGCGAATCTGGCTTCACTCACAAAGTTGAAGCAGTTGATGCTGCTTCATCTAACAGGCT